>NC_090447.1:689864600-690539771 GCF_031143425.1 Pleurodeles waltl | reverse complement strand
ATTCTCACTTTTTGAGAGTTTCTACTGCTGATTATTCTGCATTCATGACTATGAAAACCACAGCGGTATTTACACTAAATCCTGTCAGGAACACATTGTGAATTCCTGCCAGATATGAAGAGTTGTTTTCAGTCATGAACTTAATAAATATGGCCAAAAAACCCTTTGTGAATGGGGCCTTCAAATTCCTATTTGGAACCTTGAAGCCTGTTTGGCCCATTTTTGTCTAGCAAGGTTGTGGAATTCCTATAGCCTATGGCCCAGGACATATTGTTTTGGGTCAAGGACAAGTTTTCATGTTTATGTCCTTGTGACAAGTAGGCCCAACCAACAACACAGACGCTATGGCTGCCAGTTTACTTTACCACATTATGCATCAGGGAAGGGCAGTGGCTGCAGTTGACAATTTGTGTCCATATTTTCATGCTGTTCAACCATGTATTTATGGTTCATTAACTCACAGCCTTTATTATTCGGATGAGCTCTCTAAGGAAATGTTGTAAGGTCAGGCTGCACTATTGACAGTTGTTCCAGTATAAATAAGTGTAAATATGTTTGCAAAGTTTAACAATATGAGTCTATATATAATGCTCCCAAAGTACTCTCTGATTAGATGCAAATACTTGCAGAAGCTTGAAAGCAAGATTGATGGTTATTTGCTTTCAAAATAAACTATTCACAAATAATTCCAATAGGAAAAATGTTTTGCTAAACTATGAATCTGTAGGTACAATTTCTATGAAAATAGTAAAATGTGTTGATGTATGCTAGTATTTCTCAAAAATATGCATAATGGAAAATCAGTGTAACCAGTTTCAACAAGATTTTGGAAACATGAAAATAAAAAGTAATTGCCAAAGCCAATAGGTCTGTCAATGGTGGTCAGCCTTCTGGTTTTGTAAATGTGTGTATTGTTTTGACATGGCTTTTGTAAAACTTTATTGTTGTGGGTCTAGCCCTCACCATTATAACAAATGTTCACAAAAAGCTAAAATATTTTTGGATCTCAAAAAGAACACATTGCCAAAGTAGTTCCTAGCTCTGAACAAAACTAATTTGTGTGCCAAAATGCTCCTTGTGAAAGAACAGAATACTAACACACTCAGTGAAACCAGATGATAGACAAAGAGAGAGAGAATTCTAATAAAAACACTGTTTTGGTCACCTCCAGGCATAATTAGGGGCCCAAGTATTAAAGAAAGGCACAAAAGTGAACCCATGGTATATGTCCCTGCATCAATGCACATTTGCAGCTTTCAGGAATTTACAGAATTAGGCCAGGAAATCGTACTCCTGGAAAATATTTATGAACTGCATTTTAGCACAAGCAAATATGTGTAGATTTGCTGATGTGAAAATCCATTGTGTTTACTAGTTCACTTTCCCTCCAGCTGCTTTTTTCCCCAACCCTGGTAAACGTTTTACGTGAGCTATTGTCTGGAGCAAATTTCCAACCTGTCTCAGTATGGTAGATGATTAAAGAAGAGCTGGTGTGAACCCCTAAAACATGCAAGTTAGTAGGTTTGCACAGACTCAAAAGGGGATTCCAACCCTGGAACTATTGTTTACCGGCACCTCCAGGCCCAGTATGTAGATCTGCAGAACAGTGGCAAAAAAGAGACTTGCTAATTTTTAATCTCTTCTATAGTAAGCTCTTATATAGGGAGATTGTTGCCATAATTTGTCACTGCAGTACATGCATCAAAGGGACAAGAGGATTTTTTTAAAGGACAAATAGATTTATAAATCAACCTGCCCCATGGGCAAGTAGATATTTAATAAAATTCCACACCCGTCTAGACAATACAAATAATAAATAATCCCTTAAAGGGTAGAACATACATGAGTGAAAACAAAATCGAATCTTAAAAAAATGTACACCTTCTTTTGTTTTCTTTGAAGCACTCCTCTTCGGTGGAGACACAAATCCAGCCCATCCCAAGCAGTTTGGGAGTATCGATCCTACGTGTAATGTAGCCGATGTGGTTAAAGGTAAGAAGGCATATGCCATACACTTTGTTTACATGTTTTTATGTATATATGTGGCATTTCTGTAGCGCATATTTAACCAAAAGGCAGCAAAGCAATTACAGGTTCAAGAACATGTATAAATTAGAGTAATATGAGAGGTAGGTAGTTTGTGAACTGTTAATGTGTTGTGATGTAGTGTTTTTTTTTAAAGAGGTGCATCTTTAACTCTTTCCTAAATTGGAGCAGTTTTGGACGGTCCTGATGGATATGGGAATGTTGTCCCATCCTGGGTGCACAGATGGAAAAGTCCTGCTGCCTTGTTTTTCCTTTTTTATGCTTCTTAGTCTGCAGTCTGATGATGTCCTGGCTGCTGGTGAGGCAAGAACCACCAGAGATGATGACCTTGTCTGCAAGATATGTGGGGTCCTGGTTGTCATGGTTTTATAAATGATGCAGTTTGTTTTGAAGTTGGTGTGGCCCGCAAGGGAGAGTCAGTGGATGGGGGAAACAAGATCTTATTTTCTCAGGCCTTGGACGAGGCCTCCAATGGGGTGAAAAATGCTCTTAATGGGTGCCATTGTTGAGTCTGAGAGGGCATGAAGCTGAGCTTTACCATCGTCCAGATGCAAAAATGCAGGAGCTTAAACAGCAGTTTAAAGACACTTTTTGATAGAAACTGGTGTACTTTATTTAGAAAAGAGAGCTGGTAACAGGCTACCTTTGTTTTTGGCAGTGCATTCCATGAGGTTAATCCAGAGTGAATCCAAGCGTATTGCCATTCGGTGAAAGTTGGGGTTGGAAGTCGTCTAGGTTAATGTAATTGAACCAGGTTAGAACTGTTTATTGTTTGTTGTTATTGCTTTTCTTGTTTTTTTCTAGTTTTGTTTTTCTTTATCATCTTTGAGTCTTATTTTCTCAGCTATCTCTTGCGTCTGTGATTAACAATGAACTTAGTACAGACGTTCTTTTTATCTTTAATTGTGGATCTCACATTATCCAAGAAATCGAAGGTTTTGTTTTAGCGGCCACCATTAAAATCTTTCTGCATTAGGGTGCTTTTTTATGAATACCAGCATCTCACATAATAGGCACTATACATATACTGGATATGTCAGTTTTGACGTCGGAAATAAAGTTGGGTTGTGCTTTGGTCATGTCATGCTCAGTAGAAACACCTTTAGATCCACGATGGCCTACTCTTTCAAATATAAAACATAATGATTTACCGTTGCATTTTGAATGTCGTACACCTAATCTGACGGCTCAGTTATACTAAAGGACATAGGGAGAACACAGACCAAGGGTAGTCTGTTGTCGTCGCTGCCAGATCATCCTTCAGTTGAGTTACCGTGTAAATGGGCATTTTGGCAAACAAAAGGTATACAACAGCGTTCACAAGTTAGTCCTTCGGAATTTTGAACACATACATTATTGGAATCCTGTGAGGGCTGTAGTTTGTACACTGCCTTCAGTTATTAGAGAGAAGATGTTTTATAGCACCGAGTGACGTGGGCAAGCCCACTTAAATTCTTATGCAGGTTTTCGTTCTGGTATCTGTTGTTAGATTGCTTTGGAGATCTTAATGATGGGCTCCTGCCGGTCGTGAAGGCTTTCTAAAGAGCATCTCCAGAGAAGAGGGTCCTATTGGTTGCTCATTTCTTACATACTTCCACAATAGTGTGTGAATGTCAAGAGCCTCGTAAATCGGTTTTCCTACAAATCACTCCAAATCCCTATGGACCAAAACAAAATGTTACTTTATGGACAAAGCTGTACCTTCTTCTGTCTTGTAATTTTCACCTGCAGCTAATCTTAAATTGCATCAGGCAGAAAATGGAGGCGCACCTATGCATTACTGTTAACAAACCTACAGTTGGCTCAGAGACAAGGAAAACATATTTACAAACTAGACTAATAAACATGAATGCTACAGATGGAGAGCTCACGATTTACTGCTGAGAAGTTTGTAGTATTGTTATTATTCATCTCCTAACTCGCTGCAGACAGCAGGACAGCAGAGTAATTGCTCTTCGAGAGGTTAATTAAGAGTAATAATAAGCAGTGTGTGGCTCTTTTTTGTGTAAAGGCGTGCGTTATGTCCTAATTATTCAACCAACTGGAAGGAGTTCGTTCAACTTCTAGGGTTGGCAGATGGGCTTCTGAAAAGCAAAACTGTAGACTTGAGCTTGTTTGTTGGCTCAGACTTGGCAACACGGCCACTGAAAACATAAGCCAGCGATCGTGTCATCCTTGGCACCCAGACATCGTAAGATTTAGCAATTAAACTCAGATTTAAGTTTTCATTTCCGTGCGGTTCCCTGGCAACACCCGAACTCTTGCTTTTCTTTTGTTTCCCATTCCTTTCGAATCGGTGTGACCCGGTGGCAGTGTGATGGAACGATAATCATCCAATTCTTCCCTCATTCCCCCATGGGAGTTCCGTTTATTTTTGACTCTCATTTTATTGCTGAACCGTGACAAATACAACATGTTTTACTGTTTTATTTGGGTTGTTTTTTAGGGGTGGGAGGTTAAGTAGAATGAAGTGAGGGAGGTGGATGGTTCCATCTGTTTTCATAATCTGCCTCCAAACGTGTCACCGAATATATGTGGGCTGAGACGCATGAGTTCTCATTAGATTTGTGCCTGCAGGCACAACATTAGGCATCTTTTTGTTTCACTTGTCCTTATGACAAAAGCCTTACTGCTTACATAGTTTGATCACATTGCCTTGCAGGTCCAAGAACAGTGAGTTTTACTATGATAAATTGGATATAAACGCATCTCTAAATTGCAAAAAATATCACAACATGCATGCGCACAAAACTAGGTGGTTTTATTAGGCACACTGAGTTGTGATTTCTTATTACTCTGTTTTAAAAAAAATCTGATCTTTACACTAACGAGCTGTTAAGTGGAGATCGGAACACATGCAAAAGCTGATTGTCATACCCACTAATGTAATAAAGATAAATACACTCATAGAGTTGGCTGGAATCTCCTACTTTATTCTTATCCATTTGAAAAATCTGCTTTAGGCTGATTTGTATGTGCAAACTAATACACATTTAGCATCGTTTTGATGTATGACGGTACGGGATGAAACCCTGTAGAACGTGGGATGGGGTAATGGCATTCTCAAACACAACAGAATACTACCGTAACCGTTATTGATCTAAATGCTATTCCTATACCACGGGAGTACTAATGTGTGTTTTGTTTAACCGTTTTGTAGTGCAGTTTTTTTTTAATAGACACCAATGCAAAACACAGCAACTTGTATTTTGCAATTCAACAGGCACCGACTTTCTACTAATTAATGTTAAGTCGTATATACAATTAGAATTAAAGCATATTCATAGTTTTTGTGACCCAGCCCACCACCAGGAGAGTGAAACCATAATTCAAAGCCGTTTTGCAATATTAATCCTAAACAGGTGCATTGGTCCAGGCCCTCCTGCACTTATTTTGAGAATCCGGATCCTACACGTCGAGGCAGGCTGCGGGTTATTCAGAATGCCACTGCTCGGCTTCTTATGAGCATCCCGAGACAGCAGTTCGCCAAGAAGGCTCTGGTGGATCTTCATTGGCTCCCGGTTGAGCAGTGAGTGCAACTTAAGGCTTCATACATTATGCACAGCTCACTCTACAAAAAGGTCTTGTACTGCTTAGCCTTCCCACATCTTTCTGGTAGGCTCCTCAGATCTTCCTCAGCATATTTCCCGAATGTCCTAAGATAAGTAGGTCCTGATGGGGAGGCAGTTCATTCGCCTAATTAGCTCCTAAACTCTGGAATACTTTCCCTCTAGAGTTACTTCAGTTCAACCACAAACTTTATTTCCGTAAAGCCTTCAAAACTTGGTTGTTTAGGACCTAATCCCCTTCTGTGGTGACCTTGTATCTTGAGTTGTCTGTTAAAGCGTCCAGACGCCTTTGGGTAACCATGCTCTCTTCAAGAACTCTAGATTAGAATAGAATAGGCATTCACCTTGCCTCTCTCCTTCTAACTCTCTCACCTTGTTCTCTCACTTTTTGTGCATTTCCTCTTGCTCTTTGTGTCTTTTCCCTTGCTCTTTTGTGCCTTTTCTCTCGTTTTTTTTTAACCTCTTTCTTTGCTCTTTTGTGTCCTTTCTCACCCCATTTTGTGTCTTTTCTCACCCTCTTTTGTGCCTTTTCTCTCTTTCTGTGACATTTTGTTCCTTTTCTCTCACTAATTCTGGGACTTTTCTGTTCTGTTTCTCTCACACATGCGCTCCCCCTGAAGGCCACCCACCCAGAGCAGGGCTGGAAGGGGAATCGCTTCCCCTTCCACCCGACCTCCCCAGTGACGTCTGATGACGTCAGCACACAATCTGGATGAGGGGGCCAGCAGAGGCATCAAAGGAAAGGCTTTTCCTTTCCTTTCATATCTCTGCAAGCATTTCTGCGGCCCGACCACAATGCAATCGGGCAGCAGAAATGCCCACTAGACACCAGGGATTTTTTTTTTTATTTAGATGATTGTCAAGAGGGGAACGGCCCCTTTGGCAAGGGCCGCTCCCTAGGGGGGCAAATTATTTTTAGGCCATTTCTGCCCCTCGGGGGGCAGAAAACCCCTAGACACCAAGGATGATTTCTTTTTTTCTTTTGTATTTTTTTTTATATGTGGGGAGCGACCCCTTAGGAAAGCTTCTTACCCCGGGGGGCAAATTATTTTTAGGCCATTTCTGCCCCCCGCCCCCTCCCCCGGGGGTAGAACACCCCTAGACATCAGGGATCATTTTTTGTTTTGTTAAAAAAAAAAAATCTTTTTTATATGTGGGGAGCGACCCCTTAGGCAAGGGTTGCACCCCGGGGGCCAAATTATTTTTAGGCCATTTCTAACCCAAACCCCCAACCCCAGGGGCAGAAAACCCCTAGACACCAGGGATGATTTTTTTTTTTTTTTTTTATATGTGGGGAACGACCCCTTAGGAAAGGGTCTTTTCCTGGGGGCCAAATTATTTTTAGGCCATTTCTGCCCCCCGGGGGCCGAAAACCCCTAGACATCAGGGATCATTTTTTGTTTTGTTTAATTTTTTTATTTTTTATATGTGGGGAGCGACCCCTTAGGTAAGGGTCGCTCCCCGGGGGGCAAAATTATTTTTAAGCCATTTCTGGCCATACCCCACCCCAAATAAATGGGGCCAAAGTTGTTCTGCCCACAACTGGGCAGATAGGACAATTACCCCCGATCCTCACCTTCGGGAGGGCAGAAAGTCTATTAGATGCCATGGAATGTAAAAAAACAAAAAATAGTGGAGTAGTGGCTACCAACCAGTATGGGCCTGGTTATGTCCCCACCCCAACTGAAGAGGGTAACAGTCTTTCAGCTCTCCCCTGCACACTAAAACATCTTATCCCTCGGCAAGCAAGAGGACATTTGATTATTTTGGGTTTTGGTTTTACATTTGGGCTATGAGAGCTTGGCTGACTCTCAAAATCATCCCACTTGGAATGGTGAGGGGAGCACTTTTTGGGCTTTGGGACACTGCCATGTAGAAAAATCCATAAGACCTAGACACATCTGAATACTAAACATCTGGTTGATTCCAGGGTAGTGTGCTTCACATGCACCCTGCACCATTTTCTTACCCACAATGGCCTGCAAATCTCCAACTTTTCTGGAAATCGTACGTTTTTCTCAGATTTGCGTGATGGAACCTTCCGGAATCTGCAGGAATCCACAAAATTCCTACCACCCATCATTGTCACATCTATACCAGCAAAAATTCTGCTGCACTTGTCAGCCTAAAAATGTGTGTTTTTCAAACTGCCCTTTCAGACCCGCTTTGGTTCCCCCTCAATTTTGACTTGTTTTTGGCTCTTCCCTGTCACAGGCACTTGGCCCACCTACACAAGTGAGGTATCATTTTTACCGGGAGACTGAGGGGAACGTTGGGTGGTAGTAAATTTGTCCCGGTGGGTGATCCTACACTGAAATGTGGGAAAAATGTGGGTTTTCTTTTAGCTAAATTTGAGGTTTGCTGACGATTCTGGGTAAGAAAACATATGACGATCCACGCAAGTCACACCTCCCTGGACTCTCTCGGGTGTCTAGTTTTCAGAAATGTCTGGGTTTGGTAGGTATCCCTAGGTGGCTGCTGTGCCCAGGACCAAAAACGCAGGTGCCCCCTTTAGGAAAGTACCATCTTGCCTGGCATGTTACCCCCATTTTTTCACTGAATATATGTTGTTTTAGTTGTATGTGTCACTGGGACCCTGCTAGTCAGGGCCCCAGTGCTCATAAGTGTGCCTGAATGTGTTACCTGTGTTATGACTAACTGTCTCACTGAGGCTCTGCTAATCAGAACCTCAGTGGTTATGCTCTCTCATTTCTTTCAAATTGTCACTAACAGGCTAGTGACCAACTTTACCAATTTACATTGGCCTGGCCCAGGATGGCAGAACAAAGGACTTCCTCTGAGAGAGGGTGTTACACCCTCTCCCTTTGGAAAATGGTGTGAAGGCAGGGGAGGAGTAGCCTCCCCCAGCCTCTGGAAATGCTTTCATGGGCACACATGGTGCCCATTATAGCATAAGCCAGTCTACACCGGTTCAGGGATCCCTTAGCCCTGCTCTGGCGCGAAACTGGACAAAGGAAAGGGGAGTGACCACTCCCCTGACCTGTACCTCCCCTGGGAGGTGCCCAGAGCTCCTCCAGTGTGCTCCAGACCTCTGCCATCTTGGAAACAGAGGTGCTGCTGGCACACTGGACTGCTCTGAGTGGCCAGTGCCATCAGGTGACGTCAGAGACTCCTCCTGATAGGCTCCTTCAGGTGTTGCTAGCCTATCCTCTCTCCTAGGTAGCCAACCCCTCTTTTCTGGCTATTTAGGGTCTCTGTCTCTTGGGATTCCGTAGATAACAAATGCAAGAGCTCATCCGAGTTCCTCTGCATCTCTCGCTTCACCTTCTGCCAAGGAATCGACTGCTGAACGCGCTGGAAGCCTGCAAAACTGCAACATAGTAGCAAAGACGACTACTGCAACTTTGTAACGCTGATCCTGCCGCCTTCTCGACTGTTTTCCTGGTGGTGCATGCTGTGGGGGTAGTCTGCCTCCTCTCTGCACTAGAAGCTCCGAAGAAATCTCCCGTGGGTCGACGGAATCGTCCCCCTGCAACCGCAGGCACCAAAGAACTGCATCACCGGTACCTTGGGTCTCCTCTCAGCACGACGAGCGAGGTCCCTTGAATCCAGCAACTCTGTCCAAGTGACTCCCACAGTCCAGTGACTCTTCAGTCCAAGTTTGGTGGAGGTAAGTCCTTGCCTCCCCACGCCAGACTGCAGTGCTGGAAACCGCGACTTTTGCAGCTACTCCGGCCTCCGTGCACTTCCGGCGGAAATCCTTTGTGCACAGTCCAGCCTGGGTCCACGGCACTCTAACCTGCATTGCACGACCTCCTAAGTTGTTCTCCGGCAACGTGGGACTCCTTTGTGCGACTTCGGGTGAGCACCGTTTCACGCATCCTCGTAGTGCCTGTGTCTGGCACTTCTGCGGGTGCTGCCTGCTGCTGAGAGGGCTCCTTGTCTTGCTCGACGCCCCCTCTCTCCCCTGACGCAATTGGCGACATCCTGGTCCCTCCTGGGCCACAGCAGCATCCAAAAACCCTTACCGCACGATTTGCAGCTAGCAAGGCTTGTTGGCGGTCTTTCGGCGGGAAAACACTTCTGTACGACTCTCCACGGCGTGAGGGATCCGTCCTCCAAAGGGGAAGTCTCTATCCCTTGTCTTTCTTGCAGAAACCTATGCTTCTACTGTCCAGTAGCAGCATCTTTGCACCCACAGCTGGCATTTCCTGGGCATCTGCCCATCTCCGACTTGCTTGTGACTTTTGGACTTGGTCCCCTTGTTCCACAGGTACCCTCGACTGGAAATCCATCGTTGTTGCATTGTTGGTTTGTGTCTTTCCTGCAGAATTCCCCTATCACGACTTCTATGTCCTTTGGGGAACTTTAGTGCTCTTTGCACTCACTTTTCAGGGTCTTGGGGTGGGCTATTTTTCTAACCCTTACTATTTTCTAATAGTCCCAGCGACCCTCTACAAGGTCACATAGGTTTGGGGTCCATTCGTGGTTCGCATTCCACTTTTGGAGTATATGGTTTGTGTTGCCCCTATCCCTATGTGTCCCCATTGCATCCTATTGTAACTATACATTGTTTGCACTGTTTTCTAATACTATTACTGCATATTTTGGTATTGTGTACATATATCTTGTGTATATTTGCTATCCTCATACTGAGGGTACTCACTGAGATACTTTTGGCATATTGTCATAAAAATAAAGTACCTTTATTTTTAGTATATGTGTGTATTGTGTTTTCTTATGATATTGTGCATATGACACTAAGTGGTACTGTAGGAGCATCACTCGTCTCCTAGTTCAGCCTAAGCTGCTCTGCTAAGCTACCATTATCTATCAACCTATGCTGCTAGACACCCTATACACTAATATGTGATAACTGGGCCTGGTGCAAGGTGCAAGTACCCCTAGGTACTCACTACAAGCCAGTCCAGCCTCCTACATTGGTTGTGCAGCGGTGGGATAAGTGCTTTGAGACTACTTACCACTCTTGTCATTGTACTTTTCATAAGAGGAAAATATACAAAACAAGTTCAGTGTATGTACACATAACTAAAAAGTTTTGCATTTCCTCTTTTCACTCTTTTCTAAAGTGCTGAAAAGTACTTCTAAACTTTCTAAAAGTTCTTAAAAGTTTAAAAAGTTTTTTTTCTGTCTTTCTAAAAGCTCTAAAACTTTTTTATCACTTTTTCTATCACTTAAACTCTTTCTAAAAATGTCTGGCACAGGCCAAAATGTTGATCTGTCCAAACTTGCATATGACCACCTTAGCTGGAAAGGAGCAAGGAGTCTCTGTGTAGAAAGAGGTTTGAGTGTAGGGAAGAATCCTTCCTTGGAATTATTGCTTAACATGCTTAAAGAACAAGATAAGGCCACAAGGGCCCCATCTGTTGAAAAAGTAGCTAATGGTTCCCAATCTGATCCAGGGACTCCCCTAGAAAAAGATTCAGGAAAGAAAATTCCTAGCCTGCCCATTACTAGACAGTGTAGCATAGTTGTTACTGATGTTGAGTCACACCATACAGATAGTGTTGTCTCACATCATAGCAATAGCATTCATTCTCACCACAGTAGAATTGATGTTTCTGTTAACCAAGCTGTTAGGATGCCTTCTGTAAGGGACAGGTCTCCTTCTGTCCATTCTCACCATACTTCGGTTTCAAGACATGTCCCTCCCACCCACCATGATGACAGATTGTTAGAAAGGGAGCTCAATAGATTGAGAGTGGAACAAACCAGACTGAAGCTCAAGAAGCAACAGCTGGATTTGGATAGACAGTCCTTAGAAGTAGAGAAGGAGAGACAGAAACTGGGTTTAGAAACCCATTGTGGCAGCAGCAGTATTCCCAATAGTCATCCTGCAAAAGAGCATGATTCTAGGAATCTGCACAAGATAGTTCCCCCTTATAAGGAGGGGGATGACATTAACAAGTGGTTTGCTGCACTTGAGAGGGCCTGTGTTGTACAGGATGTCCCTCAAAGGCAGTGGGCTGCTATCCTATGGCTATCATTTAGTGGAAATGGTAGGGATAGGCTCCTTACTGTGAAAGAAAGTGATGCCAATAATTTTACAGTTCTTAAGAATGCACTCCTGGATGGTTATAGCTTAACCACTGAACAATACAGGATAAAGTTCAGAGAGACCAAAAAGGAGTCTTCACAAGACTGGGTTGATTTCATTGACCATTCAGTGAAGGACTTGGAGGGGTGGTTACATGGCAGTAAAGTTACTGATTATGACAGCCTGTATAACTTGATCCTGAGAGAGCATATTCTTAATAATTGTGTGTCTGATTTGTTGCACCATTACTTGGTGGACTCTGATCTGACCTCTCCCCAAGAATTGGGAAAGAAGGTAGACAAATGGGTCAGAACAAGGGTGAACAGAAAAGTTCATACAGGGGGTGACAAAGATGGCAACAAGAAGAAGGATGGTAAGTCTTCTGACAAGGGTGGGGACAAACCTAAAAATGAGTCTTCATCAGGCCCACAAAAACACTCTGGTGGGGGTGGTGGGCCCAAATCCTCTTCAAATCAAAACAAAGAAAAGAAACCATGGTGCTATTTATGTAAAATAAAAGGCCATTGGACAACAGATCCCAGTTGTCCAAAGAAAAGCACCAAGCCTCCTACCACTACAACCCCTACTGCTACACCTAGTGTCCCTACTAATAGCAGTGATGGTGGGAGCAAACCTACTAATAGCCAATCCAAGGGAGTAGCTGGGCTCACTTTTGGTAACTTAGTTGGGGTTGGTCTGATTAGGGAGACCACAGAGGCTGTGTTAGTCTCTGAGGGGGCTATTGATTTAGCCACCTTGGTTGCTTGTCCCCTTAACATGGATAAGTACAAGCAACTACCCCTAATAAATGGTGTTGAGGTTCAGGCCTACAGGGACACTGGAGCCAGTGTGACTATGGTCATAGAGAAACTGGTCCACCCTGAACAACACCTACTTGGTCACCAGTACCAAGTTACCGATGCTCACAACAACACACTTAGCCACCCCATGGCTGTTGTAAATCTCAACTGGGGGGGGGGGGTTACTGGTCCAAAGAAAGTTGTGGTAGCTTCAGATTTACCTGTAGACTGTCTATTAGGGAATGATTTGGAGACATCAGCTTGGTCAGATGTGGAGTTGGAGGCCCATGCAGCAATGCTGGGCATCCCAGGGCATATTTTTGCTTTAACCAGGGCTCAGGCCAAAAAGCAAAAAGGACAGGGTGACTTGGATCCTGGACCAATGGACCAAGTGCTCCCTAAAGCTAGGGCTAGTAGAAGTAAAGCACTTCCTACTATCCCTCCCTCTACAGTGGATTCTACTTCTGAGGAAGAAGAATTTCCACCCTGTGCAGAACCTACACCAGAGGAGCTGGAAGCAGACACTGCTGAGCTTTTGGGTGAAGGGGGGCCTGCCAGGGAGGAGCTGAGTGTGGCACAGCATACCTGTCCCACACTAGAGGGTCTAAGACAGCAAGCTGTCAAACAGGCTAATGGGGATGTCAGTGACTCTCACAGAGTTTACTGGGAGGACAACCTCTTGTACACTGAAGCAAGGGATCCTAAACCTGGAACTGCCAGGAGGTTAGTGATTCCTCAGGAGTACAGAAAGTTCCTCCTAACTCTAGCCCACGACATTCCCCTAGCTGGGCATCTAGGACAAATGAAAACTTGGGACAGGCTTGTTCCCTTGTTTCATTGGCCTAGAATGTCTGAGGACACAAAATAATTTTGTAAGTCCTGTGAAACCTGTCAAGCCAGTGGCAAGACAGGTGGCACCCCAAAGGCACCCCTTATTCCACTGCCTGTGGTTGGGGTTCCCTTTGAAAGGGTAGGGGTTGACATAGTTGGCCCCCTTGACCCTCCTACTGCTTCAGGCAATAGGTTTATCTTGGTGGTAGTGGACCATGCCACAAGATATCCTGAAGCAATTCCTTTAAGGACCACTACAGCACCTGCAGTGGCAAAGGCCCTCCTGGGAATATTTTCCAGGGTGGGCTTCCCAAAGGAAGTAGTATCAGACAGGGGAAGCAATTTCATGTCTGCTTACTTAAAGGCCATGTGGAAGGAGTGTGGTGTGACTTACAAGTTCACTACACCCTATCATCCACAAACTAATGGACTGGTGGAGAGATTTAACAAAACTCTCAAAGGCATGATTATGGGAGTCCCTGAAAAACTCCGCAGGAGATGGGATATCCTCTTACCATGCCTCCTTTTTGCCTACAGGGAGGTACCCCAGAAAGGAGTGGGCTTCAGCCCCTTTGAACTCCTCTTTGGACACCCTGTTAGGGGTCCACTAACACTTGTCAAGGAGGGTTGGGAACAACCTTTAAAAGCTCCAAAACAAGATATTGTGGATTATGTGCTTGGCCTCAGATCAAGGATGGCTGAGTATATGAAAAAGGCCAGTAAAAACCTTCAGGCCAGCCAAGAGCTCCAGAAGCAATGGTATGATCAGAAGGCTGTTTTGGTTCAGTACCAACCAGGGCAGAAAGTGTGGGTCTTGGAGCCTGTGGCCCCAAGAGCACTCCAAGATAAATGGAGTGGACCCCACATAATTGTTGAAAAGAAGGGCAAAGTCACCTACTTAGTTGACTTAGGCACTGCCAGGAGTCCCCTTAGGGTGCTCCATGTCAATCGCCTGAAACCCTACTATGACAGGGCTGATCTCACCCTGCTCATGGCAACTGATGAGGGACAGGAAGAAGACAGTGATCCTCTACCTGATCTCTTTTCTTCCACAGAACAAGATGCTCTAGTGGAAGGTGTAGTTTTGGCTGATTGTCTTACTGCTGAGCAGAAAGACCATTGCATAAATCTCCTGGGTCAGTTTTCTGAACTCTTCTCTACTGTGCCAGGTACCACTTCTTGGTGTGAGCACACTATAGATACTGGTGACAGCTTGCCTGTCAAAAGTAAGATCTATAGGCAGCCTGACCATGTCAGAGACTGCATAAAGCAAGAGGTGCAGAAAATGTTAGAACTGGGAGTGGTTGAGCACTCTGAAAGTCCATGGGCCTCTCCTGTGGTACTTGTACCAAAACCTCATTCCAAGGATGGAAAGAAGGAAATGCGGTTTTGTGTAGATTATAGAGGTCTCAACCAGGTAACCAAAACTGATGCTCACCCTATACCCAGGGCAGATGAGCTCATAGATACACTGGCATCTGCCAAGTATCTAAGCACTTTTGATTTGACTGCAGGGTATTGGCATATCAAATTATCAGAAGATGCTAAACCTAAAACTGCATTTTCAACCATTGGAGGCCATTACCAATTCACAGTAATGCCTTTTGGATTGAAAAATGCACCTGCCACTTTTCAGAGGTTGGTGAACACAGTCCTGCAAGGGCTGGAAGCTTTTAGTGCAGCATATTTGGACGATATAGCTGTCTTTAGCTCCACCTGGTCCACCTATGGAAAGTTTTAGAGGCCCTGCAAAAGGCAGGCCTCACTATCAAGGCTTCAAAGTGCCAGATAGGGCAGGGGGAGGTGGTTTATCTGGGACACCTTGTTGGTGGGGAACAGATTGCACCACTTCAGGGGAAAATCCAAACTATTATAGATTGGGTTCCCCCTAATACTCAAACTCAGGTGAGAGCCTTCCTAGGCCTCACTGGGTATTACAGGAGGTTCATTAAGAACTATGGCTCCATTGCAGCCCCTCTTAATGACCTCACATCCAAAAAGATGCCTAAAAAGGTATTGTGGACAGCTAGCTGTCAGAAAGCTTTTGAGGAGCTGAAGCAGGCCATGTGCTCTGCACCTGTCCTGAAAAGCCCTTGTTACTCTAAAAAATTATATGTCCAAACTGATGCATCTGAATTAGGAGTAGGGGCAGTCCTATCACAACTTAATTCTGAGGGCCAGGATCAACCTGTTGCTTTTATTAGTAGGAGGTTGACCCCTAGAGAAAAGCGTTGGTCTGCCATAGAGAGGGAGGCCTTTGCTGTGGTCTGGGCTCTGAAGAAGTTGAGGCCATACCTGTTTGGCACTCACTTCATTGTTCAGACAGACCACAAACCTCTACTTTGGCTAAAACAAATGAAAGGTGAAAATCCTAAATTGTTGAGGTGGTCCATATCCCTACAGGGAATGGACTATACAGTGGAACATAGACCTGGGAATAGCCACTCCAATGCAGTTGGACTCTCCAGATATTTCCACTTAGACAATGAAGACTCATCAGGTCATGGCTAGTCTTATTGTCCTTCGTTTGGGGGGGGGGTTGTGTAGGAAAGTACCATCTTGCCTGGCATGTTACCCCCATTTTTCACTGTATATATGTTGTTTTAGTTGTATGTGTCACTGGGACCCTGGTAACCCAGGGCCCCAGTGCTCATAAGTGTGCCTGAATGTGTTACCTGTGTAGTGACTAACTGTCTCACTGAGGCTCTGCTAATCAGAACCTCAGTGGTTATGCTCTCTCATTTCTTTCCAAATTGTCACTAACAGGCTAGTGACCATTTTACCAATTTACATTGGCTTACTGGAACACCCTTATAATTCCCTAGTATATGGTACTGAGGTACCCAGGGTATTGGGGTTCCAGGAGATCCCTATGGGCTGCAGCATTTCTTTTGCCACCCATAGGGAGCTCTGACAATTCTTACACAGGCCTGCCACTGCAGCCTGAGTGAAATAACGTCCACGTTATTTCACAGCCATTTTACACTGCACTTAAGTAACTTATAAGTCACCTATATGTCTAACCTTTACCTGGTAAAGGTTGGGTGCTAAGTTACTTACTGTGAGGGCACCCTGGCACTAGCCAAGGTGCCCCCACATTGTTCAGGGCCAATTCCCCGGACTTTGTGAGTGCGGGGACACCATTACACGCGTGCACTACATATAGGTCACTACCTATATGTAGCTTCACAATGGTAACTCCGAATATGGCCATGTAATATGTCTATGATCATGGAATTACCCCCTCTATACCATCCTGGCATAGTTGGCACAATCCCATGATCCCAGTGGTCTGTAGCACAGACCCTGGTACTGCCAAACTGCCTTTCCTGGGGTTTCACTGCAGCTGCTGCTGCTGCCAACCCCTCAGACAGGCATCTGCCCTCCTGGGGTCCAGCCAGGCCTGGCCCAGGATGGCAGAACAAAGGACTTCCTCTGAGAGAGGGTGTTACACCCTCTCCCTTTGGAAAATGGTGTGAAGGCAGGGGAGGAGTAGCCTCCCCCAGCCTCTGGAAATGCTTTCATGGGCACACATGGTGCCCATTTCTGCATAAGCCAGTCTACACCCGTTCAGGGACCCCTTAGCCCTGCTCTGGCGCGAAACTGGACAAAGGAAAGGGGAGTGACCACTCCCCTGACCTGCACCTCCCCTGGGAGGTGTCCAGAGCTCCTCCAGTGTGCTCCAGACCTCTGCCATCTTGGAAACAGAGGTGCTGCTGGCACACTGGACTGCTCTGAGTGGCCAGTGCCATCAGGTGACGTCAGAGACTCCTCCTGATAGGCTCCTTCAGGTGTTGCTAGCCTATCCTCTCTCCTAGGTAGCCAAACCCTCTTTTCTGGCTATTTAGGGTCTCTGTCTCTTGGGATTCCGTAGATAACGAATGCAAGAGCTCATCCGAGTTCCTCTGCATCTCTCTCTTCACCTTCTGCCAAGGAATCGACTGCTGACCGCGCTGGAAGCCTGCAAAACTGCAACATAGTAGCAAAGACGACTACTGCAACTCTGTAACGCTGATCCTGCTGCCTTCTCGACTGTTTTTCTGGTGGTGCATGCTGTGGGGGTAGTCTGCCTCCTCTCTGCACTAGAAGCTCCGAAGAAATCTCCCGTGGGTCGACGGAATCGTCCCCCTGCAACCGCAGGCACCAAAGAACTGCATCACCGGTACCTTGGGTCTCCTCTCAGCACGACGAGCGAGGTCCCTTGAATCCAGCAACTCTGTCCAAGTGACTCCCACAGTCCAGTGACTCTTCAGTCCAAGTTTGGTGGAGGTAAGTCCTTGCCTCCCCACGCCAGACTGCATTGCTGGAAACCGCGACTTTTGCAGCTACTCCGGCCTCCGTGCACTTCCGGCGGAAATCCTTTGTGCACAGTCCAGCCTGGGTCCACGGCACTCTAACCTGCATTGCACGACCTCCTAAGTTGTTCTCCGGCGACGTGGGACTCCTTTGTGCGACTTTGGGTGAGCACAGTTTCACGCATCCTCGTAGGGCCTGTGTCTGGCACTTCTGCGGGTGCTGCCTGCTGCTGAGAGGGCTCCTTGTCTTGCTCGACGCCCCCTCTGTCCCCTGACGCAATTGGCGACATCCTGGTCCCTCCTGGGCCACAGCAGCATCCAAAAATCCTTACTGCACGATTTGCAGCTAGCAAGGCTTGTTGGCGGTCTTTCGGCGGGAAAACACGTCTGCACGACTCTCCACGGCGTGAGGGATCCGTCCTCCAAAGGGGAAGTCTCTAGCCCTTGTCGTTCTTGCAGAAACCTACGCTTCTACTGTCCAGTAGCAGCATCTTTGCACCCACGGCTGGCATTTCCTGGGCATCTGCCCATCTCCGACTTGCTTGTGACTTTTGGACTTGGTCCCCTTGTTCCACAGGTACCCTCGACTGGAAATCCATTGTTGTTGCATTGTTGGTTTGTGTCTTTCCTGCAGAATTCCCCTATCACGACTTCTATGTCCTTTGGGGAACTTTAGTGCACTTTGCACTCACTTTTCAGGGTCTTGGGGTGGGCTATTTTTCTAACCCTTACCATTTTCTAATAGTCCCAGCGACCCTCTACAAGGTCACATAGGTTTGGGGTCAATTCGTGGTTCGCATTCCACTTTTGGAGTATATGGTTTGTGTTGACCCTATCCCTATGTGTCCCCATTGCATCCTATTGTAACTATACATTGTTTGCACTGTTTTCTAATACTATTACTGCATATTTTGGTATTGTGTACATATATCTTGTGTATATTTGCTATCCTCATACTGAGGGTACTCACTGAGATACTTTTGGCATATTGTCATAAAAATAAAGTACCTTTATTTTTAGTATATCTGTGTATTGTGTTTTCTTATTATATTGTGCATATGACACTAAGTGGTACTGTAGGAGCTTCAATTGTCTCCTAGTTCAGCATAAGCTGCTCTGCTAAGCTACCATTATCTATCAGCCTATGCTGCTAGACACCCTATACACTAATAAGGGATAACTGGGCCTGGTGCAAGGTGCAAGTACCCCTTGGTACTCACTACAAGCCAGTCCAGCCTCCTACACCCCCCCCCCCAACCCCACAAAAACAGGTAGTTTTGTATTTGATAATTTTGATGAGTCCAGAAAGTGTGTTTGGGCATTTCCTGTCGCGAGCACTAGGCCTACCCACACAAGTGAGGTACCATTTTTTTCGGGAGATAAGGGGAACGCTGGGTGGAAGGAAATTTGTGGCGCCTCTCAGATTCCAGATTTTTCTTTCACCGAAATGAGAGGAAAAAGTGTTTTTTGGCCAAATTTTGAGGTTTGCATAGGTTTCCGGGTAACAGAACCTGGTGAGAGCTCCACAAGTCACCCCATCTTGGATTCCTCTAGGTGTCTAGTTTTCAAAAATGCGCAGGTTTGGTAGGTTTCCCTAGGGGCCAGCTGAGCTAGAGGCCAAAATCCACAGCTAGGCACTTTGCAAAAAACAGCTCTGTTTTCTTTGGGCAAATGTGATGTGTCCACGTTGTGTTTAGGGGCATTTCCTGTTGTGGGCACTAGGCCTATGCACACAAGTGAGGTACCATGGGAACGCTGGGTTTAAGGAAGTTTGTGGCTTCTTTCAGATTCCAGAACTTTCCCTCACCGAAATGTGAGTAAAAAGTGTTTTTTTTTTTTGGGCCGAATTTTGAGGTTTGCAAAGGATCCTGGGTAACAGAACATGGTGAGAGCCCCACAAGTCACCCCATCTTGGACTTCCCTAGGCGTCTAGTTTTTAAAAAAAGTGCAGGTTTGGTAGGTTTCTCTAGGTGCTGGCTGACCTAGAGGCCAAAATCTTCAGCTAGGCACTTTGCAAAAAACATGTCAGATTTCAATGTAAAAATGGGATGTGTCCATGTTGCGTTTCCTGTTGCGAGCATCCGGCGTACCCACGCAAGTTAGGTACCATTTTTATCGGGAGACTTGGGGGAACACATAATAGCAAAACAAGTGTTATTGCCCCTCGTCTTTCTCTACATTTTTTCCTTCCAAATGTAAGACAGTGTATAAAAAAGACGTCTATTTGAGAAATGCCCTGTAATTCACATGCTAGTATGGGCACCCCGGAATTCAGAGATGTGCAAATAACCACTGCTTCGCGACACCTTATCTTGTGCCCATTTTGGAAATACAAAGGTTTTCTCCTTATATTTCACCAAATGAATTGCTGTACTCCCGGTATAGAATGAAAACCCATTGCAACGTGCAGCTCATTTATTGGCTCTGGGTTCCTAGGGCTCTTGATGAACCTACAAGCCCTATATATCTCCACAACCAGAAGAGTCCAGCAGACGTAACGGTATATTGCTTTTAAAAATCTGCCATCACAGGAAAAAGTTACAGAGTAAAAAGTGGAGAAAAATGGCTGGTATTTTTCACCTCAGTTTCAATATCTTTTTATTTCAGCTGTTATTTTCTGTAGGAAACCCTTGTAGGATCTACACGAATTACCCCTTGCTGAATTCAGAATTTTGTCTACTTTTCAGAAATGTTTAGCATTCTGGGATCCAGCATTGGTTTCACACGTATTTCTGTCACTAACTCGAAGGAGGCTGAAAGCACAAAAAATAGTAAAAATGGGGTATGTCCCAGTAAAATGCCACAATTGTGTTGAAAAATTGGGTTTTCTGATTCATTTCTGCCTGTTCCTGAAAGCTGGGAAGATGGTGATTTTAGCACCGCAAGCCCTTTGTTGATGCCATTTTCAGGGTAAAAAACACAAGCCTTCTTCTGCAGCCCTTTTTCCCCATTTAAAAAAAAAAAAAAACATTTCCGCAGTATTTTGGCTGATTTCTAGGTCTCCTTCAGGGGAACCCACAAAGTCTGGGTACCTCTAGAATCCCTAGGATGTTGGGAAAAAAAGGAAGCAAATTTGTCGTGGGTAGCTTATGTGGACAAAAAGTTATGAGGGCCGAAGCTCAAACTGCCCCAAACAGGCAAAAAAAGGCTTGGCACCTGAGGAGGAAAAGGCCTGGCAGCGAAGGGGTTAACACTTGCTGTAATGATTGAGATTTTAAACTACACAGTCGCCTTATAGAGGAGACTTATATAATTTATACAATGGTGAGCTCCATCACTGCTCTTGTTGCAGAACCTGCCGCTCATACACAAGTACAAACTATTAGTTCCCAGACTATTAATGCTATCATGGGAAAAGCGCCCATGGAGCATGACAAAATGGCCTTCTGGATTGCGCGCAAGACCAACCAGTTGGAAGCAGTATATCCATACACCACACCCTAAGATAAACTTCAACTACTATGTTCCTTTCTCTTGGGATGGTGCCACCCGTAGAGGAACCTAGTACCTAGGGAAGCATCTATGCATGCATTTACACTGGTACCCATTGCTCACCTTCATTAGCAGTTGTCAATGATGTACTTAGGCAAGTACAAAATGAAGATGGTGCTGCACCAGCTCTGGATTTACGATTGAAGTTAACAGAGGAGACTGTAGAAAAGTTCTCCATCATCCTAAACAATATTAAGGGAGAAGCTTTAGTTCTGGCTGTACGTCGGGACTGGAAGCGGTCACAGTTCACGGTTGTGAACGGTTAACCACCAAAAATAATTGCAGAAGTTTATACCTCTGTCACTAGAGATACTTTGGGTCCTTGTGCTGTAAACCACACTTAAAACCTAAGGTTGACACCCAGGGTTCTGTTAAGGAAAAATCTGCAACTAAAGGGAAGAAAAAACAGATGGACAAAGAACACAAACTGCATCGCTTGTTTCTCGGACAGGAGGGGATGGGAAAATAAGCGCCCTGCAAGTCCAACGCTACCATACAGTTTCCTCCTGTATGGGGTGGTTACAATTTAGGAGATCAAGAAAAAAATAACCTGAACATCATCAGTATTTTGATAGCCGCTCTTCATGCTCTTTTCAGGACACTGAGGGTAAAAGAACCAAGAGAGGGAGCCAATCCGAGTACTGAAGAAAAGAGGGGTACAGTAGGAAAAGTGAAACAGAAGGCAAGGCTGACATCAGCATAAAGAGAGGGGAGATTGGACTGGACTCTTAAACCCCAGTAAAGAAGAAAGTAGCAGGACATTTTAGGGAACATGCCAACATGCTGTCTTGGGCAATAGCACTTCCAGGCAGCACAGCAGAAGTCACAAAAGTGCATCAGAGGCTTCAGAGGTTTATGGGTCTGAATCTAACTGATGCCTTTATACAAGTCGAGACTCTAGATAAACATGTAAGTCCTCCAGACAGGATTTACAATTTAAATATACAAATTGAAAGGGATATACCATGTACCACTAAAGCATTCTTCTGGTCACAATTATCAAATGATTATATTATCCTAGGGGAAGGGGACTGGCTTCCAGTCTTTTATAAGGGTAGCGCCCTGGGGGAAGACGTCATAAGGGTAACTTTTTCTCCCAAAGTACCTGAAGATATCAGGAAAAGTTACACCAGTGAATGGGCTGTAAAACAGGCTCTGTTTTTATACAGAAATCAAGCTGGGTGGGACAAATCCTCAAGTCCACATTTCTTTCCCTCACACAGCAAACCCTACCCACAAACACAGTACCCTTTAAAGCCAGAAGCAAAACCTGCTATAAAAGCAACATTAGATCAATTGCAGTATCTGGGCATTCTAGTGTCTTGTATCTCACCAATGACAATGCCCCTTTTTCCTGTCTCGAAATCAGATCCCTCCTAAAGAATACTTTTAGACTATACAAATCTAAATTGGCATACGCAAACCTGTGCCGTACAAAATGTGCGTAGCAAGGTTTTAATGACCAACCTGGCACAAAAAAATACAAACTGGCCCTGGATATTTCCTATCGGTTCTAGCCAGAATGTGGCACCTAAAGGTGAGTATCTAACTTCAGTTTCAACAGGTTGCATTTCTCGTTCCGACCCTTGCCTACGGACCTTAACAACATCTCTGGCTTGTTTTCAGCACACATCATTGAGATCTCACAACTGGATCCTGTGGTTTTGTCGTATAATGATGATATCTATGTTACAGTTGCTGATTTTGAAATGCCCAACTAGGGTTGACAGAGGGTTCACCAAATTAACATTACATGGTTACATAATCAATTTTAAGAAATCAAAAATTGCCTACCTGACAGTAATCTTCCTAGGATACAAGTTATCCAGTGAGAGCAAGGGCCTAGCTCTGAATTCCTTCAAAAGTGTGCTGTCTTGCAGCCTCGTAACACACTGAAAACATTGCAGTTCCTTCTGGGGTTTCTTAACTTTGTACATACTTACTTGCCTCACTGTTCTGAGTGATATGACCTGATTTCTTTCACGTTTTTATCTAAACAGTGAATGACGCACACACTGATATCTTGCTTGTTCTACATCCTTGTGCCTAAAGTTATACAGACTAGAGATAATAAAAATAACTTAGTTATCAGAGTCATACCCAGTCACTGTGGTTGTACCTATGTGACCTTCAACGAAGGACAGGCCATTCCTATTGCTTACTTATGTTCCTTAATTGAAGCATGATTGGCTTCCATGAGGAACATCCTTACAGCTGTCCAAACAGCTATTTTGAAGGAGCACCCTTTGGCACAAGTAAAACATATCACTGTTGTTTCTCCCGTACCAGCACTAGAAACCGACCATCCTGGCAAGCACACCTAATGCTCACACACTAAACCTGAGGTGAGTGCAATAGGGCGGCTTCCTTAAGTGTAGTGAATGTTAAGTTACAGTATGATCCTACTCGTTGTACACAGGTGTTTCTCCAGTATAAAAACACATTGCTCCAACTCCAGTCAGTTTACCCATTGAGGCTTACCAAAGTGTATTTTACATGGATGGCTCTGCCCAGCCTGCAGTAGGAACAAATTTAAGTACTCCGCAGCTTGCACAGCAGTGCAAGGTGTAGTGAAGAGTGGTGGATTTCATCCGCAGTGCACTCAAACTAAAATCTTAGTTGATAGCACTGCACAGCATGCAGAACTACATGCCCTGTTAGTTGTACTACAAAAGGCTGACTCATCAGTTCCCAGGCGTCTAATGTCTGACTCATCCATCTGTGTGTTTGGTTACAATGTTGACTTACAGCATTGACGTTTGAAAGGATTCAAAGGGGAAAAACTATATAGAATAAACAACTTTGGGGAGAGGTAACTGTCTTTCAAGAGGTAGCTTCCACTGGACCATATGAGGCACACTTTGGGCCATCAGCGTAATGGCATCTATGCCAAAGGGAACTGTGCGACCGATCGAGTAGCAAAAGATGCAATTCAGACTGTTAGAGTAGCAGTCCAAGCCAGATCTCAAACGAAGAACGACCCAGGTTTCTTAACAGCCATAAATACAACACACTGGGAAGCCTCCTGCAGGTGTTCCTCTTAAATACTCATACATGCTTAATTCAGACAACACTCCGGTAGTAACACTACAAGGAGTAGGAGACAGGATAATACCTAATAATCTGTCAAGATTAGATTTAATCAAAGAAGCCCATAAGAGACTGGCTTCTCTATATGCAGGGATCAGCACAATCGTGGCAATGCTACAGCAACGCTACAGGTGGCCTAGTGTATATATATCAATCAATCAAGGATTTACAGAGCGTTGCTAATCACCCATAGGGTCTCAAGGCTCTGTATGTGGCGTGTTGCTCAGTCGAAGAGCCAGGTCTTGAGGTCCCTCCTGAACTGCTTCAGTGATGCGGTCTGTCTGAGCTTGAGAGGTAGCGCTTTCCATGTCCGAGCTGCTAGGTAGGAGAAGGATCTTCCTCTTGCTGTACTTTTTTGGATCTTGGGGGCGGCTGCAAGGGTGAGCTGGGAGAAATGGAGATGTGTGTTGGGTATGTACAAGGTGAGGCGGTGGTTGATTTATGCCAGTCCTATATTGTGCAGTGCCTTGTAGGTGTGGATCAGGAGTTTTGTATGTGATGCTCTTGTTGACTGGGAGCCAGTGTAGGTCTCTGGGGTGGGAGGAGATGCAGCTGTGTCGTGGGTTGTCAAGGATGAGTCTGGCTGCTACATTCTGAACTCTTTGTAGTCTTGAATGAATTTACTTGGTGATGCCGGCATAGAGTGCATTGCCATAGTCTAGTTTGCTAGTGATGAGTGCCTGGGTGACTGTCTTCCTCGTGTTGGGGGGGCACTTGAAAATCTTCTGCAGGAGTTGGAGGATGTGGAAGCATGACAAAGAGACTGTATTAACTTGACGGGTCATTGATAGAGGGGAGTCCAGTGTGATGCCCAGGTTGCGCGCAGTGGGGGCGGGGGCATTACCCAGAGCGGTGGGCCACCAGGAGTCGTTCCAGGTAAAAGGGGCGGAGCCGATCACGAGGATCTGTCTTGTCCGAGTTGAGCTTGAAGCAGCTGGCCTCCATCCAGGCGGCAACTGCTCTCATCCCATTGTGGAAATTCCTCTTGGTTTGAGCAGAGTCTTTGGACAGGGTGAGGATTAGTTGGGTGTCGTTGGCATAGGAGACTGTTTAGCCTGTGTTTGGTGATCTTGGCAAGCGGGCCATGTAGATGTTTAAAATTTTCGGGCTGAGTGAAGATCCTTGGGGCACTTCACAGCAAGTGTCTTTAGGTTCCTGACATGAACGGCGGTAGTCTGACACTGTTCCTCTGGTGAGGAAGGACGTGATCCAGTCCAGGGCTTTGTCTTGGATGCCAGAGTTGTGCAGTCTGTTGCAGAGGGTGGAGTGGAAGACGGTGTCAAATGTGGCAGAGAGGTCGAGGAGGACGAGTGCGGCTGTGCCTTCACAGTACAGTATGATGCGTATGTAGTCAGTGGCTGCTGAGAGTGCGGTTTCGGTGCTGTCGTTCCTTCTGAATCCAGACTGGGATGGGTCTAGGATACGGTGTCTCGAGGAATTTGTTGAGTTGCTGGTTGACAGCTTTTTCCATTCCCTTGGTTAGGAAAGGGAGCAGAGAGATGTGTCTGTAGTTCTTCAGCTCCCTAGGGTTGGCGGTGGGTTTCCTGAGTAGCGGGCTGATTTCAGGGTGCTTCCAGTCTGATATAAACAGTCTTATATAAACAGACAAGGAATTATGTTAAGCAGTATGATATTTGTTAGCAGATTAAACCCTACACTATCAAAAGGCCCTTGCCAACTCCCTTCACAATTTCCATCATTGCCTTTCGGGTGATGTATTTGGATCACATTGGCCCCCTTCATCGAGCCACCCGATATAGGTACATATTGGTGACAGTCAACTGTTGACGTTGATTCCGATTGGTGTGGCCACAGAGACATGGAAATGCTTCATTAGCAAATGATTTGCAATGTCTGGTAGCGATTGGGGCAGTTAATTTATTTCATTCAGATAACAGTCCTGCATTCGCCTTCAAGGCTCACAGGGATTCAATAGGTGCTCTGCAACCCATTCAAATCTGACTCAGACGGTATTGTCGAACGTGCTAATGGCATGATTAAACAAGCCCACATGGGTACTAAGTTCAGGTCTTAGCTGGTAGCATAATCTGTATGGAGTCCAGAGAACGTTGAATAACTTGCAGGGACAAGTATTGGGAGGACGCACTCCATACAAGGTTCTCATAAGAGTTCTTATATATGTACCCTGCTTGGATTGGCCTGGGAAGGGGGCGGATGGAGAATAAATTGACTTTTACAGGTCACCAAAACATTTAAATGTTTTCTAATGTGAATGACTTTGACGCCGCCACCTGTGAAAAGAAGGTGATCACTGCTTCTGATGGGTGGGTTCCCAAAGTTGGAGACCTACTAAAAAAAAAAAAATCCTTGACACAAGCTTTTAAACCTTCTTACAGACCACCCGTTGCTGTTCTTAGGGTAAAAGGCAACAGAACTGCCATCCTGCCTTCTTTGCCTGGCTCAAGGAGAAACAGTGTCCATCAGCCACATAAAAGCACTATGGCCCTCATTCTGACCCTGGCGGTCGGTGATAAAGCGGCGGCCAAGCCGCCAACAGGCCGGCGGTCTAAAATATGCAATTCTGACCCTGGCGGGAACCGCCAACACAGCCCACCAACTTAACACTCCGCCCGCCACAGCGGTACAAACAAACAGCGCGGCGGTTCCCGCCAACAGCCAGGCGGCAGACAATGTACCGCCCACCCTATTACGACCCACCAATCTGCCACCTTTTCCGGGGCGGGAGCACCGCCGATAAGAACACGGCGGAAACAGACTACGAACGGGAAAACGCTCACCTCTACGCACTCCACGCGAGATTCCGGCAGTATGGAACCAGAGTTGCAGGTCATCCCCGCACTCCTATTCCTGCTCATATACCAGGAGCACGCCCGGCGGCGCGGAAGACATCGGTGAGTACTGCACCTACGACACAGGGGAGGGAAAAGATTACCGGCACACACCCACCCACCCACACCCACTACAACACACACATCAATGCATTCCCACAGATCACTGTCACAACCCACAAACCACCCCCCTCCGAAATAATGCAAAGACCAAAAGAAGAGATCTTAAACGGGCAGATATATTGAAATATGTACACCAGTAATCCCAATAAATAAATAAACTATGTACAAAATATATACAGCTACTAAATGTAGTCCAACCACTGTCCGTGGATCACAGGGGTCCTGTGCAAAGGGGCAAGGCCCAGTCCCACGACAAGAACTCCACGGAGAGAACACTGCAGGGGCATCAGAAAGAAAATAGGACAGGCACCTCAGGGGGAACGGAAGGGGGGGCACCTCAGCCACTTGAGTACACGACGCCAGATCCACGAGGGGACTCCATGACCACTGGCCCATCCTGGGGAGAGCAAAGCCACAGTCCATACAGTCCATACAGTGGGTGGCCTGCCAACTGGGCCATCCTGGGGAGAGCAAAGCCACAGTCCAAACAGTCCATACAGTGGGTGGCCTGCCCACTGGGCCATCCTGGGGAGAGCAAAGCCACAGTCCATACAGTCCATACAGTGGGTGGCCTGCCCACTGGGCCATCCTGGGGAGAGCAAAGCCACAGTCCAAACAGTCCATACAGTGGGTGGCCTGCCCACTGGGCCATCCTGGGGAGAGCAAAGCCACAGTCCAAACAGTCCATACAGTGGGTGGCCTGCCCACTGGGCCATCCTGGGGAGAGCAAAGCCACAGTCCATACAGTCCATACAGTGGGTGGCCTGCCCACTGGGCCATCCTGGGGAGAGCAAAGCCACAGTCCATACAGTCCATACAGTGGGTGGCCTGCCCACTGGGCCATCCTGGGGAGAGCAAAGCCACAGTCCAAACAGTCCATACAGTGGGTGGCCTGCCCACTGGGCCATCCTGGGGAGAGCAAAGCCACAGTCCATACAGTGGGTGGCCTGCCCACTGGGCCATCCTGGGGAGAGCAAAGCCACAGTCCATACAGTCCATACAGTGGGTGGCCTGCCCACTGGGCCATCCTGGGGAGAGCAAAGCCACAGTCCATACAGTCCATACAGTGGGTGGCCTGCCCACTGGGCCATCCTGGGGAGAGCAAAGCCACAGTCCAAACAGTCCATAACAGACCCCACTGCCACTGGAGGAGGCAAGTTGGCCAGAGGACATCCTGCAGCCCTGCCCGAGATAGATCCTGCCCTGCCACGTCTGCCAAAGGGCCAGCGGTTCTTGCCTTGAAGGGCCCAGTTCAGCGGTTCCTGAGACGGCGGGGCCCAGTTCAGCGCTCCTTGCCTTGAAGGGCCCAGTTCAGCGGTTCTTGAGACGGCGGGGCCCAGCGGAGCGGTTCTTGAGACGGCGGGGCCCAGCGGAGCGGTGCTTGAGACGGCGGGGCCCAGTTCAGCGGTTCTTGAGACGGCGGGGCCCAGTTCAGCGCTCCTTGCCTTGAAGGGACCAGTTCAGCGGTTCTTGAGACGGCGGGGCCCAGCGGAGCGGTTCTTGAGACGGCGGGGCCCAGTTCAGCGGTTCTTGAGACGGCGGGGCCCAGTTCAGCGCTCCTTGCCTTGAAGGGCCCAGTTCAGCGGTTCTTGAGACGGCGGGGCCCAGCGGAGCGGTGCTTGAGACGGCGGGGCCCAGTTCAGCGGTTCTTGAGACGGCGGGGCCCAGTTCAGCGCTCCTTGCCTTGAAGGGCCCAGTTCAGCGGTTCTTGAGACGGCGGGGCCCAGCGGAGCGGTGCTTGAGACGGCGGGGCCCAGTTCAGCGGTTCTTGAGACGGCGGGGCCCAGTTCAGCGCTCCTTGCCTTGAAGGGCCCAGTTCAGCGGTTCTTGAGACGGCGGGGCCCAGCGGAGCGGTGCTTGAGACGGCGGGGCCCAGTTCAGCGGTTCTTGAGACGGCGGGGCCCAGTTCAGCGCTTCTTGCCTTGAAGGGCCCAGTTCAGCGGTTCTTGAGACGGCGGGGCCCAGCGGAGCGGTTCTTGAGACGGCGGGGCCCAGCGGAGCGGTTCTTGAGACGGCGGGGTCCAGTTCAGCGGTTCTTGAGACGGCGGGGCCCAGTTCAGCGCTCCTTGCCTTGAAGGGCCCAGTTCAGCGGTTCTTGAGACGGCGGGGCCCAGTTCAGCGCTCCTTGCCTTGAAGGGCCCAGTTCAGCGGTTCTTGAGACGGCGGGGCCCAGTTCAGCGGTCCTTGCCTTGAAGGGCCCAGTTCAGCGGTTCTTGAGACGGCGGACGGTCTATGGCCAACTGCTAATTGCCTGGTGGTGCCCTCCTGGGCAGCGGGGATGGTGCTCCTTCACTGCCCACCTGGGCTGTGGGTGGTGGGGCCCTCCTGGCCAGCTGGGCTGGGTCCTCCCTGGGCAGCGGCTATGGGGGTGGTGGGCTCTCCCGGGGCAGCTGTGCCGGTTCCTCCCGGCGCAGCGGCTATGGGGGTTGTGGGCTCCTCCTGGGCAGCAGGCCTGCTGCCTGACCTCTCTGACTTGCTGCCCTTGCCCTCCTTAGTCGTGGGCCTGTGGCCCTTTCCTCCCTTTGGAGCTGTGGCTGGTGACTGTCTCTGGGTGGTGTCCGGGGGGGATGTAGAAGGCGGGCTCCTGCGGCGCCCCTTCCGCCTTCTGCTCCTCTTCCCAGGGGGTGGGCTGGCTGTCCCCTTGCTGCTGGGCGAAGATCCAGACATGCGGGCTGGCGGGCTCCAATACCCCTGCACCCTTGTCAAGGGGGCTGCAGGGCTGGTGGTGGCTGAGGTGCTCTTCTTACCCCGACGAGAAGGAGGGGGGGGCTCAGGGTCAGGAAAGAAGTTAGTAGTGGCGAGGAAGAGCTTCTTGGGACAATGGAGAGTGGTAGGTACAGTGGGAATGGGAGTGGAGGGAGAGGATGTGGTTGTAGGTGAGTCACGTTTGCTGTCTTTGGGTGCAGGTGCAGGAGGGATAGGCTGTCGTGAGGTGGATGGCTGTTGGGTGGGTGGGTGGCTGCGTTTGTGTGGTGTGGAAGAGGGGGTGACAGACACAGTGGGAGAGGACACAGGGGACGTGTAAATGGCAGTGGGGGTGGTGACTGCACGTGTGCGGACTGGAGTGGAGGGTGTGCTGGTGATGGAAACACTGGCTGATGGTGAGGTGAATGGAGGTGTGAGTGTAGACGTCACAGGGAGGGAGGAGGGAGACGAGGAGGTGGGGGTCACAGAGGTGGTAGTGACTGTTGGCATGTCTGCATCGGAATGTTGCGTGTGTGAATGTCTGCGTGATCTGTGGTGCCTATGTTTGGATGAGCTTCTCTTGGGTGTTGAGGTGTGTGCAGGCTGGTCTGATGGTGTGGGTGGGACAGGCAGAGGAACAGGAGACTGGGAGGAGGGAGTTAGTAGAGGCAGGCAGGAGACAGGGACAATGGCTGCCGTCAGTGCTGAGGCCAGAGCCTGGAACGATCGCTGATGGGCAGCCTGACCCGAATTAATGCCCTCCAGGTACGCATTGCTGCGATGAACCTCCCTCTCCACCCCCTGGATGGCATTCAAAAGGGTAGTCTGCCCAACAATGAGCGTTCGGAGGAGGTCAATGACCTCCTCACTGAGGGCAGCGGGGGTAACAGGGGCAGGGCCTGAGGTGCCTGGGGCGAAGGAGATGCCCGGCTTCCTGGCAGAGCGGGCACGGGGCGAACGCTGAGGGGCTGCTGGGAGGGCGGAGATGGTGCGCTGGGTGGCGGCTGTACCTGTAATGGCGGGGGGCACGGATGGTGCCACCCCCGCAAGGGAGCCCCCTTCCGAGGACGTGTCCGTGTCGCTGCAGGGTCCAGTCGTCCCCGTCGTGGAGCTCCCCTCGCCCTCCGTCTCACTGGTCCAGTCTGACTCTGTGGCATGGCCCTCCTGGGCCATGTGAGATGCAGCTCCCTCCTGCCCCGATGCCACTTCTCCTCCGCCTGATGATGCTGATGCACACAAGCACAGAAAGACAAACAAAAAGGGGGGGGGAGAGAGAAATAAAGGGATATTGAGTACATGGATCTCCGGTACAGTTAGCGGACATGACAGACACAGATGCCCCCTGCACTAAGTTGCGCACTTGGGGTCCGCTACGCATTCCGTGGAACATGCCCTACACGCCTAGAGTTGACAACTGCACCCATGGATGACACGGCCCAGGGATGGCTGTACTGACAAACTACTGAGGGTGGTGGCTGGGGACACAGGGGCTTACGGGGGTGCCCAGCCTACAGATATCGCCCTGGCCTAGGGGGACCCCCAGCCCTCCTCCCCCAACCAGACACCTCCACTGCGCGACAACAGAGTAGATAATGCTTGTACTCACCCCCTTGTGTCTGCTGTGCTGCCCTCACGCGCCCATCCAATTCAGGGTAGGCCACCGCCAGGATCCGGAACATCAGGGGGCTCAGTTGACGGCAGGCACCCCGCCTACGTTGGGAGGCCATCCCCAGCAGAGACTCGGCGGTCTTCTTGGTCCCGCGGCGGATGTCCTCCCACCTCTTGCGGCAGTGGGTGCCCCGTCGATGGTGGACCCCCAGGGTCCGGACTTCCTTGGCGATGGCACGCCAAATCCCGATCTTCTCATGGGCGCGGACCTATGTGACACGTACAGGGAGGGAGAAATACCACGTTCAAGTTTGTCAGCATTTTCCTTTCCAGTGGCCCAACGCCCCCCATCCCCGCCAGGCCCCCCGCCATGCCCCCCGCCAGGCCCAACATGCCCCCCATCCCCGCCAGGACCCCCGCCAGGCCCAACATGCCCCCCATCCCCGCCATGCCCCCCATCCCCGCCAGGCCCAACATGCCCCCCATCCCCGCCAGGACCCCCGCCAGGCCCAACATGCCCCCCATCCCCGCCAGGCCCCCCGCCATGCCCCCCGCCAGGCCCAACATGCCCCCCATCCCCGCCAGGCCCCCCGCCAGGCCCCCAAGCCAGCCAGTGGCCCCAAATCCATATTGAATTAAACTCACTTGTTGGTCTGGAGGACCGTAGAGTAGCGCATACTGGGGGAGGACCCCATCCACAAGTTTCTCCAACTCCTCTCCAGTGAAGGCAGGGGCCCTTTCCCCAGGCGCAGCAGCCATTGTCCCTTCCAGACCGAGGTCACAGCAACACTTGCAGTATAGGTCCTCTCCTGTGAAAGTTCAAGTCGCAAGTGGATAAGTAGATAGAAAATGGCGGTGACGTCCGCGGCGGTGCGTACCGCGGCGGTGCGTCCCGCCACCGCCGGCGCCCTTCGCCATTGGCTCCTGAAACCCATAGGCTTCAATGTTAACCAATGCGGCTTTGCGCCGCGGTCTTCGCCCGCCGCCCGCCGCGGTGTGCCACGCCAGCGCATTGACCTCACATCCCATTGTCACACTTCACAGGTCAGGCAGCCGCCATTTCCAGGGCCCACATGGCTCAATTTCAACTGCGTCACACAGGCCTAGGCCTTGCATAGCCACTCAGACACGCCATTCACTGCATAGAGAATCGTATACTGTGCTAGCTGTGAGTACGTACCTGTGGGTTGCTTGACTGTGTGCTCCATGTTGTCCTTCCTAGGCACCGTCCGCTGGGTTGGCCGAGGAGACGGATGAATCCTCCCGTGTACCGACCGCTGGTGGACCTGTCGACAATGGAAGAACGCCACATTATCCTGACCTACCGTCTTAACTGTGCCACTATCCATGAACTGTGTGCCCAGCTGGAGCCCGACCTGATGTCCCCCATCCGCCAACCCACAGGGATTCCCCCTCTGGTGCAGGTCATGTCAGTACTCCATTTCTTGGCAAGTGGGTCATTTCAGACAACCGTGGGAATTGCTTCTGGGATGTCTCAGCCCATGTTTTCGAAGGTGTTATCCAGAGTGTTGTCTGCCCTGATGAAATCCGTGAGGAGCTACATCATTTTCCCTGAGGTGGGCGAATTGGCTACAGTGAAGGGTGATTTCTACGCCCTTGGACATATTCCCAACGTAATTGGTGCCATTGATGGGACCCATGTGGCTTTGGTTCCCCCAATAGACAGGGAGCAGGTGTACAGGAACAGAAAAAATTACCATTCAATGAACATCCAGGTGGTGTGTTTGGCTGACCAGTACATCTCGCATGTAAATGCCAAATTCCCAGGGTCAGTGCATGACGCCTACATCCTCAGGAATAGCAGCATCCCTTACGTGATGGAACAGCTACAGAGACACCGTGTATGGCTAGTGGGGGACTCTGGGTACCCCAACCTGTCGTGGCTACTGACCCCAGTAAGGAATCCCCGGACCAGGGCAGAGGAACGGTACAATGAGGCCCATGGGCGTACTAGGAGGGTGATCGAACGCACCTTTGGCCTCCTAAAGGCCAGGTTTCGGTGCCTGCATATGACAGGTGGATCCCTAATGTACTCACCTAAGAAGGTGTGTCACATCATCGTGGCCTGCTGCATGCTTCACAACCTGGCTTTGCGCCGCCAGGTGCCTTTCCTGCAGGAGGATGGTCGAGACGGTGGTGTTGTGGCAGCGGTGGAACCTGAGGAGAGTGACGAGGAGGAAGACGACGGGGCTGAAACAGACAACAGGGACAGAATCATTGAACAGTACTTCCAATAGGACACAGGTAACATTTCAAAGATAATTTAGTAAATGTTAACTACTCTCCAGCATCTCTGCTGCCTGTCTATTTGCCCCAGTGTATGATGACTGAGTTTTGGCTTTTCCCTCCCTATTTCAGATCTGGGGTCCCCACTACGAGTCCTGTGCTTCGTTTCCCCATGGACTACAGCTTTGTGGCAGCTGTTTGTTGACTTCACCATGTACAAGGACATATTTGCACTGTCATGTCAATTACAATCTATTGAAATCACAGCCAGACTCCAGATATTTTGGTGCAAAATAGGTGTTTATTGAAGTGCTCAAAATGGGATGGGTGGTTTCAAGTGGGTGGGGGCTATGGTGAAGGAATGTCCATGGCAGAGTCCAGAGTAACAGTCACACAGGTGCATTGTCCAGAGGCCTGTGGAGAGATGGAACATGGGCAGTTCAAGGATGGACAGGGTGACAATGTGGGACAGTGGGATGACATCAGGTGGTATCCATTGCTGGCGGGGGTCTTGACATCCTACTCTGTCTTCTTGCGAGATCTCAGGGCCCTCTTGCGGGGTGGTTCTTCTCCTGCAGGAGGTGGGGGTCTCGTGGGCTGCTGCTGTGCGGGGGCCTCCTGTCCACTAGCGCCGGCGGAGGTGGTTGGCTGTTCTTGGTCCAGGCTAGTGGCAGGGGCCCTTGGGTGTTGTTCAGTGTCCGCCCTGTTGTTGACGAGGTCCTGCAGCAGCCCTACCATGGTAACCAGGGTGGTGTTGATGGCTCTGATGTCCTCCCTGTACCCCCGATAGTGTTCCTCCTGCAGTACCTGGATCTCCTGGAACCGGGCCAGTACCGTCGCCATCGTCTCCTGGGAGCGGTTGTATGCTCCCATGATGGTGGTGAGGACCTCGTGGAGAGTGGGTTCCCTGGGCCTCTCCTCCCCCCCCTGTCGCACAGCTGCCCTCCGAGTTCCCCTGTTTCCCTGGGCCTCTGCCCCCTGGCCGGTGTGCCCACTACCACTGCCCCCAGGTCCCTGTTGTTGTTGGGGTGGTGGGTTATCCTGGGTGCCCTGTAGTGGTAGACACACCGCAGATTGATGCGCCCTGGAGACAGAGGCATGGGCCCGCTGGGTGGGAGCTGTGCTGGTGTTCCCAGAGGGGTTTGGGTCTGTAGTGGCCTGGGCCTGTGTGAGGGGAACCGACTGTCCAGAGGTCCCCGATGGTCCGGGCTGGTCATCGGTGTCCAGGTCGACAGAGCTGCTGTCATCGCTGACGGCCTCTTGGGTGGGGGGGGTGGATAATTCTGGCCCCTCCGCCGCGGTGTGTTGACGGTCGGGTCCTGCAGGGGTATAGAGGTATGGTTATAGTTTCAATGTGTGGCATATGGGGGTATCTGTGGGTTCTCGTGTCCCCAAGTGCTGGCATTCGTGTGTGGGGGCTTTGGTGAGGGTGGCTTGTGGGGGGGATGTGTATATGCATTGGGCATGCTTTGGTGATGGGTGTCCATGCTTAGTGGACGCATGCAGGCCTAGGTTTTGGGATGTGTGGGTTGTGATGGTGAGACATTGGCGGGGAATAGGTGTGCTGGGGGTGGGGGTGAGGATGGTGGTGGGGGTGAGGATGGTGGTGGGGGTGAGGGTGGGGGTGAGGATGGGGGTGGGGGTGAGGGTGGGGTTCGAGGATGGGGGTGAGGGTTGGGGTCTGATTTGGCATGCAGGTGGGGGGAAGCAGTATTGAAGCTTCAACTTACCAGTATCCATTCCTCCGCCGATTCCTGCGAGGCCGTCAGGATGCAGGATGTTCAAGACTTCCTCCTCCCATGATGTGAATTGTGGGGGTTGAGGTGGGGGTCCTCCGCCAGTCTTCTGCACGGCGATGTTGTGCCTGGATACCATGGAACGCACCTTCCCCCGTAGGTCGTTCCATCGCTTCCTGATGTCTTCCCGATTTCTGGGGTGCTGTCCCACTGCGTTCACCCTGTCGACAATCCTCTGCCATAGCTCCGTCCTCCGGGCAATGCTGGTGTATTGTATCTGTGTGCCGAACAGCTGGGGCTCTACCCGAACGATTTCCTCCACCATGACCCTGAGTTCTTCGTCTGTGAAGCGGGGTTGTCTTTGGGGTGCCATGGGGTGGTGTGTATGATGTGTGGGGTGGAGTATGTGTATTTAAGTGAGTTGAGTGTGGTGGTGTGTGTTGTTTTGTGTGTGGATAGTGTGTGGGTGATGGTGTTGAGTGGCTGTGGCTGTTATTTTTGGGATGCTGGTGTCTCGCTCTTGCCTTCTTTACGAATTTTTTAGCGTAGGGGTTTGTGGGTGATGTGGGTGGGTGTTTTATATTGTATTGTGTGTGTGGGAGTGGTGTGTGTATGTGTATCAGGTGTGTGGGATTCAAATCGTCCAATGTGGCTGAGTTTTGTTCGTTTGTGTGTATTCTGACCGCGGCGGGGTGTCCCGCCAATGGAATACCGCGTTTGAATGACCGCCGCGTGGATTCGTGGGTCGTAATGGCATGGGCGTATTTCTGTTGGCGTGACGGTGGAGGTTTTGTCACCTCCACCTTTCCGCCGACCGCTGGTCTGGCGGTCTGTTGTGGCGGTCGGATTTTCGGAGGTTTGCCTTCTGCGGGTCAGAATGACCGTGGCGGGTTTCCGCGACTGCGGCGGGATTATGGAGGATTTCTGACCGGCGGTAGACGCCTTTTACCGCCGAGGTCAGAATGACCCCCTATGTGGTGAGTCCTCTACAATAGGCTCATGCAGACAATAAGACGGATTGGGAGTAGTGCCTCTTAACTTCTCCCCCCAACTCTGAATAACCTACATCCTGAACAAAAGAGTAACCAGCCCGAGAACTCCCAGCTGGGGATATTTGAGCAGAACACTCTTTGCAGAACACAATGTTCTTCCAACACACCTGCTGCTGCCAGCATGACGGTGGCTACTTTGCAACACACTTCCATGGTTTACTATGAAATTCCACCTCATGCTTTGTCATTTGAACTGGTGCTGCTTTGAGACCCTCGAGAGTTTAACAATATTGTGAACGTCTCTGGATATTTTACAGAGGACTTTTCAACCCCTTCTGCAGTCACTCACCTCCAGATTAATGACAGGGAACATGTGTTATATGCTCATCATATATGCAACAAAGCTGGTATGGGCAATGACCTAGAGAAAACTTTTTCTTTCTACCAGACTCTTTTTAATTTTTGACTTATTTTTGTGCCTCATATTTTAATCTGTCCTCTTCCATGTCATCACTGGCGTGTTTGATTACCAAAACACATCCTTCTTTACCAACATTATAGACAAGCTGCATTTTACATGTATTTGTGATTTTCTTGAAACAATGCAAGGCTTAAAAGTATTCATGCTTCGCTTACTACATATGTTACTGACATATTAATTGCCTTTGTTTTATGATATAATCGTGCTATACACACACACACATAATGTTTAGATATTTCGCATATTTTAGGCATTTTAGATCCCAGTAATTTGAGAGAATAGGTGTCTCTACAATCTAGCTAAGTCCATCTGTGGTAGGTATGCCCCTAAGATGTCACAGTCTGATGTAAAGTCCAGGGATGACGTAAAGCCCTTAAGGTTTGACTCATCTGACTCCATTTTAAGTAGGCCCTGTGACCATCTTTAGACACGGAGGTCACTATCTTTGGAAAATGAACATCACTATTTTAGCCAATTGAGGTCGCCATCTTTCTCAATTTATGTAGAATAATTTTTATGTCTGCCATTTGACACAGATGTCGTATGATCTTATCTTTCTAAGCACTGTGAAAGCGTCAGGTCATTCGACTGATGACACAGATATAACACTTTGTCTACTTATCATTATGTCAAGTTCAAATAAGAACAGGTACAGACATTTAGATTAGATAGTGTGGTCTGAGCTGATATCCTCTGACCTTATATATTCATAAGGAAACATCTGGGAGGCACACTTTGATGCACATAATCTATGTCAGACATTCCTAAACTTATGCCAGAATTTCCAGTCTCTGATAAGATTTAGTATATAGGGTCTGCAATTTGACCACTTGATAGGTGAGGTCCTTCGCCCAGATTATCGCACAAGATTCTGCCAGAAGACGGCTTCATCTACTGCCAGCACACTTCAAAGATGTTACATCTAACCTGGTGCTGATAAAGCCAAGTCCCAGAGGAAGGCTGTTACTGCAGCGTGTGTTTGGTCTTTGCATGGAACACTGCCTTCAATCCTCTGCTGATAATAATAGCTCTTGCTGTCAACAAGGTATGTAGTGTGTCAGTTCTCCCTAAAAAAACTCTAGACTGCAAGTTGGTCTGGTTTCCATGCTCTTACAGTGTAGTGCATAGGACTAGGTTTTAGGGTGTTATGTTTTGAAACACATTTTAATCATGTTTGTTTATTTTATTTGCAGAGTTTTATATAGCGCAAACAAAATCCTTACAGGTCTAGAGTGCTTTGCAATTATAACAAAAAGCAGTTATTAAACAAACAAACAGTGATATATATAAAATAAAATAAAAATCTCGTTGCTTACAGCGTGCTTTCTTGCTTTTTTTTATGGTATCCTGTGTGCCTTATTTAGATGTATTGAGAAACAGGTTATTCCTTTCATAATAAATGCTTTTATTTAAATGTGTCTATTCTTGGGGGGGGGGGGGGGGGGGGGGGGGGGGGGGGGGGGGGGGGTGTGTGTGTGTGTGTGTGTGTGTGTGTGTGTGTGTGTGTGTGTGTGTGTGTGTGTGTGTGTGAGTGAGTGAGTGATTAATGAAATGGGTTTGTTCTGATACCACAGTGCCCTGATCCCTTTTTTAGGGATTGTTAGTAACCCAAAAGCAGTAACTATACTTCACCAATGTATTGGATAGGGTTCTGTGTGGCTGTCTTTCACATTCAGCGCTTGTGCATTGAACCAAGTTCACTTGTGTCACTCGAGTGTGGGAAAGCAAACCCTGTAGAACTGCTCCAAAGTTGTAGTTTATGCAGCAGTCCCACCACCTTCTGCTTGCGCGCTATACAACACAGAAGGAGCTTTCACCTGCTCCCTCTGCTGCTACACTTGCACTACCGCTCCCGTAACTCCAACCCAGGACAGAACCACAGCAACTACCTTCAAATACACTCAAACACTTACCAAAAAACACACCCGCACCCTTCAGATTCGAATATCATGTATGCTCTTTAACACCAATTCACTCAGCTAGCATGCCACCGAGATCTTGGACCTGCTAGACAATACCTACTAAGACCTCCTCTTCCTCACAGGAATATGACTGACTAAAGCATCAACGCTACACATCGCTATTGCAATCCCAGCTGGATACAAGATCACCGGGCAAGACACCTAAACAGGCCCAGACGGGGAATTGAGATCCTTTACAAAGACACCTTTATCTGCACCACATCTGCTGAAGCCAGAACAAACTACATGGAACACCTCAACTTTAAACTACAAATCACAGCAAACTTCACCCTGGTGGGAACCCTAGTCTTACACCCGACCCAACTTCGCAATCACCATTACATACTTCATGGCCCCCTGGCCCTAGACTTCAGTGTTTTTATCCTCCTAAGAAGACCTCAATTTCCATCTAAAAGACCATACCGAGCTCAACTTAGCCCCATTTTATGACAGCCTCGAAAACCTGGGACTAATCCAACGCATCACAGAGCCAACCAATGCCGCCAGAAATACCCTAGCTACCATCTTCACGTCCTTCAACAGCATCACAATCCACACACCAAGACCCATCATCTGGACAGACCATGCAATAGTCAGTTTCACAGTCAGCATCAATTAACAGATCAGAGGAATAATGGTCAACATTCATGAACCTGTATTGATCCATAATAATGAAATTAAGATTTTTCTAATGAGAATGTACAATGACAAAATTTGTTTTTGTCAGTCTAACAAAAGGAATGAGCCACTTACGGTGTTCTCTGTTGATTTTGACTCCTGAAGTTCCTGCTGCCAAAATAAGATCCTAGGATGCAGTAAAATCAGCAGACACCATTTTAAGAAATGTCCTGAAAGATTTAGATTTTGAACTTAATGACAAATGAGTCAACAAGAATGTCTGATGTTGTTGTTACCTTTTTACAACATTGTTTAATATCAGCAAAGCAAAACTGTTATAAACTAAAGAGTTCGGAACAGAAGTCGACACAATTGATGATGGCTTTGAAGATGTAAGCGAAGATGTGGAAAACAATCCCATGAACTAACAGGCTTATACTATGCAAGTGTGCAGTCTTTTCCAAGTCATGTTTTATTAATTACATCACGGCAGAAAGAAAACTCCGCTACACAAGATGACTGCCCACACAACCTATGACAACTGCAAAAGTAGAGAGCTAATCATATCAATGAATAGGATTGGTGTATCAATTGGTTATAATGACATAGTACGGAGCAGAATCATGTTAGCAGCTCATGCTGTAAAATCTTGTGACTCTGACAGCACACCACTTTAAAGTCACTTTACTTGGAAAGGATTTACAAATGCTGCTCTAGATAATTAACATTCTAAAGACAGCTCTTCTTTGTCTGGAACACCCAGCACACAGGAAACTGCCATGGTGCTTTTTCAAGACTGTACCAGTGAAGTAGCAGCTGGAAAACAAGCTCTGTCACCTGTAGGCATAAACAACTGAAGCTGCAAACTTATAACCCAACTGCCTTGCCAACGTGTGCAAAATTACTGCAAACCATCAACACATCCCAGTCTACCAGAAAGTTTAAAAGTGGCTGAGGACATGGATCTTTTTCTACCTGATGCTGCAGTCCGCAAAGCTGAGTTAACGGAATTTAACATATCGCTTATTCAGTGTGGACGGAAGGATGAAAAAAAGCCAGTTCTTCCGTGGGCTGGAATTCATGCTCTAATCTCCCAGAATATCATCCCAATGAAGAAGGTTGGGCTTTTATCAGTAATACCATCTCCCATCACAAACTATGCAACAATATACACAGTTCTAAAAATGTCCAAAATGTATGTGCTCAGCTTGAAGACCAGCCTATTCTGCCAATTTTATGTGATGAAGGTGTTTTTCATGTTGTAGCTGACATTTTCATGAGCAATCCAGTAGAATTTGATGATCTTTATCCAATGATGGGAGTTTTACACATGACAAAAGTTGTGTTGTTGTGTGTAGAAAGTTATCTCCTTGAATGGGGCATAGACCAAGCGCTTATTGAGGCTGAAATCTTTGGAAGCAAAACTGTCCCTTCAGTATTGAGCACACTCATTACGTTTGTTTGTTACAAGATATGCTCATCATATCTGAGGCTATAGAAACATTGCAGTGGAATGGTCTCTGGAACAAGAATGACAAATTAGGTTTTGAATATCTTATCTCAGAAGTGAACAAGGCACAGGGTGCACTTCATTAAAAAGACACAATGCAAAGCTAGGCAATGTTCAATACACTCAGTTCAAAATCAGAAAACCTGAAAACCAAGTTTGTAGAGTTTGTCAAAGAACGTGAAGAAAAATCAGAACTTTGCAAGTACAGGGGAAATGTTATACACATGATAGCTCTAGTAAAAACTTTGGTACATGCTGATCGGGAAGGTGATTGGGAGCTGCACGTGAAGACTGTGGTCACTGATTACTGTTTTTCGCAAATTTGATTGCATAAACTACCTGAGATATGGGTCCTGGTATTTGAAAAGAGTGAGAAAGCTGGAGGTTGAAAAACCATATGCCTACCGAAAATTCATTCAAATACATTTTGTCGTGAAAGATAGAGAGGGAAGGTTCAATGTGATGGCTCCATATACGAAACTGAAAGACTATCCAGAGATCACAGAAAAGCTCCAAGGGAATTGTTGGTCAAACATGTGAAAGTAAATATGTTGCTCAATGGCAGCTGATGTACCATGAAGACCTTTCTATTTGCAATGTGTTCAGAGAGATGACAAATTCAAAATAATGGACCATCGTGAACTGTTCCCCACCGTGAACTTGTGGGAAAGAGAGGGGAACATATTAATAAACAGCCTTTGTCATTTCATGCAGCAGCAAGGAAACCCCTTTGAAATAACTGAGCCTGCTCAAATACACTACTTTGTGACTAAACAGTATATGCATAACAATATAAAGACATGTCTACTAGATGTCCTGGAACATGGTTCAAAACTATATGCAGAACTGAAGCATGTAGCATTTCTTTTGAAAGAGAAAAAGCTGTTTGACATAATCACTGAAGCTAAACTTCCACACTTTAATTGCTATAGTAAGAGTTTCGTCCAACCAGCCACAACAAAACAGGTTGCAGAAAAACAACTTTCACAAGCACATAGAGAAATGGATGTAGCAAAAGAAAGGGGTGAATTTATCAAGGACATTCTGTCTTATGATCTTCTTCCAACAAACTCATTGTTTCATGGAGATGCTGCAACCAAACCATTTGAAGCACAAATGTGTACAAGAGCTCGAAAAAAATCTTTAACTTGAAGAATTTAAATTTGAAAATGTGTCCTCATTGAAAACTGCTGTTGTGGTGGACTATGTGTCACAATTGGGAATGGTCAAGATTTCATCCATGCAAAACATCGGAGAGGTCGTTCAGGCTGTTCTTCAGATATCAAAGTCAGTGTGCACCTTGCAAGAACTGCACATTATCTTTGACAGTTATCCTGAACTATCTGTCAAAGAATGTGAGAGAATCAAGCAAATGTCTTTGAGTGACACAATTGACCTTACTGCTTTAAATATTCGACACCTATACCTGTGCAACCTGATGAATTCTGGTCATCAACATTTATCAAGATGAACTTGAGATGTTAACTTGCCAGAACATTTCTGATGCTGAAGTGAACACTGAATTTCCAAATATTGTAAGTGGAATGATTGTCAATGAGGAGTTGGTGCCTGCAGAGAGATATTCAAAAGGCAAGAACTTACCAGTAAATTGGAGGAATCTTACCTTCGTGTTATGCCACATGTTGAGTGGGCTGTTTGAAATGGTTACAATCGAGTCGTTGTACTGTCAGATGACACATGCTATTATTGTGCTACTTAGATTTGTTGCAATGTACATAAGTCAAGGATTGTCAGAGTTATGGAGACGTTATGGAACAGACGAGAAAAGACACTTAATCCTGCTTCATATTCTGTACAAGAAACTTGATCCAGAGATGCCTAGTGTTCTTATCAAGGCACATATTCTTACAGGTGTTGACACTTGAGCAAAATTGGAACAATGATCGGAGCTGTAACTGCTAAACCTGTGACGTTTCTGAAAGGGTTTGCTGAGACAGAAGAAGAATGTGTCTTTAAAGACGCCTTTGTGTAAAACGAGTTCTGACTGACACACATTTGACGATCTTTGGTACAGCGAGTTCAAGAGTTCAATCCTGCTAAGTGACCTTCCACTGACGTCATATTCTGTGCATGGACACATTAAAAGAGTGTTCCACTTGATCAGAATGTGTAAATGTTTTGGATCATGCATATGTGGAGAAAGATTTGTGTGAGTTTGGTTGGGAAGATATTGATGGGGTGGTAAAACCCACAAAAGTTATAAAGTCTCTACTCACAGAGCTTACACATAAATGTACTTGCAAAACCTGTGCTACAAAAATATATCCCTGTCCATATGCTCTTCTCAAATGTTCAACATTCTGCAAATGTACCACAAGCGATTGGCGAGATAAATAAATAAAGTGAACAATGAAAATGTGTTTAAAACAGGAGTGAGTGATAAACATTATTTTTTTCATATTCAGATCATAACCATTGTTTGATGTATACGTAAAAGGATTAAAAACCATTATTTGCTTCATTTCTAAATATGTCTCTTTTTCCTCTATTATAGCAGCCATTTTGGAAAATGGCAGAAGGGTTCCACTGAGGAGTTATTTTCTGTCTCTATAAGACCATTTGACCCTCAAAACATGTTTTGACACCACAATGAAGTATATAGGGCTCCTGAAATATTACATCATCATTGCAACACATCCTCAGTTTTTAAAAATGTCATTCAGAAATTTTTTGCCCGGATCAGCAATGCCTACCCAAGCTAAATTACTTCTCTAATGATCCAAAAACACAAATCAGATGAAAATCTCTGGACAGCATTTTGTTTTTTTTACAGATGTATATCAGGGGGCTGGGATTATACTGGCCACCGGCAAAATCAGCCCATCGAAAGATGATGTGTAACAACCTCTCAAACTTCTTTTACAGCAAAATCACAACCATATACAACAACTTTGTCCCACAATGGACACCCTCACCCTCTCCGCCAATGCTCTCCTAAAGAAACCATCAGCCAACATGACCAAACTCAGCAATTACCAAACAGTATCCCTCCTTCCCTACCCAGACATTGTCTTGGGAAAATCCATTAATAAGTGCTTCTCCAACCAACTTGTCAAACACGAGCTTCTCAACAGCACACAATCAAGATTTAGACAGCACAGAAACATGCCTCATAGTAGCATCGGATGACATTTGGATGATCCTCGATGGGGGAAAACCACAGCCTTCATTGTTCTAGACCTATCAGCAGCTGTCAACACTGTCTCCTATCTCATCCTTCTCTAATTACTCCACAAAGCAGTCATCCATGAACACATTCTCAAATGGATCTGCTCCTTCTTCACCTGAGGAACCGAAACCGCCAATATGCCCCCCTAGTCCTCTGAAACACAACATCTAATGTGTGGGGTCCTCAATCAGCCCAACGCACTTCAATATCTTATTGGCTTCTTTTGCTGGCATCATACAACCCCACAACATAAACATCCTCACTTATGTTGTCAACACACAACTGATACTGTCCCTGTCGAACAAAACACTTAACACCAGAAACAAGTTCACCACATGCATGACCAGGATGAAATCCATTTGCCTCAAAATGAACTCGTGAAAGACCGCAGTGGTGGTCTTTGGGAAAGAGGCCTCACTATGGGACTCCATCTGGTGACTCACCTGTATGACTTGCTTGCAAGCGAGAAACCTCTGAATCATCATAGGCAACAAAGTGGACTTGACTGCCCAAGTCATTGCAGTGGTCTTGTCCTGCTTCAACACCCTAAGAATGTTGAAGAATATTTTCAAGTGGCTACCAGACATTACGCGAAAAATGATCACCCAAGCCGTCATCACCAGCAGACTAGACTAAGGGAACACCTGGTACGGAGGGATAACCAATCTGCTCACAAAAGCCTGTAGAATGTCCAAAACACAGCAGCCAGATTAGTCCTCGACCTCTCACGTCGAGCCAACATCACACCACACCAATGTCCCCTGGCACATTTCAAACTCCTCATCTACAAAGCACTCCACAATACATTTTCAGCCTACCCGAACAGCTGCATTTACTTACACCAACCATCCAGACACCTCCGCTCTGCTGGTCTCTCACCTCATGCGTATAGAAAGCAAAGGAGGGGTCTGCACCGTCGCATAATTGGCTGATAAAACCTGAAACGACTCCACTTAGCACATCAGAGCCTCCTCAACTCTGCTCAACTTTCGCAAGCAGCTCAAGACTTGGCTTTTCCATGAAAGCCCTCTGTGCTGACTTCGCACACATGCTTTGGAGTGCCTAGTACCCTCACGGATGATTAGCACACTATAAAAACACTGTTACCCTAACGTAAAATAATTTTGAAAAATAGTGGTGCAAAGTGAAACAGAGTATTTTTTTTTACTGAAGGTATACCTTGTTGTAGCCCTTTCTTCATTATGTTGTGGTAAGAAAGGAGGTGTGATTAAACTCAAGGACTTTATGAATTAAAAACCCACTTTTTTAATATGACTAGATTTGTATTATCCTCATGTCAGCGTCCTCTTGTTCCAATGTGTTGTGTCCTCATTGTACTTTAAAGCAACTTCGCCATAAGTAGGTTCTCTGGTTTAAGTGGCCGGAGTGTTTAATTAGTCAAAGTCTCATAAATGGCAGGAATCAATTCATATAGGAGCAGTGTATGCCTGCACATGTCCAAAGTGATAAGCCCCAAAGTAAACTTTAAAGACAGTGACTTGCTACGCAGAACCCCTTTTCTTTATAAATCATTATTTTTTTGTAATCCCTTGCGGCTGAGTCAACATCATGTAAGCTAACAATCTAATCACGTTATAGACTGCAAGGCCATATAACCTAATTACAGCCTTTCAGTGCACCTTCAAAGTTTTTTCTAAGGGGGAGGGGGTTCGGGGTGGGGACATTTCTTTAATCCACCATATCTCAAATTGGGTGAGTCACTGTAAAGATGGTTTGTTATGCTCAATGCAACGTGGTGAATATATGGGAAAGGTTAGACTGTTATACTAGGAGGGAATACTGCCAACGACTACATTGAGAGGGGGACAAATCCAGGCATCTGCTGGTATGGCTGCTTAAATGGCTGCAACACCTCCACCCCATTGATTTTATCCTTGTCTAGGACGAACGGAACAATTGTGGTCAGCCAGCTAGGCATTAACACTGTATTGAGAGACTATCTGTCAGGGGTGTATGAGGCACCGCTGATTGATACAAGCCAAGCGGTGGGGGCTTTCTTAGACAGAGTTATATCACCCCGGCTTACAGAGGAGCAGAGGGAGGGCTTTGAAGGGAACTTCGAGATTAAGAGCTTTGTGCACCAATACAAGATATAGCCAATTGTAAAATGTAATACTTTCAGAAACACTCCATTTTACTGGTCCCCCAAACTCCTGGAGTCGCTCCTGGAGGCTAGATGCCAAGGCTCACTGCCAGCACCTATGCATGGGGGCACTTATTGTGATGCTTCCTAAGCCAAACAAAGACCAGAGTGAACCAGGATCCTATTGGCCGCTTTCCATGTTGAACGTGGACAAGAAGATCCTTTCCAAGGTACTGGCCACAAGGCCGGAGCTGGTTGTCTCGAGTCAGATGGCGGAGGATCAGTGTGGGTTCAGGCCGGGGATTGATACCCATATGAATCTTAGACGACTTTCTCATGTGATGCACTCAATTCGGGGAATAAACTTGGAAGTGGTGCTGGACACCAAGAAAGCCTTTGACATCCTGGGTTGGGAGTACCTGTGGGAGGTGTTGAGGCGTATGGGAGTGGGGCTGGAATTCTTGTCCTGGGTGCGCCTTCTATATGCCTAACCCACTGCGTGGATGCAGATGAGGGGGGTGGCGTCTGAGGCCTTTCGTGTGGCCTTTCGTGTGGGGAGGGGTACAATGCACGGATGCCCCCAGTCCTGGTTCCTCTTTGCCCTGGCAGTGGAGCCCCTGGTGGTATGCCTGCAGCAGGACCTGGCAGAGTATGGTATGCCCATTAGTTTTGTGGTGCATACACTGTCAATATATGCTGACAGCACTCTCTTATACCTGTGGAAGCCAGGGTATTTCGTTCTGATATTTCTTAAGATGTTTCTGGCCTACGCGTCAATAAACTTAACACTGTGCTTTTCCTGTTGACGAGTCTGGTGGCGCTTTCAAGGGAGGAAGTTCCCAAGGAATCTCAGCCTTGGGAGATTGTGAAATTTAGATACTTGGACAAGCAGATTGCCCATGGCATGGGTCCCCAGTATGACCTGAATATGGAGAGGGTGATCGATGATCTCCGAAACTCCATTTGGTTCTGGAATACACTCCTGGACTCGATGATGGGCAGGCTGACTTTGAGCAAGACGGTGCTATTACCCCACTGTCTGTATACAGTGCAGCATTCTTTCTGCAACTTTTGGAGGGCTGTGCTGTGCTCACAGAACTCAATAGCCTGCTGGTGTCCTTAGTGGGGCAGCAAGAGATTTCTGGTCAAATTGGATGTCTTGAAATTGGACCCTGAAGAAGACAGACTGGGGCTCCCAGATCTGCAGCTCTATTATCTGGATGGACTCCTAGAGTATGCCGCATTGTGGTGTGCTGATGCTACCAATAGGGAAAACGCCTGTTGGCCGGCTCGGTGGATGACGGCGATCTCAAGTTATTGATGTGCAGTGCTGGAGTGCTGCGGACTGCCCCCACATTGTGAGACAAGTGGCTATGGCCTAGGAACAGGCAGTGAGGCAAGTTTTATGTAAGGCACCATATGCTGGGCTTCTCCCTCTTTGGTGGGTGAAGCCTTTCCAACAAATACAGTCCTTGATGGATGTGGCTTTGGGGCAGCTATCTTGCGGCGGGGGAACTCATATTTGAATGGTGCCTTCATTACAATGGTGGAAGTGACCACCCTGTTCCATCTAGCACCGGGATAGTTTTGCCAATATGCCAATCTCTCCAGCAGTCCTGGGGGATCTGGTCAGCCTTTCCCATGGAACCAGAGGAATCTCACGCACTTGGTGTCATCCTGGATCCGGGAACTAATAGGAGTCTCATTTCCTGATTATATATTGCACTGAAGGCTGATAGATGCATAGATATGGGTCCTGCCTGCACAAGCTGGTCAGCGGCCCTGGAAGACCCCCTTACGGATGACAAATGCAAGTGTGCCCATTCCCAGGTGTAGGACATCACTAGTAATGCACACTTTAAATGCACACAGTTTTATTACCTGCACTGGGAGTATCTCAGGCCAAATTGGTTGGACAGGAGTTTTCCTGGTCCCGCAGATATATGTCCTAGATGTAATATGTCCCCTGCCCATTTTCTCCATATTATGTGGAGTTGTCCACATTTGGAGGACTACTGAATCAGCGTGGTGCAGACACTCATGGAAGTCACGGACACTAAACTATACAGGAAAGTATATCGTTGCCTGCTTGGGCTTTTGCCGCTCCCAAAAACGGTGAGAGAAATGGTTATCTATTTGCACTGCTGGGGTTTGTTATGACCCAGAGATGCATAGCGATACATTGGATAACCCCACACCCCCTCTGAGACACAAATGGTTGTCAGATCTTAGTGAATGGTCTGTAGCAGAGGAATGTTAGTTAAGGCAAGTGTGGACAGACGAGAATGCGGAACAGGACCTGGAACTATGGGGAGAAATGGTGGAGCGCCAGAGTGAGGTGGATGAGAGGAATGATGGTTCCCCATGATCTCCCTTTGCTCTCTCACAGGAGACTCCTTAGATGTGGGTGAATGTGAACAACAAGTGAGGTGCTTGCTCTTGTGAGGAGGGGACTGGTAGTTTAGGTGTGAATTGGGCCTGGACCTGCTGAGACTTGTATAGGGTGTTTTGTATTGTTGAACTGGGTATGATAGCTCCCGCCCGGTGGGGACTGCTCGAGACTTCTCATCAGCACTGTGGTTCTGAAAATACCTCTGTATCTGATATTGCTGCAGTGTTCAATTGTATAGTTTTTTAGTATTTTCTGTGGAAAACGCTAATAAAAACAAGTTTAAAAAAAGATTGTTTGCTGCTTGTGCCGCCACTAATACCCCTAGTTTGATCAGTTATCGTTGAAAAATGGAATTAGGCTCGCACTGGCGCTGTAGCCGAGTTTGATCATTTGCACTATATTTTATTGATGCGGGGTCCATTCCGATGTCAAACAGGATTACTTTAGAAGCCATCACAGAGTAATTGGATGATCATTCAACTATCTTAGAAGTCATTTTCACATCATCCGACATCATCAAGCTCTTAAAGTCATCAGCAGAGTTTAGAAACGTGTCCTGGATGATTTGAGGATGCCTTGAAAATGAATGTCCGATTACTTGGCAAGCTAGGTTTGTTCATGATGATTTCAGGATGACTCAAAAATGAGTATCTGATCATTTCACAAGATGGGATTATTACTGATGATTTGAAATGAGTATCTGATTACTGCACAAGATGGGATGGTTCTTGAGGATTTTAAGCTACTTTAAAAAAGACTATCAGATTACTTCCCAAGTACTAACAAATGGAAATGCTTCCTGATGATTTAAGGATGCGTTACTAATTACCTCAGGACCGTGACAATCATTTTGGTTTCACTTTTGTTAGAAAGTTTTAACCTGTGGCATGGTTTCAAAATTATTTGCAGATTATTGCAAATTGAAAACCATTTAGATGGTGTTAGAGCGTCTGACCTTAATAAGTAAACTTACAAGGGGACGCGAATAGGTCGATCAACCTTTGAACTCGTTTAAGATGTTCTTGCCATAGCTCCAATACATGAACAAATAATCAATTCACAATAATCAACAATCATTATCAATCATTAAACAGTAATCAATGGAGTCAGTAAGTATCACGCACCATGACCTTTCAGGCATGAATAACCACACCATTAGTAAAGTTTAGTAATTTTATTTCCCTTATATTAACAATGCTAAAGTCATATAGATTGATCTCAATTTCAAATGAAACACATATAAGAACAATACTGGTTGACGAAAGCGGCGGAAGAAATGCAGTCTAATCAAGGCTTGAATCACAACACATTCTAAGGCAATGGTGCAAATCAAAAGCAGAGCCAGCTGCAACAATGGTATGGCATACATAGGATTCAGCAAGATAATTCGGCAAACATTAGTCCCTGAAATTCGTCAGTCGTCATGTGAACACCCTCATCTAATCCAGATTAGCATCAGCATGTTGGGCTTCATGTAAACCAATTTAGAACACAAATTTAGAAAACATCTAGCTATATATCTATCAAAACAGCGCAGTTGGTACCTAGAAAGAAAAGGCATAAAAATGCAATTCTGTCACATTGTCATATCTACCTATCCCCGGTATAGGTCAGCAAGCAAATTCAGTCTTTGTCCTCAAGTCATCAATCGATCATCAAAGCATCAGGCTCTCACTCAGTGAGTATGAGACCAATGACAGAATCTTGAGACTCTTGTCTTGATATCACAGTAATTCCCTAAAATCTGAATAATTCTCCGCTGTCGGGTTGGTATATTAAAGTCACCTAAACTACTCCCTAATTCCCTATTGGTCAGTGTAGGAAAGTACCATCTTGCCTGGCATGTTACCCCCATATTTCACTGTATATATGTTGTTTTAGTTGTATGTGTCACAGGGACCCTGCCAGCCAGGGCCCCAGTGCTCATAAGTGTGCCCTGTATGTGTTACCTGTGTTATGACTAACTGTCTCACTGAGGCTCTGCTAATCAGAACCTCAGTGGTTATGCTCTCTCACTTCTTTCTAAATTGTCACTAACAGGCTAGTGACCAATTTTACCAATTCACATTGGCATACTGGAACACCCTTATAATTCCCCAGTATATGGTACTGAGGTACCCAGGGTATTGGGGTTCCAGGAGATCCCTATGGGCTCCAGCATTTCTTTTGCCACCCATAGGGAGCTCTGACAATTCTTACACAGGCCTGCCACTGCAGCCCGAGTGAAATAACGTCCACGTTATTTCACAGCCATTTACCACTGCACTTAAGTAACTTATAAGTCACCTATATGTCTAACCTTTAACTGGTAAAAGGTTAGGTGCAAAGTTACTTAGTGTGAGGGCACCCTAGCACTAGCCAAGGTGCCCCCACATTGTTCAGGGCAAATTCCCCGGACTTTGTGAGTGCGGGGACACCATTACACTTGTGCACTACACATAGGTCACTACCTATGTGTAGCTTCTAAATGGTAATTCCGAATATGGCCATGTAACATGTCTATGATCATGGAATTGCCCCCTCTATGCCATCCTGGCATTGTTGGCACAATCCCATGATCCCACGGGTCTCTAGCACAGACCCGGGTACTGCCAAACTGCCTTTTCAGGGGTTTCACTGCAGCTGCTGCTGCTGCCAACCCCTCAGACAGGTTTCTGCCCTCCTGGGGTCCAGCCAGGCTTGGCCCAGGATGACAGAACAAAGGACTTCCTCAGAGAGAGGGTGTTACACCCTCTCCCTTTGGAAAAAGGTGTTAAGGCAGGGGAGGAGTAGCCTCCCCCAGCCTCTGGAAATGCTTTCATGGGCACAGATGGTGCCCATTTCTGCATAAGCCAGTCTACACCGGTTCAGGGACCCCTCAGCCCTGCTCTGGCGTGAAACTGGACAAAGGAAAGGGGAGTGACCACTCCCCTGACCTGCACCTCCCCTGGGAGGTGCCCAGAGCTCCTCCAGTGTGCTCCAGACCTCTGCCATCTTGGAAACAGAGGTGCTGCTGGCACACTGGACTGCTCTGAGTGGCCAGGGCCAGCAGGTGACGTCAGAGACTCCTTCTGATAGGCTCCTTTAGATAACGAATGCAAGAGCTCATCCGAGTTCCTCTGCATCTCTCTCTTCACCTTCTGCCAAGGAATCGACTGCTGACCGCGCTGGAAGCCTGCAAAACTGCAACAAAGTAGCAATGACGACTACTGCAACACTGTAACGCTGATCCAGCCGCCTTCTCGACTGTTTTCCTGGTGGTGCATGCTGTGGGGGTAGTCTGCCTCCTCCCTGCACTGGAAGCACCGAAGAAATCTCCCGTGGGTCGACGGAATCTTCCCCCTGCAACCACAGACACCAAAGAACTGCATCACCGGTCCTCTGGGTCTCCTCTCAGCACGACGAGCGAGGTCCCTTGAACTCAGCAACTCTGTCCAAGTGACTCCCACAGTCCAGTGACTCTTCAGTCCAAGTTTGGTGGAGGTATGTCCTTGCCTCCCCACGCCAGACTGCATTGCTGGGAACCGCGTGTTGTGCAGCTACTCCGGCTCCTGTGCACTCCACGAAGATTTCCTTTGTGCACAGCCAAGCCTGGGTCCACGGCACTCTAACCTGCATTGCACGACCTCCTGAGTTGTCCTCCGGCGGCGTGGGACTCTCTTTTGCAACTTCGGGTGAGCACCGTTTCACTCCATTTCATAGTGCCTGTTCCGGCACTTCTGCAGGTGCTGCCTGCTTCTGAGAGGGCTCCTTGTCTTGCTGGGCACCCCCTCTGTCCCCTGACGCAATTGGCGACATCCTGGTCCCTCCTGGGCCACAGCAGCATCCAAAAACCCTAACCGCGAGCTTTGCAGCTAGCAAGGCTTGTTTACGGTCTTTCCGCAGGAAAACACTTCTGCACGACTCTCCACGGCGTGGGACATCTATCCTCCAAAGGGGAAGTTTCTAGCCCCTGTCGTTCTTGCAGAATCCTCAGCTTCTACTGTCCAGTAGCAGCTTCTTTGCACCCACAGCTGCCATTTCCTGGGCATCTGCCCACTCTCGACTTGATCGTGACTTTTGGACTTGGTCCCCTTGTTCCACAGGTACTCTCGTCTGGAAATCCATCGTTGTTGCATTGCTGGTGTTGGTCTTTCCTGCAGAATTCCCCTATCACGACTTCTGTGCTCTTTGGGGAACTTTAGTGCACTTTGCACTCACTTTTCAGGGTCTTGGGGTGGGCTATTTTTCTAACCCTCGCTGTTTTCTTGCAGTCCCAGCGACCCTCTACAAGGTCACATAGGTTTGGGGTCCATTCGTGGTTCGCATTCCACTTTTGGAGTATATGGTTTGTGTTGCCCCTATCCCTATGTGTCCCCATTGCATTCTATTGTAACTATACATTGTTTGCACTGTTTTCTAATACTATACTGCATATTTTTGGTATTGTGTACATATATCTTGTGTATATTTGCTATCCTCATACTGAGGGTACTCACTGAGATACTTTGGCATATTGTCATAAAAATAAAGTACCTTTATTTTTAGTATATCTGTGTATTGTGTTTTCTTATGATATTGTGCATATGACACTAGTGGTACTGTAGGAGCTTCACTCGTCTCCTAGTTCAGCCTAAGCTGCTCTGCTAAGCTACCATTATCTATCAACCTAAGCTGCTAGACACCCTATACACTGATAAGGGATGCCTGGTGCAAGGTGTAAGTACCCCTTGGTACTCACTACAAGCCAGTCCAGCCTCCTACAGTCAGTCAATCATACTTTATTACACTACCCAATAATATTTCTATACCAAATCTTTGAATTCTAATATTTCTCTCTTCACACAAAGTTGATTGGTTCACTTTACGATGTCCTCATCCTCCGGCTTGTCAGGTAACACATTTGTTGCATCTTCCGCTTTAGTCAGCCTCTTCATTGTTCACGTCCTGGGAAAATACACCTCACAACATTACACACAAGTCGATACATTATTAGAGACTTCATCTCCTGTCTGTTGATTCCCACAGGAAGCTCCGGTTAAGCACTTTTAATAAGACAATGGACTTTACACAGTTTAATTCACTCTATCAACATTTTACTAAACCATAAGAAATGCAGCTTCTGCATGAGGCCTGGCAAGACTAGGCCAAGACACTCGCTGAGTTAAGGCCTACATTTAATAAGCTAAAGCATAATTTCATAACCCTAAATATGACATATTACTACATTATTCTAATACATTTTCAATATTTCATCAGTATTAATCAATAATTAGTACATTTAATGAATTATGGCGGCCATTCTCCGAGGTCACATTTTCAGACGTGTGCATTCATTTTCCACGTTATTTCATTTTCTACAAAATTCACTATTCAAAATATATACTCATTAATAATTTCTAATTAAGACACCTGCTTCAGCAATCCCTCCTCTAATGACTAAATTTGTCATTACACCAATTACCCCCCACGATTTTTACAACTCTGTTTCTTCTAAATGTTGTCTTCTCTTTGAGTTTTCCCTATAAATTCTTTCCCTTTTCTTTTCTTCCCTCCTCTGATTATTCTTAGACTTTTTCAATTTAATCTTTTTACATAATTTGCATAATCCCCATATTCCTAATAGACAACCCACGACAATTAGTATTCCCTGTATTATTTTTAACAGCACCCCATTACAAATACTACTAAGCCAATTACCCACTGAAGCAAACCCCTTACCAACCTTTTCCCAAACACCTGGTTCTTTCAATTCCTTGAAATCACTACTTGCATTAGTCAGATTAGTAAGTAAGTCTCTTATCTCTTTACTATTGTTGGGAATGTATGAGCAACAATGCCTAGTTAATAATTTTACAGACTCCGCCATCTTTCGCTGAAAGAATGTCTAAAGCAAGATGATTTAGAAGAGTCATAGCACAATCCACAGCTAATTCAGTATCTGTCAGGAGTATAGCCCCTAAAACATTTGTCAGCATGTTATCCACAATAGTAGACAACTTACAAATCTTGATCAAATTCAGGATGACTCCTACTGAAGGAATCACCGCACCAAATATATCTCCCACTATCGCAGAATAGGACTCCCTCCTCTGTCTCTTATGATGTAATTCAGTCAATTTCTGAAACTTTTTCAAATCCTCTGTCTGATAAATCTTTGGGAAAACTATCCCCAAATAGCATATCCGTACCATCCTCTTGGAAGACGGTAATAAGCATTAAGTCCACAAATATAATAGATCCCTGGAATCACAGGGTCCTGGCCATTCAACATAAATGTCCATTTACTCTGAAACAGAAATACATGCCTACATTCACCAGTACCCACAAATAAAGTGTCAGTGCGCGACTTAGGCCTATATAATCAAAGTTTCCCTACGTGTAGTGCATCTAAAGCTAATTTTCCTTGCGTTTTAATTGCAGTGTAAGCAGAATCATTCTTGTAAGTCCTTTTCTTTGAGCCTTTTTCTAATTTCTTCTTTCACGCCTTTCTCCTGTCATCAGTATGATCTAAGAAGCTCTTCTCTAAAGGTGTAAACAAGCATGTTAGGGTGTTTTTATGCGCATAAGCTGTGCCAAACGTCAATGTAGGTTTAAAAAATCCTCTAACACTATGTCATTATCCTTAGCTACTCTACTCAAATACCTAATGATAGGAACAAATGAAAACACAACATCATGATTAGAATAACTGAATATACTCCTGGTTATAAAACCTTGTTAGTAGCAGACTAAAACTTATCCCGTAGGTTAATGGCAAGCTATGGTAGGTGAATCCTTCCTCGACTGATGAAGGAATCTGCGTACACACAAGACAGTCCTTCGGATCTATTGTCTCAACATACTGACTCAATAAGTGATAGAAGACATTAGAAGAAAGTTCTCCGTGCGCATTAGTATAATCTTGCAAATACTTCTTATCTAACTTAAACCTCTTTACAGCCATTAGTGTAGTAGTTTCAAAAGCAGAAGTATGGTTGGCTTCTTTCTCGTCAAGAACAGACATACCCACAATCAGTACTGTAAACAATATCCCACACATAATTACCAAACCAATGCTCATATATTTACAGCGCGTAGCATCTCAAACCTGCTTATCTACATCAGCCATGATCTGTAAAGAATCAGAAAACAGAAGTATTTTACAAAACATGCAGCAAAAATAAAAAATAGACAACTCTTCTTTCAGCAGTTTAGTTTCACTTCCAGGACCCCTTCTTCCTTGTCAAAATCAGTTAGCAGCTTGTCAAAATCAGTTTCAAAAGTCAAATCAGGTTATCAATGTCTCTTCCGGTTACTTTCATCAGTCTCTTTCTCAAAAAATATTTCTCAGATTGTTTCAACAGTTCAGTTCATCAACTTTCTTCACATTACCTCAAAATATTGATTTGGAACCTTCGTATCAAAGCAAAAAGACATAAACTCTTGTTGCCATTCATTTGTAGTTGCATATGCCCATTCAGGACCTGCGTATCTTCGACTTGCTATTCTCTTTCTTTTCAACTTTCGAGCTTCATTCAGCTCTCCTTCACTTAGTTCTTCCTTTCTCGTAGTATCTACTTCTTCCTCTACTGTTGGTTCGACAACCACCTCTTTCCTTTTCTCCACTTGCAATTTTGGCCACTTATCTCCTTTCAACAAACCTTTTGTCAGTATTCTCTTCAAACTTGAGCTCGATCCCTTGTCTTTTTCTGTGGTGTTTTCTCTTGACTGACCAGCAACTGGTTCAGGAGGAGTTAGATCACTTTGACTCTGATCCACCTCAACTCCTTCCCCTTCTGGGTCTGGCACTTGCTCCGCTTGTCTCTAGGAATCATCTGCTTCTGGGAGAACCCTCCTCTGACTAGGCTCTCCTGCAGTTTCAGTTGCAATAGGTTCTCCAATATTCTCCTGGAGATCCCCACTCTCGTCTCTCACAAGGGTAACTGAACGGTCCACAACAAGCTCAGTTTCAGTCTGTTCCTCTCGGTTCTGTTTCTGGTGCTGTCTCACTATTGTTGGTCCTCTCAACAACGCTTCTTCATGATCCAGTGGACATGCCACTTTCTTCGTGTGACTTGCGTGAATCCAGTTCGGAATCCCAGCACACTTCACAGCCGTTGTTGTCGTTAGGACCACCTGGTATGGTCCCTTCCAACGTGGCTCCAAACACGTCTTTCTTACATGTTTCAGAACAACAACCCAGTCTACGGCTCTCAGGTTGTGCCCTGGGTCATGGATCAGTAGTAGTGTGGTGGCCTCCACCTTCTGAGAAAGAGTTGACTACATCAGCCAGACCCTTGCAGTAATCCAACACCATATCATCTGTAATGTTGACAAGTGCATTGGCTGGAACCGCTGGCAACCTCATTGCTCTGCCCATGAGGATCTCATGGAGCGACAAGCCTGTCTTCCTATCAGGTGTTTCTCATTGACATCAACACCATAGGCAAATGCGTCAGGCCATTTCAGATTCGTAGCTGCACACATTTTTGCAATTCTTGACTTGAAGGTGCCATTCATCTGCTTTACTAGTCCTGAAGCTTCGGTTGATAACTACAGTGCAACTTCTGCTCAATGTTCAATGCTGCACATAGTAATTTAATCACTTCATTATTGAAGTGACTTCCCCTGTCTGATTCTAAAGAGATTGGAAATCCGAGACGCGGTTCACCTCCCTAAGCAGCAGTTTTGCTACTGTGAGACTATAATTTCTCCGTCTAGGGTACGCTTCAATCCAATGACTAAAGATGCAAACAATCACCAACACATATCTCAACTCTCCACATGCCGGCATCTCAATAAAATCCAATTGCATTCTGCTGAATGGACCTCCTGCTCTTCCAGTGTGGCTCAAATTAACCACTGTCTCTTTTCCCCCATTTCATTGCTGACAAATGACACAGCGATGGCAAACTGCTTCAGCAGCTTGTCTAAACTTAGGGTTGAACCAGTCAGTTTTGAACAGGCGAACCATGGCATCCCTCCCAATGTGCGCCTGACCATGATCATACCTTGCCATCTGGAACAACAGGCTATTTGGCAAAACCAATTCACCCTCCTCGGAAACCCACAATTCATCCTCTCTTTGAACACATTTCATTGTACTCCATGAACGTTTCTTTTCCTTGTCGACATTACTCTGCAACGATTTTAACTTTTCCAAAGTATCAATAACTTTTAATACATAACTCGTACATGTGGTGTCTTCTTCAGATAACAATTCCCACTTGTCTTTTAACGATATACAGCTCAATGCGCAAAACTTTGCAATTTGATCCGCATATCCATTCCCCAATGACACATAGTCCTGCAACTTTAGATGTGCACTGCATTTTACCACGGCAATCTTTTCAGGTAATTGAATTGCATATAGCAGCTCCTTTATTCTTTCAACATTTCTCACGGGTGTTCCAGAAGAGGTCAGGAAACCTCTCTGCGACCAAAATTTACCAAAAACATGAACTATTCCAAATCTGTATTGGCTATCTGTGTAGATAGTGACTCTCAACCGAGCAGAAACATGGCACGCCCTAGTAAAAGCAACCAGTTCAGCTACCTGGGCATAATACACTCCTCGAAGCCAGAACGTTTCTAAGGTACCTGTAATTGTGCACACAGCATATCCTGCTCTCAGTGTCCCTGTGTTGTCTCTCAGACAAGAACCATCAACAAAAACAATTTGATAATTCTCTTCCAATCATGTATCTCTAATGTCAGGTCTCAGTTTTGTGCACAACTCAGTTACTTTGAGACAATCCTGTTCAACATCTTCCTCTTCCTCAATTTCAGTAGTATCACTTGGAAGTAAAGTTGCTGGATTCAGCACTGTACATCTTTTCAGTGTCACGTTTGTTGCACCCAAAATACTCGTTTCATACCTTGTCAACCTAGCACCAGTCAAGTATTGGGTTTTTGTCCTTGTCAGTAAAACTTCAATCAAGTGAGGGACCATTACACTCAGGGGATATCCAATCACCACGCCTTCACACTTGAAAGACACTGACCAACTGCGGCAAGAGCACGCAAACAACCTGGTAAGGCTACTGCAACTGGGTCCAAGGTAGCTTAAATATATGCTATTAGCCGATGGACCTGAGTAAAAACAGACAATCAACATACATCACGTTCATGACAAAACAATAAGAAAGGCTTTGCGTAGTCAGGCATACCCAATGATGGAGCTCGGCACAAACTCTCTCTCTCAACTCAGTGAACACTTCCATTTCATCTTGATCTAACACTATGGGATCTGTAACATCATTCTGCAGTAGTCTTGAAATTTCTGAAAAATTAGGGATCCATTGGCGACAATAGCCCACCATTCCCAGGAACATCCGGACATCTCTCTGACCACAATCTCATTCATTTTTCTCAAATCCTGAACAGTTGAACCTTCCCACATGGCTTCTTTAAACCCATTATCGGTGAGTTACATGGGCTGCTCAATACCTCTTTTAGCACCCCCTGCTTCACAAAATCTTCAATTATCTGGGCCACTTTCATCAGGACATCTTGTGGCAGGTTATGCTGTGGAAGCTTCGGAAACACTGCATTCGGCTTTAAAGTAACCTTAATTGGCTCCACTCCTTTGATCAACCCTACTTCTTTTCCTGTCAAATCCCACACGTTCTCTCGTACTGTTCCCTGCAAATCAGAATGCAGCTCTTTCACTGTGAACACTGGGGAAAAACTAAATCAAGGGGACTCCTCATTTGTATTTTCACGCTCAGTTTCGGGGACTGCGTCTTCTTCATCATCACTGTTTGTTTGGATCTCAATTCCATCGTTCGAATAAATGATCAGACACTTTGTCTTACACAACAAGTCCATTCCCAGTAGGAATACCAGACTCTAATCACAGACCACAAATTTATGTAGTCCCTGGAAGTTGCCAATCTCAACTTGCACTGGATGGTAACTTCTGCACTTCTCACTGTAGAGCGTGTAGCTCGTGTGTCCACCAAGAATGAAACTCTGTGACCCATAACCTTTCCCCTCACACACGCCCCTCTCTGATCTACTTCTAAAGAAGTCACAAGCAAACGTGGCTCCTCATCTGAACTATCACTCATCCATTCACCATTTATTTCATTCTCACTGTGTAATGGGAGATGGTGCACTGCGTTGCTACTTCTGTCTTGTCTCTGACCTATGATCTGTTGACAAAGCATCATCTGTTGCTGCTCCATAGGGGCTTGAGGTATCTGCATTTGCTGTCTAGGTACCATAGGAACCTGCTGCTGTATTGGCTGTAACTGTGACACTTGTGCACGGGGAATTTGCACCTGCTGCATGGGCTGGAAATTCTGCACTTGATTCACATTATTCTGGACATCTGCATTAGGACCCCTTAATTTTGGTCCTCACACATTTTTAAATGTATTGATGTCATTACCTTACTGAACAACACCTTCCTGCACCATCATTGAACACTCCCGCTTCCAATGTCCCACGGGTTCGCAAATGTGACACGGCAATAGCTTCTTCATCCCTTGCACATCATTCTGAACCACTACAGTATTTAAATGTGGACCATGATTCATATTGCCTCCACGACCCCTACCTCTCATCTGAGGCTGAAACATTACATTTCCCTGCGGCTGCGGCATCTGCTTCACAAAATTCCCTTGCGCTCCTGTTTGAGCTGTGTAGGAAGTTGGCTCTGCATATACTATTTCAAAGTAAGAAATAGTGTGCACAGAGTCCAAGGGTTCCCCTTAGAGGTAAGATAGTGGCAAAAGTAGATAATTCTAATGCTCTATTTTGTGGTAGTGTGGTCGAGCAGTAGGCTTACCAGAGGGTAGTGTTAAGCATTTGTTGTACACACACAGGCAATAAATGAGGAACACACACTCAGACAATTCCAGGCCAATAGGTTTTTATATTGAGAAATATATTTTCTTAGTTTATTTTAAGTACCACAGGTTCAAGATTTACAGTTAACACTTTAAATGTAAGGTACTTCACTTAGATACTTTAGGAGCTTTGAATCAAAACAATTTCATGTACAGTCTTTGTAAAAATGGCAATAAGATATTTTCAAAGTGGACACTGTGCAAAAATCAACAGTTCTTGGGGGGTGGTAAGTAAAGGTTAGATTAGGAGGTAAGTAAAACACAAGTCTCAGTCCTGGGGCTTAGGCAGCCCACCATTGGGGGTTCAAGGCAACCCCAAAGTTACAACACCAGCAGCTCAGGGCCGGTCAGGTGCAGGGGTCAAAGAGGTGCCCAAAACACATAGGTGCCTATGGAGAACAGGGGTGCTCCGGTTCCAGTCTGCCAGCAGGTAAGTACCTGCGTCCTCGGGGGCAGACCAGGGGGGTTTTGTAGAGCACTGGGGGGATACAAGTAGGCACACAAAACACACCCTCAGCTGCACAGGGGCGGCCGGGTGCAGTGTGCAAAGCAGGCGTTGGGTTTTGTATAGGTTTCAATGGAGGGACCCGGGGGTCACTCTAGCGGTGCAGGCAGGCACAGGGAGGGCTTCTTGGGACAGCCACCACCTGGGCAAGACAGAGGGTCGTCTGGGGGTCACTCCTGCGTCGAAGTTCGGTGCCTTCAGGTCCTGGAGGCTGCGGGTGCAGTGTTGGTTCCAGGCATCAGATCCCTTGTTACAGGCAGTCGCGGTCAGGGGGAGCCTTTGGATTCTCTCTGCAGGCGTCGCTGTGGGGGCTCAGGGGGGTCATCTCTGGTTACTCACAGGCTCGCAGTCGCTGGGGAGTCCTCCCTGAGGTGTTGGTTTTCTGCAGGTCGAGCCGGGGGGTGTCGGGTGCAGAGTGTAGATTCTCATGCTTCTGGCAGGAAACGTGAAGTCCTTGGAAGTTACTTCTTTGTTGCAAAGAAGTAGCTGATTTTGAACAGGGCTGCTGTTCACGGGAGTTTCTTGGTCCTGTAGTCCAGGGCAGTCCTCTGAGGCTTCAGAGGTCGCTGGTACCTGTCCGATGCGTCGCTGGAGCAGGTTTTCGAAGTTGGAGACAGGCCAGTAGGGCTGGGGCCAAATCAGTTGTCGTTTTCCTCCTTCTCTGCAGGCTTGTAGGTCAGCAGTCCTTCTTCTTTCTTCAAGTTGCAGGAATCAGATTTTCTGGGATCTGGGGTGCCCCCTAAATACTGAATTTAGGGGGTGTTTAGGTCTGGGAGGGCAGTAGCCAATGGCTACTGTCCTTGAGGGTGGCTACACCCTCTTTGTGCCTCCTTCCTGTGGGGAATAGGGCACATCCCTAATCCTATTGGGGGAATCCTCCAAACTCAAGATGGAGGATTTCTAAAGGCAGGGGTCACCTCAGCTCAGGACACCTTAGGGGCTGTCCTGACTGGTGGGTGACTCCTCCTTGTTTTTCTCATTATCTCCTCCAGCCTTGCCGCCAAAACTGGGGGCAGTGGCCGGAGGGGCGGGCATCTCCACTAGCTGGGATGCCCTGGGTCGCTGTAACAAAAGGGGTAAGCCTTTGAGGCTCACCGCCAGGTGTTACAGTTCCTGCAGGTGGAGGTGAGAAGCACCTCCACCCAGTACAGGCTTTGTTCCTGGCCACAGAGTGACAAAGGCACTCTCCCCCATGTGGCCAGCAACATGCCTGGTGTGTGGCAGGCTGGCAGGAGCTGGTCAGCCTACACTAGAAGTCGGGTAGGTATTCAGGGGGCATCTCTAAGATGCCCTCTTGGTGTATGTTACAATACATTGCACACTGGCATCAGTGTGCATTTATTGTGCTTAGAAGTTTGATACCAAACTTCCCAGTTTTCACTGTAGCCATTATGGAACTGTTTGACAAACTCCTAGACCATATACTCTTATGGCTACCCTGCACTTACAATGTCTAAGGTTTTGCTCAGACACTGTAGGAGCATAGTGCTCATGCACATATGCCCTCACCTGTGGTATAGTGCACTCTGCCTTAGGGCTGTAAGGCCTGCTAGAGTGGTGACTTACCTATGCCACAGGCAGTGTGAGGTTGGCATGGCACTCTGAGGGGAGTGCCATGTCGACTTAGTCATTTTCTCCCCACCAGCACACACAATCTGTGAGGCAGTGTGCATGTGCTGTGTGAGGGGTCCCCAGGGTGGCATAAGACATGCTGCAGCCCTTAGAGACCTTCCCTGGCATCAGGGCCCTTGGTACCAGGGGTACTAGTTACAAGGAACTTACCTGAGTGCCAGGGTTGGGCCAATTGTGGAGACAAAGGTACAGTTTAGGGAGAGAACACTGGTGCTGGGGCCTGGTTAGCAGGGTCCCAGCACACTTTCAAATCATAACTTAGCATCAGCAAAGGCAAAAAGTTAGGGGGTAACCATGCCAAGGAGGCATTTCTTCACAAGCTGCCTTAATCTGCATCACCTTCTCCTTCAACTTTTTCTGCTTCAACTCAGTCTCATCACTACAAGATTTTGCATACTGCAACACCTCATCAGTCGGTTTTGCTTGCCACCAAATCAAATGACTCTTAATCATCTGACCTATCTCAGGTCGCAGTCCTTCTACAAATCTGAACACAAAATGCAGCATGTCTTTCGGCTCAATTGCTTCTTTGCCACTATACTCCTTGAACGCCTTCAACAATCTCTCTTAATACACATGTATCGACTCCTTTACTTCCTGCACTCTCCTGTCATTTCTCTGCCAATCAATATTCTTAGGCGAAAACCTTATTTTCAGAAATTCAATCACCTTATAGTAATATTTAATTACCTCAGGAGACGGTGCACCTGTACTCTGATCTCTCTCCGGTTCACTTATTGGCCAATCTATAGCTTTCTTACACTCAACCCACAAGTCTGTGGAACCACTATCTCCAGTAATGTGTTCAAGTCCTCCCATAAACACTTCGCAAGCCTCACAAACCTGTCTGTCTGCTGGTACTACTCTACTGGCTTCTCCCTCAAGTTTGGATAATCATTTGTAAATGACCAAATGTCACTCCTACTCCAAGGAACGTGAACAAAATTCCCCCCCTGGGATTTCCCTCATTGGTAAAATCTTCACCGGATCTTTCTCCTGTTGTACATTCTCAGTCACTTCTAGAGAATCCCTTTTCCTCTTGTCTCTTTTCTTTACCCATCTGACTTCCCACTTCTCCAATGCTCCCCAAACCTGAGCACTTTGCAGTAATTCTTTAAGGTGTGCCTTCATTCCGGCTGACCTCGTGTGTTCAAAATCTTTTGCTTCGAAATCTAATCTGTAACTCCTCTTCAAATACTTTGTTTTCTCAATTTCTATACCATGCGTAATCTGCCAATCTCTGATGCACCTTGCCCACTTCTCTTGTAATCCTTGGGCATAAGTATCTCAACTCTGCTTCTGTGTAGGATTCTAATCTATTCACCCCATTGTTCCCTCAGCCAATTCTCCTGCTTCCATGCTCAGTCTGACACATTTATTTGCTCCTCACCCTTAGAGCCATTCTGCTGGGTATTCAGCTGGTCTAACCATTCAGTTAACTGCTGAGCTGTCAGTCCCTGCAACAAGATGTTACTCGCTTGGACCAGGGGCACCTGCTGTACCACTGCACTCGGTGTCTGCGGTGTTAATAATTTCAAGCTCTGACCTGCATTTGGTCCAGTCACAGCATCTGGTAGTGCAACAAGTGGGCTAAGATCTAACACTGATCTCGATCCATCAAAAGTCTGACCCATGGAATAGACTACCTCACCTTGTTCACCTGGTCCCCTCCTCATTAGACTCCAAGTCATTGCTCCCTGTTCATTCATAATTTGTTTCTTTTGCGCAAATAATGGTACTGCTGGACCAACAGTAATCAGCAGCGATATTGCATCCGGGGCTGCTCTGGCACACGTACTCTGTGGGAGAGTTACTCTGATTCACACGTACTCTGTCGGAGAGTTACTCTGATTCATTAACGGAGTCAGGTCTGACTGAGTCCCTGTCAATGGCGTGAATCTCGGCATCACTTGGGGCAACAAAATCGGAGTTGCCTCAGTCTGAACCAACATTGGTCTCGGAACCACCTGCTCCGTAATCACCACTAAATTCTAAGTCGTCTCTAGAATCTGCACATCAGGATAAATTCTCTGTATCTGGTGGCTCCATCTGAGTCTGAACTACAGGAGTAGTCAACGCATTAGGAATACTTTGCACCACTTCCAGTGTCAGATTGGCATTAACCTGTACTTGACTCCCTGTCCCCGCTGCCTGTGCCGGGGCTGTCAGTTTAACACTAGTAGTCGGACCACTCTCATGCTTCGTTTACGGTGGTGGTCGGTCTCTCAGTATTTGTGTAACAAGATCCTCAGCATCTGATTCCTCCTCTACTGTGGAAGATCTTCTTGCTTTCTTACCCTCAGATGGGCTTTTATTAGTCTTTCTCGTCGCTTTCTTTCCTTCAGTCTCATCCTCCTGCGTAATTGCTGGAAACAACTTAACATCCTGTAATGTCACTGATCTCCATTTCTCCTGTTCCCAATCCCATCTCACTTCCGCTAAAGTCTTTTCTACCCTTCTTATTCTTTTCTTGAATTTAATTTGCTGTTGCTGTTTAGCTACCAGCTTCCAAACTGCTAACGCCTCAAACTGTGCTGGTCTCGGTGGGGGCTTCGATTCATATAGCGCCTTCCGCAATTGCTCCAAAATCCTCAAATTGAACATCATATTCTCGCGAAACGCTAAGCTCCCATTTTTCTCTGTCATCTTGCACCATTGCTTTAACCAAAGACATGGGGCAACACCTTGTTCTTCTATTACAATGTAAGCCGGTGTACCCTCTGGCAGAGAAGGCTACCCTACACTTGCTCTAATGTACGTATCTCCCCTTAGGGCACTTTTCAATCCCTTGAAAAACTTCATCTTTTCTACATTTGTTTATTTGAATCAAATCAGGAAATGACTTTTTCTCCCAAGATTCCCTTCGCCCACGTTCTTAACCAGTTGCCTCTCACGGACAGCTGCCAATCCGTGCGCGACCCTTCTCACTAACCAACCTACCCCCAGCACTGCTCCAATGACGTCACTCTCACATGTAATGCAGCTGACACAGTCTTGCGGCTCGTCCTCCTAAACTCCAGTTCCCACAAAACGAATGCAAAATATTGCAAGCACTAATCAAAAAACAAATCTGCTGGTTTACTACAGGAAAGGTAACACAATTGCTTCAGAAACCTTACGGATTTTCACTGATGGTCCTTTTGCTCATGCATCTATTCCTCTTTCTCGGTCTCCCTGATTCGCAAGCAAAATTCGACCCGCAACTTTTACTCTCAACTGGTCTGTCCTGGTGTACATAGGACTCGTCAAATCTCAGTCTAAATTTTCTCTTGCCCACTTTAACTCACACACTGACTTGTTGACCACGCCCGATCAACCTACTAAACCAGACAGATTACAACATATAACCAAGTGTCTCCCACACTTTTCAATATACTCTGGAGGGTCCGTGCATCAACAACCATGTGGACAATTTGAGTACAAAGCACCACACACATGTGAAGTTTGATGACTTCCCTACTCACACTGCGGAGTACGCACACTCCTACTAAAACTTCATTTGGAGTTTGCAAACTCCTTAATTTCTCACATACGTCATAATTCACCTGCGATTTGCATAAGCCATGCAAGCGCAATCTATCTCTCTCACTCTATCACTAGCAGGGTCCAGGACCTGGGAAAGTCATTTCTAGGCTTAAGGGAACATCATTTTCTCTCCAATTATCATTTCGAAAAAGAAAATCCAAATCTAAAAAATATTGAATTCTCAGTGACTGTCAGCACCTGTCATTCCGTATCAAACGTCTACAGCGAAGTCCTAAAGAGACAAACCATCAGTCTCTTTACCACAACTGTTAAAGCCCTAAACTGGACATTTATGGCAAGCATTTAAAGAGATAAACCATCAGTCTGCTACCATAACTGTTAGAGCGTCTGACCTTAATAAGTAAACTTACAAGGGGACGCAAATAAGTCGATGAACCTTTTAACTCGTTTAAGATGTTCTTGCCACAGCTCCAATACATGAACAAATAATCAATTCACAATAATCAATCATTAGCAATCATTAATCAATAATCAATGGAGTCAGTAAGTATCACGCACCATGACCTTTCAGCCATGAATAACCACACCTTTAGTAAAGTTTAATAATTTTATTTCCCTTATATTAGCAATGCAAAAATCATGTAGATTAATGTTAATATCAAATGAAACACATATAAGAACAATACTGGTTGACCAAAGTGGCGGAAGAATTGCAATCTCATCAAGGCTTGAATCACAACACATTCTAAGGCAACGGTTCAAATCAAAAGCATAGTCAGCTACAACAAGGATATTGCATACATAGAATTCAGCAAGATAATTTGTCAAACATTAGTCCCTGTAATTCGTCAGTCGTCACGTGAACACCCTCATCTAATCCAGATGAGCATAAGCATGTTGGGATTCATGGAAAACAATTTAGAACACAAATTTAGAAAACATCTAGCTATGGATCTATCAAACCAGCGCAGTTGGTACCTAGAAAGAAAAGGCATGAAAATGCAATTCAGTCACATTGTCATATCTACCAATCTACGGTATGGGTCAGTAAGCACAATCAGTCTTCGTCCTCAGGTCATCAATCAGTCAGCAAAGCATCAGGCTCTCAATCAGTGAGTATGAGCCCAATGACAGAATCTCAAGTCTCTTCTTCTCTTGATGTCGCAGTAATTCCCTAAAATCTGAATAATTCTCCCCTATCACGTTTATATCAAAGTCACCTAAACTATCCCCTAATTCCCTATTGGTCAGTCAGTCGTACGTTATTACTCTACCCAATAATATTTCTATACCAAATCTATGAATTCTAATATTTCTCTCTTCACACAAAGTTGATTGGTTCACTTTACGATGTCCTCATCATCCGGCTCGTCAGGTAACAAATGTGTTGCATCTTCCTCTTCAGTGAGTGTCTTCATTGTTCGCGTCCTGGGAAAATACATCTCACACACATTACACACAAGTTGATAGATTATTAGAGACTTCATCTCCTGTCCGTCGATTCCACGAGAAAGACAATGGACTTTTTACGGTTTAATTCACTCCATCAGTGTTTTACTAAACCACTAAGAAATACAGCTTCTGCATGAGGGCTGGCAAAACTAGGCCAAGACGCTCACTAAGTTAAGGCCTACAGTTAATAAGCTAAAGCATAATTTCATAACCCTAAATATGACATATTACTACATTATTCTAATACATTTTCAATATTTCAACAGTTTTAATAATTAATTAATTCACTTCGTGAACACTGGTGGCCATTCTCCGAGTTCACATTTTCAAACGCGTGCATTCATTTTCTACTTTTTCATTTTCTACAAAATTCACTATTCAAAATAAATAAACACTCATTCATAATTTATAATTAAGACACCTGCTTCAGCAATGGTATATACGTTTTACAACATATACAAATAAGCATGAAATATGCTTCAGAAATCGATGTGTAAGGTTAACAGATTTATTGGCTTGTATGCACACTTTAAGTGAAACCTGAGATTTCAAATTTGGTTGCAAATTGCGTTAGCACAAGATTTTAAGTGAGGATATAGCCCTTTTAGCAGACAGCTTTTTCGTAGGTCAACGAAAATTGTGCCAGACATTCCCTAAGTGTTTACCAAGTTGTTTGTTCTAAGGTAGTTCAGTAGGCTGATTGCCTGCTGCAGTGAACTGAATAAATGCAGGCTTCTAGTTTGAATCTCAGCATGGTGATGACTCATTCTCGATTGAACAAGATGGCTAAAATGAGAACCTTTGGACAATGATGCATTTTATAAGTGCCACTGAAATGGTCTATAGAGTACTACATTATGTTGCAGGGATGACTATATAATGTTCTGCAACTGTCATTGTTTTGATATGATAACACACATTGAAACAGAAGGGATCCCCGCACTACAGAAAATATAAGAATATCACTGTTAAAATTATAAATATTAAGTAGTACACATTGTAAATGTTATCTACCAACAAATATTTGCGTCATGACTTTTCTCCTAAACTAGAATCGAAGTCAACTAGTTCTAAGTGGTAGAAAGTTAAAATATTGCTATAACTTGCTGTAAAAATCACGAGTCTCCTACCTAAATGTAGCTTGTTGACATAAATGACTAGCAGATTACAAAGACAGTGCCTGCTGCAGTGATGTGCGTGTCCGCAGGTCACTTTGAATTTGAAACAAACAAAATGAGCATATTTGTGGTGAATAAGCATGACATCTTGTAGTGTAATCCCAGCATATCGCAAAATATATTTAACATTAGGAAACTATCTAAGAAATAAGACTATGAAATCGGCTCACAAATAGAAATCAACACAGCGCTTCCTGATAAATGTGCAGCATCTCCAAGATTTAGCAGGGTGTCCTTATCCCCTTTGCTGCCAGGCCTTTTCCCCCTCCTGTGCCGAGCCTTTTTTTGGCTATTTGGGGCAGTTCGCGCTTAGGCCCTCATAACTTTTTGTTCACATAAGCTACCCACGCCAAATTTGCGTCCTTTTTTTCCAACATCCTAGGGATTCTAGAGGTACCCAGACTTTGTGGGTTCCCCAGAAGGAGGCCAAGAAATTAGCCAAAATACAGTGAAAATTTCGTTTTTTTTTTAATAAAATGGAAAAAAGGGGCTGCAGAAGAAGGCTTGTGGTTTTTCCCCTGAAAATGGCATCAGCAAAGGGTCTGCGGTGCTAAAATCACCAGCTTCCCAGCTTTCAGGAACAGGCAGACTTGAATCAGAAAACCCAATTGTTCAACACAAGTTTGGCATTTTACTGGGACATACCCCATTTTTACGATTTTTTGTGCTTTCAGCCTCCTTCCAGTCAGTGACAGAAATGGGCATGAAACCAATGCTGGATCCCAGACACCTAAACATTTCTGGAAAGTAGACAAAATTCTGAATTCAGCAAGGGGTAATTTGTGTAGATCCTGCAAGGGTTTCCTACAGAAAATAACAACTGAAAAAAAATAATATTGAAATTGAGGTAAATAAAACTGCAATTTTTCTCTACGTTTTACTCTGTAACTTTTTCCTGCAATGTCAGAGTTTTGAAAGCAATATACCGTTACGTCTGCTGGACTCTTCTGGTTGCGGGGATATATAGGGCTTGTAGGTTCATCAAGAACCCTAAGTACCCAGAGCCAATAAATGAGCTGCACCCTGCAGTGGGTTTTCGTTTTATACCGGGTACACAGCAATTCATTTGCTGAAATATAAAGAGTGAAAAATAGCTATCAAGAAAACCTTTGTATTTCCAAAATGGGCACAAGATAAGGTGTTGAGGAGCAGTGGTTATTTGCACATCTCTGAATTCCGGGGTGCCCATACTAGCATGTGAATTACAGGGCATTTCTCAAATAGATGTCTTTTTTACACACGCTCTTATATTTGGAAGGAACAAATGTAGAGAAAGACAAGGGGCAATAACAATTGTTTTGTATTCTATGCTCCCCTAAGTCTCCTGATAAAACTGAAACCTCACTTGTGTGGATGGGCCTAGCGCCCGCGACAGGAAATGCCCCAAAACACAACGTGGACCCATCCCATTTTTTGACAGAAAACAGAGGTGTTTTTTGCAAAGTGCCTACCTGTAGATTTTGGCCTCTAGCTCAGCCGGCACCTAGGGAAACCTACCAAACCTGTGCATTTTTTAAAACTAGAGACTTAGGGGAATCCAAGATAGGGTGACTTGTGGGGCTCTGACCAGGTTCTGTTACCCAGAATCCTTTGCAAACCTCACAATTTGGCTAAAAAAACACATTTTCCTCACATTTCGGTGACAGAAAGTTCTGGAATCTGAGAGGAGCCACAAATTTCCTTCACCCAGCGTTCCCCCAAGTCTCCCGATAAAAATGATACCTCACTTGTGTGGGTAGGCCTAGCGCCGCCAACAGGAAATGCCCCAAAACACAACGTGGACACATCCCATTTTTGGACAGATGTGTTTTTTGCAGAGTGCCTACCTGTAGATTTTGGCCTCTAGCTCAGCCGGCACCTAGGGAAACCTACCAAATCGGCGCATTTTCGAAAACTAGAGACCTAGGGGAATCCAAGATCGGGTGACTTGGGCTCTGACCAGGTTCTGTTACCCAGAATCCTTTGCAAACCTAAAAATTTGGCTAAAAAAACACATTTTCCTCACATTTCGGTAACAGAAAGTTCTAGAATCTGAGAGGAGCCACAAATTCCTTCCACCCTGCGTTCCCCCTAGTCTCCCGATAAAAATGAAACCTCACTTGTGTGGGTGGGCCAGGTGCCTGCAACAGAATAAGGCCCAAAACTTGGAGAGATAGAGGGGATAACACAGCGAGTTGATAAGGACATATTCTTCTTTTATACATCTTTAGGCTGACTCTGCTTTGGGGACCCACACAAGTGAGGTGTCATTTTACTTGGGAGACTGAGGGGAACGCTGGGGGGTAGGAATTTTGTGCTGGAGTGGTGATCGTACAAACGAAAGTTAGGAAAATATGCTTTTTTAAGCAAATTTTGAGGTTTGCAGAGGAGTCTGGGTAAGAAAATGTTGGGGGATCCACGCAAGCCACACCACCCTGGACTCCTTGGGGTGTCTAGTTTTAAAAAATGTCTGGGTTTGGTAGGTTTCCCTAGATGAAGGCCGCATCCAGGACCAAAAACATAGGTGCCCCCTCCCCCCCAAACACAGGTAGTTTTGTAATGTATCATTTTGATGTGTCCACATACATCTGTGATGTGCCAAACACTAAAATTGTGAAAAGAAATGCACTTAGGTTATGTGAAAAAGACCCCTCACCCACCAACCAAGTTGGTGGCATGCTTCATCATCGGGTTCCCAACCGAGGCACCTAGCGTGTCACAGGTGTGCTGCGACGCCTGACTACAGCGGAGCAGGTTTTGTAATTTTTACCACACATACTGGTTGGATTTGGCACGAGAGTGAGTGATGGGTTAGTGGATCAAATTTTATTAACAAGAGATTTCACAAAAATGAAATTCACTGTTAATAACTGAAAGGCCAAAAAACGGAACCAATGACTCACAGCTTGTGAGCTGTAAAGCCACGGCAAGGCACCAACCACTTTATAGTCCATTCACACACCTTTCATACATGACATGCACAAGACCATTCACACTGCCAGCCACGGGCCCAGCACATTACAACACTCGCATCGACAGACAGCGCCACTCAAGGGCCCATCACTTACACACGCCCACATGCCTGATACAACAATCACACCAGCTGATGGGAGTGTGTGGACTGGTGTTTGGCTGGCAGTGTGTTGCAGTAGCCAACAGCAAGTCAGTATGTACACTATGTACACCCTCAGCCAAGCCCCACTCCACACACAATGGCATCACTTTTTTTTTAAACAAAGAAACCCCTAAATAATTACAAAACTACAAACACAAAAGCTCTAACTAAGTACATGAAAGAAATGCTAACCATGAAACTGAACACATGAAAATACAAAACAGGCATGAGTTTACACTCATGGTTGTTCGCAGTAATTCTTCTGGGTGTGGTAATTCTTAAAACAACCACCCACACACAGCCCAGGCTTTGAAGGACAATCTGGGCAGTACATCCGAGTCTCCTTCCGGATACCTCTTCGAAAACACACTCTACATTTCTTAGCTGGAAAGTCTTTTTTGAGTGTGGGAGGAATGTGCTCAGCAAAGTGGCGATCTTTCAGTCTAGCCACATCCTCCACCACTGCTTCTCGAGGAACTCTGGCCTGTTCCACCACAATAAGGCTCTCTATCACTGACTCCTGAAATTTCACAAATGTCATCTTTGACTCTGAAGACCTATCCTTAAACACAATAAAAGCATTAAAAGTTGCTAAGTGGAAGAGGTGAATTGCTAACTTCTTATACCAAACGTAAGACTTACAAATAGCAGTATAAGGTTCCAACCTTTGATCAAACCTCCCATGTGCTTATTATAATCTAAAATGCACACAGGTTTGTGCACTTCAGCAACCTGGCCCCAAACAGTCACGGGGAAAGTTCTCTCATCATGGATGGTACTTAGCATGTAGACATCACTCCTGTCTGAAAACTTGAAAGCTAGCAGCTCATCATTCCGCAAGGCACAGCACTGTCCCCTCTGAAGTATTTTTACAGACAAGCTCCCTTGGATAGCCTTTCCGGTTACAACGAATTGTGCCACAAGCAACAGTGTCCACTCTAAACAATTCCTTGAACAACTGCACTTCAGTGTAAAAGTTATCTACATACAAATGGTAACCTTTGTTGAACAGTCGTCTACCAAGTTCCCACACAATTTTCTCAGTAACTCCAAAAGTGGGAGGATAACCAGGGGGGTCAATACTGGAATCCCTACCAGTGTAGACATGGAAATTATACACATATCCTGTACTACTTTCAGACAGCATATACAATTTAATTCCACATCGTGCCCTCTTGCTAGGAATGTACTGCCTAAAAACAAAACGACCCTTGAAGAGGACCAAAGACTTGTCCACAGCTATTTCTTTGCCTGGAACATAGACCTCTGAAAACCGATCTACAAAATGATCAAGTACAGGCCTAATCTTAAAAAGATGGTCAGAATCAAGGTGATCTCGTGGCAAGGCTAATGCATTGTCAATAAAATGCAGCATCCTAAGAAGAAGCAAATACCGATTACGACTCATTGTTGCAGGAAATGTTGTTGTTGCCATCAAGGGACTAGTAGACTGATAAGAAGCCAGTGACGGCTTCCTTATCAACCCCATCAAAAGAGTCAAACCTAAAAACCTTTTCATCTCCTCCAAATTTGTGGGAATCCACTGGGCAGCTCTAGAGTGCGGCCTAAGTCTAGTAGCATTGTCCCTCAAATACTGCTCCGCATACAAATTTGTCTGCTCAACAATCTCTTCCAAAAACACATCATCCACAAATAACTCAAAGAAATTGACAGGCAAAATGTTCTCAGTATTGACTCTACACCCCGGGAGACCAGTAAAGGCAGGCAACTCTGGCTGCTCCATGTTTGGGGCAACCCAGAGTTCAGGTCTTCTAACGGGAAACCTTTCAGCCCTAGGTTGCTGCACTAATGGCACATCAGTGTCCTCCTCTGAAACAGGCCATTCATCTGCACTGAGTGTGGCTTCCACATCAGAAGATTCCTCTCCGACAGAAACTTCACTGCCAGAATCTCTCACTTCCTCCTCTGCCTCAGATGCAGAGTCCGTCTCATAATCATGATCAGACAATGACTCAAAAAGCATACCAACCACCTGCTGAGCGTTCATCCTGTGCCTAGCCATGATCTTTCCTACGAAAATTAACTGGACAAATGCACCACCAACAACCAGCACTGTGTAAGATAAGTAATAAAGTGTAGCTTTATTAGTAAGAGTTATAAACTAAATAATTATACCGCCCACTTGCCTGAAAAAGCTTGAATCACCAGCAACTACTCTGCACAGACACAGCAATCACCAATGATATCCCACTAAAAAGAAAGAAAGAAAAGCAAATTAGAAATAAGACAACACAAATATCATTGTGCACAAATCTAAGGACAATTTCACACAAACCTGCATTTAGTACACCACCTCCAAGCATCTCATTCATGCATGGCAACAATACTCCTTTGGAGTAAATTGTTTTTACTTACCTAAAACATGCAACTCTGCAAACCGCAGGTCAACCACTGCCAAAACCGCAAGGAGCCACAGCAAAGAAAGCAAAAGCTTTGAATAGAACAAAAAGGAAGAAAAAAATTATCACAAATGCAAATACTTTGTCAGTTGACAAACATCCCACCATCAAGCATTTAGAAATTGGTGCCTAAGTGGATTCTGCCATAGGGGCAGATGGGCCTACTAAAAAATAGGCCTATCTGCCCCAAGGAGGGCAGAAAATACCTTTAGTAGTGTGTCCCCAGGGGGAGGGACCCTTGTCCAAACAAAAAACAAACCACACACACACTATCCCTGGTGCCTACGTGGCTTCTGCCCCTCTTGGGGGCAGATGGGCCTAAAGAAAATAGGCCCATCTGCCCCCAAGGGGGGCAGAAATGGGCAACAACATAAAAAAACATATAAAAAAAAATCCCTGGCGTTCTAGTGGTTAAAAATAATAGGCCGATCTGTCCCCAAGGGGGGCAGAAATGGCCTTCGTACACGTGCCCCCAAAGGGGGGGGTGACCTTGCCCAAGGGGCCGTCCCCCCTCCACTAACACACACTATCCCTGGTGTCTAAGTGGCTTCTGCCCCCCTTGGGGGAAGATGGGCCAAAACAAAAATAGGCCCATCTGGAAGAAATGGCCAACATTTCAATGCCCCCCTTGGGGGGGTGCACCTTGCCCATGGGGACGCCCCCCACGTACATAAGCATATAAAAAAAAAATCCCTGGCGTTCTAGTGGTTTCTGCCCCTCTTGGGGGCAGACGAGCCTAAAAATAATAGGCCGATCTGTCCCCAAGGGGGGCAGAAATGGCCTTGGTACACATGCCCCCAAAGGGGGGTGACCATTGCCCAATGGGTTGCCCCCTCCTCCACTAACACACACATACTATCCCTGGTGTCTAAGTGGCTTCTGCCCACCTTGGGGGCAGTCGGCCTAAAAATAATAGGCCGATCTGGCCCCAAGGGGGCAGAATTGGCCACAATAAACATGCCCCCAAATGGGAGCGACCCTTGCCCAAGGGGCCGCTCCCAAACGCGTAAACATTTTAAAAATAAAAAAATTAAAAAATCCCTGGCTTCTAGTGGGCATTCCTGCTGCCCGATCGCAATGCTCAAAGAGAAAATACTTTCCTTTCCCCCGGTGCTTCTTTGTCCCAAACCCCTCACCCGCCCGAGGAGAAACTCACCTGTTTCTCCTGTGCTCGCACTGGAAGCAAATGGCTTCCAGTGCGACCGGCAGTGGGAAATTATGTCATTACAGGGGGTGGGGGGGGTGGGATGGAAGGGGAAGGTCTTCCCCTTCCATCCTTGCCTTGGGGGGTTGGGGGGAACCCCACGCTCCCTCCGGGCTCCGGTCCGAGGACGTAATGGTCACGTTCGCGACACAGAAGGGGTTATAGACAGTTGTTACCAAGTCACCCACCTAGTGTGGCCTGGAGTTAATTCTCAGCAAACAAGTAATTGTTTTCTGGGGTGTACCCTTTTAAATGTTCACACCTCTGCACAGTATGAATGCTTTCTGCAGCATAGAACCAGCACCCCACACATCCCGCACCTCCCACTCCCTTTCAGCAACAACAAAACATTTGTTTCTCAAAAGATTTTGGCGCCAGGGCTGTGGGTTAAACCAAAATCAGGAGAAAAAAGGAACATTATTACAAAAGTTTCTTTGTACGTAAAGCAGTTTGTATTTCCATGGTACTTGCAAAAATGAAAGCACAGCAGCAATACCTAAAAAGTCAGCATTATGAGTGTCCTGGTGCCCTATTCTAAGTTTACAATTAATTGAACACTCCCCCCATCCTTTAGGAGGCTGCTGTTATTATCCAGGCTTCCTTTCGATGAATGAACTTTACTCCTCAGTTGAGATCGAGAATGAACATATTCAGCATGCAGTTGGGAACGCATTGCAATGCCTGGGGACACAGAGATTCTGAGCTCAGTGAAACATGGAGGCCCACAAAAGACTGACAGAGACACGAGGAGACAGACAGATGTCAGGCCCCCACGAGGGACAGAGGGAGACTAGCGGAGAGGTCTTCAGGACAGAGGTGCCACGCGGCATAGGGGAGGAAACGGTTGGCTTTACCCACACTTTCAGCTACTCTGGGCTTTTTCTTTTCTCCATCAGCTCAGCCAGTCCACTACTTTGCATATTGGGATTTCTAGGTGCATACTACAAGTCCCAGAATGCACAGTGGCCCTGTCTACAATTCAAGACTTGGTGACACAAGGGCATGCGTGTCTCTTGCACTGGATCCAACACCACCATTCTGCCTAGCTACCACAGACATCTAGGAAAGCCTTATGACCTGTTACATATGCACCTCCCCAACCAACATTACGTCTCTCTACCTAGCTTGACGGACCCCAATCCAGACTTGCTGACCCCTGCTCATGAGGTTGCCACTTTCCTAGAGGCAAATACTGGCCATTTGTTCACGTTTTAAGATTCTGCAAAGCCCCTTGCAGGATAAGGAAATAAAACTTTATATAAAAGCGTCTGTATTCGTTTTTAATACTGATCTTTCTGCCTTTGTGTACTTTTATTATCAGAGGGGTCATTAAGGTAGCTCTACAGCACGTATTTAAGTGATTTCTTTTTATGATTACGGTTTTAAGTATGTACTGATAAGGGAAAAATACTCAGTTAGGTTATCTTCCTAATTTTTCTAATATTGTTAGTACTGACATGTTGTAGTCCTACGTCTCTAAAAAAATGCTCATACCAGTAAAAAAAAAGGGCTATGTGGCAAACTAGCTACCGATCAGCCAACACAATGATTCCCTTAACTGTGCTTACAAGATTTTCAAAACTGAAAACCAACACATGCTACAGACAGACGTAGGATTACAATATGTTAGTACTAGCATAGAGTAACACAAAGCATCTGGAACATTGCTGTTGACACTTCATTAAAATCTTACATCAACATACCCACTTCAGGTGCAACACATAAGGGCATTTTCGTGGTAATCACAGAGTAGAAAAATAAAGGAAAAATGTGGGATGCATGTTAAGTGTATACATTGTTCTTAACACATGGCAATGAGTTGACGAGTGAAGAGTGGGTTAAGTTTGTCATTCTGGGCCAAAGGGGACTGCTGTACCTGTCATGTTAGCAGATATTCCCTGTTTGTGCCCACTACCAGTCATTTTTAGGTCAAAGTGTACCAGACAGCGCTGCCTACTAAACTCTACTCTACCCAAATCGACCCCCCTCTCCACTTCACTACAATGCACCTAATCTACCCCACCCCACTCTACCACGCGTCAATCCACTTTACTCAGTCTACCCCACTTCTATTTACTTTACTCTACCACATGCTACCCAAATCTACCCCACTCCAGTCTGATCTAACCCACTGTACTCTAATCCACCCCACCCCCAAACTACCCTACCCCAACCTGCCAAACTCAGATCTATCCCACCCTAACTCAGTCTACCCCACTTCGATGTACCCACTCAAACCTACCCTGCCTTACTCCTACCAATCTACCTCACTCCATCCTATCTGAATTTACCACACTCCATTCCAATCGACCTCACTCCGCTCTACCACATGCCACCCATATCTACCCCATTCCATCCAATCTAATCCAATCATCCCATTTGAATTTACCCTACTCCAAATTACCCTAATCTCGCACAAACTACCCTGCTCCATTCTCCCCATTCAATCTGTCCCACTTCAATCTACCCCATTCTTCCCACAATCAACTCTACTCCTATCTCACTCAAATCTACCCCTCTCCACTCCAGTTGAATTTACCCTACGATAATCTATTCCAGTCTAACCCATTCCACCCTAATCTACTCCACTACAATCTACCCCACTCCACCTCACTCCACTCTTCCCAAATCTACCCCACTCCACCCAAGTATATCCCACTCCACTCTGCACCAATCCAACCCCCTCCACTAATTCCTCTTCAGTGTACCCCACTCCATTCCAAACTCCCCTAAACGAATCCACCCAGTCTACCCAACTGCACCCCAATCTATCCCACTTCATTCTACTACACAACACTCTTCAACCAATCTCTCACTTCATTCCGATCTTGACTCCAATCTATCCAACTCCACTCCACCCCAATCTACCACACTCCATTCCACCCTACCCAATCTACTGCACTCCACTCTACCACATGCTACACAAATCTACTCCACTCCATTCAATCGAGCCCACTCCAATTTACCCTAGCCCACACCACACCAAACTACTGTATTCCAATCTATCCCATCCAGTCCGCTCCACTCCACCTCACTCCACTCTTCCTGAATCTAACCCATTCCACCCCATTATACCCTACTCCAATCTACTCCACCCAAATCTACGGCAAGTCAACTAACTTCACTCCTATCTGTTACTTTAATCTACCCCATTTACCCCTTTCCAATCTACCCCACTCCACTCTACCCCAGTGTACCCGATCCCACCCCACTGCACGCCACTAACATTTAGTCATGCTGAACAGCAGTCACACTAGCGTATATAAAGGCTACAGCACATTGCCAAAATCAATAGCTCTTGCATAGGGGAGGCCTATTGGCCTTGCCATTGCTTTTTTTTCTAGGAAGTAACACATTGCTTACAAAGGTGCTTTAAAATGGGACTAGATGATTCATGCCAACAGGCCCAATACAGGTGAGAGATTCTCACTCTTTCCTCTTAAAATGTTGGTATGTAGGAGGGGCATAATCATGTGATAAGCTATGCCATGCCACAAGTCAGCTCAAATGATACCACTTCTGACAGTGATGGGAGAAATGGCAGCAGGCATCTGGGCTGATAAAGCACTACCTGCTTTCCGACTACAAGAAAGTCAGAGGTGTGATCATGAGCTCAATGCACTTGCATTGTTCATGATAACCCCAGCCACAGGTAGCCAAGCTTAGACACTTTAAATAGTCTTCGAGGCTCAGATGAAAAGAGAACCAGGAAATACAGTGGAAATGGCTGTGCTTTAAATACTGTTATCGTCAACCCTTATTGGAATATTTACGTCTTGGCCTGGTAATGTTGAGACCAGTTGGCAGATTTTTCTGCTGGTAATGCTGAAACCTGTCCCTGACAGCAAAATAAATGCCAGAGATATTTTCGAGAATGATAAGGATATGCAAATTATGACATGAATAGTTGCCAACATTACAGCTGCATGCCCGGTAATACCTGAGACCTTTTCCTAATTATGTGTAAAGTAGAAACTGTGTAGAATAGAAACTGACAGCTTTGTGCTTCCATGCCATAAACAAAACACAGTACTCGCACTCCTTGCACACCACAAGTCCTGAATTCTTAACCCTCAGCACACTGCACAGATCATGGACTCCTATCCCTCATCAGACAATGCAAGTCATTGACTGCCCCAGTTCCTTCCCAACACCCATCCCTAATACTCGCGAGCAGACCACACCTGCCCTGGACTTCAGCTTCCTTTCCTTGATAAACTGCTGCTAGACTCCCACCCCTGGCACACGGTTGCTGGACGTGCACCCCCACCAATCAGGTCCTGGACTCCCACCTCAATTCTTAACACAGGAAATTAACTCATACCCAAGAAACAGAACAGCCCTGGTCCCCTGCCTCTGCACACAACAAAGGCAATGGTCACAGCAGAGGTCCTGGACACCCATCACCTGGACACAACACAGGCTCTGGACTCCTTCCCCTTGGTCAACACCACCACCCCTTGTTGCACAACGCAGACCCTGGACTCATCCAACATAGCCCAATGACACTCCTCACCTTTTGGCACACAGACATCTGCCCCCTGGAGCACAACACAGGCAATGGAAATTGCCCCCAGCACAGAACACAGGCCCTGGACATTTACCAACTGGCACATACAGAGGCCTTGCACTCCTCCCCAAGTCCCTCTAACCTGCAGCACACAAAACAGGTCCTAGACTTCTACCCCCATGGAACTCTACACAGTACCTGGACTTCCACTGCAGTACACAACTTCGGTTCTGGACTCAAACCCCAGCCACACAATACAGTCCCTAAATTCCCTCCTCAGCACAGTCCCTGGACTCCTATGTCCTTCCTTTGACACATTGGTTCTGAATTTTTACCCCTGACAAAGGTGCTGGACTTCCAGCTCTGATGCTCTGCACAGGCCATGGACTACAGTCCCTCAAGCACACAACAGAGGCCCTTCACTACCATTCCGCCAGACAACACATACCATTGGCTCTCACTCCAACAGTTAACATGGGTCCTGGATGTAAATGTTCTTCCTCTGACCCAAGGGCAAAGGATTCCCACCCTGGCTTACAGGCCCTGGAGTCCGAATTCTGCAGTTCAGGGCCTGGACTAACCCAAAAGATCGTGAACTAGACTCCAAACCTAATCCTCATCACAGGCAATTAGCATACACCCAACACAGAGCACAGGCTATGGACTCCTGCCCTACTGCATGCGTAGACTGTAGGAGGCTGGACTGGCTTGTAGTGAGTACCTAGGGGGTACTTGCACCTTGCACCAGGCCCAGTTATCCCTTATTAGTGTATAGGGTGTCTAGCAGCATAGGCTGATAGATAATGGTAGCTTAGCAGAGCAGCTTAGGCTGAACTAGGAGACGAGTGAAGCTCCTACAGTACCACTTAGTGTCATATGCACAATATCATAAGAAAACAGAATACACAGTTATACTAAAAATAAAGGTACTTTATTTTTATGACAATATGCCAAAGTATCTCAGAGTGTACCCTCAGTGAGAGGATAGGAAATATACACAAGATATATATACACAATACCAGAAATATGCAGTATAGTCTTAGAAAACAGTGCAAACAATGTATAGTTACAATAGGATGCAATGGGGACACATAGGGATAGGGGCAACACAAACCATATACTTCAAAAGTGGAATGCCAACCACGAATGGACCCCAAACCTATGTGACCTTGTAGAGGGTCGCTGGGACTATTAGAAAATAGTGAGGGTTAGAAAAATAGCCCACCCCAAGACCCTGAAAAGTGAGTGCAAAGTGCACTAAAGTTCCCCAAATGACAAAGAAGTCGTGATAGGGGAATAATGCAGGAAAGACACAAACCAACAATGCAACAACGATGGATTTCCAATCTAGGGTACCTGTGGAACAAGGGGACCAAGTCCAAAAGTCACAAGCAAGTCGGAGATGGGCAGATGCCCAGGAAATGCCAGCTGTGGGTGCAAAGAAGCTTCTACTGGACAGAAGAAGCTGAGGTTTCTGCAGGAACGAAAAGGGCTAGAGACTTCCCCTTTGGTGGACGGATCCCTCTCGCCGTGGAGAGTCGTGCAGAAGTGTTTTCCCGCTGAAAGACCGCCAACAAGCCTTGCAAGCTGCAAATCGTGCGGTAAGGGTTTTTGGACGCTGCTGTGGCCCAGGAGGGACCAGGATGTCGCAAATTGCGTCAGGGGACAGAGGGTACGTCGAGCAAGACAAGGAGCCCTCTCAGCAGCAGGTAGCACCCGGAGAAGTGCCAGAAACAGGCACTACGAGGATGCGTGAAACAGTGCTCACCCGAAGTCGCACAAAGAAGTCCCACGTCGCCGGAGAACAACTTAGGAGGTCGTGCAATGCAGGTTAGAGTGCCGTGGACCCAGGCTGGACTGTGCACAAAGGATTTCCGCCGGAAGTGCACGGAGGCCAGAGTAGCTGCAAAAGTCGCGGTTTCCAACAATGCAGTCTGGCGTGGGGAGGCAAGGACTTACCTCCACCAAACTTGGACTGAAGAGTCACTGGACTGTGGGAGTCACTTGGACAGAGTTGCTGGATTCAAGGGACCTCGCTCGTCGTGCTGAGAGGAGACCCAAGGTACCGGTGATGCAGTTCTTTGGTGCCTGCGGTTGCAGGGGGACGATTCCGTCGACCCACGGGAGATTTCTTCGGAGCTTCTAGTGCAGAGAGGAGGCAGACTATCCCCACAGCATGCACCACCAGGAAAACAGTTGAGAAGGTGGCAGGATCAGCGTTACAGAGTTGCAGTAGTCGTCTTTGCTACTATGTTGCAGTTTTGCAGGCTTCCAGCGCGGTCAGCAGTTGATTCCTTGGCAGAAGGTGAAGAGAGAGATGCAGAGGAACTCGGATGAGCTCTTGCATTCGTTATCTAAAGAATCCCAAGAGACCCTAAATAGCCAGAAAAGAGGGTTTGGCTACATAGGAGAGAGGATGGGCTAGCAACACCTGAAGGAGCCTATCACAAGGAGTCTCTGACGTCACCTGGTGGCACTGGCCACTCAGAGCAGTCCAGTGTGCCAGCAGCACCTCTGTTTCCAAGATGGCAGAGGTCTGGAGCACACTGGAGGAGCTCTGGGCACCTCCCAGGGGAGGTACAGGTCAGGGGAGTGGTCACTCCCCTTTCCTTTGTCCAGTTTCGCACCAGAGCAGGGCTAAGGGTTCCCTGAACCGGTGTAGACTGGCTTATGCAGAAATTGGCACCAAATGTGCCCATGAAAGCATTTCCAGAGGCTGGGGGAGGCTACTCCTCCCCTGCCTTCACACCATTTTCCAAAGGGAGAGGGTGTAACACCCTCTCTCAGAGGAAGTCCTTTGTTCTGCCATCCTGGGCCAGGCCTGGCTGGACCCCAGGAGGGCAGATGCCTGTCTGAGGGGTTGGCAGCAGCAGCAGCTGCAGTGAAACCCCGGGAAAGGCAGTTTGGCAGTACCAGGGTCTGTGCTACAGGCCACTGGGATCATGGGATTGTGCCAACTATGCCAGGATGGTATAGAGGGGGCAATTCCATGATCATAGACATATTACATGGCCATATTCGGAGTTACCATTGTGAAGCTACATATAGGTAGTGACCTATATGTAGTGCACGCGTGTAATGGTGTCCCCGCACTCACAAAGTCCGGGGAATTGGCCCTAAACAATGTGGGGGCACCTTGGCTAGTGCCAGGGTGCCCTCACACTAAGTAACTTAGCACCCAACCTTTACCAGGTAAAGGTTAGACATATAGGTGACTTATAAGTTACTTAAGTGCAGTGTAAAATGGCTGTGAAATAACGTGGACGTTATTTCACTCAGGCTGCAGTGGCAGGCCTGTGTAAGAATTGTCAGAGCTCCCTATGGGTGGCAAAAGAAATGCTGCAGCCCATAGGGATCTCCTGGAACCCCAATACCCTGGGTACCTCAGTACCATATACTAGGGAATTATAAGGGTGTTCCAGTAAGCCAATGTAAATTGGTAAAATTGGTCACTAGCCTGTTAGTGACAATTTGTAAAGAGAGAGCATAACCACTGAGGTTCTGGTTAGCAGAGCCTCAGTGAGACAGTTAGGCATCACACAGGGAACACATACCTATAGGTCACAAACTTATGAGCACTGGGGTCCTGACTAGCAGGGTCCCAGTGACACATAACAAACATACTGAAAACATAGGGTTTTCACTATGAGCACTGGGCCCTGGCAAGCAGGATACCAGTGAGACAGTGAAAACACCCTGACATACACTCACAAACAGGCCTAAAGTGGGGGTAACAAGGCTAGAAAGAGGCTACTTTCTCACACAACCCCCACCCCCCCCCAAACGAAGGACAATAAGGCTAACCTTGGCCAGTTGAGACTTTATTGTCTAAGTGGTGATAAGTAGAGAGTAGCTCTGCAATAGACTGGTTACTCCCTTTATCATCCACTATATGGTTACTTCCCTGTGGGGATGTAAACCACCCTGTTTGAAGTTTTTTAGCTAAGCAACAATGTGAAGATGTATTTTCAGAGTTTCTATCAGTAAGTTTTAGTTTAGAGCAGTGGGAATTGCCCACTGAACCTATTTGTAGTGATGGAAATGCCAGACAGGGATGCTGTCTCAGAAAAGCCATAGCTGGGCAAAAACTTTGTCCATATGGCTGGAAGAGAGAACAGGGATGCTTTTTCTCTTGGGTTGGGGCAGGGATGCTGTCCTATGAGCTCCACACTAGGGCAGGGATGCTGTCCTAAGTGTTGTGAGGCAGTGCGGAGTTTCTGCACTAAAGTTTCTCTGGGAGGGTTGGAGGGATGCTCCATGTTAACTAAAATGGTGCTCTTTTTGTCACCAATGTTAGTTATCCCACAGAGAGGTACTTCTACCTCAGGGAGTACAGCTTTGCCAGCTGATGATTCCCTTGGAACAGGTGCCACCCCAGGAGAGGTTTCTCCCACCACAGGAATGGTATCCTGAATGGCAGGGTGGTTAGGGGATACTGTGATACCCTTTTTACCTGTTGATGGAGAGGGATCCTGAGTTTTCAGGCCTTCCCTCCTTTGCTTTTTCATTTCAGTAGAAATGAGAGGGAACAATTCCTCTGGGATGCCCAGCATGGCTGCATGGGCATAAAACTCTACTTCAGCCCAACCTGAGGCCTCTAGGTCATTACCTAAGAGACAGTCTACAGGTAAGCTAGGTGATACCACCACCTGCTTAGGGCCAGTAACTCCACCCCAACTAAACTGAATTATAGCTAAGGTAAGAAACTTAGTGGAGTTATGGACATCAATAATTTTATACTGTTGTCCAATGATGTGTTGTTCAGGAGCCACTAGGTTTTCAGTCACCAAAGTGATACTGGCACCTGTGTCCCTGTAGGCCAAGGCCTCAACACCATTTATTGAAACTGTCTGCCTGTACTTATCCATTGTAAGGGGACACGCAGCCAGTGTGGCAAGGCCAATGCCACTAGGTGTGACAGAAACTGTCTTGGGACTGACTACCCCAGTTTCTATGATGGACCCATAAGTGAACCCAACTACACCCTTTGCTTGACTGTTGCCAGCAGTCCCACCACTAGTACCACTACTGCTAGGGGCACTAGAGCTTGATGTATTAGTGGTGGTAGGCTCAGGGGGTTTACCTGGACAGGACTTATCCCCTGGCCTATGGCCTCTGTTTTTACACACAAAGCACCAAGGCTTTTTAATGTGTGCAGGTTGAGAAGAAGAGGAAGAATTAGTTTTATCCCCACCCTCTGAAGAGTGTTTAAGATTTGAAGTGTGATCTTTGGTTTTACCCTTATCCCCATGCTTATCTTGAGATTTTTCACCATCTTTCTTCTTATTGCCATCTTTGTCACCCCCTGTATGAACTGTTCTGTTCACCCTTGTTCTGACCCATTTGTCTGCCTTCTTTCCCAATTCTTGGGTAGAGGTCAGATCAGAGTCTACCAGGTACTGGTGCAACAAATCAGACACACAATTATTAAGAATATGCTCTCTCAGGATCAAGTTATACAGGCTGTCATAATCAGTAACTTTACTGCCATGTAACCACCCCTCCAAGGCCTTCACTGAATGGTCAATGAAATCAACCCAGTCTTGTGAAGACTCCTTTTTGGTCTCTCTGAACTTTATCCTGTATTGTTCAGTGGTTAAGCCATAACCATCCAGGAGTGCATTCTTAAGAACTTTGTAATCATTAGCTTCATTTTCTTTTACAGTAAGGAGCCTATCCCTACCTTTCCCCTAAATGATAGCCATAGGATAGCAGCCCACTGCCTTTGAGGGACATCCTGTACAGCACAGGCCCTCTCAAGTGCAGCAAACCACTTGTTAATGTCATCCCCCTCCTTATAAGGGGGAACTATCTTGTGCATGTAGGAAAGTACCATCTTGCCTGGCATGTTACCCCCATTTTTCACTGTATATATGTTGTTTTAGTTGTATGTGTCACTGGGACCCTGGTAACCCAGGGCCCCAGTGCTCATAAGTGTGCCTGAATGTGTTACCTGTGTAGTGACTAACTGTCTCACTGAGGCTCTGCTAATCAGAACCTCAGTGGTTATGCTCTCTCATTTCTTTCCAAATTGTCACTAACAGGCTAGTGACCATTTTTACCAATTTACATTGGCTTACTGGAACACCCTTATAATTCCCTAGTATATGGTACTGAGGTACCCAGGGTATTGGGGTTCCAGGAGATCCCTATGGGCTGCAGCATTTCTTTTGCCACCCATAGGGAGCTCTGACAATTCTTACACAGGCCTGCCACTGCAGCCTGAGTGAAATAACGTCCACGTTATTTCACAGCCATTTTACACTGCACTTAAGTAACTTATAAGTCACCTATATGTCTAACCTTTACCTGGTAAAGGTTAGGTGCAAAGTTACTTAGTGTGAGGGCACCCTGGCACTAGCCAAGGTGCCCCCACATTGTTCAGAGCCAATTCCCTGAACTTTGTGAGTGCGGGGACACCATTACACGCGTGCACTACATATAGGTCACTACCTATATGTAGCTTCACAATGGTAACTCCGAATATGGCCATGTAACATGTCTATGATCATGGAATTGCCCCCTCTATACCATCCTGGCATAGTTGGCACAATCCCATGATCCCAGTGGTCTGTAGCACAGACCCTGGTATTGCCAAACTGCCCTTCCTGGGGTTTCACTGCAGCTGCTGCTGCTGCCAACCCCTCAGACAGGCATCTGCCCTCCTGGGGTCCAGCCAGGCCTGGCCCAGGATGGCAGAACAAAGGACTTCCTCTGAGAGAGGGTGTTACACCCTCTCCCTTTGGAAAATGGTGTGAAGGCAGGGGAGGAGTAGCCTCCCCCAGCCTCTGGAAATGCTTTGTTGGGCACAGATGTGCCCAATTCTGCATAAGCCAGTCTACACCGGTTCAGGGGACCCCTTAGCCCTGCTCTGGCGCGAAACTGGACAAAGGAAAGGGGAGTGACCACTCCCCTGACCTGCACCTCCCCTGGGAGGTGTCCAGAGCTCCTCCAGTGTGCTCCAGACCTCTGCCATCTTGGAAACAGAGGTGCTGCAGGCACACTGGACTGCTCTGAGTGGCCAGTGCCACCAGGTGACGTCAGAGACTCCTTCTGATAGGCTCCTTCAGGTGTTAGTAGCCTATCCTCTCTCCTAGGTAGCCAAACCCTCTTTTCTGGCTATTTAGGGTCTCTGTCTCTGGGGAAACTTTAGATAACGAATGCAAGAGCTCATCCGAGTTCCTCTGCATCTCTCTCTTCACCTTCTGCCAAGGAATCGACTGCTGACCGCGCTGGAAGCCTGCAAACCTGCAACATAGTAGCAAAGACGACTACTGCAACTCTGTAACGCTGATCCTGCCGCCTTCTCAACTGTTTTCCTGCTTGTGCATGCTGTGGGGGTAGTCTGCCTCCTCTCTGCACCTGAAGCTCCGAAGAAATCTCCTGTGGGTCGACGGAATCTTCCCCCTGCAACCGCAGGCACCAAAAAGCTGCATTACCGGTCCCTTGGGTCTCCTCTCAGCACGACGAGCGAGGTCCCTCGAATCCAGCGACTCTGTCCAAGTGACCCCCGCAGTCCAGTGACTCTACAGTCCAAGTTTGGTGGAGGTAAGTCCTTGCCTCACCTCGCTGGACTGCATTGCTGGGAACCGTGACTTTTGCAGCTACTCCGGCCCCTGTGCACTTCCGGCGGAAATCCTTTGTGCACAGCCAAGCCTGGGTCCACGGCACTCTAACCTGCATTGCACGACTTTCTAAGTTGGTCTCCGGCGACGTGGGACTCCTTTGTGCGACTTCGGGTGAGCACCGTTTCACGTATCCTCGTAGTGCCTGTTTCTGGCACTTCTCCGGGTGCTACCTGCTGCTGAGAGGGCTCCTTGTCTTGCTCGACGTCCCCTCTCTCTCCTGGTCCAATTTGCGACCTCCTGGTCCCTCCAGGGCCACAGCAGCGTCCAAAAACGCTAACCGCACGATTTGCAGCGAGCAAGGCTTGTTGGCGTTCTTTCGGCGGGAAAACACTTCTGCACGACTCTCCACGGCGAGAGGGATCCGTCCACCAAAGGGGAAGTCTCTAGCCCTTTTCGTTCCTGCAGAGACCTCAGCTTCTTCTGTCCAGTAGAAGCTTCTTTGCACCCGCAGCTGGCATTTCCTGGGCATTTGCCCATCTCCACTTGCTTGTGACTTTTGGACTTGGTCCCCTTGTTCCACAGGTACCCTAGATTGGAAATCCACAGTTGTTGCATTGTTGGTTTGTGTCTTTCCTGCATTATTCCTCTAACACGACTTCTTTGTCCTTAGGGGAACTTTAGTGCACTTTGCACTCACTTTTCAGGGTCTTGGGGAGGGTTATTTTTCTAACTCTCACTATTTTCTAATAGTCCCAGCGACCCTCTACAAAGTCACATAGGTTTGGGGTCCATTCGTGGTTCGCATTCCACTTTTGGAGTATATGGTTTGTGTTGCCCCTATCCCTATGTTTCCCCATTGCATCCTATTGTAACTATACATTGTTTGCACTGTTTTCTAAGACTATACTGCATATTTTTGCTATTGTGTATATATATCTTGTGTATATTTCCTATCCTCTCACTGAGGGTACACTCTAAGATACTTTGGCATATTGTCATAAAAATAAAGTACCTTTATTTTTAGTATAACTGTGTATTGTGTTTTCTTATGATATTGTGCATATGACACTAAGTGGTACTGTAGTAGCTTCACACGTCTCCTAGTTCAGCCTAAGCTGCTCTGCTAAGCTACCATTATCTATCAGCCTAAGCTGCTAGACACCCTATACACTAATAAGGGATAACTGGGCCTGGTGCAAGTTGCAAGTACCCCTTGGTACTCACTACAAGCCAGTCCAGCCTCCTACAGTGCAGATTCCTGGAATCATGCTCTTTTGCAGGATGACTATGGGGAATACTGCTGCTGCCACCATGGGTTTCTAAACCCATTTTCTGTCTCTCCTTCTCTACTTCTAAGGTCTGTCTATCCAAATCCAGCTGTTGCTTCTTGAGCTTCAGTCTGGTTTGTTCCACTCTCAATCTATTGAGCTCCCTTTCTAACAATCTGTCATCAGGGTGGGTGGGAGTGACATGTCTTGAAACAGAAGTATGATGAGAATGGACAGAAGGAGACCTGTCCCTTACAGAGGGCACCCTAACAGCTTGGCTAACAGAAACATCATTTCTACTGTGATGAGAATGAATGCTCTTGCTATGATGTGAGACAACACTATCTGTATGGTGTTACTCAACATCAGTACCAACTATGCTAGACTGTCTAGTAATGGGCAGGCTTGGAAGTTTCTTTCCTGAATCTTTTCCTGGGGGAGTCCCTGGATCAGATTGGGAACCATTAGCTACTTTTTCAACAGATGGGGCACTTTTAGCCTTATCTTGTTCTCTAAGCATGTTAAGTAACAATTCCAAGGAAGGATTCTTCCCTACACTCAAACCTCTTTCTACACAGAGACTCCTTGCTCCTTTCCAGCTAAGGTGATCATATGCAAGTTTGGACAGATCAACATTTTGGCCTGTGCCAGACATTTTTAGAGAGAGTTAAAGTGATAGAAAAAGAGAAAAAAGTTTTCAGAACTTTTAGAAAGACAGAAAAAAACTTTTTAAACTTTTTAGAACTTTTTTAAAAGTTAGAAGTACTTTTCAGCACTTAGAAAAGAGTGAAAAGAGGAAATGCAAAATGTTTTGGTTATGTGTATATACACTGAACTTGTTTTGTATATTTTTCTCTTATGAAAAGTACAATGACAAGAGTGGTAAGTAGTCTCAAAGCACTTATCCCACCGCTGCACAACCAATGTAGGAGGCTGGACTGGCTTGTAGTGAGTACCTAGGGGTACTTGCACCTTGCACCAGGCCCAGTTATCTCTTATTAGTGTATAGGGTGTCTAGCAGCATAGGCTGATAGATAATGGTAGCTTAGCAGAGCAGCTTAGGCTGAACTAGGAGACGAGTGAAGCTCCTACAGTATCACTTAGTGTCATATGCACAATATCATAAGAAAACACAATACACAGTTATACTAAAAATAAAGGTACTTTATTTTTATGACAATATGCCAAAGTATCTCAGAGTGTACCCTCAGTGAGAGGATAGGAAATATACACAAGATATATATACACAATACCAGAAATATGCAGTATAGTCTTAGAAAACAGTGCAAACAATGTATAGTTACAATAGGATGCAATGGGGACACATAGGGATAGGGGCAACACAAACCATATACTCCAAAAGTGGAATGCGAACCACGAATGGACCCCAAACCTATGTGACCTTGTAGAGGGTCGCTGGGACTATTAGAAAATAGTGAGGGTTAGAAAAATAGCCCACCCCAAGACCCTGAAAAGTGAGTGCAAAGTGCACTAAAGTTCCCCAAAGGACAAAGAAGTCGTGATAGGGGAATAATGCCGGAAAGACACAAACCAACAATGCAACAACGATGGATTTCCAATCTAGGGTACCTGTGGAACAAGGGGACCAAGTCCAAAAGTCACAAGCAAGTCGGAGATGGGCAGATGCCCAGGAAATGCCAGCTGTGGGTGCAAAGAAGCTTCTACTGGACAGAAGAAGCTGAGGTTTCTGCAGGAACGAAAAGGGCTAGAGACTTCCCCTTTGGTGGACGGATCCCTCTCGCCGTGGAGAGTCGTGCAGAAGTGTTTTCCTGCTGAAAGACCGCCAACAAGCCTTGCTAGCTGCAAATCGTGCGGTAAGGGTTTTTGGACGCTGCTGTGGCCCAGGAGGGACCAGGATGTCGCAAATTGCGTCAGGGGACAGAGGGGACGTCGAGCAAGACAAGGAGCCCTCTCAGCAGCAGGTAGCACCCGGAGAAGTGCCAGAAACAGGCACTACGAGGATGCGTGAAACGGTGCTCACCCGAAGTCGCACAAAGAAGTCCCACGTCGCCGGAGAACAACTTAGGAGGTCGTGCAATGCAGGTTAGAGTGCCGTTGACCCAGGCTGGACTGTGCACAAAGGATTTCCGCCGGAAGTGCACGGAGGCCGGAGTAGCTGCAAAAGTCGCGGTTTCCAACAATGCAGTCTGGCGTGGGGAGGCAAGGACTTACCTCCACCAAACTTGGACTGAAGAGTCACTGGACTGTGGGAGTCACTTGGACAGAGTTGCTGGATTCAAGGGACCTCGCTCGTCGTGCTGAGAGGAGACCCAAGGTACCGGTGATGCAGTTCTTTGGTGCCTGCGGTTGCAGGGGGACGATTCCGTCTACCCACAGGAGATTTCTTCGGAGCTTCTAGTGCAGAGAGGAGGCAGACTACCCCCACAGCATGCACCACCAGGAAAACAGTCGAGAAGGCGGCAGGATCAGCGTTACAGAGTTGCAGTAGTCGTCTTTGCTACTATGTTGCAGTTTTGCAGGCTTCCAGCGCGGTCAGCAGTCGATTCCTTGGCAGAAGATGAAGAGAGAGATGCAGAGGAACTCGGATGAGCTCTTGCATTCGTTATCTAAAGAATCCCAAGAGACAGAGACCCTAAATAGCCAGAAAAGAGGGTTTGGCTACCTAGGAGAGAGGATAGGCTAGCAACACCTGAAGGAGCCTATCACAAGGAGTCTCTGACGTCACCTGGTGGCACTGGCCACTCAGAGCAGTCCAGTGTGCCAGCAGCACCTCTGTTTCCAAGATGGCAGAGGTCTGGAGCACACTGGAGGAGCTCTGGGCACCTCCCAGGGGAGGTACAGGTCAGGGGAGTGGTCACTCCCCTTTCCTTTGTCCAGTTTCGCGCCAGAGCAGGGCTAAGGGGTCCCTGAACCGGTGTAGACTGGCTTATGCAGAAATGGGCACCAAATGTGCCCATGAAAGCATTTCCAGAGGCTGGGGGAGGCTACTCCTCCCCTGCCTTCACACCATTTTCCAAAGGGAGAGGGTGTAACACCCTCTCTCAGAGGAAGTCCTTTGTTCTGCCATCCTGGGCCAGGCCTGGCTGGACCCCAGGAGGGCAGATGCCTGTCTGAGGGGTTGGCAGCAGCTGCAGTGAAACCCCGGGAAAGGCAGTTTGGCAGTACCAGGGTCTGTGCTACAGGCCACTGGGATCATGGGATTGGGCCAACTATGCCAGGATGGTATAGAGGGGGCAATTCCATGATCATAGACATATTACATGGCCATATTCGGAGTTACCATTGTGAAGCTACATATAGGTAGTGACCTATATGTAGTGCACGCGTGTAATGGTGTCCCCGCACTCACAAAGTCCGGGGAATTGGCCCTAAACAATGTGGGGGCACCTTGGCTAGTGCCAGGGTGCCCTCACACTAAGTAACTTAGCACCCAACCTTTACCAGGTAAAGGTTAGACATATAGGTGACTTATAAGTTACTTAAGTGCAGTGTAAAATGGCTGTGAAATAACGTGGACGTTATTTCACTCAGGCTGCAGTGGCAGGCCTGTGTAAGAATTGTCAGAGCTCCCTATGGGTGGCAAAAGAAATGCTGCAGCCCATAGGGATCTCCTGGAACCCCAATACCCTGGGTACCTCAGTACCATATACTAGGGAATTATAAGGGTGTTCCAGTAAGCCAATGTAAATTGGTAAAATTGGTCACTAGCCTGTTAGTGACAATTTGTAAAGAGAGAGCATAACCACTGAGGTTCTGGTTAGCAGAGCCTCAGTGAGACAGTTAGGCATCACACAGGGAACACATACCTATAGGTCACAAACTTATGAGCACTGGGGTCCTGACTAGCAGGGTCCCAGTGACACATAACAAACATACTGAAAACATAGGGTTTTCACTATGAGCACTGGGCCCTGGCAAGCAGGATACCAGTGAGACAGTGAAAACACCCTGACATACACTCACAAACAGGCCCAAAGTGGGGGTAACAAGGCTAGAAAGAGGCTACTTTCTCACATAGACGCTTTGAACTCCAATCCCTACATGGAGGCCCTAAATGCCTACCCCATTATTCAATAACAAGTCTTGGACTCGCACCCAACGCAGGCCCCGGATTTGCACTCAAGCGCACAACAAAAGCCCTGAACTTGCACTGCCTGGCAAATAAAACAGTCCCTAGACTTCTACTGCTGTGCACATACAGACCTTGTGCTCCCACATCAGACACAAAACTCTGCCCTGAGCTATTTCCCAGCACACCCACTGGTACACAGCACATGTCCTGGCCTACACTCTCCTGCTCCTGACAGACAATCACTGGATTCCTGCCCTTGAAATATGGGTGTTTGGCTCCCACCTCTGAGGTACAACACAGGCCCTGTCATATCTTGGCACACAAAACATGTTTCGGGCTTCCATCCCTTGGCAAACAAAATACCTTGTTTCCCATCCAAGCAAACAACAGGGCCAGAATGAGTGACTAGCATGTAGTCAGCTGATCTCTTTTCCTTATCACCATTACCTCCCTAGATGTTTTCAAATAGATTCTCCTGACATCAGTAACCCACCTCCTCGCTGCTTATCTCCCTTGCAGCAGTTTACCCGCTCACGGTTTCCACCCTTTATAATAAGACTCTTAAAGCTTCCCTCACCCTAAATTGTTCACTTACTGAACCACTCTCCATAAACTGCTCAACCAACTGACACTTTGCCACAAGTGGAGCTTCCTGTGTCTCGGTCACTTACCTACAAGCCATTTGCTTATAGCTTCTTTTGCACTCGAACGCTCACTTAAGGATACTCTGTCATTCATAATATCCATAATGTTCCAGTATGCTCCCTTAGCCACAAACCCACTACTTCTCCTCCTGTTAATTTTTCACCTATCCCAGTCACAGGTCTTCTTATCTGCATAGTATCTCATACCTAAAGCTACTTATTTACAGCTTCATTGCCCTTAACTGTCCAGCCACTTAAAGCTTCTCTCATCTAGTAAGTCATCACTCACAGCTTTCCTTCCTCAAGCTGATTTTCTTATAAACAGTCAGCCACTCATAGCCTACCCCATCGACTCACCTAAAGACAATCACTCACAACTTCCTCTGCCCTCAGTCACTATCCTCCTGATGCTGAACAACCCACTCTGCACTTTTCCTTCAACTGTTCAATTTTGGATGCTTAACCATTTTCTCCCAAATTTGATCATCCTTAATATTTGACCCAGAGTGACTCAGGAGCTCACAGCCTCCCCTACTCTCAGCAATCACCTGCAAACACTTTGCCACTCACATGTTCCATCAGGCAATCATCTGCAGACACTCAGCCCCCTTGCCCTCAACTGTTCACCTCTTGACACTTATTATTTCTTGGCACAGCATGTTCTTATGGCTCCTCATAAACAAAACACTTACCTTCTATTAGACCTTCACCCATCCATGCCATTTATCATCTTTTAATTGTTCCACCATTTGAGTTTCCCTCCATTGACCTTGCACTCAATGCTATACTTGACCTGGGATGTAGAATGGGCAACTGGCAAATATTGGTTACTTCTCCCCATAAGACATAGATGAGAGGTTCAACACGATTCTGCGAAACTGAGGGGGTGGCAATGGTGGTGGTGTGCCTCAAAGACCTGGGATTGAGGAGATGAAATGGCTGCCATCATGGACGATCTCCAGAAAAAGGTTAGGAACCACGGTATACAACTTCAGATCTATCCTGAAGTTTTTTTTTAGTTTTTTTTTTTTACATCATCAAGTAGTAATCCTCACTCCTACTGAAGTTGTCACAGTGTCATCTCAGATTATTCGAGGCTCATTCTGAAGTTGTCATATAATCATCCTAAAGCAATCTGCAGGCTTCTTCAGGTTTTCGTAGAATCATCTTGAAGTAATCAGCACTTATCCTGAATTTGTGATTGTCATTCTGAAATATTCTGCTCTCATCTCAGAGTTTTGATATAATCATCAAGGAGCAGTCTTCACTCATCCTGAAGATGTCATAAAGTAATCTGAGTAATCCACACTCATTCTCAAGTTGTCCTGGAATCATTTTGTAATGATCTGCACTCATCCTCAAGTTGCCCTGGAATCATTTTTTTGTAATCTGCACTAATCCTCAAATTGTCCTGGAATCATTTTGTAGTAATCCACAGTCATCCTCAAATTGTCCTGGGATCATCTTGTAGTAATCTGCACTAATTGTTAAGTTGTCAGCTGGTACTCGTGGAATAGTAAATAGTCATCACACACTTTCAAATGAAGTCATCAAGAACTCATCCTAGAGTAGTTTTTGTGATGACTCTACAGTCATCTCATTTAAATATTTTGCCCTATACACATACTTCAGGGCGATTTCAAACGATTTCCCCAATAAATTACAGGAATAGCTCAGCTGAATTCAGATGACTTCAGAATGACTCTAGGATGATCTTCCTTTTTAACTTGGGTTGAAAGTGTTTTGGGAGCTTACTTCTTTATTGTAAATCAGTAAATAAAACCCATGTAAGGGACATTGTGAAGAGTCTCAGGGCTAGAGCTGGGTGCAAGCAGAATGTCATGAGACTCACAAATATTATTGTGAATCTGTGAAGCGTCTTTTTAGGGGCGAGCGCAAAGAGCTTCATCTTGTGTTGTAATCTCTCTTTGGGCTTCTAATGACACCCATGTGACGTCAGTCACTTTCATTGGCTCGTGGGGTTGCCTTTTAAAATCTGCATGCTTTCATTAGTGAAAGGCATGCCTCCTCGAGCGCGCTGACCAACTACTGAAAACATACGAGGCTCAATGTTTTCCGTCCTTGGTTCTGGTCTACTTTTTCTCTTTATTTAGCAGCGTGACCTCGCTGGGCAGTAGTCTAGCGCTTTGCATGACATCGATCCTGTTACATGGATCATTGTACTTTTGGCAGTTACATGAATAATTGCACTTTTGACAATAAGTTTCACTGCAAGTGAAGTTTTATTTCCCTTTGTGTGTCTGCGTTGGGCTGATGGCTGCCATTGGCTCGCCTGTGTGAAACTTTTACTTTTCAGTTTATATGGGAAGAAAGTCCTGTTAGTTATGTGAAACTCTTTTATTTTCATTTTCAATTTATGTGGCAAGAAATGTCCGGTTAGGAATTTACAATGCTAATAGCTATAACTCGAGCAAACGCAAGACTCATTGCATTGCAAATGCTTGTTTAAGAAGTTTCTCAGTAACCGCTGTTTCTTAGTTTATTACTACCTTAGTTTTTCTTATACTGCCTTTTCATTGTGGGTTCTGCATCTCACTGCCTTTAGCATACTCCCTGGATCCCCATCTGTCTCATCATCCCTATATGTCTCGCTATCACCAATTTCCTTTTCCACACAGCTGGTCTGCCTCCTCCACTCAAGCGTCAACTCAAGCCAGGGCCGAGGAACTTGTGCCTTTTTGCAACGTCCTGCCATATATGTCATTTTCTCTATCTGTCATCTGTTTTTTACGCTTCTGCTCTTTCTCCATACAAATCTCCACTCCTTGCCTCTGTAACTAACTTGGGTACCAGGCCCCCATTATATGAAAGATCTCTCAGGCCTTCTGTTCGTTTAGTATATGTAACATTTATTCCTCCCAATGTCTTTTTCTTTTTTTCTGTCCTCTACAAAGCGGAAGTCTCAATCACTTCATTAGCCTTGGAACAGGAACACTGTGTTCATCCTTCTTCCTCATTATTTCCAGGAGTTGCTTGTTGAACAGAATTCCGGACTCTCAGCTCACCTCATCTGGATTTATTCACACTCACTTTTGATGCTAGTCCTGCTTACTCATAAAAATGTATATGCATCCAACCCACTTTCCCATTCCTACCTTTATCCAAAATAATCTTAGATCAAACATGTCAACACGAATAACACGTCAACACGAATCTCATCATTCTTAATTGATCTTGTACTTACACTGCTCCAAGATCATTTTGTTGAATGCCAGCTTCTCCAGTGTTCACTAGACTGATATCCTCAACTTCGTCTCTTAATATGATCTTGACTTTTCTTTGCATCACTGAATGTTGGCTGACTTCATATTCCTAATTTATCTTGACTCGTGATAATCTTGAGGATAGAAAGTCATTGGTGCTGACAGGCAACGTAAATTAGGTGGGGGGTATAACAGTCATTCACAAACACACCTTCAACTGTACTTGTTTCAGAACCTTCCACACCTTGGAATGCCCCATAAAAGGCGTTTATGTTCTCTGTGTCCAACACTCTCGACCTGCACATTATTCATGGCCCACCTAAGCTCAGAAGCGGCTTCATCAACCAGTTCACAGATGTTACCTCAAGCCACATATTGTTTATTAAAATGTAGGAAGCTGGCCTGGTGTGTAGTGGGTACCCCAGCTGCTTGCACCTTATCCCAGGTATCCCCTCTTAGTGAAGTGTAGGCAGTGTCTAGAAGCCAGGCTTTCTAGAGCTAGCTGTGGATGAGTAGCCAAGGCTTAGCTAGGAGACATGCAAAGCTCATGCAACACCACTGTATTTACACATAACTACCACACAGGTACTTTATTTTTTAAACACAATACAACACATCACTAGAAGGGCAACCCTCCAATAGGAGGTAAGTAATAGACTAAATATATACACTTGAAATCAGAAAGAGGCATAGAAAAGGTTAGAAAACAGTGCAAATAGCAATAACCGATAGTGACTCTAGGGGAGCACAAACCATACCCTAACAAAATGGTATGCGAACACAGAACCCCCACCTAGGTAAGTGGAATGTTTAAAGTGGAGCTGGTGTACTAGAAAATCTCAGAGCTAAGTAATACAGTACCCTCCAGCGACCAGGAAAGCACTGTATTTTCCCCAGACTACCCAAAAGGAGGAAAATAACTAAAGGAAGACACCCAGAGAAGACTGCAAGAAAGGGGACAAGTCCAAGAGTCACAGTGGAGACCAGCAGGAGTAGGAGCTACTACCCACCCAGCTGTACTTGCAGGAGGTGGTCGACGGTGATGAAGAACAGGTCAGCATTGCAGCCCTGGAGCCAGAAAAGAGTTCCTAATGGATGCAGAACATGCCTCACGCTGGAATGAAGATTGCAGATGGGTGTCGGTGTAGGCATTCCACCAATAAGCCTTGGCAAAGGCAAACTTGCAGTTAGTGGAAAAGTGGTGCTGTCAGGGACCAGCAAGGCCCAGGAGGACTTACCCAGGAGGGGGAGTCACAGGAGACCATCAGTGTTGCAGAGAGTCCACCGAAGCAGAGGCATCACACGCGCAAGTCCCACAGGATGGGTGCACAGGAGTTGCAGAAGGAGCAAACGCAGCACTACAAAAGAGGATCCCATGCTGCCGGAGAACCACGCAAAAGGCTGTGCTTTGCTGTAAGGAGTGCTAGGGGCTGGAGCTGGAAACAGCCTGAAGATCTCTTGGAGGAGATGACAACAAGCCTTGGCAGCTGCAAAAAATGCGGGGCCTGGGGGTACTGTCCCTGCGTGGGAAGGCAAAGCCTTAACTCTACCAAAGTTGGACAGCTGCCAAGAGGACTACTCCGGTTCACCGCGCAGCTCAAGTTGAGGGAAGATTCATGCAGCTGGTCATTGTTTGCTGTAGGTGCCTGCGTTTGCAGGGGAGTGACTCCTTCACTCCAAGGGAGATTCCTTCTTCTTCTTGTGCATGCTGAAGAGTTGCTGTCTTCTGAGGATGCACGGCCAGGGAAATGTTCCAAAGCTGGCAGGAGATGTTGAAGCAAAGTTGCAGAAGAGTCTTCGTTTATTGCAATGTTGTTGGTTCCTTGAGGGTCCAGTCGCAGTTCTAGTGGCCAGAAGTCAAACTAGCGATTGCAGAGCAATCCTGCTGGAGTCTTGGAAGCCGAATCTGAGGGCCCACCCAAGAGAGAGACCCTACCCAAGAGAGAGACCCTAAATAGCCCTGAAAGGGGGATTGGTCACCTATCAGGAAGGGGCTCTGACGTCACCTGCCTGGCCTGGCCACTAAGATGCTCCCAGAGTTCCCTGCCAACCTTAGAAAACAAGGGAGATTCCTTCTTCTTCTTGTGCATGCTGAAGAGTTGCTGTCTTCTGAGGATGCACGGCCAGGGAAATGTTCCAAAGCTGGCAGGAGATGTTGAAGCAAAGTTGCAGAAGAGTCTTCGTTTATTGCAATGTTGTTGGTTCCTTGAGGGTCCAGTCGCAGTTCTAGTGGCCAGAAGTCAAACTAGCGATTGCAGAGCAATCCTGCTGGAGTCTTGGAAGCCGAATCTGAGGGCCCACCCAAGAGAGAGACCCTACCCAAGAGAGAGACCCTAAATAGCCCTGAAAGGGGGATTGGTCACCTATCAGGAAGGGGCTCTGACGTCACCTGCCTGGCCTGGCCACTAAGATGCTCCCAGAGTTCCCTGCCAACCTTAGAAAACAAGATGGCAGAACCCAGGGACCCTCTGGAGGAGCTCTGAGCACCACCCCTTGGATGGTGATGGGACAGGGGAGTGGTCACTCCCCTTTCCATAGTCCAGTTTCGCAGGAGTAGGGACTGAGGTTCCCTGAACCGGTGTAGACTGTTTTTTGCACTGAGGGTTTGGTGCCCTTCAAAGCAAACCAGTGGGGTGTGGAGGCTACCACTCCCAAGCCAGTCACACCTATTTCCAAAGGGAGAGGTGTTACCTCCCTCTTCCAAAGGAAATCATTTGTTCTGCCGTCCCGGGCTTGATAAGATCAAGCAGCAGGAGGGCAGAAACTTGTGTGAGGGGTGGCAGCAGCCGGGCTGCCCAGGAAACCCTGTAAGACTGGTGGTAGCAATGATGGGTGTCCTCTAAGGAGCCCCCAGAGTGCATGGAATCATACTTCCAATACTTAAAACAGTATTGGGGTATGGTTCTGACATGTTTGATACCAAACATGCCCAGGTTCGGAGTTACCATTATGTAGCTGGACATAGGTAGTGACCTATATCCAGTAGATGCGTAAAATGGCATACCCGCAATTCACAAAGTCCAGGAAAATGTGTCTGGAGTTTGTGGGGGCACCTCTGCTAGTGCAGGGGTGCACTCACACATGGTACCTACACCCTACCCCCTGGGCTGAGAGGGTCTACCATAGGGATGACTTACAGTGACCTGGTGCAGTGAATTGTAGTGTAAACAGGTGCATGCACCCGTTTCACACAGGTTGCAATGGCAGGCCTGCAGAACACTTTGCCTGGGCTCCCTATGGGTGGCAGAATGACTGCTGCAGCCCATTAGGAACCCCTGGAGCCCCAAGGTACCATATACTAGGGACTTAAAATGAGGGACCAGTATGCAAATTGTGGGAAGAAAAAGGTAAATTTTACAGGAGAGAGCAAAACTACTGGTATCCAGGTTAGCAGGATCCCATTAGACACAGTCACACTGACAACAGTCAGAAAATGGGCGTAACCATGCCAAGAAAGAGGGTACTTTCCTACACAAAAATATTTGTTAGTCACATCTGTTCTTCTACTCTCTTATTCTTGCCACCAGGTCAGTCATAATACCAAACAATACACTTGCAAGATAAAATGGATTTGCATTGTAAAAAAAAAAAAGAAATCTCTCACCTATTATACTCAAAGACTCACTGCCAACGTAAGTATCTGCTCCTATTAGCAGGCATCAGTCACACTTTGAATCTAATATGAAATCCTTTACATGTTAGCAAATTAAAATAAATCCATAAGGATCATGTCAGCTGTGGCTCTCTAAACTCCCTGCAATAAAGTAAGAGTCATAAAAAACATGGATAGTCCATGCCAAAACTACAGTCTCGTCTGCTACACACCAAGCTGACAATCATTGATACAGTCGATAGGGCGGGTTTATAACTGAAAATATCTGCATGCTTACATCCATGCAGTTAGGTACCCATTCTTGCTCCAAGTCACTCATTATACGTAGACTCAGTCCTTCATCCTTGAGCCAATACATATGTTCATTCATCCATTGACTAATTTCTGCTTTCATGTGCTCTCCCATTCGCATTCCCAGTTCCTCATACAAGTTAACTTGCTATCAATGAAGGGGCACTTTCAGTTATACGCCAGATCCATAGGCTTTGCTGTTTGTTTATGAGAGGTTTGCGCGATTCCTCTAGTGTTTGATTGCTAGTCAGTGAGAGGTATGAGCGGCCATTCAATACAGTGACTGCTAGTCTGTGATTGCTGTCAGTAGTGTATGCCTCTAATCTGTGAGGAGTGTGAGAGTGCTGTCTGTGTGGTGAGACTGAAAATCGCATCAGTATTGTGAAACTGCTGCCTTGTGAGTGTTGTCAGTAGTCTGTGTTTGCTAGTCGGGGTAAGGTGTGTGTGTGTGTGTGTGTGATTCTGGTAATGCATGACGTTTGCTCAAATAGGTGTGTAAGTGCTTTGGTAGTGCACAACTGATAGTACAGTATGTGAGGGTGAAAAATATTTGTGGTAGTGTGGAACTGCTGCTCTTTGAGGGATATGAGAGTCCTTCCAGGAGTGTGTGAACACCAGTATGTGAGTACTATCAGTATTTCATGTGTTTTGCTCTTTCATCATGGGGGCTTGAAGAGTGCCCCTTAACCTTTCTTTGGAGCCATGGCTGAAGACATACTTTGTATTTATGCTAACAATGGGGGATTCTTACTTCAAAAACAATTCTGCAACAATCACTCCTTGTTTCCAACAAGGTGGGTCATTAGTTGTGTGGCCTGCACAAGTAATGGGTCCGCACATGACCACCAAGGGGAACCAAACACCCCATTGAAGCGTTTGACTCTCATAGGGTAGCGTTGCAGAGCAGTCCAGGGCTTACTCGAGGGTGGTGGTGTGGGCTAATAATCCCCATTCACGAGCACACAAGCATGACACTCAATAAATGATTGTCCAGTCTGTGCTTACACAAATTGATGGAATTACCCTTAGATGACATTGTGTAATCTCTCATGTCTCCCCTTGGGAAAATATAATCCAACAGTACCACGTGGCAAAACAATCCCTGGTATCCCTATGCAACATTTGACTGTAATGTAGAGTGAGAGCACCAAAATCTGGCAAATAAGCTTACCCCTGGCAGCCCTTGTATTAGAGGGGGGGCAGTGTCCGGTCCCACCCAGACAATTCTGTTGTGCTGCCTCCCTGGTCAGGGGCAGCGCAGAGAGCCCTTCCCTGGCTGCCCTCATGTTTGGAGGGGGTGTCCAGTCCCACCCGGAAACACCCCCGTCAGGAAAGTGCTGTTGGGGAGCGGCTCGGGGAGCCCACCCCAGGCCGCTCCCCCAGGCTTCCCGCACGATCAGCACCTCCAGGTGCTGCGGCGGGAGCCGGCCCTTCTTTGGTGTCTGCCCGCTCCTGCGCGCAGTCGTATGCTGCTGGGTGGCCGGATGTGCTGCCTGGGGGAGTGTGACTGCACTGCACCCCTCCTCTCCTGCTGCATCAGAGCCCCAAGAGACGATTTGGATGGTTCTGGTGTTGTTTTGTTCCCGGTGACGAGCCCTTGCCACCAGGAGGACTTTCCTTAGGCCTTCTAGCATTCTGATGTTGACATGTACTTTACTGTCCCTACAGTAAAAATAAAGTAAGCCCACTGACTATCCATCCTCTGTGTACAACCATCTTATGAGGCCTACTCCCAGTCACCACCCACTCTGCATAGTTCCTTCTGCCATCAGGATCCCTAAGCACAGTTCTTGGGCTGCACACGACAGGCAACCTCCCCGTGTAGCCCGTACATGGCTGCACACATGATCCCTTGTAACCAGCCTGGGGCCTCCTACTCTTGCTTGCTTTCCTTAGCAAGGCGGCATCGGGGGTCACACGTGCAGTCCATTTTACTGTGAGTTTACTGTGGGGGAGTCCCTGACTCGGAGGCTCCTTTACAGTAAAAGTTCAAAAACCAGGTGGTCCAAAAGCATAAAATCAGGGCAGACTAGATGGTCAGAACCGTCCTCTCATACTCCTATGCAAAGCCCTCTCTTTCCTCTTGCAAATCTTGGGGCTCTGCTTTCCGTAATATGAGGCTACCAAAAGGTTGGGTGGGGCATTAATGAGACTGGCTGTCTATTTAATTACTTTTGAGAGGTATTGCCTGATAACTGATGGCAGGCTGCCCCCAGCGTGGCTCACTGACCCTATTTCATGTCCACAATCTGGCTTGTTTATTGTTACCAAGCACTGGGTGCTCAAGACCGTTGTCTCCATCACCACCGCAATTTCTAGCAGCTGCTGTCCCAAGTGTTTGAATAGTACTTAGGATAGAAATAAATTTGACTAAATCCAAAACTATAAAAATAATTACAAAAAGTTATGATTTTAACCCAGAGGGTCCTGCAGCACCTCAAAGCCAGTGTGACTACAGAATTCTTTGAATACCTAGGGATCAACGTAACACAGAACAATGCTATAGAGAAACAATTTTGCACAACGGTTGTTTGCTGGAAATGGTAGCAGTCTTCAAGATCATCACCCTTACAGAATTATTATACAGATTTAAAAACACACCATTTTGAGTCCCAGTATCCTTCTTCTTACAACTATTAATGGAACTACATCTACCTTTATGGGTTGGAAAGTCCTAGAGGATTGCCACGAAAACCCTATACAGATCCCTATACAGGTTGTACTTCTTGGCCTTTCATCTAAACGTGCTAGATGATTGTATATATTCGCCGAGAGACTACCTAGCGGTGAGATTCAATAGACTAATAGTGGACAGATTGACTTATGTGTGTTACTTTTACCAAAGAAAAGAGAAGGGTATTTGTTAGAAATGGGGTCTTTGGTTGACAGTCAGGTTACCCCCTGTTCAAGCAAAGACCCTCACTCTAGTCAGGGTAAAAGAGAATCACCCTCAGCTAACCCCTGCTTACCCCCTTGGTAGCTTGGCAGAGCAGTAGGCTTAACTTCAGAGTGCTAGGTGTAAAGTATTTGTACCAACACACACAGTAACTTAATGAAAACACTACAAAATGACACAACACCAGTTTAGAAAAATAGGAAATATTTATCTAAACAAAACAAGACCAAAACGACAAAAATCCACCATACACAAGTCAAGTTATCAATTAAAAATCAAAAAGAGTCTTTAAGTAGTTTTAAAAACACACTAGCGCTGCTAGAGTGAAAATGTACCTGGTGTGCGTCAAAAATAACCCTGCACGGGCGGGTGTGCGTCAAAAATAACTCCGCACGGCGGTACTTGAGTCAAAAATCCAGCCGCACAATGATTTGAAAATCCCGCAGCGCAGGTTGTGATCTCCCAGCCTCCGTCAGCGATGCTGCGCGTCGTTTCTCCTGCTCCGTGCGTCGATTTTTCGGTCACGTTTCCTTCGAGCGTCGTTTCTCAGCTGCGGAGCCGGCGGCGCATCGTTTTTTTCAGCCGCAGATCGGATTTGCGTCAATCTTTTCCCCGTACGGCGCTCTGTGCGTGGATTTTCTTGTCTTTAGGCTGCCAGCTTCTCCTTTCAGGGTCCCAGGAACTGGATGGGCACCACAGGGCAGAGTAGGAGTCTCTCCAGAGACTCCAGGTGCTGGCAGAGAGAAGTCTTTGCTGTCCCTGAGACTTCAAACAACAGGAGGCAAGCTCTAGATCAAGCCCTTGGAGTTTTCTTCTCAAGATGGAAGGCACACAAAGTCCAGTCTTTGCCCTCTTACTCTGGCAGAAGCAGCAACTGCAGGATAGCTCCACAAAGCACAGTCACAGGCAGGGCAGCTCTTCTTCCTCAGCTATTCAGCTCTTCTCCAGGCAGAGGTTCCTCTTGGTTCCAGAAGTGTTTCTCCAGTCTGTAGATTTGGGTGCCCTTCTTATACCCATTTTAGTCTTTGAAGTCACCTTTCTTCAAAGGGGACTCACACCTACTTGTGAAATCCTGCCTTGCCCAGGCAAGGCCTCAGACACACACCAGGGGGTTGGAGCCGGCATTGTTAGAGGCAGGCACAGTCCTTTCAGATGAGAGTGACCACTCCACTCCACCCCTCCCTCCTAGCAGAGATGGCTAATCAGGAAATGCAGGTAACACCCCAGCTCCCTTTGTGTCACTGTCTGGTGTGAGGTGAAAAACAACCCAACTGTCAAACTGACCCAGACAGGGAATCCACAAACAAGGCAGAGTCACAGAATGGTTTAAGCAAGAAAATGCTCACTTTCTAAAAGTGGCATTTTCAAACGCACAATCTTAAAATCAACTTGACTAAAAGATGTATTTTTTAATTGTGAGTTCAGGGACCCCAAACTCCACATGTCCATCTACTCTCTAGGGGAATCTACACTTTAATCATATTTAAAGGTAGCCCCCATATTATCCTATGAGAGAGACAGGCTTTGCAACAGTGAAAAACAAAATTGGCAGTATTTTACTGTCAGGACATATAAACCACATTACTATATGTCCTACCTTATCCATACACTGCACCCTGCCCTTGGGGCTACCTAGGGCCTACCTTAGGGGTGCCTTACATGTAAGAAAAGGGAAGGTTTAGGCTTGGCAAGTGGGTACCCTTGCCAAGTCGAATTTACAGTGTAAAAATACACACACAGACACTGCAGTGGCAGGTCTGAGACATGATTACAGAGCTACTTATGTGGGTGGCACAACCAGTGCTGCAGGCCCACTAGTAGCATTTGATTTACAGGCCCTGGCACCTCTAGTGCACCTTACTAGGGACTTACTAGTAAATAAAATATGCCAATTCATGGATAAACCAATTTCATACAATTTACACGGAGAGCATATGCACTTTAGCACTGGTTAGCAGTGGTAAAGTGCTCAGAGTTGAAAAGCCAACAGCAACAGGTCAGAAAAAAATAGGAGGCAGGAGGCAAAAAGACTGGGGATGACCCTGCATAAGCAAAAGTCCAACACGACCCCCTACCAGCCTAAAGCCAGGGGAGAACAATCAATACCTTGATGTACTTCCCTGATTGGGGCGATAGAACAAGGACCCAGGCCCACAACAGCAGGGGCATGTTCCAGTTCTACGCCTTCCTGACTCCAGTTGGATCCCTCTGTCCATACTCTCAGGGCCTACTAAGCTAACCCATGGGGAACCCTTCTCCACATCTACAGACACCATCTGTGCAGCGCCTAACTTTACTTTGCTCACAGATGTATTGCAATGGGCAGATAGTACCACCAGGGCCAACACAGTGGTGTTGCCCACTCCACCCCCGGGGTGTGACTCTCGTCCCCCCCCCAGGGGCAACTCTGTCCACCAGGACAGCAAGCCACGGTGGCCCCGGACAACTGTCAGGGATGAGAGCCCGACCTCAGGCCTCTCCAACCACTGTGACTGCGGAGAGTGGGGGGCGGTAGCCCCAGGTGCCTGGCACCCTTTGACCACTCTCTCTTCCACCAGGTCAGGGATAACAACCTGACCCTGTTCCTCCCCTCTGGGGCTCTGTACCCTCCCTGCAGAAGCGGCACCCCCAGAGTCAAAAACTGTCAGGGTGCTTGTAGAAGCAGTCCTGCACAATTCTTCCACCAGTGCAGGGCTGTTAACCTGCAACTGGTCCGCCAACCTGGGGTCTGTACCTTCAGGTTGGACAAGGGCCAGGGGTGAGGCTTCCCTCCCCCTGCCCTCCCTTCTGGGGTCCTGCACCCCCCAACTAGGAGTGGCCCCCTCAGAAGACAACATGGGATGGGCACTGTTAGCAGTAGCCCCTTCCTCCAGGTCAGGGGGGACACCCTGAACCTGGCCTTCCAATCCAGGGTCTGTAACCTTAGATTGCACTGGGGCCAGGGGTGAGGCTCTTTCTCCCCTGCCCCTACTCTCAGGGTTCTGCACCCCCCCCTCAGGGAGAGTACCCCTTGAAATCACACCAGGGGGGGTGATTGGGCAAACCGCCCACCCCTTCAGGTCAGGGTTTACCCCCTGCACCTGATCCTCCAATCCAGGGTCTGTACCCACAGACTGGACCACTGCCTGGCAACCCAGGACTTCCTGGGGGGCATACCTACCCCCCACCAGGTCAGAGTTTACCCTCTGAACCTGGTAATCCAACCCAGGGTCACCACCCTGCGGTTGAACCACTGCCTGGCGCACCAGGACTTCCAGGGGGGCACACTCACCCTCCTCAAGGGACACACTGTCCCCAAGGGCCACACAAGAGTCTGGCTGGCGCAGGTCTCCTGACCTCTGCCCATCTGACAGAGTCTGGATTCCCCCCAACTCAGAAATGGTCTCACCAAGGTCATTCCTGGGGGGTTCTGCTCTCAGAGCTGACCTCTGACCCTCCAGGTTCTCCACTGGGGTCCGCAACCCCCTCTCAACCCTCTGTCTGGACTTCTGCACCCCCACACTAGGAGTGGTACTGCCAGACACCAGAACTGGTGGGACGCTGGCTACAGCTGCCCCCCCCAAGTTCTCCTGACACTGTGGAATCTCCCTCAACAGATGGCCCTATGGTACAGGCTAGGCTCCCCTCCTGGTGTTCCCTCATGGAACCCTCCAGGACCTGGGACTGGATCTCGGGCACCTTGGACCTCAGCCCATCCCCATTCCCTCTCCTCAGAGACTGGACATGGGGTCCCTCACCCATCCCACTACACTGGGACCTACCTGGGACACTACAATCCTTCCCTACCTCACCTGGTTGGGAAATACCTAGACCACTCCTCTCAGGAGCCCCCCCAAATGCCTCTTCAGGCTCTCTGGTACTCACCAAGAGGTCTGCCTCCATTGTAAGCTCCCTGGGGTCAGAGAACTCACACTCCAGCTGGTGTTGGCATAGCTCTGGAAAATAAGGACTAGACATATGCTCTCCAGCAATTACATCACTCAGCCCCTTACATGAATTAACCAAAGTACCCTTCACCCAACCATCCAGTGACTCTGCTTTGGAAAAGCACCCCACATCACCCTTCTGAGACTGGTGAGACAGTACCTGACTGTCCCTGACACTCAACCCACACTCTTCTGGGATGACTTCACACTCCATAACCAGGACTTCTACCTGGGGGGAACCCCTCTCCCTGTCACTCTCACCTAGAGCCAGTAGAGTGTCTCTCCCACCAGTAGGAATATGACTCCCCATGCCAGTTCCCCAATCCACCTCAGGGACCCTGTGCATCACTGGAGCTACCTCATACCCCTGAACCTCCTGGTGTGTGTTAACTCCCTTCTTCAAGTAGGGCACCACATCTCTGGGCATGTGCACTTCTTCAGCAGCACTAGATAAAAAATTGTTGCTGCCACCATTCCAGCTGGATTCAGCCCTCATGACTTCCTGCTCCTTCATTTTGAGCTCATAAGCCCAAATCCTCTTTTTGATCTCTAAGTCCCTCCTCCTTTCTTCCAACTCCTTCTCCCTTTGCATCCTCAACTCCTTGAACCGGCGAGCCCTCTCTGCCTGTCTGTCCTGTAACTCTTCAGGAGTCAGACCCTTGGATGACACCCTGCTACCCCTCCTGGGGACCCTCCCCCCAGGCGTAACAGGTACCTCCACTACACCACTGTGTATCCTCTGCACTTCCCCACCCACATTCTCCTCCTCTGTGTGCCCTCCAGCCTTCTTGATTGTCACCCAAGCCCTCTGTGCCTTTTGCAGCTCCCCCTCCCTGGTGGAGCTCTCAGTGGGACAGTCAAGATCTTTAAGGAACTGTTTCATTTGAGCAACTGAGTACTCCTTCAGGTTCTCTATTTCAAACACAGCTCCAGCTGTTGCATCTCCAGATTGAGACATGATGGTCACAAGTGCAAAGTTCCAAAGGCAGAAAATAAGTTCCCAATGAAGTAAAAAGAATCAGTCAAGGGATCAGCAAAATCATGGAAGTAAAACAAAAAGGAGTCCTTAAGAGAAAAAGCAAAAGATCACCAAACAAGTAGTATGTGGTCACGTAGTGGTCTGAACTCAAACAGTAGTGTACACTTAATCACTGTATGTCAAGTACAAATACAAGTCCAAATCCCAACCGCTGATCACCAATGTTAGAAATGGGGTCTTTGGTTGACAGTCAGGTTACCCCCTGTTCAAGCAAAGACCCTCACTCTAGTCAGGGTAAAAGAGAATCACCCTCAGCTAACACCTGCTTACCCCCTTGGTAGCTTGGCAGAGCAGTAGGCTTAACTTCAGAGTGCTAGGTGTAAAGTATTTGTACCAACACACACTGTAACTTAATGAAAACACTACAAAATGACACAACACCAGTTTAGAAAAATAGGAAATATTTATCTAAACAAAACAAGACCAAAACGACAAAAATCCACCATACACAAGTCAAGTTATCAATTAAAAATCAAAAAGAGTCTTTAAGTAGTTTTAAAAACACACTAGCGCTGCTAGAGTGAAAATGTACCTGGTGTGCGTCAAAAATAACCCTGCACGGGCGGGTGTGCGTCAAAAATAACTCCGCACGGCGGTACTTGAGTCAAAAATCCAGCCGCACGATGATTTGAAAATCCCGCAGCGCAGGTTGTGATCTCCCAGCCTCCGTCAGCGATGCTGCGCGTCGTTTCTCCTGCTCCGTGCGTCGATTTTTCGGTCGCGTTTCCTGCGAGCGTTGTTTCTCAGCTGCGGAGCCGGCGGCGCGTCGTTTTTTCAGCCGCAGATCGGATTTGCGTCAATCTTTTCCTCGCACGACGCTCTGTGCGTGGATTTTCTTGTCTTTAGGCTGCCAGCTTCTCCTTTCAGGGTCCCAGGAACTGGATGGGCACCACAAGGCAGAGTAGGAGTCTCTCCAGAGACTCCAGGTGCTGGCAGAGAGAAGTCTTTGCTGTCCCTGAGACTTCAAACAACAGGAGGCAAGCTCTAGATCAAGCCCTTGGAGATTTCTTCTCAAGATGGAAGGCACACAAAGTCCAGTCTTTGCCCTCTTACTCTGGCAGAAGCAGCAACTGCAGGATAGCTCCACAAAGCACAGTCACAGGCAGGGCAGCTCTTCTTCCTCAGCTATTCAGCTCTTCTCCAGGCAGAGGTTCCTCTTGGTTCCAGAAGTGTTTCTCCTTTCTGTAGATTTGGGTGCCCTTCTTATACCCATTTTAGTCTTTGAAGTCACCTTTCTTCAAAGGGGACTCACACCTACTTGTGAAATCCTGCCTTGCCCAGGCAAGGCCTCAGACACACACCAGGGGGTTGGAGCCGGCATTGTTAGAGGCAGGCACAGTCCTTTCAGATGAGAGTGACCACTCCACCCCTCCCTCCTAGCAGAGATGGCTAATCAGGAAATGCAGGTTACACCCCAGCTCCCTTTGTGTCACTGTCTGGTGTGAGGTGAAAAACAACCCAACTGTCAAACTGACCCAGACAGGGAATCCACAAACAAGGCAGAGTCACAGAATGGTTTAAGCAAGAAAATGCTCACTTTCTAAAAGTGGCATTTTCAAACACACAATCTTAAAATCAACTTGACTAAAAGATGTATTTTTTAATTGTGAGTTCAGGGACCCCAAACTCTACATGTCCATCTACTCTCTAGGGGAATCTACACTTTAATCATATTTAAAGGTATCCCCCATATTATCCTATGAGAGAGACAGGCTTTGCAACAGTGAAAAACGAAATTGGCAGTATTTCACTGTCAGGACATATACACCACATTACTATATGTCCTAACTTATCCATACACTGCACCCTGCCCTTGGGGCTACCTAGGGCCTACCTTAGGGGTGCCTTACATGTAAGAAAAGGGAAGGTTTAGGCTTGGCAAGTGGGTACACTTGCCAAGTCGAATTTACAGTGTAAAAATACACACACAGACACTGCAGTGGCAGGTCTGAGACATGATTACAGAGCTACTTATGTCGGTGGCACAACCAGTGCTGCAGGCCCACTAGTAGCATTTGATTTACAGGCCCTGGCACCTCTAGTGCACTTTACTAGGGACATACTAGTAAATCAAATATGCCAATCATGGATAAACCAATTACATACAATTTACACGGAGAGCATATGCACTTTAGCACTGGTTAGCAGTGGTAAAGTGCTCAGAGTTGAAAAGCCAACAGCAACAGGTCAGAAAAAAATAGGAGACAGGAGGCAAAAAGACTGGGGATGACCCTGCATAAGCAAAAGTCCAACAGTATTCCTCCCATCAATGACACAATTAGTGATACTAGATTGGGAAAAATCTGCCAGTGATAAAAGATCGAAGGTGAAGTTCCCAAGGGAAACACCACTGTGGTTGGGAGGAGTGCTTAGTGTGGTAACTAAACTCAAGGGTTTCAACCAGTGGGACCTATTAGGGATATTGACTGTGGGAGACATTGCGGTTGAACGGGTACCAAAACAAAGGCGGCTCCTCTGCCATGGCAGAGGAGCGCATTCCCGCCTCTGCAGCCTGCAGCATTGGAGCAGTGTTAGGATTGGCCACAGGGCAGGGTAGGGTAGGAGCCTGTGCCCACATTGGAGCCTAAAGAGCCCATGCAGTGATACAGCAGGTAAGTTTTCTTTCTTTTTTTTGTGTTGCTATTGGGGTCAAAGCACTCTTGCACCCAAGAAGCGTTACAATAAAAGTGAAATTGAGGTTGATACAACTAAGCACCCTCCATAGAACATACTACAACAGAAGTAAGCTTTAGAAGCTGAGCAAAGTGCAAATACCAACATCTATAAAATGCAACACAGAGGAGGATACTTTGCTGAACACAGTTTGGAGCTGTAATATGTTCCAAAACTACTGGCAGGGAATAATTAATGAACTGTCAACGATACTCAAATGTGAGATTCCAAAATCTCACCAAAGTTTAATACTGTGAATATCGAATGATGCAGTCCTACCCATGAGCAGTTTCTGTGCATTAGGAATAGTGCTGGCAGAGTGATATAGCTGGAGAGTGGGGTAATTAACTAGTCCCAAAAACAGAAAAGTGAAAAGCAAGCATGGCAATGGACGTGTATGGCAGTGGAAAGGGTGGTGCACGAAAGGAGGGGATGTACAAACATATTTAAGGAAGTACGTGGAAAATGAAGGATATTATGGCCTAAATGAGAATTAAAAGAAATGATCAAGAAGCGCAAGAAACAAAGCATGGCTAGGGCTCCCACAGGGGCTCTGCTCCCTTTGTCCCCTCTTGGTCAGACTACAAATTACCTGTCACGTGATCCACTGGTCCTGTGGCGGAAATACTCCACTGGTGCACCTGGCCTTCCCCCACCTCATGGGGCATGCGAGCGACCATTCCGCCCTGGGTCATGCCCTGTGACGCCAGGCGCCTGGCGGTGTTTTGCATATGGATGCGTGTGTTAAATGGCTTTGCATGAATATTGCTACACCATGTACCTGCGGCTATGAGCCAATCATTGGCAGAGATGTATTCTTGTGTTCACAATATGGGACTACTGCACTATTCTCTTTTTCTCTGAGCTGTTTCTTTCTAAATGGCAATAAAGACCATTGGAAAAAAAAAAGAAAACAAGAAACAGGTGGCTTAACAATATGACAGAGAGAGATCACCACCCTGGAGTAGCAGGGAAAAATCTGTAAACTGTCAACCAGATGTAACATTGTATTAATGATGTGCCTGAATATTGTGTCCCCATCTTGTAAACAGTTATTTTTGTTTTGCACCGCTAAAAAAGCAACTATTCAGAAATGGTAAATGAAGAGTCCAATACTCCAGTGATGATGAGGATGCAAATCTTCCAATTAATACTGTTCAATTCTTGGCATTCCTGCAGAAGACTGTGTTACATCGCAATATATATATAGGTTAGACAGCTAACGCGTTTCGGCCATCAACAAAGGGCTTCTTCAAAAAGAGTTTTGTCTCTTCCCATCGGGACCGACACTTTCACGTTATCGGCCCCGCAATGGTACTACCGGTCATTTGGACCTTGTGATCGACTATTGGCTACTTTATGCTGGGCATCACTTTTCCTGGTATTTTTATCCATGACTGCATCATTAATCACTATGACTGACTGGACATCACTTTGCCCTGAAGAAGCCCTTTGTTGATGGGCGAAATGCGTTGGCTGTCTAACCTATATATATTGCGATATAACACTGAGTTTGATCTTAGAGTATACCAGAATCACTGTACACCAGAAGAAGGGTTATGCACAAATCAACCAAAAATAACTGACAATACTATTTGATACTGCCTTTTAAGCGCGCACACCTGTTTGAGGATTATCTCATGCTCAGTTTTCGAATAATTTTCTTCCTCGTTTTCATACCCTTTAATAAAAATAAATTTAATCTTCAATTGCATTACTAAATTGAAAGTTTTTCCGGTGTCTCTCTTTCTTACTGTAAAATGTCTCTGCTTTCATCATAGACTTTACATTCTCTTTGATACCACATATCATATGCCTGGCTAAGTGTGCTAATATCTGATTTTGTAACCTCAAAAAAAAAGAAAAGAAAATCAACCACCTGTTCTCCCCAAATCACGTTTAAACAGCAGTTCAAACTCTTGTCTCTACACTGGGCCTTTGGGGACATATTTTGGCAAGTGCTGCAAAGTCCTTGCTCACTCCAATTAAAGTTATACTCCATTCTGCACTCAGATCTTTTGCTAACGCTAGTACATTGACCGCCCCCTTTAACAATTCATGATCTTCATTGGCCTATCACTAACAGCAAGTTTCTAATTCAAATGATGCTGCTTGCCGAAAGAGCAATTTTGTCATTTCCGAAATATACAGTGTTCTTGGTACGCCTGTGGGTTTTAAACTAGTATCTTCACAAATTGCAAGTAGGTACTAACAGCAAAAAGAGAGAGTTGTGCCCCCCCAATTACCCACTTAAAGTTTAAAAAAAAAGGGATGAAACATATTATGCTTTTTTCTAGAAACTAGCTGTTTCTGAAAGCTGGGAGCAGGATAATAGTGGCAAGGCAAAACCACTTTTTGTAAAACGCACACTCTTGTAAAAACTGTTTCCTTATTTGGGCTAAGTTATGTGGACCCTCTAGTGTAAATGTTAAATCGTGTGTACCTTCACAGTCCAATACACACAGTATGCACCCGGTCTGAAGACCCCAAACTATTTGATAGGTACTAGTACATGTCATTCTCACAGTTGTTGTCATTTGCTTTTGTTTAGGACGAGAACCCAGACCCACCATAAAGTGGCATGCTTCGTAATAGGATACCTCCTCACACCACTATCTACAGTGAGTAGTGTGGGCTACAACCTCCCTGTGGGTAAAAGGTGCTCTTGATGAAGTACAAGAATTGGAGACCGTATGTGGGTCTGTAGATGTGGGTGAGAAGAGAGTGCAAAATGAGGATATCTGGGTTAAAACAACCTCTTGATGGACTTGCAAAATGCTTTAATCATGATCCCAAGGGCTAGAGTAAAAACGAAAGTGCAATGAAACTGCACCCAATGTAAGTTAGGTGGTAAACTTACTTCTATCATCTTTTAAAAAAAATCTTTTTATTAGGCAAACTAACCACAAACAGTGTTGTTCCATCTCTGGAATTACAATCTGATACCATTAATAACCTTGCAAATCCACCTACGGTGAAGCTCATTGACAGCCGTCCTCCAGATGACATTCTCATGAAATCAAGCTGTTCCACCGCTCAGACAACATCAAAACTTCTGTCCTGGAACGTGGCTGGCATCAGTGGCAAACTTGCGGACACTGAGTGGGGGGCATTTGTCGAAAACTTAAATGTCTGTATGTTTCAGGAAGCTTGGGCAAAACACTGCACATATAGACAGGGGTTTAGCTCCTTTTTTAAACCAGCTAAGCCATCTTTAGCAGGTAGGGCAGTAGGGGGCTTATCTATCTGGGTAAAATCGACAGAGGTGGGAGGAATTAAGGAGATATATGTGGATTCCCCTGATATTTTGGCTATTGCCATCCAACCAATCTCAGGCTCCCCTGTTCTCTTATAAATATCTACAGTAGGCCAGGACCCTCCAACCATCGCTCAATTACTATCGAGCTATTGAATACTTTAATCCCGGACCTCCGTCTAAAATATCATATTATAATAGCAGGGGATTTTTATGTCCAACTCGAACTTAATTCAGACCTCATAGAGGTTATGCAGCCTGAAGATAGCGTATGGAATATTCCTCCCTATCCCATTCAACAAAATTAATATAAACCTTGTGTTAGGGCTACGCAGATAATAGACCTTGTGATATTTCATGGTCTCCGTCTTGGTAATGGCTGCTTTCCAGCTGACACTCCTGCCAGACCAACTTTCTTCAGGGGTCTATATAGCAATAAACTGGATTACATTTTCTTTGATTTAAGAGTTTGGCACCACATATCAGACGTGGAAGTGGGTAATCCACATACTAGTGACCATGCCCCTCTCCAGATTACGTATAAGAGATCTCTCTTAGCAGGAGCTGTATTTCCTTCTGCTCCTTCTGGTGACAGGGAGTTGTCTAGCAATAGGCGTACGGTAAGATGGTACTCCTTTCAGAGATCGAACAAGCTTCGAGAAAAACTGTGTGCTTTAATTTCTTCCCACCAGTTATTTGATGATAGCCTTATATTTGCCCCAACTGAAGTTACGTCTCTACATTTGGACCTTTTTGCAACCCTGAAAGAGTTGTTTTCCAAATGCGCCAGGCCATTGACTAACTCTTGTGCCCAACCCTGCTCTAAATGGTTTAACAAGAGGTGTAGAGAGGCTAAATATACCTTGGTTAATGTGTTAAGGACAAAGGACAGACTAGGTATTATCAATGCTAGGCGCCATTATGCTTCCAAATGTAATAAGAGCAAACATGAGTATGACGAGGGGCTTTGGAGTGATTTATCTGAGGCAGCTAGGGTCCACGACTCTAAACGGTTCTGGTTTCTGGTCTCTCGTAGCGACCAGAACCGAGCACCCTATCTGGAGTCCCATATCACCCCTGATGCCTGGCTTTCCCATTTCAAGGAACTGTATGGCTCCCCACTGGTCTGTGATGCACCAAGTTTAGGAGAGCTGATAACATCTTACTCGCCTATGTCCTCCTTGCCTCCCTTCACATTGAATGAAACTGCGCTTGCCATCACTGCTCAAAAAGCAGCAAATGCCCCAGGGTCGGATGGGATCCCTTCAGATATGTTCAAAGCGGACCAGAACATCTGGAGTCCGTATATTAACAGGCTTTCTAACGCCATTTTGACTACTAGATCCTACCCTGACTCATGGAAAGAGGCAATTATTGTGCCCATCTATAAGACAGGAGAGAGGAATTCCCCGGGAAATTATAGACCTATCAGCCTTCTCGACAATCTTCAAAAAATATATTGCCATCAACTGTTGAGCAGACTGAGCAAATGGATAGTTGAAAACCAAATCCTAAACCATCTCCAAGCAGGCTTCAGAGAAAAAATCAGTACAATAGACCAGATTTTCCGCTTCATTTCCATCAAATGGAAAGTTGTCGATGTGGACTTAGGTCATCTATTCGTAGCATTTGTTGACTTAAAATCAGCTTTCGATTTAGTACCCCGCTACAAATTGTGGGAGGTCTTGTCTAAAATGGGAGTCCCTTGCTCTATTTTAAATATCATCAGAGATCTCTACACTGGTAATTATGGCAGAATTAGATGGGGTCGGCAAGGTGAATTAACTGAAAAATGTCCTACTGCTCGTGGCTTGAGACAAGGCTGTGTACTCACCCCAACCTTATTCCTTCTATTCATAAATGCATGCATTCCCTATCTTATGGAGTGTTCCAACGATGCCCCAAAATAAGGAGGGCAGAAGATTCCCTGCCTCCTATTTGCTGATGACACCTTGTTGATATCCCAAACAGCCACAGGTCTTCCAACCCTGCTTTCGAGGTTCATGGATTTCTGTAATGACCATGGCCTGGAAATTAATTGACTAAAAACTAAATGTATGGTGTTTGGGGACAAAAAAGGCAGGCTGCGGCGACCTATTTATTTAGAGGGCGCCGCGTTGGAAAGAGTTGGTGATTTTAATTACCTAGGCCTGAAACTAGAAGACTCACATAAGTGGCATTCTCATCTCCAGAAAGCAAACTTCCACTTGAAACAACGGGCAAGTGGTATTGTAAGATTTGCAGCTAGATCTACTAGCTTTGCCATGACGCCCGCTAATGAAATTCATAAATCGCAAGCAAGGGGGAGGGGGGGGGGCCTTTATGGAGCTGAACTGTGGGGCCATTGCAATTTAGATGATCTGACAAAGGTGGAAAACTCTTTCTTAAGGTCGTTGTTAAGAGTTCCTTCCAGTACCCCAATGCTCCCTATTCAAATGGATCTAAATTTGCCTCCCATTAGTCAGATCGCTGCTCTCAGGCCTTTGCTGTTTTGGATTCGCCTATGGTCACTAGACTCTCTTACTCCCTATAGATGCGGGCTAGTCAACCTGATGGCCAATTACACTAGTCCAAAAATCAAGTGGTGTGCGTATGTAGAACGGACCTTCACACTACTTGGTTTGGGGTCATACTGGAAGGATCCGCCATCTATTCCAAAAAATGCAACACAGACACTGAAGGATGCATTTTGGCTCAATGTCCAACTTTCACAACTGTCTGCAGTTTCATCATCATCCATGACGGGCAGCTTTCTAAAAATCAAATGCCACTATGAATCTGCGCAATATATGGACATAGTGCTCTCTCCACGTGCACGTGCATTGCATACTAGATTTAGGATAGGTTCACTTCCTTTGCGCATCCTAACACATAAATGGACTAACACTAGTTGCACTTCTAAGATGTGCCCGATGGGCTGTGCCAGGGAAGAATCCATAACCCATGTCCTCTTCCAATGTCCTGCATACCATAAACAGAGAGTTCGTTGGATTATTCCTTTATGTAGGAAAATGGGTTTTAGGAACTGTTTATTGACTCTGAGAATTCTTAAATCTGATCCATCTGTTTTAGTGGCTTGTTGTTTGGCAAAATATTTAGATTCTATTTGGCATTGTAGACTGAACATGCTTAAAAAAAATAGGGGAAAACTTAACAATAGACGTGGAGAGTGGCTACCGATGAACCCATTCGTGAATTTTAATGTATGCACTTATCACTTTTCATTTTCTAATGAACTTTTTATGTTTAGATATTCTTATATTTTTAAATAGAAATGTTTTATTTTTATTTTACGTGTTATGTCTGGTTAGGTTTGTATTTGACTTTTGATACCTATCATGCAAAATCCTGCATTTTTACATGATCCCATAATACGGTATGAATTTTTAGAGGGAAAATGCTTATGTTCAACGCTTTTTTATGTAGTTCAACTTTTTACGTCTGAAGACTTTTATACATAGCTTGTTGTTTTTGTAAAATTATGAAACTGTGAATTGTGGTGTGCTTTTATGGTATTTATCTTTACCGAAGCTTAACCTAGGGGTTTGAGGTGTACAAAATGTGTGCATGAAAAAATTATAATAGAGGCAAGAGTAGACCCTATGATCCCCATGAATTGTGGCCTTTGAGTCACTATTGTCATCACCTGTAAAGTAGACATACAATTAAGAGTCAGACATGCAGGAAGCAAGTAATACTGGGCGTCGAGATGCTACAAACCAATGAATATGTATAGGTGGATAGTGGTCGCAGTAAAAACACTGAGTTAATATGTGCAAAACGTGCTAAAATGTACTTTGTGTTGAGGAGTACCCTCATGTGTCGATGGTATAAGCCTCAGCTTGAAGAGTCTTAGGCAGATTGGTATAGGGCTAGATTTATAAAAATAATCAATAATGTACACATTAACATTGTACAGGCTCTGGTCAAATATGGTGAAATACCATTCATGTGTAACAGCATGTCTTCATAAGTGTTGGTATCATTTTTAACATAATGCCCTATTTTATCACTATCTGCTTGGGTGAGATATAGCTGTCTTGTAGAAGAGGCGCAATATAGTGGACCACAAATAGTACACCAGGATTCTTCAGGGTACTCAAGGCTGACAGTAATCATGGTTGTTAATATGTCGACCTAGTAGGACCAAGGAGCTAATGACTGAGAAGTAGGTGTGCCTCTTTGTTTATTTCCTGCTAATCCTGTGTAATGGCATGGTTACCAGTCAGATGTATGTGGGCTCAGTTTGTAGATTTTGGTAAGGTTTGGTTATGTTGGGTGGATAAAGCTGGTATGAGGCGGGCTGCAAGCACTTGCTCATGTCATTTACTTGTCAGTTAACAAAGCTGGGCAGGAAGGTGGAGCGCAGAGCTTGCCAAACATACCCGAAGAGTCTGCTGTTCATCCTTGTTTATTGATGAGACCATAGACTCTATTTATGGGGCTTCCTAAATGTGCATAAATATTTCGCAGCAATGTGCATGTCAGTACTGTGAAGCTAAGGCTGCATGGGAAATGTAGTCCTAAGTGTAGTACTCGTAATTCTTGTATTGGTCACAGTTAGTTTGGTGGCTAGTAGTCCATGTTAATTGCTGTACCACAAATATTTATATCCTCCAGTCAGGTTAGATGAGGCGCAGCCGTGAAAAATCCCTAGATCCTAAAGGAAAATCTCATCATGGAAAAATGTGTATGGCACTATATCCCACAAGACAAAACTCTGGGTGATCAAAAGGCACTTTGTATAGTCTGTATATATAGGTTATACAGATCCACCCAGATGTATAGTAATGGACTTAGAGTGTGGAGGCATGCAAACCAGGCCACCCAAGCAGAAGGGATAGAAGGGCAAGATGGACAAATTAGGTTGACCGCCAGTGTGGCTGCTGCCTCCCATCTACACCCCAGATAAAAGCGAATGGCGGTGAACGGTGGGCTGAGCATTATGTTCTGGAACATAGCAGGTGCACAGCGAAAGTTGCATAATCAGGAATGGTTAAATTAGGGCCAGGAGGAAGCCCTAGTCGAGGGACTTCAGAAAACACCAGGGCCACCTACCTGAATGCCCCTGCTGACCTGCAAGCGACCACCAAAGTGACCTACCTCCTTCTTCTAAGGGCACCTTTGCGCACAGCTCCTAGCTCACAGATTTGTTCTTCCCCTGGCCACCCTGTGCCCTGCTCCGAAGATCCAGCTGAGCCCCAAAGGTCCCCCACCACTTGCGACCTCGACGCTCCAAGAGACCCACAGACTTACCTCTAAGTCCACCTGTGCAACACCTTTCCAAGTGGTCCCAGGCAGTGACCTGGAACCAGCTCCAATGACTTTCTTCAGCTGCTCCCGCCGAAACCAGAAGCAGCCCAAACTTATCCACCTGGTCCATAGTGCCCACCAATGACCTCAACCTAGTTGCAAAAGGAGACATTGGTAAACACACTGCCTGGTTTTATGTGCCTTTTCAGAGTATTTTCTCCATTGATTCCTATGTTGCTTAGTTACGCACAAAAATACTAATTTTATTAAACTACAATAATTAATCATTTAAAAAGTTCTGATTTTGAAGATCTTGGTCTTAAAATTTCTTTAAAAACCAGAACTATTTTTGTAAATTGGCCTCGAGTTCTTCTTTTGATTGTGTGTCTTGCTTTATTGATACTGTGGGTACCAGAAATGCTGTGCACTTCTCCAAGACTAGCCTAACAACTCGACTAAGCAACCATAAAAAATAGAGCTTTAGGTGGTCCTGTTTTTTTTACCTCTGCAAACCAATGTGTGGTTGCCTGGATTCTCTGCACAGTATGCCTAGATTTGCACACTACATAGAGAGCCAGCCTCCCACACAAGCTAGAGCTATAGTGACATCACATGTGTACATTAAAAATTAAAGGTTTGTAGTGGCTACTATAATTTTGTATCCTGCTTCTACACTTTGGGATTCAAGTACAACACCCTTCTAAAAATATTTGGAAAATTCTGTAAACGTATGACAAAATGAAAAGGGGCTTAAGTGTACATAAGAAAAATTCTTTATTATAAGTCCCAGTTTCTTTTGCCCAGGAAGCATACCAAAGTGTCATAACTAACAAGTGATGTTCTCTTTTGTCCAGCATAGAGGTAAAGTAACTACTTAAAGAAACAGTCTGGCTTTGCTGCATCATATTTAGAGGAAAGGTAATCTACAAATGTCATGTATTTTTCAGAAGATTGAGTCTTAGTTTCATCTATAATTTGACTAATCTTGATTAACCAGATGTAAAAACTTAATGTCTTTGCTTGTGCCCAAATTTACGATCTTTCTAGAATAGTTCAAAAGCACGTAACTGCTTTAGAAGGTTATGTTTCCCTTAGTAATTTACAAAGCAGTTGTCGTAAACATTGACATCAAGTAGCCCCAGTTCTAAGCAGAGACATCACTTTAGGCAAGACTGAGAGCTGTTTTTCCAGCAGCACCCTTAAACCATTTCAAGTCAAAATGATTCTCAAAAGTAAGGCAAACAGCACCTTGTAACACCATCAGTAAGGCCTTCTATTTAACCAAAAGCCTACTATATACCCTTCTGACAAAACAAGGAAATGTCAGAGGGCTGGACACTGGGAGAATTCATTGCTTTTAAGGCATTTCAGATTATCATTTCCTAGTTTATTGCCCAGGTATTTCTTATTCTTTAACATTATTACCAAGTATTTGTATTGGCCAGCCACCACAAGTATCGAATTACCCAGGCTCCAATTTCACATTTTCACTTCTTTCCAAAGATGACAACCTGGGGGGTTAGTTTCACAGTATGAGTGGGGCTCATTAAGTTGCCTATAAAGGCCGACCAAAATCATACTGAAGACAAGAAGCTCTTCTCCTAATAGGGCTACGTGTCACCACTAATTTTTGTACAAAGAAGAAAAAACCCTACCTAGATCAAATTTAGGTTCAGGATTCTGATATTGAAAACAGACCGGTGGCAGACCAAGTGGGATTCTGACATAAAAATGTGAGAGCAGGAGTGCGGGTGTGTTGGAAAGTGCCTTGACATGCCCCCCCCCCCCACTTTTTTGCCTGGTTTGCAGTGTAATTGGGACTGAAAGTGCACTGGGTTGCTGCTAAACAGGTCCTCAGTGCCAGATCTTTCTCTAAAACTGCACAGTTGTTTTCTCAATTGGTAAACCTTTAGTTGCCATTAAGTCCCTAGAAATGGTACCCCTGGTACCGAGGGCACGAGATACTAAAGGAAGGCCCCTGAGGGCTGCAGCACAGATTGTGCCACCCTCAGGGACCCTCTCACCTAAGTGCACCCAGTGCTGCTTCTGCATACTGTGTGTCTTGGTGCAGACCCAAAATGAAAACACCACATGGCACACAGCCTGTGTATCCTGTCCAGTTACACTGAATATATGTCAGTCACCCCTCTGGCAGGCCTACCAGCCCTAAAGGCAGGGTGCATTATTAGGTTGAGCAAAGCAGCGCGCAAGCACTGCTTTTCCGACGTGTTGGTATGTATCTGGTCTTTTAACAACGCCCACCTCACATGCCCATCACTACCACTCGTTAGTGGGCTTGCCCTTCAAAAATCCTTTTATGACGTTGGTGAATGGTTAACATTTGGCCCTCCTTGGGGAGGTTTTGTTACCGCCTTGGCCATCTCCCCTGTTACATGGCTAATTGCACTTTTGCCGATAAATTTGACTGCGAGCAAACTTCTTTTTCCTTTTGTGTGTCTTTTCACACTGATGCTTACGGCCGCCGTGGCTCTGTGAATCAGCTCGCTTATGTGAAACAGTTTTGCCTTATATTTTCAATTTATGTGGCAAGAAAAGTCCGGTTAGGAGTTTACAACTAATAACTCTAATTCGAGCTAATGCGAGACCCACTGCATTGCAAATGCTTGTATTACGTGAGGGCATACCTGCATGAGCAGATATACCACTGCTATGTCTTTGTCGATTCTCAGACATAGTAAGTGAATAGTGAAGCCATTTTAAGTTTATGTACTGGACACTATTCATTCCGAGTTCCCCAACTACATGACGGCTTCACTGAAGATAGGCATATTTGGTATCAAACATCTCGTATTAATAAACCCCCACTGAATACAGTGATGGATTTAATAATACATGCACTCACTGGGCACCTTAGAGGTGTCCCCTGCAAAACCTACCAACTCTTAACATGAGTAATATTAATGAGGCAGGTACCCTCTAACCCTTATGACCAAAGTAGTAAAAGCAAGTAAGTTAATGGTCAGTGCAAGGGGGAAGTAACCTAGACTTCCACGGTAATCCAATCACTAAAAGATTCTAAGTATACAACCAATGTAATATCAATAGTAATTTATTGCATTATGCATCTTTTTGACATGTTATTGTAGACACGGAGTTATATTTGTCTAAATAGGTTCTCCAAATAAAAACAGTGAAAGTGAAAGTTGTGCAGCAAAGTTAAGGTGATATATACAATATGTAGAACGGTTGGTTTAAGAATATTATGGACTTCTAGCGGCTCCATTAGTCCAGGAAGCCCTGAAGTCACATAAGATTTCTTTATGGTTATATATTCCACACTCAAAGATATTGTCGACGTTTCAACCCAATTGCAGAAACAAATCAAAGGTGGGTCATCATCAGGACTGGGAAAATTCAGGTCGGTAGCACCTATGGGTAGTATAAATACATAAAGTTACTAAAGGTCTGTGTAATCTGTTTTAAAGATTAACAATAGGGAGGGACTAAGGCACTCACCTAAGATCCAGTGTAGAAATACGATCTGGTGGACTGGGACATCTTCCTAATTGGAAAATGAACTACAGTATGGTACTCTGTTTATAGAGTAGAGTTTAAAAGCAATTCAGTGGGTAATCGGTTACTACTTACATGTTGAGTAGTTCACTGTAGCCTAAAGACGTGGTGTACTCCAGTCTGGGGGTCAATAGGAATGGTCTCTTGTTTGGTTTAGTGTCTTCAGGATCAAACAAGCACTGAAAGCCTTTCACAATTGCAGGCTGGGGCTCATGATATCTAATAAACAATAATCAAATGAGCTTGCTTGAGTGTAAGTCTATGTGAGAGAAGCAAATTGTAAATCTGAATATATATAAAAAATAATAATAATAAGGATATATCTGTAGATGTGTATCTGTCTGCACTTACTATTCCGATTGAATCCGAGGAATCAATTCTGCGGGCCTTGGCGAGTCATCTGGGATCTCCTGGCGCTGTGTGTACGATCGTGGAGTTAACTCTCTGTTTGAAGTAAGCTGCACGTATGGGAAACGTGCTGGCTTAAAAGCAAAATCCCAACCATTTTGGACCGTGTAATCTCATCAAGGAAGTGGTTATAGAAAGGGTGTAGTACTCCTGATGATGAGTAACCCATTGGCTACCACCTGGCACTCCCTGGCAAATTCAGTATTTAGGTGCTGCCCCTGAACCCTAGAATCAGATTCCTTCAGCCTAAGAAGAACCGGACCTGTTGCCAGCAGAGAAGACTGGAGAAACCTACTGACTTATCCCCAGCCCAACTGGCCTTCAAAGAAACCTGCATTCCGAAGATGACTGTCCTGCATCCCAGCAACCGCCAAAGCCTCGGGAGGACTGCCTGCCTTTGAAAAAGACCAAGCACTCCTGTGGACAGCGGACCTGTCCAGAAGAAACCATCTTTAAAGAAAAGGAATCCTGCCTGAGGAACTGTGAAACTCAACACCAGAAGTGACCACTGCACCCGATGCCCCGCCCGAGTCCATGAGGCCCATCTGTCCAGTGAAGGCCCTTGGTCACCTCCGACCAAGAGCCCACCATGGGCTGACCCCTGCCGGACTCCCCAGCAACGCCTGCAGCCTAAATCTGAGGTATCTCCCAGACCGCGACCTGCCTGGTGAGCTGATTCGGACTCCTAAATACACCCCTCCTCCCTGAACCCATGGGCTTTGCAGAGCGGAATTCATTGTGTCCCTATGACCCATGGCATCTCAACTTACTTGGGCAGCTGTGGGTTGACCCCTCCTATCCCCCCCCCCCTCCTCCCGGGCCTCATGGCCAGAGCCTGCAGGCCGTTTCTGGAAGCCATCGCCTCCATTGAAATACATTAGGCGCCCGCCGCTGTGTTGGCACTCTACACCCGGCCGTCCCTGAGCCGCTGAGGGTGTAAGTTTGGTGCTGACTTGTGACCCCCTTTGTACTTACCTCAACAGCAGGAGATCGACCTTTGACCCCACTTTACTCACCTGTGCGCAGCGCAGCAGCGGATGCCCCTGTCTCCATTGGAAAGCATTGGCTGCCCGACACTGTGATGACACTCTGCACACAGCCACCCCTGTGCCGCTGAGGATGTACGTTTGGTGCTAACTTGTGCCCCCTCAGTACTCACCTTAACCCCCGGAGACCAACCTCTGCCACTGCTGATACTTACCTGTAAGCAACTCATCAACTTCACTCCCCAGCCTCCATTGACTAACATTGGGCACCAACCTTGTTAGAAATGGGGTCTCTAGTTGGCAGAGGTATACAACCTTGTCCAAGTAGGGACCATAATCCTAGTCAGGGTAAGTCCCACACAATCCAAATTATCCTGTGCCCACCCTCTGGTAGCTTGTCACTAAGCAGTCAGGCTTAACTTAAAAGGCAATCTGTAAAGCATTTGTGCAATAAATCATACATTAACACAGTGAAAACATCACAAAAATACACCACACACGATTAGAAAAATAGTTGATATTTATCTGAATAAAATAAGGTCAAAATGATATATTCAATAAGCACAAGTTGAAATATCACTTTTGCAAGATTAAAAGGAGTCTTAAATCTTAGAAATCAACAGTTGTCTCTTGATTACGCAAAGTACCTGGTTTGCACCAAAAATAACATGCACGGAGACCGCAGAGGAGGAGATGCGTGGAAAAATAAGGTGTGCATCTGATTCTCCGATGGGGCACATACATTGCGTTATTTCTTTCCATGCTGCAAGGGCCTTCCGTCATTTTTCGGCATGCTGTCTTGGTTCCTCACTGCGATGCCAGGATCTTTTTAATGCCTAAGGATGATGCGGGGAAATCCTTGATACGCTGGAAGAAGGCAAAGGCTTTGCCTCATTCCTGTAGGCTATGTATCAAATTTTCCGTTGCAGGGCAGGCTCTGTGTCGATTTTCCACTCGCGAAGATGGGCTGCGTCATTCTGGTCTGGCTGTGTGGTGATTTCTCGGTTGCAAGGCAGGCTGTGTGTTCTTTCCAGCACGCCACGCATCGATTTTCGACACACAAAGAGTTTCTTGAAAAGTTGATGTCTTTTTGGCCCTAAGACTTCAGAAAACAGGAGGCAAGCTCAATCCAACCCCTTGGAGAGCACTTCTCAGCAAAAGCAGAAGCCAGCAGGGCAGCAGTCCTTCTCAGCAAAGCAGTTCCAGATGAGTCCTTTGGGCAGCCAGGCAGCTCCTCTTGAAAGGTTGCAGGTTCAGGTCCAGAAGTGTCTGAGTTAGTCTGGTCAGATCCCCAGTTTATATACCCAAAAATGCCTGTGAAGTAGGGGAGACTTCAAAGAGTGGTTTTGGAGTGCACATGTTCCCCTTTCAGTACAGTCCTCCCTGCCAGGGTCCCAGTAGGGGGTTTGGTAGTCCACCCTTCCAGCCCAAGAAGACCCATTCAGTATGTAGATGAGTGCAGGTGTGACTGAGTGTCCTGTGTTTTATGGTTGTCTGAGTGAGATGTACAAGGGAGCTGTCAACCAGCCCAACTCAAACATTGATTGGAGACAGACTGGAAGGCACAGTTTTTTTTTAAATGCAGAGAAATGCTCACTTTCTAAAAGTGGGATGTCTAAAATAGTAATATTAAATCCAACATCACCAATAAACAGGATTTTCTATTACCACTCTGGCCATACTAAATATGACCTGGTTACCACTTTCTGATCAGAAGCTACCACTCAAACAGTTTACGAGGGTAGCCCTAATGCTAGCCTATGAAAAGAGCAGGCCTCACAGTAGCGGAAAACAAATTTGGGAGTTTTTCACTACCAGGGCATATAAAACACATAGGTACAGGTCCTACCTTTTACCTACATAGCACCCTGCCCCATAGGTTACCTACGGCCTACCTTAGGGTTGACTCATATGTAAAAAAAAAAGGGAGTTTAAAGCTTGGCAAGTACTTTTAAGTGCCAAGTCGAAGTGGCAGTGAAACTGCACTCACAGGCCTTGCAATGGCAGGCCCGAGACATGGTTAAGGGGCTACTTATGTCGGTGGCCCAATCAGTGCTGCAGGCCCACTAGTAGCATTTAATTTACAGGCCCTGGGCACATGAAGTGCACTTTACTAGGGACTCATAAGTAAATCAAATATGCCAGTTGGGGATAAACAAATGTTACCATGTTTAAGGGAGAGAGCATATGCACTTTAGCCCTAGTTAGCAGTGGTAAAGTGTGCAGAGTCCTAATACCAGCAAAAACAGTGTCAGAAAAGTGGAGGGAGGCAGGCAAAAAAGTTGGGGATGATCAACCTAAGGCTGTCAGGTCTAATAGACCTCAACTTTAATCTCTGCACCCAGCTGCCCCCATGCCGCTGTGGGTGCACCTTGGATACCTACCTGAACCTTAACTGGTGCTAGTCTAAACCCTTGAAGACTTGGACTGTAAGTTGTGTGCTTACCTGTGAAACTGCATCTTTGTTTCCCTCCATAGGTTTACATTGAAGACTCTGAAAATTGCACTATCAATTTTGGAAACAGCAAAGTATTTTTAATTTGAAACCTGCTTACCTTATAACAAAGTTCTTTGGTATAAAGCATATATAAAAGCAACTGCTTTGTTTATAGAGTGGTCTAGAATTTAATCTTTGTGTGTTTCTCATGTATTGTCTCTGTGAGTTCACAAATATTTAACATGACTCCTTGATAAGCCTAGCTGCTTGCCCACACTACCACAAATAGAGCTCTAGACCTATCTAGTTCTGCCTGAGCACATCTTTGGGCATCCACTAGACTCTCTACCTGCTGTACTTCATTTTAGTACACTATATAGAGAGCCAGCGTTCTACATGGTGGACACGTGGATAGGGGGTTAGGAGAGATCGGATGCCCTTCCCACTCTGAAACAATGAAATGCAATGGAGGCCTAATAATTGACATAAAGTTTTTTTCTATAAACTATGTGTATTATCGTTTTATTGTAAAAGGGGCGGGCGGGGCCATGGAACATGACATAGACGGAGGGGGATTGCATAGCACTCCTCTTAGTGCGCATGTATGTTTGGACGGCTGTCTCGGACTCTTACCTACTGTAACGTTTATGGGCTTTTCCAAACAAGTCTCGTCTTTCTCTCCCTAACAGATGCTTATGAGACTGCTAAGATGTTGTGTGAACAATACTATTTGGTTGCACCAGATTTGGAAATTGAAGAATTTAATGGTAAGATTCGAGTAGATAGATTTCAGTTCTAAGGAAGTTAATTAAAATTGTTGTTTGCAGTTATAGTTTGTAAAGATTTGTATCAAATGTACGGTTTGCTAATTGAAAATGTTCAAATGTTTATCAGTTACGCATTGATTTTGCATAAATCAACTTTAGGATACAGGTTGGAAAATAGAATCTGTTTACTATTAGAGGTTGGAAAAAATTGTTTACTAAATGTGGATTTCCGATATCCTACGATTTATTTAAACTTGTGCTTAATAGATACCAGCCACTCTTTTTAGGATACGTATCTGAAATTTGCTCACCAGAGTAAATGATCAGAAAGCAAATCGGCATTTAAGCGTTGTAAGTGACTTTTTTATTTACATTTGTTTTCTAAATAGAAACCCAAATGTAATCATTCTGTGACTAAAATATAAGCAGCTAGGAGGAGAAATATTGTTCCCACCTCACATACCTTGTGCAAAACATCTGCAAATCAAGTAAAATGGTCATCAAGGGTATGTAGCTATTATAGCTACATTGTCATTCGACCTAGAGGCCATTAAAAATATGTAATCAGAACCTGGAATTACCTGTTGTTGTAGCTTTAAGTATGCACAGTGATCAAATCATGCAGTAGCAGATGTAACTTTTTATTCAGTGGTCATACATTACGTTACAACCAGTTCAGTGGTTACAGTGGAATTGCATCTGAGTCATAATAGTAGAGCTCAGTGAATATATCTTATTCATGTCATGTATAGAGTGTCTTATTTCAATCGTACAAGCCCATGGGTCTTTTAGGCCTACCCCATGAGGGCTTCTTTGGCCAGAGTCAGTGTTTTTTCATGTGTTGCACCATCTGGAATGTAGTTATCCCATATCATCAAACGATCATCAGATTTTTTAAAGAAAACATTTGAACATTTCAAATATTACTGAATATATAACGATGAACAATTGTGACAGCTGCAGATCACAGCGTATTCAATCTCATGTATCATATATAAAGATGACTTGAATGTGTGGGGTCAGGGGGATAGAAATCTATCAACAGTCAATCCTCTCTCTTGTAACTGGGGGGTCCCTTGTGGGGCACTGTATGTGTAGTCTGAATATTGGGGGCTCATCTGTCTGTCCAGTATGTGTATCACCTCAACAATCTCTAGCTACAGGGAGGCTCTGATATCATTTGTGTAGGCCAAAAATATTCTCAGGCAGGGAATGGGGCATGGCACAGGGATTGTCTGCAATTTGTATATATCTGATAGAGACTTTTAGCTGCAGCTTCCTTACCTTAGAATTCCCTGGCATCAGCTTCGAATCCGGAGTTTTTTGTGAGCAGTACCCTGCGCGCGCGCCGTCGGACGGAGTCGTTTGGATCCGCGAACGTCGACCAGCTCCGCGTGCGTCGTCAGCGTCGTTGGAGTCATCTATGACGTCACGGTTGTCTATATAGACGCCGTCTCGGCGCCCGTACGTCAGTTCTTTTCCTTCCGCGCCGGTTAAGTGCAGTTTTGGAAAGAGCTACCCTGCTTTGACGGTTTGTCGACGCTTTTTTGACTGTTTGGAGTCATGTCTTCGAGAAAGACAGGATTCAAGCTGTGTGGTGCGTGTCATCGCACCATGTCGGTGAAGGATCCGCACTGAGTTTGTCTTTGGTGCTTGGACAAGGACCACGATTCCACCTCGTGCTCCGATTGTCGGGCCATGGCGCCGAAGGCCTTGAGGGAGAGATCCCTTAAGCTTCTTGCGGCCGGACATTCGTCTTCGGTCGGCGCGACTCCGCGGAGGTCACGGTCTCGCAGTAGGAGGAGGTCGCGGCACCACTCCCAGAGCCCCAAGTCCTCTTCCTCGCACTCGAGGTCATCGGAAGGTAAGAGGCACAAGAAGAAGAAGAAGTCCAACCCCAAGACCCACCCTTTCTTAAGATCCTATAGGTAGTCCCAGCTAAGGGTGTCAAAAGCTTTTTCAATATCGAGTGCGACTACCGCTTCCCATGTGTCCATGCCTGCCACCGAGTGGAGTACATGAGACGGCCTCTGCAAATACATGGAAGTACCCCTGCCGGGCATGAATCTGTATTGATAGTCATGGACAAGGTGTGTCAAGACACGCCCCAGACGCATCACGAGGGCCTTAGCTAGTATTTTGGTGTCCACTTCCAGCATGGGTCGGAGCCTATACGAACAGGGACCCACTGTGTCCCTGCCCGGTTTGGGAAGCATGACATTCTGGGCCTCTTGCATGGACTGCGGCAAGGAACCCTGTGAGTCTGGAATCCTGAAGTCTCTCCAGCAAACTGGGTATCCGCAAATGTAAAATTCCACCTGTAACCCGTCTGGGCCTGGAGCCCTGCAGTGTGCCATAGTGCCCACTGCCTCTTGCAATTCCTCCAACTGTAGTGTTTTGTAGCCATTTTAGTTATAGCTCCATACACGTGATTTAACACACTAGGCCTGCCGCTGTGCAATTTCACCTATAAATATTTTATTCAGCTTTATTATTTTAGCAATAGCTATCTAGCTGTTCTTTGCCTAGGCCAGCACTGCGTTCTTAAACAAGACATTTGCTTTTCTCAAGGCTGCAGTAAGATAGGTTGCCGGTAAACATGGTAACACTTTGTCTCTGGTATTCATAGAAACATACACATCCTTACGTAGGGACATTTTCTCAGAACATCAGCTGTTTTTATCATAAAAACACTTCACTATCCCATACACGTTAGAGGGAGATTCCAGCCAGATGACCAAGACTCTCTGCTGATTGCTGAACGCTTTGCTGCAGCTGCTTATGCATACTTCAGGCCTCTTGCTCAGGTATGAGGGATAATGTCTTCCCAGGGGAACCTGAAGGGCAGAACTAGAATTTAACATGCTGTGCAGTAATATAGCCTGGGTAGCAATTAGTTTAATGATTCTAGTGACAACATGGTAGCATTATTTTTATGCTTCACTCTCCTTGTCACAATTATGTACATGCTTCATTATCTAAGATGCAGTTGCTTCCTTAAAACCCTACTGAAACATCTACAGTCTCTGACTGTCTTTGTATATGTGAGACTAATGTAACAGAGAGAAACGGATGTGATCTGAGTGACCATGATTTCTCTGAGAAATCAATTGTGTCATGGGCTCGGCTGCCCAATCATCCCTGCTCTTGGGCAGAGATGAGGCACTGCCAGTTAGCCGGAGCAAAACCCGGATTAGGCTGACAGGTGTCACCTGTAGTGGGTTAGACTCAGTCCCCCACACCGCAGGAGATTCTGCTGCTCAAATCCAGTAATCTCATTAGAATAATGAACCTACGCGAAAGTAGGTCCTCCTCAAGACCCCTACTCTAAGCCTCAGTGAGGTGAGGTAGTTTCAGATCTGTCAGGAATTCCCGAGGTGCTGTTGGAACAACGTGCAGGCCTCCAGTATAGACTCCCGCCAGGTGGTCCTGTAATAACGTGTTTATGCCAACCTTTGTGGTCACCTCCGTCCCATAGAGACATCCCAGCGCCCGAAATCCAGGGTGGGGTGGGCATTCCCTGTGTTGTAGTCATGCTAATATCATAACTGGTTAATCTCCTTCACAGTGCAGTTGTCTGTATTCCCATCTGGTTAAGTTATCAAGTCTGTCCCTTAAGTCCCCAACTCGGCATTGTGCCTGAAGTAGGGACACTTGGCGTGCCCCTAATTCTGGTCCGGCCCCCCGAAGGTCTGTCATGAGTCCCTTCTCCTCCTCCTGTAACTCCCTCTCAAGGCTGCGCCCTGTGCCTCCAATTTCGGAGATTCATCTCGAGTCGCCACTTTTAGGGTGTCCTATTCAACCCTCTCCTAGCTGTTGATAATCAATTTGTGTCAAAGTACCCACCATTCGCCTCACGTAGCTCCTCCCTGAACAGAGTATCCCTCAACTCCTCCAGCCATAGTCAATTTGTTTATCTCATTATCTAGTAGATGTGTCTCCTGGAGTAGAGCCACATGGACTCCATATCTGCAGAGGTAAGTTTGTATTCTATAGCGTTTCAATTATGAATTGAACCTGCAAACATGCCATGTAACAAAATTAAATGTATTCACCATCTTGCTTTGTGTAGCCACCCCCGTCGTAGTGGAGGAGCTGCCGCTGCATTAGCTTGTTACTTTGTTTTAAAATAATTTGCTGAGCAAGTAACATTTCTGTTAAGATCGCCTCAATGACATAAGCTATTTGAGCGATGCATCTGCCTTCCTGTGTCAGTGCTACATTTTACCGCATGGGAGTCAGGACCATCAATCAAGCTAACAAGAAATGTGTAGTGGGGGAGGGAATGTAATTGGTCAGTTGCTTAGTTAGATTTCTAGATCTTGCACTTTATCAGATGGAAAGGAAACGCCCAGGTCAGCATGCCAAAGATTATGATTCAAAAAGCTCCTTTTGTTAAGGTGAAGCTAATTACCCTTTATGACAGCTCACTGAGTTAAGTGCTAGAATAGATGATGAAATCATTTGCAGTGGCTCTCAGGCAACAAGTTTCGATTAGGCTTCCCTTTTTCTGAGTTGGTAATTGGAGTACCACTAACTTGGTTAAGCTTTGAAGGCTGTATGAAAAAACATGTTTTTGTTGCTATTATTTTGAATATGCATAAAAACGTATTATTCTCCCTTCATATTATTACTGTGCAGAGGGCATACCTAATCCCAAATTCGGTGTCCCCAACCAAGCCAAATGTGCCACACCAGATAGTCAATTTTCTGGGTACCTGATTAATCCCAACATATACTTAACATAAAAGGTGTATATTTTCACTGAGTTCTTTCAACCAGTCAGGGTCTCTTAGCGATGCTGACTGATAACTGAAGCCCATCGTCAACAAAGTCAACAGCCAAAATCTATGGTATTGCTTTGCGGCAAATTATTGAAAGCATGCGATATCTTGATATTACAAGAAACCTGGCAAAATACGATGAATGATATTTCTAGCTCAATTTACCGCTTATGCTATACTGTTTTTTGTCACAGTGACTTGCATTGCCCTGTTCTGCTACTAGTACAGTTTTCCAGTGCAGCTAGCCTTCACAGATCTTCAAGCCGTAGTCTTGACGATTCCGTCACGGGTAGGAGTCTAGTTTCTGATTGTTTACAGCAGCTGCGTGGGTGTGGTTACTATGATGCTTTCGTTCTCCTCAATTCATTCACTACTTGATTAATGCAGTTCATGGTATTGATCCATTTGCACTCACGTATGTTGAGTTTGTTAGAAATGTCCTTGATCGTCTCATCTGGAATGATCCGTTCCACTACACTTTGAGGTACACAGAGACCAGCGGTGTTAGCAATTAGTGGTGGTGCCGACGTCATTCTCGTGCCCAGAGGCTCTTATTAAGGAAGCCTGGAGCCCCGCTGTGCAGGACGCCACTTTGCCTAGGGGACCACAGACACCAGCAGTGTTAGCGGCTGCTGGTGGGGCCGATGTCATCCTTGCGTCCAGAGACGCTTATTAAGGAAGCCCAGAGTTCTGCTGTGTTTGACGCCACTTTGCCTGGGGGACCACAGAGACCAGCACTGCTGGTTGTACTCACTATTATGCATTTCCTAAGCGATGGGGAAGCGGAAGGCTGTGGACTCCCCCCTGCCTCATAGTGACATCAAAAACTACGAAAACTGTTAAAATTGTCAAATTTGATAAGCCAGTCAAGCCTGCTCAGAAAGGAACTGTACGATTGGCCCTATTGAATGCACAGAGTAAGTTAACAGATATTGACTGTTCAAATGAGAAAGTGGAGGCTATCCTAAAGGACAATGTACCTGGGTCTTCGATTGCAAATAAACCACAAACTATTAAAGGTCTTGTGATATTCAGTAAAGCCTGAAGGGTCCCTTGTACATTAGCAAACCATTAATTACTAGTAATGCTCCAACTACCCTGGATACTCCAAGTCCCTTGGAAGTAACTTCAACACAAAGTTGAAATGAGGGGGGTTCTGTAAAGGCTATTGAGCTCCCCAAGCTTCTTGTTAGTCCAGTGGTTGTTGTGTGCCCTAATATTCCTTGCTCTAATAGATGTGCCCCAATAGAGGAAAATGAGATTACATCTAATAACTGTGAAGTGGTCCTGTTGCCCTCGGTGGGCGCTCATGTTGCAGCATCTGATGGTTTGCGGTTAGAGTAGGGCTTGATACTATTACATTCTAAAGTTAATGACATGAGGAATCTCCTACATTCGATCATTAGGAAAATCAATGGGGGTTTGGCCCTGCAGAGAGAGTGTGAGATCCAAGGGGGCAGTGATGCATTGGATTTGAGTGATATCGATAATTGTTTAACTGCCTGCTGATTGAGTAGATCTCAGCAACCCTCTAGTTCTTGTCCTGGGCTGAGTTGGGGTGGTGGTCTTCCCTGTTTGAGAATTATCTCTTCGAATTTGGCTAGTGTAAGCAACAAGTTATTAGATCCTCAATGGGTCTCTTATATTGTTTTTTTATTTTTTTATTTACAGAGAGGAAACTTATTGAAGCTTTTTAACATACCGTGAGGAGGCCCAACCTCTGGGAAGTAGTGGTCGTGCTAAAGGGGGCTTGCTAATTTTCTTATTATACAATAAGTTGCAATGTTCCCATTCATTGATGAAATTTTACTCCCCTGATATTCTGGGTGTTCAGCTCAGTTTTTCAAAGGGTTTTAATTTGGGAGTGATTAATGTGTACGCCTGATCGGTCTCTTCCAGTGTGGAGTCTTCTACTCTTGTTCAGTTGGACGGGTTAGTAGATGCTCTACAGTGGAGTAGCTACAGTTGCAGGTGATTTTAATTGTTTATTTCAACCTTCTTTTCACAGTAAAGACCTTAGTGATTCTGAGGATAAAATATGGGGCATACCCTGTTTCTCAGGGGAAATTCAGTTTCTCCATTCTCATGCTGCCCTACAGTTAACTGCATTTAGTTTGGGACGAGGCCTTAGAGCCTGCGATGGCAGGACTCTATCAGACCTAAATAGGGCCCCAACATTTATATGTGGTAATTACACCAGTGTTATTGATTACTTTTTCCTAGGCATCAGGTTGTAGTCACTATAGGTTGGCATGAGTGGATAATCGACATGACAGTGATCATAACTTCCTCTTGCTGTCCCTAAAGGGTGAAATGTTTCAAAGGTTGGACAATAAGTGTAATACTGCTGTACCTGAGCCAGTATTGGCTAGCAGTTTTCAGAGTTATGTCTGACGCGACTCTGTACAGGAGGATCTATGAACTAATTGCGGCCGTGTTCTCTAATTTTGAAAACTTTGACACTAATGACGTTCAGATTCTTATGATTCATGGTCCTTTTGTTGGATAAGCTACAAGATATGTTTTTACAAAAGGTGGCTAATTAACAGTGTGCAGCTGAGAAACCGAAGAAGTGGTTAAATTATGATTGCTCCGCGGCAAAAATGTTTTTGAAAAATGTCATTGGGACGTCCTCGCAGAACTGATTAAAGACTCCAGAGCAAAATATAAAAATACTCTATCTCAGGCCAAGAGGGTGTGGGAGGATGCAGTTTGGCAGGGGCTGTTGGGGGTTATTGGCAGAAAAATGATGGGTCATTTTGGAAGATTCTTTCTCACGGTAATTGTGAGAAAGAATCACAATTCTTTAGATCCTGAATGGGTCTCGTTTTTCTCAGTCGAGGATACTAGTAAAGCTATAGCTTTTTTTAAACCAGCTAAGTCTCCAGGGTCTGATAAAATCCCTGGTGACTTGTATAAATCTGAGCCACTAATTTGGGTTAGCTATATTAATATGGTGTTTAATGCTGTAGCTGCGGGTGGTGCCATCCCCAATACTTGGTGAGGGGCAGAAATTATTCCTTTTTACAAGCGCGACCCGAGTATTCTCTCAAACTACAGACCAATCAGCTTGATTGACAACCTGAAAAAAGTTTTTGCGCAGCAGGTTTTTTTTTTTTTCATAACATATTTTATTGTATATCAAACATAATCCAGCCGAAGCTAGACCATAATTAGACAAATTCACATTGCAATGCAAACGTTTATCCTTTCTAAACTTAAACTTCATGTTCCCCGACTCCCCCCCCCAACCCTGCACCTCCAGCACATCTTATATTTAAAACGGTTAGCTGGAATGCATACATGTGGTACATCTACTGCATAGCAACATTCAATACATCTACTGCATAGCAACATTCAATACATCATTGTCTGATAGAGGAGGGTAAGAGTATACCCCTATAGTCATCTCTGGCAAATATTAGGATGTTTGTGCGGGCATCCCGTGCCTGACATATAGGGATCTCTAAAGCCATACAGTGGTCCAGGCTGCCTTTCCAAACACTCAGCACAGGGGGTAACTCTGCTTTTCACACTCTGGCTATGTCCCGCTTCGCTAGGGTGAGGTCCAACAGTAATAATGCCCGCTGATATCTATTACCCCCAACTCCCTCAACCACATGCAGAAGTACTAACTTGGGGTCAAGTGGTATATGTAGTAATAAGACTGCACTAAGACATCCTATAACCCCTTCCCAGAATGATTTCAACTCGGGGCACTTTCACACCATGTGTATAAATATACCCTCCGACCCCTGGCACCAAAGACAATGCGGTGAGGCTATCACTCCTACGCGCCAAAAGCACTGCCATATATAATACGCTTTCTGGAGATAATTCAGTTGTATCATACATAAGAGTGTGGAAATAAACACCTCACAAGGTGACCGTACTGCCTCTGCCCAGTCATCGTCGTCTAAAATTAGATTGTTTCTCCCAGGACCATTTCAGAGCATCTAGTGTGTGTTGGCTGTTAATTATCAAAGAGCAGTATATCCTGGATATCTTGTGAGCTCCCATATCTCCCTACAAGAACTTACACTCCAAGGGAATGAATTCAGGTAGCGTCGAAGACCCAACATAAGGCAATAGAGCATGTCTTAACTGCAGATATTTGTGAAACTGGGTGCGTTGTAAATGATATTTGTTCTGCAGGTCCTGAAAGGATTTTAAATCCGGCCCATTCATGACATCTCTAAATAACGTATCCCCTATCATGTCCCATCTCCCGGAGCAATCGAATTGGGCCACCTGCCAGAGAATCGTCCAATGTCACAAGGGTGTCATTTCTATAAGGGTGCCCCACAGTCTCCTACGCTGATGGGCCTCAATCCAGAGTTTAATCACCATCTGAGTCACCTGGGGTAAATTATTGAGCTTCAGATTACTGTGCAATAATCCAAGTAGGGAGCCCTCCCCCCCCCCCCCATTCACCCACTTCTCTGTGGCATAAGCAGGGTCACAATGATGGCCGTTCCACCACTCATTAATGACTAGCAAATCAAATCAAATCAAATCATTAACATTTATAAAGCGCGCTGCTCACCCGTGCGGGTCTCAATGCGCTAGGGGGAAGGGGGAGTTACTGCTGCTCGAAAAGCCAGGTCTTGAGGAGTCTCCGGAATGCGGAGTGGTCCTGAGGCTGGTGGGGAGGGTGTTCCAGGTCTTGGCTGCCAGGAAGGAGAAGGACCTCCCACCCGCCGTGGAGCGGCGGATGTGAGGGACGGCAGCGAGCGAGAGGCCAGAGGAACGGAGGAGACGGGTTGGGGCGTAGAAGCTGAGGCGACGGTTGAGGTATTCCGGTCCCTTGTTGTGGAGGGCTTTGTGTGCGTGGGTGAGAAGTCGGAAGGTGATCCTTTTGCTGACTGGGAGCCAATGCAGGTGTTTCAGGTGTGCGGAGATGTGGCTGTTGCGGGGTACGTCGAGGATGAGGCGGGCCGAGGCGTTTTGAATACGTTGCAGGCGTTTTTGGAGTTTAGCGGTGGTCCCAGCATAGAGGGTGTTGCCGTAGTCCAGGCGGCTCGTGACGAGGGCATGGGTCACGGTTTTTCTAGTGTCGGCAGGGATCCAGCGGAAGATCTTGCGGAGCATGCGGAGGGTGAGGAAGCAGGCGGAGGACACGGCGTTGACTTGCTTGGTCATGGTGAGAAGAGGGTCCAAGATGAAGCCGAGGTTGCGGGTGTGCTCTGAGGGGGTCGGTGCGGTACCAAGGGCCGCGGGCCACCAGGAGTCGTCCCAAGCGGACGGGGTGTTGCCGAGGATGAGGACTTCCGTTTTGTCAGAGTTCAGCTTTAGGCGGCTGAGCCTCATCCAGTCTGCGACGTCCTTCATGCCCTCTTGTAGGTTGGTCTTGGCGCTGGCGGGGTCCTTGGTGAGGGAGAGTATAAGTTGGGTGTCGGCGTAGGAGGTGATGATGATGTCCTGCTTGCGTACGATGTCGGCGAGGGGCCTCATGTAGACGTTGAAGAGTGTCGGGCTGAGCGATGAGCCTTGAGGTACGCCGCAGATGATCTCGGTGGGGTCTGAGCAAAACGGTGGGAGGTAAACTCTTTGAGAGCGGTTTGAGAGGAAGGAGGTGATCCAGTCCAGGGCCTGGCCTTGGATCCCGGTGGAGCGGAGGCGGGTTATTAGGGTGCGGTGACAGACGGTGTCGAAGGCCGCCGAGAGGTTGAGGAGGACGAGGGTGACTGTTTCACCGTTGTCCATCAGGGTTCTGATGTCGTCTGTGACTGAGATGAGGGCGGTTTCAGTGCTGTGGTTGGTTCGGAATCCGGTTTGTGAAGGGTCGAGCAGGTTGTTGTCTTCCAGGAAGGTGGTAAGCTGTTTGTTGACGGTCTTCTCTATTACCTTGGCAGGGAAGGGGAGGAGCGAGATGGGGCGGAAGTTTTTCAGGTCGCTAGGATCAGCCGTAGGTTTCTTTAGTAGGGCGTTGACTTCGGCATGTTTCCAGCTTTCGGGGAAGGTAGCAGAAGATAATGAAGAGTTGATGACGGCCTGGAGGTGCGGGGCGATGATGTTGTCGACTTTATTGAAGATGAAGTGAGGGCAGGGGTCCGATGGGGCACCGGAGTGGATAGAGTTCATGGTGGTTTTGGTTTCTTCAGTGTTGATGTGGGTCCAGGCGTTGAGGGTGATGGCCGGGGGTGTGGGTTCGGTGATGCTTGGTTGGGTCTTGTGTCCGAAGCTGTCGTGGAGGTCGCTGATCTTGCGATGGAAGAAGGTGGCGAGGGAGTTGCACAAGTCTTGTGAGGGCGTTGGCGTTGGGGTTGGAGAACTCTTTGACGATGCTGAAAAGTTCTCTGCTGTTGTGGCTGTTTTTGTCCAGTCTGTTGGTGAAAAAGTTCCTTTTGGCTGCGCGGATCAGGTGGTGGTGTTCACGGGTTGCGTTTTTGAGGGCGGTCATGTTGTCGGCGGTGTGGTCCTTGCGCCAGGCCTTCTCGAGGGCGCGACAAGTTTTCTTCGATTCTTTAAGGGTGTCAGAGAACCAGAGAGGTTTTTTGGTGATGGCCTGTTGATGCGTGCGTCTGAGGGGAGCAAGGTTGTCTGCGCAGTTGGAGATCCAGTTCGAGAGGCTGAGGGCTGCGTCGTTGGGGTCGGTGGTGAGGGTAGGTTGGTTGATGGCGAGTGCGGAGAGGAGTTGCTCTTCGGGGATTTTGTTCCACTGTCGACGAGGGGTGGGTTGAGTGCGGAGGTGGCGGGTCTCGCGTCGGAATGTGAAATGGACACAGCTGTGGTCGGTCCAGTGTAGAGCGGAGGCGTGGCTGAAGGAGACGTGTTTGCTGGCGGAGAAGATAGGGTCAAGCGTGTGTCCGGCGATGTGGGTGGCGGTGTTCACCAGTTGCTTGAGGCCGAGGTTGGCAAGGTTGTCGAGCAGGGTGGTGGTGTTGGGGTCGTTGTTTTGTTCCAGATGGAAGTTGAGGTCGCCTAGGAGGATGTAGTCCGGCAAGGCGAGGGCGTGCGGGGAGACGAAGTCGGCGATAGAGTCTGGAAATGCAGATGTTCAGCGGCGAGAGGGGTGTCTTCGGTGGAGGTGGTGACGCTGATGGAGTCTTTGAAGACGATGGCGATACCTCCTCCTACTTGGTTGGTGCGGTCTTTTCTGGAAATCTTGTAGCCTTCGGGGATGGCAGTGGCGATGTCTGGGGCCGAAGAGGCGTTCATCCAGGTCTCCGTGATGAAGGCGACGTTCGGTGTTGTGGAGTCCAAGAGGTTCCAGAGTTCCACAGCGTGCTTGTGGACCGATCGAGCGTTGACCAGGATGCACTTGAGGTGGTTGATGGCGTGTGGGCTGGTGGTCGTGGTAGTTGCGTGGTGGAAGATGCGTTTGCAGGAGTTGCAGGCGAAGGGTCCATGGGTGCGTTTGGGGTGAGCTTGGAAGCAGGTGTTGGAGCGCCCTGGGTTGAGGGCGTGGAGGGTGGTGGGGTCGTAGTGGAGCAGCGGGGTTTGGGAGAGCTGGGGACCAGGGGTCGTGGCGCTGGGCGCGGGCCAGGCGCAGACGGGCTTGCCTCTGGCACGCCTCCGGCGCACCCGCTGCGCAGTTGCGCAGCGGCCGCCATAAGAGGGAGGATGGGGGGGAGGGGTCAGCTGGGGGCGAATGGGAGCTGGGGAGCAAATGAGAAGCCACATAATACAAATATAAATCTACCGCAGGTATACCACACTCATATGTACTAGATAGGAAGCATGTGGCCACGGAGGACTCCCTCCATCCCATAGAAATCTCAGTAATATGGAATTGAATTGGTGGAACCATCGGCACAGGATGACAAATGGAAAATTCTGACGTTTGTATAACAGCCTAGGAAGGGAAACCATCTTAAAGATTGAGGACCCTCTAATAAGGGAAAGGGGAAGAAACAACCACTTTTCACCTCCTCCTGGGTCTTGCTCAGCTTCGGCTCAACATTTTTTGCTCCATAACCAATCTTTGTCCATTGACAAATACACTCCCAAGTATTTAAGACCCCTATTCACCTCACAAATGTCTGGTGCCCAGGATATGGGACCATTATATCCATTGAGAGGTAGAATAATGGACAGATTTATAAATAAGTTGGACGCTTCCCCAAAGATATGTAACATGTCAAGGATACGCTGCCCAGTGATGTTGGGATCTGAAATAAAGATTAGTATATCATCTCCACATAGTGCAATGCTATCCAAGATATCTGGGAACCACTCAAAGCCTCTAACCAGTGGATCTATTTCAGACCCCTTGAGCCAAGGGCTCTATCGCCAGCGCAAATAGTATAGGTGAAAGAGGGCAACCTTGGCGTGTACCCCTTTGTATCAGAAAGTACTTGGAAGTGTGCCCGGCAATTTTGACGGACGCTGAAATATCTGTATATAATAATCAAACAAATGAATCTGGTTCCAAAGTTCAGCCTACGCGATAGAGCAAATAAATATGTCCAATGAACCGAGTCGAATGCTTTCTCTAGGTCTGCTGGGCCTTCAAGGCGACCGGCCAGAGCCAGCTCATATGGATGCTCTCCATATATTATGGCGTGTTGCTGTACCCGGCATACACCCAGCTTTGGGGGATGAATTAACTTCAGGATATAGGGTTGTAGCCTATGTGCAAGTGCCCTAGCCAGTAGTTTGACCTCAATGTTTAAAATGAAATTGGGCGATAAGAGTAAGGATCTTCTGGTGGGTGACCCGGCTTCGGGAACCTCACAATTTTGGCATGCCGCCAGTCCGATGGCAGCTCCCCCTCCTCCATCGCAGTGTGGATGGTATTTACTTGATGTTTCTCCAATTGAGACATATAAACCTTCAGAAATTCACATGGGAAGCCATTGGGGCCTGGGGCTTGCCCGTGCGAAGGCACGCCAGCGCAGTAGCGAATTCACTGTCCGTCAAGGCTCAGACATGCCTCCGCAGATAATGTATGCATTGGTAAGTCATTCACAAAATCCATGATCAATTTGTGCGTGAGTATCTCCCACCAGGTGTAGGCCTACTTATGAAAGGCAGCACATTTTTGGACCAGTGTATGTGGGTCAGTGATCAGGGCGTCATGTTCATCCCTAAGTAATGGTAGGTTTTGTGCGCATGATTGTTGTTGGCAGAGCCGGTGTAATTCTTCACTCGATTTGTCTCCCCACTGGTAAATTCTGCTCTGCCTGGCGCGCCATATAAGTATAGCTTCATCCATCAGGAACTGGCCTAATCTTTGTTGCACCAAGCAAGTTACCTACATTCTTCTTTGCTGACCGGGGTCGACCCACCTTCCTCAAGAAATAGAATGTGTGCCTTCAGAGCTTCAGTATCTTGTGTTTTACGTCTCTGTTCCTCCACGCATAAGCTAATATTGACATTTCGCAACACGGGCTTAAGGGCCTCCCACAGTGTAATGCACTCTCAACAGATCTCACATCATGAGTAAGGTATTCCGCTATTCACTCGGTCATATTCGGGATTCTGCAGATGCCAGGGCGACATACGCCACTGGAATGGGGTTCTAGCTGGGCCTATGAGCAGTGTCCTTAAAAGTTGAGGATGATCAGATAATTCCCTGGACATTACGTCTATGTGTGTTGCTCTGTATGCATGTGTTGTTGGAATAAAGAAATAATCTGAGAAAGTGAGCCATGTAAATATGCAAAGCCTGGCTGTGTGGAATGGTGCAGCCTCCATACATGAGTGAGTCCCAGCGCTCCACCCGCCCAGCCAACCTCATTCTTTCTAGCCCCCGCTGTGGCAGTCCGCAGCTCCTGTCCACACTGGGCTGCATAACATCATTCCAGTCATCCCCGAACAGCAGACGTCCCAAGGGAAGGCTCCCCACGGGTGAGTCAAGCTATCTAGTAGAGGCTGTTCCAATGCAGAGGGGGAGCATACGCAACACAAGGTAAGGGGCTCCCCGTATAGTGTGCCAGTCACAGCCGTATAACGGGCAGCCGGTCTGTCCAGACCTGTACCACCTGGTTCAACGGTACGTTGAATTAATATGAAGTGCCCCTAGAGCCTCTGGCAAATCGGAATGGTACCCATATCTAGCCAGGCACTGGGTCTTAGTCCCGAGTAGATGTGTCTCCTGCAACATTAAGATTTGTGCCCCAGCCTGTCCTGCTCCACACATATTACTATTAAGCACCCCGCACATTCCATGACAAGGCAATTAACACTTCTGATGCTGCATTTGGGCTCCAAATAGTCTCTGTGTGCATGTTCATAAATGTCTGTCTGGATTATGCGAGGACACACCTGGGTGCAGAATGTGAGAACATGCCCATATGTAAACCAACAATACAACCCCTTCCCCCCAATCCCCAAACTTATACTTAAAAAACTCTGAAGTATCTATCGCGGCATGCATTTTGCGGAACCCCAACCAGGGGTAACCATGTTCTGCAACCAAAAAACTTAGTAAACAAACTCCAAGGCACTCGTGTAAGAAGTTAAAGATCCGATCCGTAGTCACATAAATAATCAGTCTGGTTATATTTATTATAACATATCTTCAAATTCCATCCGTTCCAGCCAACACGTGTTTCGTCATGCAACACATTTTCACTTTGACTTCATCAAGGCTGTAATTAACAAAAATTTGTTCTTATATAATCTCCATTGTTATTCAAATAGATTCAGATACATAATGTTAAATGTGTTCTCCAGTGATCAAGTCATCAGATGTCTAAAGTGGTACTATACCCATAACTTATATTAAAGTGCTTCATTTTAGTAGTTTATCCATATAGACCAATTGTAGTGAAGTATCAATGGTTAAAACAAATGGCAGGTGGTGCATAGTAGGAATACGCACATTCTCACTAAGTTATAGAGTAAAAATAAAAATAAACATGGGGTTCCATATCCCCAGCCCCACGTGCTATATCCACACAGGTGACAACACCCATTCCATTATCCCAAAGTGCTTCACTGTTAGTTATATTCCTGTGATCATATTCATATCATGCCAGTAAAAAAAAAAAACTTGCCTCTATCGTAAGTATAGCGGTCCTCATATGTCAAAATATAATATGGTTCCTCGTATTGTCACCTCGCGACCGCAGCTCAAAAATATAATATTCAAGTGTTCACTTCAACTCCTTTCTCTTTAATCTATTCAATAGATAATAGATGCTAAGGTGCTGCAAAAGTCATAATATCATCAGAAACAATATATTATAAACTAATGGCGCGCGAAGGTAAAGGCAACAACCCATCATCTATCTACTCGTATAAATTTCTCAGCTATATTTTGTAGCTGTTTGGCGCAGAAATATGTTAGCGTTTGAATCTCTGTCATAATGAAACACTCGTCATCCAACACATCTAATGTGCTTTTTCTTCACCATGGTAAGAAAAAAGAATATTTTTCATAATACCTACAAAGGTGTCGCAAAACGTCATAATATCATCAGAAACAATATATTATAAACTAATGGTGCGCGAAGACAAAGGCAACAACCCATCATCAACCTACTCGTATAAATTTCTCAGCTACTATTATTCGTAGCTGTTTGGCACAGGAATACGTTAGCATTTGAATTTGTGTCATAATGAAACACTCGTCGACCAACACATCTAGTGTGCTTTCGCTTCACCATGGTAAGAAAAAAGAATATTTTTCATAATATTTACCTCGATAGTAGCATAGTGGCCGCAGTAATTCAAAATGTCATCAATAGCGGGTCCGCATAATATCCAAACTCGCCGGCCACTATAATTGACTTTAAATAGCTAATGCATGAACCTAGACAGAGGACTGTAAATAGCTTTCGCGATCGCCATTTTGACAATTCATTTCAAATTACTGAACTGTACTCATATCACCCTAGTGAGGGAAAGTACCAATTATCACAATCTTGGTTAAAACGTTGTAACAATGTAATCCCGAATGATCTATAATAGCGTGTCGATGTAATAATCGAATTTCCATCCATTGTAGTTATATTTAATTAACTAATGTCGTTACTCAGAAAGAGAACTATAAAGAGCCCTCACGACCGCCATATTGGTAGTACATCTCAGTTTTCTATGAGCTGCAATCACACTATTTTTCAAATTTAGTTGCAACCAACAGATTCCTAACCCCCATATCTGATGATCAAGGTAGCAACATTACAAATCTTTCTACCCTCATCACCATCTGCAACATCTGTGTTGCTGGAGTCCAGTATCTCAGCGAGAGCAACATTTATCCTGATCTTCCCCCCTACACAGTACCATCCCACCTCAAGTTTTTGCTTCAGGCCCTTGGCTTTGCCATGTAGAGTGGGATCTATTCTGTTTGTTCCTGAAAGCTGTGGCCTGACAGGACCCATGTGGACCCTGAGAAGAGTCCAAGTCCACACATGGTGGAGTATGATGCCTCAGCCCCACCTTCTCATCAGTGCAATGTAGCACCTCTTATGGAGTATCAAAGAAGTGTGTCTGTGACTCATAAACGACTCTCATCCAAGCTGGGTACATCAGCATATATGATAGGTTAAGTTCTCGTAATCTTTGTTTGGCTTTAGTGAAAGTATGTCTCTCCTGCTGCACCATCTTTGTGTAATCTGGAAAGACCATGATGGGAGGGTTTTGCTAGGTATGGACTGCGTACGGGCATATTTAAGGATGGCATCTCTCTCCATATAATTCAGCAGTTGGGCTAGTAACGGACGTGGACGTGCCCCAGGATGCATACCGAAACCCATCCGGCATCAGTGAACGGATCCATTTGTCAAGAAAGGCAGCAGCCGTGTTTCCCTCGCAGCCCTCGGGGAATCCTACAAATCACAAATTGTTTCTGCGTGCTCTCCCCTCAGTATCCTCGACCCGCACTGCTAGATTTTTGGTAATCGCCTCCAAGCTCTGAACCTACCGCTGTGCACAGAGTCCTTCATTCCTAAGACCTTACTTTCAGTCCCTGGGAGTCGCTCTAAGGCATTCCACAAATCTTGTCGCAGCAAGGTAAGATCGGAGCCAACCGCTCCAGTCTTAGCGTCTAGCATGTCTTTGGATTGGATAATGGCTGCCTGTAATGTTGCTATGTCTGAGTGTACCACTGGCTGGCCCCGGGGCCCACCGCTTGCATTGCTCCACTTGAATGTGCATATTGATCCATAGTAGCCTGTTTAGGGCCAGATGGCGGCTTATTTTTGGTCATGGCGGACAAACACACTGTCCCCTTGTATCACTGGTGTGTCCTGTCCTGTTCAGTGGCCGCTCCCGAGGTCAGGTCAGCCCTGGATGTCTGCAAAATCGCAGTAGGGCCCAACAAATGTCCACCTCTGTGCGCGTCAGCCCAGAGCACCTGGCTCTTAGAAGTCAGGCCGCATGCACACCCAACAATGAACCAAGTCTGCCTCCCAACCCCAGGGCCCGAAGACCGGGGGGCTGGATCAAGCTCCACGCCCAACCAACACAGGCCTCTGCACGGGCCCGAGTACAATCTCAGGCCATCTGGGCCAGCCCTCTGCAGATTGCCACAGAGCCCCCGCCTCAACGGCCTCAGTAACCAGTGGGCCCTCAGAACTCTGTCATCCAGAGGGAGGCAGTCAACCATAGGAGGTGTGTCTGCCTCTGGGTGGGGGGGAGTTACCAACCACCACTTCGGGTCTTGGTGTCCCACCAGTGACCCTCCTCCCGATCAAGACCCCCTTCCTCATCATCAGGATATGGTTGCAGCCCTGGAACATTGACTCTTCCTCACCTCCTCTGTCCTCTCGGGGGACCCTTAGGGCCGCAGATCCACACCACAAGGATCACGGGCGAGTAAGCTGCCCCCCCTGGTGACTCAGGTGTCCCCTCGTGCACAGCACGTCAGAGCCCGCCCAGCGCCACCATCCGCACCATGCCAGGGGCACCCTCTGTGCACCCCCTGCACCCGACAGCGCAATGCCAGTACAGCTAGGCACCGCGCCGGACCACTTGCATATCTTCATGTCTCATTAGGGACCAACGATGGGAGGATTATGGATTACTGCAGGCCACCAGGAGCGTCCTCAGAAGGTGGCTGCCATATTTGGCCGCTAAGCCACACCCGTGCAGCAGGTTCTTGACAACCTGTTATACTGGGTCGACTCTAATCCTGTAATATCTCCTGTCCAAGCTGGTTTTATACCTAAGACCAGTACCTCGAACCAGGTATTCTGCTTGGCTCTTTATTAGAAATATGGGTTTCTCTCTAAACAGAAGTTGTATGTGGCTTTTGTTGATTTGCAGGCCGCATTTGATCTGGTCCTAAGGGAGAACCTGTGGGAGGTTTTACGTAGTACTGGAGCCCCAAGAAATTTGGTGCATTTATTAGCACGGTTACATGAGGACACTTGCTCTCAATGTAGGTGGGGCAGTAATGGTGAACTCACTGGTTGTATCCCCATCCAACGTGGCATCAGACAGGGTTTTGCTTTGGTGCCTACCTTGTTTACATTATATATTACGTGGTGATTCAATTATTAATTGCATGTCAGCCTGATGCACCCACCTTAAATAAGAAGAAGAACCCCATTTTGCTTGATGATTCCCTTTTGATTTCTAAAACACATAGCTGCCTTCAGACTCTTATGGATATGTTTTTAATGTTTTGTATGTCTAGAGAGTTGGATCTTAATGTTACTAAAACCAAGTTTATAGTTTTGACTTTAGGACGTGTCAAAAACTGCTCTATTACTGTGAACAATGTCCTCCGTGAAAGAGACTGTTCTTTTGATTATTTGGGTGATAGATTTTGCTGGAATAACCAGCTTTCTAAAAGTTCCCTTCTTATTCACAATAGGTCCCATGCCATTCTGCGCCTCTTCAGAGGTACATGCTCAAGAATAGTATCTCCTACACTGAAAGTTTATCAGGCAGAAGTTCAGAATGCAGCAATTTTTGGAGCTGAAACCTGGGGATACTATAATACTCGGAAAGTGACAGCAGCAGGACATTCCTTTGTTAGATCGCTGCTTGCTTGTCCAGTCAGTACCCCTTGACCCCAGTTTATTTTGATCTAGGTTTGAATCGGATTTCAGACATGGCTGCCTTGAGACCTCTGACATTTTGGATCCGTCTTTGTTCCACTGCAGAATTAGCTGAATATAGGGATTGTCTCAATGATTTAATGGAAAGACATAATGCACTAACAGTTTCCTGGCTGAGGCATGTTTTTTCTTTGCCTAGACAAGCTAGGGCTAAGGTGCTGTTGGGGTAATGCGAATGGTATAACTAAAGCGCTAGCAGTTACATTAAAGACTCAGTACTGGGCATCAGCATGGGAAAACTATGTTCTATATGCTAATCATGGGCGTCTTAATAAGTTTGTTTAACTAAAGTTGTTAACCAGTTTTGAGCTCTTTTTGAATTGCATTTCAAAACTTTTTCTTAGGAGTCTTTATGTATGGTTTTGGCTTGGCAGTCTGCCGGTTAAAGTCTTTTACAAATCATTGGGGAAATGGCTCAGTGTCAGATAAATGTCCTGCTTGGGGCTCAGTTTCTGAGACTTATAAGCATATTTTGTTCTTTTGTCCTGTACATGCTGCCCCTAGTTGCAGGTGTATTCGTCCAATTTGTTTGAAATTGGGAGTGAGGCAAAATAAGGTGGCCTCTAGGATTCTGAAGAGTGATAGCTCAAATGTTATTGTATTTGCTGTTAACAAATTCCTTAAGGCTGTTTGGTATAGGCGGAAGTTCTTTTTAGAGAATGCCTGATATTTATCAGAATTAATTGTTATAGATTTGTATGTATTTACTTATTTATTTGAATGAATTAGTATGAATTTGTATGTATTAGTCATTTTAAACGTTTATGTATCTAATCTGTTTTCATCATGTTTTTATACTGTACACTTTGATGGTGTATTTTTGGCCGAATAAAGCTTGTTTTGATGATGATCTCTTTCACCACGTGTCCTTTGTTATCCTCTGGAGAATGTTGCAAAGTCCAGAAATCTTCAACAGCTGGTGCTCCAATTGCCTGACATAATGTTTTTTTTTACTTTGTTTCGTCTGGCCTACTTAGAGTAATTCACATGGGCACCAAATAGCATATAATCACGTTCACGTAATTACAAATACTCTTAACTGCAACATTAACTTTCTGTTACCTTGTTTAAAAGCCTTAGTTTCTTTACACAAGTTTCCACATTTAAAATGACTCGGGGTGGGAGGCAGGTTCCACGGGAGCACAGTTTAGCTAATTTAACCGGTGGAGGGGATGGAAGAAAGGCCCTTGCTACTTGGTCCCAGATATTCTCTTTTGAAAGCATATAGCGGTTCGCAGGGAAATTCAGTTCCATTCTTATTAAGGTCCCAGTATTTATGGATGATCTTTTTGATTCGATTGTCCTCGGTATTAAAGGGCATCACAAATACCAATCTGTCTTGATTCGTTCCAATCTGTCTTGATTCGTTCCAATCTGCTTTGGCTCAAAAGATCTTCTCTTGAACCGAACCAAGCTCTTTTACGGGCCTGTTTTAGTAACTTCTGACGAGAAGTCATGCACCCCGACTACCCTCATTAGCCCTACTCTGAGGAAAGACTGCTATATGGGTTTGACGAGAGACTAATTGAAGGTCAACGTAAGGGAGTTAAAATTAACTGTGTGGAGGTGGTTTGTTGTTCTGTAGCACCATCGCCCCACCTCGACCACATGCTTTAAATACTAATTATGAATTCTCATAGTAGTTTTAATTTACATCTGAAAATGGTTGTGTGTTTTTATTGTCTTTTGGTGTTTATCTTTCTTCAGGATGGGGCATACTCTTTGATGTGTTTTTGTTCTTTTCAGCTAAAGTACCAGACAAACCGATCCAAGTGGTGTATGTTCCATCTCACCTGTTCCACATGCTTTTTGAGCTTTTTAAGGTAGGGGAAATAAAATATGTTTTATGAAGTCCTCTTTGCACAATCTAGTTTTCAGTTGAGGTCTTACAATGCTTGGGGACTCTATTGGACCACAGCAAATGTTTTGCATTTCTTTCAGTAACCAAATGAAAACGTTTCACAATTCCTTGCATGGTTCAGTAGTATGATACACAAGACCCAGTAACAAGCATTGGCAAAGGCAACAATACTGGCTTGTTGTAGACTTATGTATTCTTTTTTGTAATGAACTTACGGTTACACACCTGGATGGACTTAAGACTGTGTGGTTGTATACAAGAATAAATACATGGATGTTGGTGAGTATGTGCAGCAACGGGTGGTTTTCTTGCTGATGAATGCAAGTGTGGATAGAAGAAGCAGTGTTTGGTTGTGCAATGATGAGTGATTGCTTGGAAAGAACAAAAGAATAAGAAAAGGATGGATGACAACACATGGGGATGGATTGCTGTATGCCTAGGTGTGAGTAGAATGTGTATAGAAGTAAGAATAAATAGATGTGTACGTGCATGGGTAGTGCTGAAGAGGAAAATTACAGCGCTGCTTTCAGTGTCTCCTTTGCAGTGTGAGCTAGATCATGAGAACAGTGATATGTGCAAAGGTTGGAGGATGCTGTTAAAAGTAAATGAATTGTAGCTTCATATGCTTACAGTGTTATTCAAGGCTGAACAGAAGTTATGGTTGGCGATAGTACAATAGAGAAGAAAGGGGGGCTTGCAGTTCAGTAGAAAGGCCCTTCACAAGAAGCAAGCCAATGATTAAGACATGGGACAGGTTAGGCATTCGTGGAACTTGGCCAGTAGGATTACATACCCGTACCATATAATTTGATACGTAAATAGGTAAAGGATGTGTTATTGCCCTGCTAGTGTAAACTGCATCATTCTGTCTTGTAGGAAGGTGGCTCTGTATATACTATTTCAAAGTAAGAAATAGTGTCCACAGAGTCCAAGGGTTCCCCTTAGAGGTAAGATAGTGGCAAAATTAGATCATTCTAATGCTCTATTGTGTGGTAGTGTGATCGAGCAGTAGGCTTATCAGAGGGTAGTGTTAAGCATTTGTTGTGCACATACAAGCAATAAATGAGGAACACACACTCAAAGACTTACTCCAGGCCAATAGGTTTTTATATTGAAAAATATATTTTTAAAGTTTATTTTAAGAACCATAGATTCATGATTTGTAGTAAACACTTTAAATGCAAGGTACTTCACTTAGATACTTTAGGAACTTTGAATAAAAGCAATATCATATACAGTCTTTGTAAAAATGGCAATAAGCTATTTACAAAGTGGACAAAGTGCAAAAATCAACAGTTCCTGGGGGAGGTAAGTAAAGGTTAGATTAGGAGGTAAGTAAAAAACGTACAAGTCTCAGTTTTGGGGCATAGGCAGCCCACCGTTGGGGGTTCAAGGCAACCCCAAAGTTATCACACCAGCAGCTCGTGGCCAGTCAGGTGCAGAGGTCAAGGAGGTGCCAAAAACACATAGGCACCTATGGAGAACAGGGGTGCTCCGGTTCTAGTCTGCCAGCAGGTAAGTGCCTGCGTCCTCGGGGGGCAGACCAGGGTTTTTTTGTAGAGCACTAGTGGGGACACAAGTAGGTACACAAAACACACCCTCAGCGGCACAGGGGTGGCCGGGTGCAGTGTGCAAAGCAGGTGTCGGGTTCCAGGTAGAAAAAAATTGAGGATCCCGGGGGTCACTCTAGTGATGCAGGCAGGCACGGGGGCTTCTCGGGACAGCCACCACCTGGGCTAGTCAGAGGGTCGCCTGGGGTTCACTCCTGCGCTGAAGTTCGGTTCCTTCAGGTCCTGGGGGCTGCGGGTGCAGTGTTGGTTCCAGAAGTCGGGTCCCTTCTTACAGGCAGTCGCGTTCAGGGGGAGCCTCTGGATTCTCTCTGCAGGCGTCGCTGTGGGGGCTCAGGGGGGTCATCTATGGTTACTCACGGGCTCGCAGTGGCCGGGGAGTCCTCCCTGAGGTGTTGGTTCTCTGAATCTCGAGCCGGGGGCGTCGGGTGCAGAGTGTGAAGTCTCACGCTTCCAGCGGGAAACGTGTAGTCTTTGGAAGTTGCTTCTTTGTTGAAAAGAAGTAGCTGGTTTTGAGCAGGACCGCTGCTCATGGGAGTTTCTTGGTACTTTAGTCCAGAGCAGTCCTCTGAGGCTTCAGAGGTCGCTAGTCCATGTCGGATGCGTCGCTGGTTGCAGGTTTTCAAAGCTGGAGACAGGCCGGAAGGGCTGGGGCCAAAGCAGTTCCATCTTCTCTGCAGGCTTGTAGGTCAGCAGTCCTTGTTTCTTCAGGTTGCAGGAATCTAGTTTTCTAGGTTCTGGGGTGCCCCTAAATACTGAATTTAGGGGGGTATTTAGGTCTGGGAGGGCAGTAGCCAATGGCTACTGTCCTGGAGGGCGGCTACACCCTCTTTGTGCCTCCTCCCTGTGGGGAGAGGGGCACATCCCTAATCTTTTTGGGGGACTCCACCAATCTGAAGATGGAGGATCTCTAAAGGCAGGGGTCACCTCAGCTCAGGACACCTTAGGGGCTGTCCTGACTGGTGGGTGACTCCTCCTTGTTTTTCTCATTATCTCCTCCAGCCTTGACGCCAAAAGTGGGGGCAGTGGCCGGAGGGGCGGGCATCTCCACTAGCTGGGATCCCCTGGGGAACTGTAACAAAAGGGATGATCCTTTGAGGCTCACCGCCAGGTGTTACAGTTCCTGCAGGTGGAGGTGAGAAGTACCTCCACCCGGTGCAGGCTTTGTTCCTGGCCACAGAGTGACAGAGGCACTCTCCCCATGTGGCCAGCAACATGTCTTGTGTGTTAGGCTGGCAGAAACTGGTCAGCCTACACTAGAATTCAGGTTGGTATTAAGGGGGCATCTCTAAGATGCCCTCTGGGTGTATGTTATAATAAATTGCACACTGGCATTTATTGTGCTGAGAAGTTTGATACCAAACTTCCCAGATTTCAGTTCAGCCATTATGGAACTGTGGAGTTCGTGTTTGACAAACTCCCAGACCATATACTCTTATGGCTACCCTGCACTTACAATGTCTAAGGTTTTGCTTAGACACTGTAGGGGCATAGTGCTCATGCACATATGCCCTCACCTGTGGTATAGGGCACCCTGCCTTAGGGCTGTAAGGCCTGCTAGAGGGTTGACTTACCTGTGCCACAGGCATTGTGAGGTTGGCATGGCACTCTGAGGGGATTGCCATGTCGACTTAGTTGTTTTCTCCCCACCAGCACACACAAGCTGTGAGGCAGTGTGCATGTGCTGAGTGAGGGGTCCCCAGGGTGGCATAAGACATGCTGCAGCCCTTAGAGACCTTCCCTGGCATCAGGGGTACCAGTTACAAGGGACTTACCTGAGTGCCAGGGTTGTGCCAATTGTGGAGACAAAGGTACAGTTTAGGGAAGGAACACTGGTGCTGGGGCCTGGTTAGCAGGGTCCCAGCACACTTTCAATCAAAACTCAGCATCAGCAAAGGCAAAAGGTTAGGGGGTAACCATGCTAAGGAGGCATTTCCTTACATGTCTGCACTATCATAATCAATTTAATGCGTGATCAGCACTTGCACAGTGCCTGTTATAGTAATGTTTTTATAGTAATGCTTGCTGATTGGCAGTGTAATGATTACATGTATAACCTTGAGAAAGTATAAATCTATTCAGGTGTGTACTCAAGAGAGTTTAATGGAACATTTGTGCTGGGGCTTCCAGCAATATTTGCCTGTTTCATTAAATTCCTTCATAGCAGAAGTCTCCTGAAATGTACTCAGAAGTACAAAACCATGTTTCCTTCGACTTTGGATAACTAGGAGTTCGATGGCATCTGTCGCTGTAGATACACATGGTATGCATGAGCTCGCCATCTGGTGTTGGGTCGGAGTGTTACAAGTTGTTTTTCTTCGAAGAAGTGTTTTCGAGTCACAGGACCGAGTGACTCCTCCTTCTGTGCTCATTGCGCATGGGCGTCGACTCCATCTTCGATTGTTTTCTTTCCGCCATCGGGTTCGGACGTGTTCCTGTCGCTCCGAGTTTCGGAACGGAAAGGTAGCTGAAAACGGAAGATTTTCGACGGTATCGTTGCGATCCGGTTAGAGATAGACACATACGACGACGCGTTGAACATCGAAGCGCTTCGGTGCCCTTCGGGGTAGATTTCGGCACCCCGTCGGGGCCTAGTCGGCCCGACCGCCTGGAGAACAACGCCGATGGAACGGACCCCGTTTCGATTCTGCCCCGAATGCCACAACAAATATCCTTATACGGACCTACACTCGGTCTGTAATCTGTGCCTGTCACCCGAGCACAGCGAAGAATCCTGTGAGGCCTGTCGGGCGTTCCGGTCCCGAAAAACTCTGCGCGACCGTCGAGCGAGAAGACTGCAGATGGCGTCCACGCCAAAAGAGCGTCGACAGTTCGAGACAGAAGAGGAACAGGAGGAATCCTTTTCCATCCAGGATTCAGACTCCGACGAGCTAGACTCTACAAGAACTGTGAGTAAGACGTCGAGATCAGACCTTAAAAAAGGAAAGAAGGCCCAGGGGACGCCACTGCCAACCGGCCATGGCTCCACCCAAATTCTCGGTGACCAACAATCGGCACCGAAAAAGGCCCATTCAGTGTCGAGATCGTCCGACTCCGGTCGAGACACCGGCACGCAGCCTCCTCGAGACCGAGAGAGTGCTAAACAGAAGCATCGACACCGAGAGTTCGGTGTCGACACGGTTCGACGCCGAGACAGTGGCGCCGAAGACCATAGAGGCCAAGAATTTTCGGCACAGAAAAAGAGGAAGGTTACCTCGGAGCCGAAAAAACAATCGACAGGGTTTTCGGAGCCGAAAAAAGCGACATCAGACCCTGTTTCTGGCTCCTATACTGAAGAGCATTCTATGTCTTCTCAAATGAAGAAACATAGATTTGAACAAGAACTGCAATCCACTGACGTGGATCACACGCAAAAGCGTATCTTTATTCAGCAGGGGACTGGGAAGATCAGTACCCTTCCACCTGTCAAACGAAAGAGAACGCTTCAGTTTACTTCTCAGCAACAAACAGCACAAAAGGTAATACCTCCTCCCTCACCTCCACCTGTAACTCCGGCTTCGCCAACTTACACCCCGTCACATTCGCCAGCTCACACCGCCATGAGCCACGATGACCAAGATCAGGATGCGTGGGACTTGTACGACGCACCAGTGTCTGATAACAGCCCAGACACATACCCAACTAGGCCATCACCACCGGAAGACAGCACAGCCTACTCACAAGTGGTGGCTAGAGCAGCACTATTCCATAATGTGGAACTCCACTCGGAACAAGTAGAGGATGATTTTTTATTTAACACCCTCTCTTCAACCCACAGCTCCTACCAAAGCCTGCCGATGCTCCCAGGCATGCTACGCCATGCAAAGGACATTTTCAAGGAGCCAGTTAAAAGTAGGGCAGTGACGCCTAGGGTGGACAAAAAGTATAAGGCGCCTCCTACGGACCCTGTATTCATCACCTCTCAGCTGCCACCAGATTCTGTGGTGGTAGGGGCTGCCAGAAAACGGGCAAATTCACACACTTCTGGGGATGCACCTCCCCCAGATAAAGAAAGTAGGAAGTTCGATGCAGCCGGGAAGAGGGTTGCTGTCCAAGCAGCAAACCAGTGGCGCATCGCAAATTCACAAGCGCTGCTAGCGCGATACGACAGAGCCCACTGGGATGAGATGCAGCATCTCATTGAACATCTCCCAAAAGATCTGCAAAAAAGAGCAAAACAGGTTGTTGAGGAGGGTCAAAACATTTCCAACAATCAAATACGCTCCTCCATGGATGCAGCAGACACGGCCGCAAGGACCATTAATACGTCGGTTACCATCCGTAGGCACGCATGGCTCAGAACGTCTGGATTCAAGCCAGAAATTCAGCAGGCAGTGCTTAACATGCCAGTAAACGAAAAACTTCTGTTCGGTCCGGAGGTCGACACAGCCATAGAAAAGCTCAAGAAGGACACTGACACTGCCAAGGCCATGGGCGCACTCTACTCCCCGCAGAGCAGAGGATCTTATAACACCTTCCGCAAAACACCTTTTAGAGGAGGGTTTCGGGGTCAGGCCACACAAGCTAGCACCTCACAGTCCGCACCGCCCACCTACCAGGGACAGTACAGGGGAGGTTTTCGGGGCCAGTATAGAGGGGGGCAATTCCCTAGGAATAGGGGAAGATTTCAAAGCCCCAAAACCACTACCAACAAGCAGTGACTCACATGTCACACACCCCTCCCACACAACACCAGTGGGGGGGAGGATACGTCAATATTACGAAGCATGGGACAAAATAACTACAGACACATGGGTCCTAGCAATTATCCAGCATGGTTATTGCATAGAATTCCTGCAATTCCCTCCAGACATACCACCAAAATCACAAAATTTATCAAAATACCATTCACAGCTTCTAGAGATAGAAGTTCAAGCACTACTGCAAAAAAATGCAATAGAATTAGTACCAAGCACACAAATAAACACAGGAGTTTATTCACTGTACTTCTTGATACCAAAAAAGGACGAAACACTGAGACCAATTCTAGACCTCAGAGTAGTAAACACATTCATCAAATCAGACCACTTTCACATGGTCACACTACAAGAAGTGTTACCATTGCTCAAAAAACACAACTACATGACAACCCTAGACCTCAAGGACGCATATTTCCATATACCAATACATCAATCACACAGGAAATATCTAAGGTTTGTATTCAAAGGAATACATTACCAATTCAAAGTATTGCCTTTTGGTTTAACAACCGCTCCAAGAGTATTCACAAAATGCCCAGCAGTAGTCGCTGCACACATCAGAAGGCAGCAAATACATGTGTTCCCGTATCTAGACGACTGGCTAATCAAAACCAGTTCGCTCACACAATGCTCAAACCACACAAATCAAGTCATACAAACCCTCTACAAACTAGGGTTCACCGTCAACTTTGCAAAATCAAACATTCTGCCAAGCAAAGTACAGCAATATCTAGGAGCCATAATAGACACGACAAAAGGAGTAGCAACGCCAACTCCACAAAGGATCCACAATTTCAACAGGGTCATTCAACACATGTCTCCAAACCAGACAATACAAGCAAGAACAATACTACAGCTCCTAGGCATGATGTCCTCATGCATAGCCATTGTCCCAAACGCAAGACTGCACATGAGGCCCTTACAACAGTGCCTAGCCTCACAGTGGTCTCAAGCACAGGGTCACCTTCTAGATCTGGTGTTGCTAGACCGCCAAACTTACCTCTCGCTTCTATGGTGGAACAGTATAAATTTAAACATAGGGCGGCCTTTCCAAGACCCAGTGCCAGAGTACGTAATAACAACAGATGCTTCCATGACAGGGTGGGGAGCACATCTCAATCAACACAACATAAGAGGACAATGGAACATACATCAAACAAAACTGCATATAAATCATCTAGAATTATTAGCAGTTTTTCAAGCACTAAAAGCTTTCCAACCAATCATAACCCACAAATACATCCTTGTCAAAACAGACAACATGACAACGATGTATTATCTAAACAAACAAGGAGGAACACATTCAACGCAGTTAAGCTTGTTAGCTCAAAAAATATGGAAGTGGGCAATCCACCATCAGATTGGTCTAATAGCACAGTTTATTCCGGGGATCCAGAATCAGCTGGCAGACAATCTCTCTCGAGATCACCAGCAAGTCCACGAATGGGAAATCCACCCACAGATTCTGAACACCTACTTCACACTCTGGGGAACACCACAAATAGACTTATTTGCAACAAAAGAGAACGCAAAATGCCAAAACTTTGCGTCCAGATACCCACACAAGCAATCCCAAGGCAATGCCCTATGGATGAACTGGTCAGGAATATTTGCTTACGCTTTTCCTCCTCTCCCTCTCCTTCCTTACCTAGTAAACAAATTGAGTCAAAACAAACTCAAACTCATTTTAATAGCACCAACTTGGGCAAGACAACCCTGGTACACAACACTGCTAGATCTGTCTGTAGTACCACACATCAAACTGCCCAACAAACCATATCTGTTAACGCAACACAACCAACAGATCAGACACCCGGACCCAGCATCGCTGAATCTAGCAATCTGGCTCCTGAAATCCTAGAATTCGGACACTTACAACTTAGCCAAGAGTGTATGGAAGTCATAAAGCAGGCCAGAAGGCCATCCACTAGACACTGCTACGCAAGTAAGTGGAAAAGATTTGTTTGGTACTGCCATCATAATCAGATACAACCGCTAGATGCAACTCCAAAACATATAGTAAATTACTTGCTCCATTTACAAAAAGCAAAGCTAGCCTTCTCTTCTATTAAAATACACCTTGCAGCAATATCTGCATACCTGCAAACTACCTATTCAACTTCCTTGTATAGAATACCAGTTATCAAAGCATTTATAGAAGGGCTTAAAAGAATTATACCACCAAGAACACCACCTGTTCCTTCATGGAACCTAAACGTGGTTCTAACAAGACTCATGGGCCCACCTTTCGAACCCATGCACTCTTGCGGAATACAATTCCTAACCTGGAAAGTTGCCTTTCTCATCGCCATTACATCTCTAAGAAGAGTAAGTGAAATTCAAGCGTTCACAACACAAGAGCCTTTTATACAAATACATAAAAATAAGGTCGTCCTACGACCTAATCCAAAATTTTTACCAAAAGTTATTTCACCATTCCATCTAAATCAAACGGTAGAACTACCAGTATTTTTCCCACAGCCAGATTCTGTGGCTGAAAGAGCACTACATACATTAGATGTCAAAAGAGCATTAATGTACTACATTGACAGAACAAAGAACATCAGAAAAACTAAACAGCTATTTATTGCATTCCAAAAACCTCATGCAGGTAACCCAATATCAAAACAAGGTATAGCCAGATGGATAGTTAAATGCATCCAAATCTGCTACCTTAAAGCAAAAAGACAACTGCCCATTACTCCCAGGGCACATTCAACAAGGAAAAAAGGTGCTTCAATGGCCTTTTTAGGAAACATCCCAATGCAGGAAATATGTAAGGCAGCCACTTGGTCTACGCCTCACACATTCACCAAACACTACTGTATAGATGTGCTATCCGCACAACAAGCTACAGTAGGTCAAGCTGTATTAAGAACTCTATTTCAGACAACTTCTACTCCTACAGGCTAAACCACCGCTTATGGGGAACTAACTGCTTACTAGTCTATGCATACCATGTGTATCTACAGCGACAGATGCCATCGAACTGAAAATGTCACTTACCCAGTGTACATCTGTTCGTGGCATCAGTCGCTGAGATTCACATGGACCCACCCACCTCCCCGGAAGCCTGTAGCAGTTCAGAAGTTACCTTCAATTTTGTACATTTGTATATATATATTACTTAATCCTTTAATAGGTACATACTTACATTTTTCATTGCGCGGGCACTATTACTATAGTACAACTCCTACCTCACCCTCTGCGGGGAAAACAATCGAAGATGGAGTCGACGCCCATGCGCAATGAGCACAGAAGGAGGAGTCACTCGGTCCCGTGACTCGAAAACACTTCTTCGAAGAAAAACAACTTGTAACACTCCGACCCAACACCAGATGGCGAGCTCATGCATACCATGTGAATCTCAGCGACTGATGCCACGAACAGATGTACACTGGGTAAGTGACATTTTCATTATAGTGGTGGATGGACAGAAGACTGTGGGTGGTTTGATGGGTGCATAGGTGATGGTAGAAGCATGCATGGATGTGGTCGCTCGGATTAAACAATTTCCAGTAAAGCTGATATGCTAGTGAATAGTAAGTATTTTATGGGAAAGCTTAACAAATGTACTCTGATTCTGAGTTTATTAGAAAAAAATCTTACCACATGTTTGAAGCTTTATTGCCAATGGACTAAGTGCTCTGATTCCTAACAATGCTCACTGTGCCTGGTCCACTCCATTGTCTCCAGAGAGAAGAGCTAAAAATGACACAGAGAGCTAGCAAGACTATAACATACAAGTTTTCAAAGATGTGTTAGTTAATTAAATTCAGTTGTTTATTAATGCTTTTGGCAAACGTCTTGCCTGAGTACAGAATTGACAACATAAACGAATTAAAATATTTGACAGAAGCACGTACGGGGTAAAAAATAGTTGTTAAAGTGCTTTGTTTGTAGCACAAGTAGAATCTCGAGGGTGGTGGAGAGTCTGGATTTAACGGTGTGTGGTATCATGACTGATCTGCTTCTTTTGTTGTTTTCCTGGCCCCCTATGAGTCAGGTCTATCTTCTCCTTATCTAAGTTCACCCTTTCTTATTTCTTCCACCAACTGATCTTACAGTGAGCTCACATTTTCCATCGATTTATTCGGTCCTGTTTAAAAAGAAGCTTTTTTCGGTCGTAGCCCAAAAACATAGTGCAAGTCAATTATAATCACAATAAAATCATTACTTAAATCACAATATACTCAAAATATAAAAATAGGAATGCCATCATCTCATGATTCTAATAATATATACAGGGCAACATTATACAGTACAACATCAGTCCTCGCGACACCCAAAGATGCAACTAATTGTATTTCTTGGGGGTGCGAGCCTTCCTAATCCTGAGTACATATTAGATAACACATGCATATTACTTACCATATAATCAATAATTAAAAACAATTTGATACTTGTAAAGCTACCTTTGATTAGTTAAACATCGCATACCAGCTCTCTCACCACTTGCAACGCTTCAGAGAGCCCCATTAAGGAACCCCATAGTTAATTAAAAAATCAGCCTAAGGCACATGTCACATTCAAGAATCTCATATCTACCAGCAGGTTGAGAGCTTGATCCTGGTTAACAACATTATATTCTCTAAAAATTGGCTTCAAAACCTTTTTCTGTTCATCTAAGAACTGCATGTAATCCAATAAAATATGTTGGCCGCTACATTTTACTTTGATGCCACATGTACATAGACCCAAATCATCCCTCATAATGGCTCTTGTTTTCAAATCCATATAGCATGGGTTTATCCCAACCCTAAATTTTAACACCGCATTCCTTAATTTGGGATTAGACAATGCCTCTATATAGGGAAACATATCCTCATTTCTCCTCCCACGCACCATGAAATGGGTAGATATTTTATCCTCCAACTAGCATAAATCCTCTTCTCTGGCACTTTTATTTACTATGGCTCACAGCTCCTACTTAGGGATTTGTTCTCTTAATCACTGATTGGCGGCTAAACCTGATGCATCTGTCTATATACCGTTCTTTGTTTCCAGGATACTCTTTAACGGCTTTATGCAGTTTCCTTTTTCTAGTTTTGGTATACAGTAGGCAGAGGAGTATGGAATGATCAAGGGATTCTCTTGTGTTCATTAAGCAATAGCAGATGTCCAGCATGTTAATGCCCTATTTTTTCTAATCTATTTTTTGCTAATCTCCTTTGTATGAGATAATTCCATGCTTACACAAAGAGGCAACGATCTCCACAGGATTTCATGAGCTGAATACTCGAGCTAGGACTGGTATCATAATAGAAGAATTCTTTCCAGGGAGCATTGAGTCTTATTAGGGCTTCCTGCATAGATTCTGTTCGCAGATTATTCATTTGGCCTTGACCACATAATCTACTATGGAGGGTAGTGCATTTCAACAAATTTCAAAGATAAACTTCTGGGAGCACTCCTTTCTGCTCTTTTGTGATGCCTCCGATGGCTAGGCTTTATCCCCCAACAATGGTCCACTAAGTTGTTGTGTTGGCATCTGTGCTCTTTATGTTGTGTATAGCATTGGGGCAATACTTACCATGTCCTCTATGCATGTGTAAGCTGTATGTGTCAGAAGGACAGCCAAAGGTCGGTTTTGCATAACTTGAAGAATTTGCTTCCAGATTTCCTTTCTCGTTTCCAGTTTTGGTTCTTATGGTTCTGATAACCGTGTGTTAGAATTGGATAGTATATGTTAGATTATATCCCCTACCTTGACACTAATGGCTTGATTAAGCTATATACCAGATTTAGTGGCATTTCTTGTTCTTACTACATTTTTGTTACTGAAGTCGTGGATTAGGTAGAGCACTGTATAAAATTGGTCAACCGTTTACAGCTGTTTTCGGAAGCCACTTTGGACTAGCAGTACATTTGCTTCTTCTATCCAGTTTGTGAATGGAATAGGAAACAGTTGGTGTAGATGTTCAGGTCTGTATCAGTCAGGCTAATTGGCTTTTGCTAGGGCAGAGCAAGGATGGCTATGGGTGTGAGACCATAAAAAAAAAGCCAACATAGGGGAGTGTCAGCCATAGAACTAAAGGCAATATGAAGAGTGGACACTCTTTAAATCAAAGCATTCGCCGTCTTGTGTAACCCCTCACTCTGATTCTTTTTCAGCTGAGTGATGGATGTATGATATTGATATTTATCTTGTGCTTGTCTTTTTGCTGACTATCAAGGTGGGACTGACCAACTGTAAAGAGACATAAAAAGGGATGAACAGATTTCCGAACACTAGCCATTCTCTCTCATTTGTACCTCAGCTGAAAGGCCGTCTAAGTCTCTTTGGCAGCTTGCACTTGTTTGACGATGCAGATGGTCTGAGACAATGAATGGAGGATTCTTTGCATTGTGTGCTATGCCAGCCCTTTCCCTCCTGTGTCATCCCCCTCCTATCATCAAGTCAGTGTCTTTTTCCTGTCCAGTGTTGTCACAGGAGGCCTGCTTTCCACTGCAGGGTGGCCACGATTCACACCTTAGCCCTCAAATCCTTATAATCAGCTTCCAAATTAACTGGGATCTGATGGCAGTGTCTGGGAAGAGTGGAACGAGAAGAAAAGGCATAAGCCACTGCAACACAAAGGGTGTGACCCTATCTGTTTTTCTGGCCAACTGCTTTGCTCTGGGAATCTTTGTGCAGTAACTCTGCTTCGACCTTTTCAAAGAGAACACTTAGGTTATATGGGGTGAAATGAGTTTTTATCTAATGATCCATGGCACGATGTCCATTCAGGAAAGCAGGCAATCCCCGGGAGGTTGGAGCCCCAGGAGGCCGGATTTGACACTTGGAGGCCGGTTTTAGCCTCCAGGTGTGGTGGTGCATGTTACGCGATCCCAGCAGCAACTTGAAGAAGTTGCTTCTATTGTTGTGATTTTTTGGAGCTTGTTCTAGCACGCATTAGTACGTCTGAACATGCGCACTAATAACATCTACCTTGGCGTCTGCCCTTATCAACAGAACAAGCTCAGTAGGCGGTGGAAGATTAGATGGAGAAGCATGCAACAGTTAAAACAGGGCTTATGTACTGGAATATTTAATTAAATCCCTTTTAGAACAGTGAGTAAAATTAGCAAACATAATTGAAAAAGTGTGCAGTAAACATGCACCTCTCATTTTGACTTTTCCAAAATTATCCTAGGGAAAATCATTTTGAGCAGTGTGTCAGGGGGTCACTCACTTAGTGCAATTGGGGGCTGAATTTATAATTTTTGCCAGGGTTGTTTTAAGTTCCCAGTCCGGCTCTGTAAGGATCATTAGAGACACAGTTACCATCTAGCAGTAGTAGTAGTAGTTTATTGTACAGATAATAAAATCCAATACAAATAAGCAAAGCAAAAAACTAACAAAAATAGTAAAATACCCTCAGAGACTGAGTTCAAACTAAAAGCACACCATAAATTACGAATGCAACATATTAAAAAACATTTCTCCCAAAAAGGAATAAAAAAATAGAATACAAACCACCCGACCCGGAGCCCCACATACAACACAAGGCAATATACATAGGGCACAGCCCTAAAGTGCATGGTGCATAAGGTAATAATTGCACTAAACATCGTCATAACTGTTAGAGCTCCTCATCCTAACCAATAACGGGCAAAATGGCAACAGCATGGAAGAATTCCAACTAAACGTGTTCATTGCTCACAGTGCCATTAGATTTAGATCGAGCAATTTTGATAAATTTGGTCAGTAACACATTTAACATTGGATTGCCTGGGTCCAGAGACTGAATAATAGCCTGTCGACAGGAGCAGATTCCCAATTCGCTCCATTTGCTCCGGAGCAAGAGTCTACGCTCCTTTAATAAAGCTGGACACAGGCAAACTACATGGTAAATGGTTTCCTCCGCGTTGCTGCAGCCTCTACATGTCACACTGTCCCCAGGGAGTAGCTGCCATTGGGGCAGATGTTTTTTTAAAAAAAACAGTCACCCATCCTTAGGGCCAAAAAGGCCTTTTTTAACCAAAACCCGTATGTGCAAGAGAAAAAACTGGAGGACATACCTGGCTTCAAGGAGCCAATTACTGCCCAGGCATGCTGCCGATGGGCAAGAATGGAACAGTCAGAGTGATAAGAATACAGTTGAATAAGCCTTTTAATCTCTGATTTAAACAAGGAGTAGGGGGGATTGCTTTCCCAAAGATCACCGGCATCCGATCGCCGTTTACATTCAACCAAAAATTGGGAATAGGTGCACTTCAGTTTCAACTCACTAATTTCTTGCCACAGGACTGCCTCCAGGTGGTCGTCAGAGGCCTGACGAGGTTTATAACACAGCTTCAAGAAAGCACCCGCGTCAACTGCCACCAAATCCGGAAGCCCGAACTCCAACCGTACCTACGCAGGTGAAGCCAGGTGCGGAACATGAAAGTCTCTCTTATAGATTTTATTAACCAACCTATTTGATAGGCAAGAGCCTTTGCCCAACAGAATTTCTTGACCATAGGCCAATGAAGGGGTGATCTTTGCTCTCATGACTTCCATTAGGGGAAGAAGGGACGGCCCCTTCAAAACTTTAGCTAATTTGGAAAAGTTCACCTGCAAGACCACAGCTTTAAGTTCAATTTCCCTCTTATGTTTAACAAAACTACCCCTGGAGTCAAAATGTACCCCCAGATATTTGTAGGACTGGCCGGAGACAAGATTACAGTTCTTATAGTACCAGCTGAAACCCAAATGTTTTTTCCTCCCAAAGGGGACCACTTTAATTTTAAACAGGTTAACTTCTCGTTGATTTGCGGAGGTGTACGTCTCAAGTTGGTTAAGCAACCATTGAAGACCGATCTTAGTACAGCTGAACAAAGCAAGATCATCGGCATACCATCTAGCCATTACTCATACTACCAGCAGGCACCCTAAATGGAGAATTCCTATCTCAAAGCTCGAATACTATGTCTCCTAAATTAATACACTGTATGAGGGCGTATGTTCATCACATACATAATATTCATGGTATGTTAAAACATACACTTCAATCAAAGCATTTGCTGCTTCACAGTGTGCCAAACACATTATATAAGAAGTGTAGGAAGGATGTACTTCCAGTTCAATGGATATGTCACCAAAGAGCGCTCTGTGTTGGTGCACTGTCCTATGGTACTGGTGTAACACCAGCGCTGTGGTCTCTAGAGATGTTTGTACTGACGTCTGTAGTGACAGTGGTATTTCCTGGAAAGGGCAATGGCCTGATGCCTGTGGTGACGGTGTTGTGCTTTTTGCGGCGGTACAAGACATGGCACTCAGTCTGAGTCCTCACTGTACAATCCTTTACGTTTCTTAGCACGCCTGGTCCTTAGTAAGTAAACTTACAACAGGGACGCGTATAGGCTGATGAACCTTTTGGATGTCATGGGGTATCCTAGCCATGTAGTGACTAATGTTATCAATATTCAATGTAATCAATCAATAATCACTAAGAGAATCCTTAGACATTAGACAATATATCAACATTTTCATGAAGAATCACAACTCAATATACGTTTTAACAATTTTATTTCCCTATTAGTTACAATTCTAATGCATCAGATTAATTCAACTTTATTCAATCAGCTCAGAATTAGTTCATTAGCGTCCACTAATAACATAACATAATCAGAACTTGAGAAAACATATGCTCTAATGCTTCAGGATAAGCTAACAAAGATGAATATAAGAACATTAATAGCAGAGTTCAGCAATCAGTTTGTCAATCATTTGTCACTGACAACGTCACCTAAAGGAACCCTATCTAACCCACATTAGCATGTGGTAATACATGCGAAAAACAATTTAGAACATGAATTTGGAAAACGTCTAGCTAGAAGAAAAACTACAAAATCAGTGCAGTTGGTACCTAGAAAGAAAGGCACAAAAGTTAATCATTTACATTGTCATAGCTACATATCCACAGACTGGATCAGCAGCAAAGTCAGTCTCCATCTTCAGGTCATCAGTCAATCAGTAATGCATCAGGCTCTCAAGAGCATGAGCCCAATAACAGATTCTCGAATCGCGTTTTCTGACATCTAACATCTGCATCAATTCTCTCCTCGCATCTCCCTTCTACATCTCATCTAAACATTTTTACCCCTTGTCATGGCTTTTTATTAAAGTTTTTCAGTACATCCCCCTAATTGGTAAGTCAATCACCAGTTATTACTCTACCAAATAATATTAACTTTTCAGATCTATGAATTCTAATATTACGCCATTCTCAGTTCATTGATTGGTTCACTGTATGATGTCCTCATCATCCGGCTCATCAGGTATCGAAAATGTTGCATCTTCTTCTCCAGTCAGTGTGTCTATTGTTCGAGTCCTGGAAAAGTACATCAAGTCTGTCTTACACCAAATTTGTTACATGTCTAGTTCCATCATCTCCTGTCCGTCGGTACATTGCAGAAAATTCTATCTAAGCTGACTTTATTAAACAGCGAAAAGGTCAGTTCAAAGCACCAGCAACTTCTACATTGTGCATTTATTAATGCAGCTCCTGCATGAGGCCTGGCAACTAGGCCACAGCTAAGTTAACTCAACAATATAATGGAGAACATAGGTTATACATTTTAATATGTCATACTACTACATTATTATGACACATTTTCAATATTTCATGCATTTTGAATCATTTTAGTACAAGTTCATGTAATTTGGCTGTCACTCTCCGTGGACACATTTTCAAACGTGCACTTTAATTTCTCTATGTTAAATTTTCTAACATTTTCTTGTTAATCAAAACACATGAACATTCATTAATAATTTCTAAGTAGCATATCTGCTTCAACACGTTCAATACCGTTTTAGGCTCTTGGAGTGTGTTTCACTGGTTGTTGCTGGTGAGCTTGAGCCTAGTTGTGGGCGGGGTGTTTATAGACCTGTGCCATCGAGCCTGGCTGGGAACTCCACTGATAGCTTGTACTTTTAATGAAGGATGTAGAATCCTGAGAGCGTGTTTGAAAGGAAGAAGGGACTCGGACCTTTTCTAGCACCGTGACGTACCTAATTTACTGCTCTGTGCTGAGTGTTTTTGTTCTGTGTCTGGAACTCCTCCCTGGTCTTGTTTTGATTACTCTTAGTTTCCCAGAGCTCTTGACAATGGCATGGCAGTCCTGTCTACTGGCTCCCTGGTGGCAGAGAACAGATAATGTGTTTCTGCCCAGCATGGTTAAGGGACCAAAATAACATCCTGCTGTTTAGGTTTTAGGTAATCCAGTGTATCCTGACGAACCTCAATGGGCAGTGGGTTGAGGGTGTTAGACCACAATGTCACAGTTTTAATATTGACCTGTCAAAAAAACGAATTTTATTTTCATTTATTAATTTTTCGCATTGGATCCAATCTATCGACATGAGAAGAGAAATAAAAACACATATTTACAGTTTGCATATTCAAAAGTAGTCAAAATGAAACAAGAATTAAAAATTGACATAAGAACACAATTATTTAAAAAATGTACTTGACAAAATAGCCTATTACTATCGCGGACAATCTGTTCTTGTTCTCACATACCAGACTGATTCTAAAAATTCCAAGACTGAGGAAACCTCATTAGAGCTAGTGCCAAATGTACAGAGCCTTAATGCTTCTTTATAGCATCTTATTTTCAACAGATCGCAAATTAGAGCAATCTGTCTAGTTCCATGCCTTAAGTAAGCAGCACGAAAGAACATTAAGTGTTTGCCGCTTTCATCAGCCAGAGGGCAAGCAGTACACTGTTTTCTTTTGGTTGGTTGCGTCCACTACCTACTAATAAAAGAGGCTAATGGAATAGTTCCCAACCTCAGTTTGATATACAAAGATCTAGCTGAAGCTGTGTTAACATCATCCCAGAACTCTTCAAATCTAGGCTCACATCATTGACAATATGAAGTTTGACCAACTGCCTGTAGATGGCACAATTTGAAACGTATCGCACTCGCAATACCCTAAACACCTTTTTGCAATAATAAGGAAATCAGGAGTGATGGGAAGTGTTTTATACCAAAAGTCATTTAAACCAAGTGCTTTTCAGAGAATACTTAACATTCCCAAACCAAGGGATGTTAGATGCAAGTGATCTTCGGAGAATCTCTCTCAAACCCAATCTCTATCGTTTCAGCTCATCAATAACCCAGATACAAAGTGAAAAAGAATTGGCTTCAGTTTAATAAAGCCAACTATTGCTTTCATTGATAAATCAAGTCTCAAAGAGAATTCTAGAGAACGTTTTGGGAGTCTCAGGAAAGGTTTTTAAAAAATGATTTTCATTGACACCAAGAGTCTCAACATTACAGTGCCGACAGAGTTCTGCACTATATAAAGCTGCACTGACTGCTTTTTCTCTGTAAATTTTTATTACTGGAGGCAGTGGGTGGAAAATGGTTACCTAGAAAACCTAGTTATAGCTGTGGCCCTGTATTTTGACAAGAAAGAACTCTTAGAGGTCTGTGATGAGCAATACTGAGAGTAAGATAGCCAGACACCAAGATGGTCAAATTTTGTCACTCTCTCCAGGTATCTCTCACCCAATTTAGGTTTGCACCTTAAGGTTCTTATGGGGGTTGATGGACACAAACATAGTTTTTTGGGGCATTGCTTTCTATACTATGCATATTACAAAATGAAGCGAATCACTGTAATAAGATGTGCATCCCCCTCAGCTTTTTTGAGACCCAGAGAGTGCTGCCCACAAACAGTAAAGCAAGGGTTTTTACACCAGCGAGAATGGGCGAATCATTGTCACAGTTGGGTAAGTCTACACAGCCATTTATGAACAGAGCAAAGAGCGTTAGAGCCAGAACACTATCCTGTTGTACTCCTCTACTGACATGTATAATCTCAGTAAGTTTGCCATTTGTGCCCCATCGTACCATAGCAAATTTATTTGTGTGAAGAGGTATAATTATATATAAAGGACAGTCAGAACTCCTGTCCACTTAAAGGTTTGCCAGAACTTCCCTCTTGGGGCCATAATGAAGGCAGCCTTTCGGTCAACAAAAGCCTCATAAAGACTGCCCCTGGTAATGTCCACTGTCTTCCAACTGATCATAAAGAATCAAAAGACTTTGTAACCTCGTATTAGTACTCGCTCTAAACCCAGACTGAAAATGGTAAAGATCTCATTATCTAGCATCCAGGCTGACAGGTTGACGAGAACCTGTTCACACACAAATTCTTCTGGATATTATCAATTAAACTAGTGAGTCGTAATTATCAGACAGATTACGGCAACACTTCTTATGATTTGGAATAATTTCTGCACCTTTCTTAGAAGTGGGAACTGGGGCTGCCGCCGCTATTGCGTTGGACGATGCGTTGATATATGGTACTTCAACAATGGGCTCAAAGAGGTACAACTTTGCAGGGATTTCATCTAGTACCGGGGTCATCCTCTTTCTCTGTGCGCATCTAGCCATGTAGGTATCTGTCACTGAAAACATAAGGAGTATATTTTGTTAAGGTTCAAGAGGTCACAAAAATTTGTATCAGAATCATCCAGAATGTTTTCTTCTAGTAGCGTAATGAACCATGTTTTCAGAGTCACATGGGCAATGCTAGATATGTGTTTAGTAGCCTCAGTGGCTTTGGCCTGTGGTGAAGGTGTATACAGTTCCCTGAAGTGTGCAATGCACTCATGGGTCGGGATGTTGGTCTGAGGTTTAGGTTTATTGCGGCTCCCATGAGCTACTATATACCAAATTGGATTTGGTATCATTGGATACGACTGCTTGCTGTGAATCCTTCCATTTCCTGTTCCCTCACATGCTGCTTTTAGGTTACCTTATAAGCACATCTAGCCTTGCGTACAACACTTTTGTCCCCTCCTTGATATAGTTAAGAAGTGTAGTGTTAGCTGCTGGACAGCCATTATTGAACCAAGCATGCATTCCAGAAATTATTTTAGTACACCTTTTTGTCTCTTTTACTAAAAGCCTTTAAGTGAAGGAAAAAGTTAGTGTGTACTTCTGAAACATTAAAACGAATTACAAAGTTTTGACTAAGAAGAAGGTAGGACGAGAATAAGGCTTTTGTACAGCGAGAGGCTAGTAGATGGACATTGCTCTAAATTTCCCCACTTTACATTCCATTATTGGTTATGGATATGGCGTCCTCTCTTTCCTTGATAAGGTCGGATAAATTGCTAGTCGTGGAACGGTTCAACTAAAGGGTGAATGGGCCATGATTGCTATTGGGTCTTGAAATCCCAGCCATGTCATTCATTTTTTACCCACAGCTGTAACTCTAATAATATGTATTTGATGTTACTACTGTATGTCGAACTTTTGAATGTGGGAGTTAATTTATATTTGAGGAGGAGGGACCGTTACAGGCATGTGGTCTATGAGAGAGAGAGTGATATCTCCTAATTGTAGGGATGCCATACATACTTGTTTCTTGTGAGGCCAGTTCTTTCTGGGATACCCCAATATGCATCCTCATCCTTTACCAGATTGTTAATTAGCGAAGATGGTTCAAATCTCATATTAAATGCACCCTCTATAATAATATATTACTTACTATGTGTGTTCAATATGTCAGAAAGTAATAGAATTGTATGTGATTTGATAGAATTACTATTGTTTCTATTATATGTGTTAAGAATAGGGAGTTTCTGATCTTGTCTCAGTGATACCTTTAATCCCAGTATCTCAGGTGAATTAGTGTTGATCTGTTTAATTGAACAATTAACATTAATTTTAACCTAGGTACACAATCCACATGAAGCCTGACCTGCACAAGATCTTAAAGCAGATGTATGATAGCTTTTAAAGCCTGCTCTGAACGGCGTATCTAATGTCCATGTTTCTTGTATCAAGCAGAAATCAAAGCCATCAATAAACTGTCCCCATACGCTGTTGTGGTTTTTTGATTTTATGCCAGATATGTCCCAGCTCACTAGGGTCAGTTTCCTTAATGGATCAAGATCTGTTGACACAGTAGGTTTAAACTAGGTACTTTAACCCCTTCGCTGCCAGGCCTTTTCCCCCTCCTGTGCCGGGCCTTTTTTTGCCTATTTGGGGCAGTTCGCGCTTAGGCCCTCATAACTTTTTGTCCACATAAGCTAACCAAGCCAAATTTGCGTCCTTTTTTTCCAACATCCTAGGGATTCTAGAGGTACCCAGACTTTGTGGGTTCCCCTGAAGGAGGCCAAGAAATTGGCCAAAATACAGTGAAAATTTCGTTTTTTTCAAAAAAATTGGAAAAAGTGGCTGCAGAAGAAGGCTTGTGGTTTTTCCCCTGAAAATGGCATCAACAAAGGGTTTGCAGTGCTACACTCAGCAGCTTCCCAGCTTTCAGGAACAGGCAGACTTGAATGGGAAAACCCAATTTTTCAACACAATTTTGGCATTTTACTGGGGCATACCCCATTTGTGCAATTTTTTGTGCTTTCAGCCTCCTTCCAGTCAGTGACAGGAATGGTCATGAAACCAATGCTGGATCCCAGAAACCTAAACATTTCTGAAAAGTAGACAAAATTCTGAATTCAGCAAGGGGTCATTTGTGTAGATCCTACAAGGGTTTCCTACAGAAAATAACAGCTGAAAAAGAAAAATATTGAAATTGAGGTGAAAAAACCATCAATTTTTCTCTACGTTTTACTCTGTAACTTTTCCCTGCAATGTCAGATTATCGAAAGCAATATACCGTTACGTCTGCTGGACTCCTCTGGTTGCGGGGATATATAGGGTTTGTAGGTTCATCAAGAACCCGAGGAACCCAGAGCCAATAAATGAGCTGCACCCTGCAGTGCGTTTTCATTCTATACCGGGTATACAGCAATTCATTTGCTGAAATATAAGGAGTAAAAAATTGCTATCAAGAAAACCTTTGCATTTCCAAAAAGGGCACAAGATAAGGTGTTGAGGAGCAGTGGTTATTTGCACATCTCTGAATTCCGGGGGGACCATAGTAGCACGTGAATTACAGGGAATTTCTCAAATAGATGTCTTTTTTACACACACTCCTATATTTGGAAGGAAAAAATGTAGAGAAAGACAAGGGGCAATAGTACTTGTTTTGCTAATCTATGTTCCCCCAAGTCTCCCGATAAAAATGGTACCTCACTTGTGTGGGTAGGCCTAGCACCCGCGACAGGATATGCCCCAAAACACAACGTGGACACATCACAGAAAACAGAGCTGTTTTTAGCAAAGTGACTACCTGTAGATTTTGGCCTCTAGCTCAGCCGCCACCTAGGGAAACCTACCAAACCTGTGCATTTCTGAAAACTAGAGACCTAGGGGAATCCAAGGAGGGGTGACTTGTGTGGCTCGGACCAGGTTCTGTTACCCAGAATCCTTTGCAAACCTCAAAATTTGGCTAAAAAAACACATGTTCCTCACATTTCTGTGGCAGAAAGTTCTGGAATCTGAGAGGAGCCACAAATTTCCTTCCACCCAGCGTTCCCCCACGTCTCCCGATAAAAATGATACCTCACTTGTGTGGGTAGGCCTAGCGCCCGCGACAGGATATGCCCCAAAACACAACGTGGACATATCACAGAAAACAGAGCTATTTTTAGCAAAGTGACTACCTGTAGATTTTGGCCTCTAGCTCAGCCGCGACCTAGGGAAACCTACCAAACCTGTGCATTTCTGAAAACTAGAGACCTAGGGGAATCCAAGGAGGGGTGACTTGTGTGGCTCGGACCAGGTTCTATTACCCAGAATCCTTTGCAAACCTCAAAATTTGGCTAAAAAAACACATGTTCCTCACATTTCTGTGGCAGAAAGTTCTGGAATCTGAGAGGAGCCACAAATTTCCTTCCACCCAGCGTTCCCCCACGTCTCCCGATAAAAATGATACCTCACTTGTGTGGGTAGGCCTAGCGCCCGCGACAGGATATGCCCCAAAACACAACGTGGACATATCACAGAAAACAGAGCTGTTTTTAGCAAAGTGACTACCTGTAGATTTTGGCCTCTAGCTCAGCCGCCACCTAGGGAAACCTACCAAACCTGTGCATTTCTGAAAACTAGAGACCTAGGGGAATCCAAGGAGGGGTGACTTGCGGGGCTCGGACCAGGTTCTGTTACCCAGAATCCTTTGCAAACCTCAAAATTTGGCTAAAAAAACACATGTTCCTCACATTTCTGTGGCAGAAAGTTCTGGAATCTGAGAGGAGCCACAAATTTCCTTCCACCCAGCGTTCCCCCACGTCTCCCGATAAAAATGATACCTCACTTGTGTGGGTAGGCCTAGCGCCCGCGACAGGATATGCCCCAAAACACAACGTGGACATATCACAGAAAACAGAGCTGTTTTTAGCAAAGTGACTACCTGTAGATTTTGGCCTCTAGCTCAGCCGCCACCTAGGGAAACCTACCAAACCTGTGCATTTCTGAAAACTAGAGACCTAGGGGAATCCAAGGAGGGGTGACTTGCGGGGCTCGGACCAGGTTCTGTTACCCAGAATCCTTTGCAAATCTAAATATTTGGCTAAAAAAACACATGTTCCTCACATTTCTGTGGCAGAAAGTTCTGGAATCTGAGAGGAGCCACAAATTTCCTTCCACCCAGCGTTCCCCCACGTCTCCCGATAAAAATGATACCTCACTTGTGTGGGTAGGCCTAGCGCCCGCGACAGGATATGCCCCAAAACACAACGTGGACATATCACAGAAAACAGAGCTGTTTTTAGCAAAGTGACTACCTGTAGATTTTGGCCTCTAGCTCAGCCGCCACCTAGGGAAACCTACCAAAACTGTGCATTTCTGAAAACTAGAGACCTAGGGGAATCCAAGGAGGGGTGACTTGCGGGGCTCGGACCAGGTTCTGTTACCCAGAATCCTTTGCAAACCTCAAAATTTGGCTAAAAAAACACATGTTCCTCACATTTCTGTGGCAGAAAGTTCTGGAATCTGAGAGGAGCCACAAATTTCCTTCCACCCAGCGTTCCCCCACGTCCCCCGATAAAAATGATACCTCACTTGTGTGGGTAGGCCTAGCGCCCGCGACAGGATATGCCCCAAAACACAACGTGGACATATCACAGAAAACAGAGCTGTTTTTAGCAAAGTGACTACCTGTAGATTTTGGCCTCTAGCTCAGCCGCCACCTAGGGAAACCTAGCAAACCTGTGCATTTCTGAAAACTAGAGACCTAGGGGAATCCAAGGAGGGGTGACTTGCGGGGCTCGGACCAGGTTCTGTTACCCAGAATCCTTTGCAAATCTCAAAATTTGGCTAAAAAAACACATGTTCCTCACATTTCTGTGGCAGAAAGTTCTGGAATCTGAGAGGAGCCACAAATTTCCTTCCACCCAGCGTTCCCCCACGTCTCCCGATAAAAATGATACCTCACTTGTGTGGGTAGGCCTAGCGCCCGCGACAGGATATGCCCCAAAACACAGCGTGGACATATCACAGAAAACAGAGCTGTTTTTAGCAAAGTGACTACCTGTAGATTTTGGCCTCTAGCTCAGCCGGCACCTAGGGAAACCTACCAAACCTGTGCATTTCTGACAACTAGAGACCTAGGGGAATCCAAGGAGGGGTGACTTGTGTGGCTCGGACCAGGTTCTGTTACCCAGAATCCTTTGCAAACCTCAAAATTTGGCTAAAAAAACACATGTTCCTCACATTTCTGTGGCAGAAAGTTCTGGAATCTGAGAGGAGCCACAAATTTCCTTCCACCCAGCGTTCCCCCACGTCTCCCGATAAAAATGATACCTCACTTGTGTGGGTAGGCCTAGCGCCCGCGACAGGATATGCCCCAAAACACAACGTGGACACATCACAGAAAACAGAGCTGTTTTTAGCAAAGTGACTACCTGGAGATTTTGGCCTCTAGCTCAGCCGCCACCTAGGGAAACCTACCAAACCTGTACATTTCTGAAAACTAGAGACCTAGGGGAATCCAAGGAGGGGTGACTTGTGTGGCTCGGACCAGGTTCTGTTACCCAGAATCCTTTGCAAACCTCAAAATTTGGCTAAAAAAACACATGTTCCTCACATTTCTGTGGCAGAAAGTTCTGGAATCTGAGAGGAGCCACAAATTTCCTTCCACCCAGCGTTCCCCCACGTCTCCCGATAAAAATGATACCTCACTTGCGTGGGTAGGCCTAGCGCCGGCGACAGGAAACACCCCAAAGCGCAACGTGGACACATCCTAAATTTTGGAAAAAAACAGAGGTGTTTTTTGCGAAGTGCCTACCTGTAGATTTTGGCCTCTAGCTCAGCCGGCACCTAGGGAAACCTACCAAACCTGTGCATTTCTGAAAACTAGAGACCTAGGGGAATCCAAGGAGGGGTGACTTGCGGGGCTCGGACCAGGTTCTGTTACCCAGAATCCTTTGCAAACCTCAAAATTTGGCTAAAAAAACACATGTCCCTCACATTTCTGTGGCAGAAAGTTCTGGAATCTGAGAGGAGCTACAAATTTCCTTCCACCCAGCGTTCCCCCAAGTCTCCCGATAAAAATGATACCTCACTTGCGTGGGTAGGCCTAGCGCCGGCGACAGGAAACACCCCAAAGCGCAACGTGGACACATCCTAAATTTTGGAAAAAAACAGAGGTGTTTTTTGCGAAGTGCCTACCTGTAGATTTTGGCCTCTAGCTCAGCCGGCACCTAGGGAAACCTACCAAACCTGTGCATTTCTGAAAACTAGAGACCTAGGGGAATCCAAGGAGGGGTGACTTGCGGGGCTCGGACCAGGTTCTGTTACCCAGAATCCTTTGCAAACCTCAAAATTTGGCTAAAAAAACACATGTCCCTCACATTTCTGTGGCAGAAAGTTCTGGAATCTGAGAGGAGCTACAAATTTCCTTCCCCCCAGCGTTCCCCCAAGTCTCCCGATAAAAATGATACCTCACTTGCGTGGGTAGGCCTAGCGCCGGCGACAGGAAACACCCCAAAGCGCAACGTGGACACATCCTAAATTTTGGAAAAAAACAGAGGTGTTTTTTGCGAAGTGCCTACCTGTAGATTTTGGCCTCTAGCTCAGCCGGCACCTAGGGAAACCTACCAAACCTGTGCATTTCTGAAAACTAGAGACCTAGGGGAATCCAAGGAGGGGTGACTTGCGGGGCTCGGACCAGGTTCTGTTACCCAGAATCCTTTGCAAACCTCAAAATTTGGCTAAAAATACACGTTACTCACATTTCTGTGGCAGAAAGTTCTGGAATTTGAGAGGAGCCACAAATTTCCTTCTACCCAGCGTTCCCCCAAGTCTCCCGATAAAAATGATACCTCACTTGTGTGGGTAGGACTAGCGCCCACGAAAGGAAAGGGCCCAAAACACAACGTGGACACATCACATTTTTTTATAAAAAGCAGTGCCTACCTGTGGATTTTGGCCTGTAGCTCAGCCGACACCTGAGGAAACCTAGCAAACCAGTGCATTTTTGAAAACTAGAAACCCAGGGGAATCCAAGATGGGGTGACTTGCGGGGCTCTGACCAGGTTATGTTACCCAGAATCCTTTGCAAACATCAAAATTTGGCCCAAAAAACACTTTTACCTCTCATTTCGGTGACAGAAAGTTCTGGAATCTGAGAGGAGCCACAAATTTCCTTCCACCCAGCGTTCCCCTAAGTCTCTCGATAAAAATGGTACATCACTTCTGTGGGTAGGCCTAGCGCCCACAAAAGGAAATGGCCCAAAACACAACGTGGACACAACATATTTTTTCACAGAAAACAGAGGTGTTTTTTGCAAGGTGCCTACCTGTGGTGTTTGGCCTGTAGCTCAGCCGGCCCCAGGGGGGGGCAGAAATGCCCTAAAATAAATTTGCCCCCCCAACCACCACCCTCCCCCGCCGGGAGCGACCCTTGCCTACGGGGTCGCTCCCCCTGCGTGACATTGGCACCAAAAAACAAATCCCCAGTGCCTAGTGGTTTCTGCCCCCTTGGGGGCAGGTTGACCTAAACTCAGCCAATCTGCCCCCAAGGGGGGCAGAAATGGCCTAAATACAATTTGTCCCCCAGGGGAGCGACTTTTACCTGATGGGTCGCTCCCCATCTCTAAAAAAAAAAAAACAAAGAAAAAAAAGAAAAATTCCCCTGGCGCCTAGAGGTTTCTGCCCCGCCCCCCGGGGGGGCAGAAATGGCCTAAAATAAATTTGCCCCCCCAACACCCACCCCCCCCCGGGAGCGACCCTTGCCTACCGGGTCGCTCCCCCTGCGTGACATTGGCGCCAAAAAACAAATCCCCGGTGCCTAGTGGTTTCTGCCCCCTTGGGGGCAGATTGACCTAAAATTGGCCAATCTGCCCCCTGGGGGGCAGAAATGGTCTAAATACAATTTGCCCCCCCAGGGGAGCGACCCTTGCCTGATGGGTCGCTCCCCATCTCTAAAAAAAAGAAACAACAAAAAAAAAAAAAACACAAAAAAAAATTGCCCTGGTGCCTAGTGTTCTGCCCCCCCCCCCCCCCCGGGGGCAGTTCGGCCTAATAATAGGCCGATCTGTCCCCCGGGGGGGCAGAAATGGCCTAAAATAAATTTGCCCCCCCAAGCCCCCCCCCCCCCCCCCGGGAGGGACCCTTGCCTACGGGGTCGCTCCCCCTGCGTGACATTGGCGCCAAAAAACAAATCCCCGGTGCCTAGTGGTTTCTGCCCCCTTGGGGGCAGATTGACCTAAAATTGGCCAATCTGCCCCCAGGGGGGCAGAAATGGTCTAAATACAATTTGCCCCCCCAGGGGAGCGACCCTTGCCTGATGGGTCGCTCCCCATCTCTAAAAAAAGAAACAACAAAAAAAAAAAACACAAAAAAAAATTGCCCTGGTGCCTAGAGTGTTCTGCCCCCCCCCCCGGGGGCAGTTCGGCCTAATAATAGGCCGATCTGTCCCCCGGGGGGGCAGAAATGGCCTAAAATAAATTTGCCCCCCCAACCCCCACCCCCCCCCGGGAGCGACCCTTGCCTACGGGGTCGCTCCCCCTGCGTGACATTGGCGCCAAAAAACAAATCCCCGGTGCCTAGTGGTTTCTGCCCCCTTGGGGGCAGATTGACCTAAAATTGGCCAATCTGCCCCCAGGGGGGCAGAAATGGTCTAAAGACAATTTGCCCCCCCCCAGGGGAGCGACCCTTGCCTGATGGGTCGCTCCCCATCTCTAAAAAAAGAAACAAAAAAAAAAAAACACAACAAAAAAATTGCCCTGGCGCCTATAGTGTTCTCCCCCCCCCCCGGGGGCAGTTAGGCCTAATAATAGGCCGATCTGTCCCCCGGGGGGGCAGAAATGGCCTAAAATAAATTTGCCCCCCCAACCCCCACCCCCCCGGGAGCGACCCTTGCCTACGGGGTCGCTCCCCCTGCGTGACATTGGCGCCAAAAAACAAATCCCCGGTGCCTAGTGGTTTCTGCCCCCTTGGGGGCAGATTGACCTAAAATTGGCCAATCTGCCCCCAGGGGGGCAGAAATGGTCTAAATACAATTTGCCCCCCCAGGGGAGCGACCCTTGCCTGATGGGTCGCTCCCCATCTCTAAAAAAAGAAACAACCAAAAAAAAACACACAAAAAAAAAATTGCCCTGGCGCCTAGAGTGTTCTGCCCCCCCCCCCCCGGGGGCAGTTCGGCCTAATAATAGGCCGATCTGTCCCCCGGGGGGGCAGAAATGGCCTAAAATAAATTTGCCCCCCCAACCCCCACCCCCCCCCCCATCCCCCCGGGAGCGACCCTTGCCTACGGGGTCGCTCCCCCTGCGTGACATTGGTGCCAAAAAACAAATCCCCGGTGCCTAGTGGTTTCTGCCCCCTTGGGGGCAGATTGACCTAAAATTTTCCAATCTGCCCCCAGGGGGGCAGAAATGGTCTAAATACAATTTGCCCCCCCAGGGGAGCGACCCTTGCCTGATGGGTCGCTCCCCATCTCTAAAAAAAGAAACAACAAAAAAAAAAAACACAAAAAAAAAATTGCCCTGGCGCCTAGAGTGTTCTGTCCCCCGGGGGGGCAGAAATGGCCTAAAATAAATTTAACCCCCCCCCCTCCCCGGGAGCGACCCTTGCCTACGGGGTCGCTCCCCCTGCGTGACATTGGCGCCAAAAAACAAATCCCCGGTGCCTAGTGGTTTCTGCCCCCTTGGGGGCAGATTGACCTAAAATCGGCCAATCTGCCCCCAGGGGGGCAGAAATGGTCTAAATACAATTTGCCCCCCAGGGGAGCGACCCTTGCCTGATGGGTCGCTCCCCATCTCTAAAAAAAAAAAAAAAAAGAAAAAAAAAAAAAAAGAAAAAAAAAAAATTTGCCCTGGCGCCTAGAGGTTTCTTCCCCCCCTGGGGGCAGATCGGCCTAATAGGCCGATCTGCCCCCAGGGGGGGCAGAAAAGGCCTTCCCAAAAAATTGCCCCCCCTGGGAGCGACCCTTGCCAAAGGGGTCGCTTTGTTGCGTGACATTCACGCGCAAAAACAAACTCCCTGGTGTCTAATGGTTTCTGCCCCCCTTGGGGGCAGATTGGCCTTATCAAAATAGGCCAATCTGCCCCCAAGGGGGGCAGAAATGGCCTAAATATATATTGCCCCGTAGGGGAGCGACCCTTGCCTAAGGGATCGCTCCCCACCTAAAAAAAAAGAATTCATCACAAAAAAAAAAAAAAAAAAAAGGTCCCTGGTGCCTAGAGGTTTCTGCCCCCCCTGGGGGCAGATCGGCCTAATAATAGGCCAATCTGCCCCCAGGGGGGCAGAAAAGGCCTTCCTAAAAAAATGCCCCCCTGGGAGCGACCCTTGCCCAAGGGGTCGCTCCCTTTTGCCAATTTCAAGAAAAGAAAAAAAAATCCCTGGTGTCTAGTGGGGTTTCAAAAGCCGGATTGCAAGCAATCCGGCTTTTGAAACCTGTGAGAGACTTCAAAGGGAAGGAAATACATTTCCTTCCCTTTGAAGCCTCTCGGGGCCTCCCCCATGGGATTGAAAAAGAAATGCAAAAGCATTTCTTTTTCAATCGAGCTGGAAGCTCTGCTTCCAGCGCGATGGGGGAGACCCTGTGACTAATCAGCGTGCGCTCGCGCACTGACGTCACAGGGGGGGTTAGGGGGGTCGGGGGTGGGAGGGGAAGGGCTTCCCCTTCCATCCCTGACTTGGGGGGGTGGGGGGGAACCCCACAGAGGGAGCGAGAGCGCTCCCTCTGGGCTCTGTGCACAGGACGTAATGGTTACGTCCTGGGCACAGCAGCACTGTGCCTCAGGACGTAACCATTACGTCCTGGGCACAGAAGGGGTTAACCCCTATGTGTGTGTTTGTGTGTGTGTGTGTGTGTGTGTTTGTGTGTGTATGTGTGTGGGTGTGTGTGTGTGTGTGTGTGTGTGTGTGTTTGTGTATTCGTGTTGGTAGTTTTTGTGTATTTTTCTCTGGGTGGGGAGTGTGTTCAAATTCAGTTTTCAGTTGGTGCTCAGGGTAGGATTTATGTCTGTAAGGTCCACTCAGTCCACATTAACCAGATCACCCCTCTAGTTCACCATTCAAACATGTATCCTGTAGATTAGAGTGGTGGAACCCTTTGCAAGGGGAGTGTGCTTAAAATGGATTTGTGAGTGTAGATGAGGTATAGTAATGGTGTTGGTTAGAAATTGGGTTTCTGGTCGTCTGAGTACGCACCATGTACACTCCGGAACCACAATTCTATTCAGGGTAACTCACCTACTAAAAGATAACCTGTGCTTACCCTCTGGTAGATTGGCACGGAGCAGTCAGGCTTATCTGAAGAGGCAATGTGTAAAGTATTTGTGCAACACAGCACACAGTAGCACAATGAAAATACCTCAAAAAGAATCCATTTTGGTTTAGAAAAATAGACAATAGTTGTATGACAAAATCAAGACCAAAACGACAAACATCCAATTAGTAGAAGTTGAGTTATGAATTTTTAAACAATACAAAGAGTTCTAGCGTTTAGAAGCAGTAAACGCCAGTAAGGGTTATCTGGTTGCGCTGGACTGGAGCAAAGTAAACAGTTCAGAACGACCGCGATGGATTGCAGGCTTGGGACATGAGGCACGCAGGCCCGTTGAACAGAGTACCTTGATCATGGCTGCAACAGCGAGATGTGGCGTGCAGATGAACAAAGCATTGAGCGATGCGTCAATGCTGGGTCTGCAGTTGAGGTGATATGTCTATTTTCTGATGCGATGCGTTGGTTCCGAGCACGAAACGTCGAGCCGCGTTGGCGCCGAAGTGTGATAGGTCGAGTTTCTCCGCGCAGTGGAGGGGATGCGTTGATCTCTCTGAGCTACTGTGATGGTGAAATGCGGTCTGAGCTTTGGGCTTTCAAGGCGATGGGTTGGTTCAGAGAGCAGTGCGTTGGTTCTGCTCTCGCAACAGGGTTGATGCACCGGCTCTGCTCTAAGCAGGCTGGTGATGCGTAACTTTCTCTGGTGCAAGTGTCTGAGCCACTTGCAGTGAATCAGGCAGAGGAGCAGGGGTAGAGACTTAGATATCTTTGATTCTCCAGCAGCAGGAGGCAAGCCATCAAGCCCCTGGAGGGGCAGCACAGCAGAATAGCAATTCTTTTGAGTCAGCTGTCCAGCAAAGTAATAGTCCTTGATGCAGCACAGCAGTTCTTCTGACAGAATCAAGTTATAGGTCCAGAAGTGTCTTATTTGGTAGGGTCAGAGGCCCCGTACGTATTCCCAGTTGTGCCTTTGAAGTGGGGGATCACTTCAAAAAAGGGACTTTTACTGAGGCTCTTCCTAGCCCTGGCTCCAGACTATCAGTAGTGGGTAATCAGCCCTTTGTGTGGGGACAAGCACTGCCTCTACAGGTGAATGTGTCAGCCCCTTTCTCTCTTCCTGCCCAGGAAGAGCCATCAGAATGGAGATGAGTGCTGAGACAGGCCTAATCTTCCTGTGTTTGTGGCTGTCTGGAGGAAATGCATGAAGTGTAGCTGTCACCCACCCAGACGTGTATTGGGGACAGGCTACAAGCACACAGAGCTGTACGACCAGGGAAATGCCCACTTTGTAGAAGTTGCATTTCTCAAATAGTAATGTTAAATCCAACTTTACTGGTAAAGAGGACTTATCACTACCATTCCAATTATATGAAATATGACCTAGCTGCCACTTCTCAATCAAGAATTACAGTTTAAAAATGTAATAAGGAATTCTCAAATGGTACCCTATTAGAAAAGTAGGCCTCACAATAGTGGAAAACGAGTTTAGGTGTTTTCACTACTAGGACATGCAAAACTTAAAAAGTATATGCCCTACCTTTTACTTTCTCAGCACTCTGCCCTGCGGGCAATGTAGAGCCTATCTTAGGGATGACTTATGTGTTATAAAAGGGGAGTTTAAGGCTTGGCAAAGGGTTTTAAATGCCACTTCGAAGTGGCAGTAAAACTGCACACACAGGCTCAGCAGTGGGAGGCCTGCGACATAAGGCTACTTGTGTGGGTGGCACTAGCAGTGCTGCAGTCCCACTAATAGCATTTAATTTACAGGCACCGGATATAGTGTATACCACCTAACATGGTATTTACAGGTAAATTAAATATGCCAATTGTGGATACACCAATGTTATCATATTTATGGGAGAGCACATGCACTTTAGCAATGGTCAGGGGTGGTAAAGTGCTCAGAGTCCTAAGGCCAACAAAAAGATTTCACAAAAAGATAAGGCAAGTAGGCAAAAGGTTTGGGGGAAGACCACCATAAAGCTGACCGGTCTAACAGTGTCCAACCCACCATTCCTTTTGCCAATTTGTCTGTGTTTAGTGGCAGTTTGATGTAACCACGACCCTCCGAAGACTGTCTGGGTGTGTCAGGTCATAACAATGGTGAACCCCTCCGATCCAGTGATTTGTTTTATTAATTAGGAAATCCACATTCTCTCTGTCTTGGGGAGTAAGTTTAGGGATATTGGTCTTATATGAGGTTCCCCCTGAGGGAGCCTAAAGGCCCGTGGTGTTTTGACCAGAAATTGTTATACCTCTTGTTCGATGGGGTATAAAAAATATCCGGGTTAGCCCATTGATTTGTATCTGGAATTGTGTGGTAGGAATTCCCTTCATTGTATATATGTGTGGTATTTTGATTGTGGGGAAATTCCCTCTTTAGTTGGACACAGTAGGGCCAACATTGCTACCCATGTTAAGTTCACATTGGCTATTGACCACATTATGATGGGAATTAGGGCGATGCATAGTTGCAAAAGCACCTAGCTCAGCTTTCCCAGTAGTACAATTGGTTGGTATTGAGCATACGTGCTGTCTAGGCTCTCTAGCAGGTTTTCGTGCTGCAATTTCCTGTCCATTGTCAGCATTCTTGTCATTAACATTTGTGAGAGCCTTGGAATCATTGATGTTACAATTGTAACCATATTTTTAACTCTAAAATGTTATGTCTACTATCATATCAGGCAGTTCTTTTGTAGGGAGAATTGCTTGATTTAAATGGCTTGTCCCACCTCTGCCCTCAGTGCTTTAAATGGACAGGTATTGTCCATTACTGAGTACCTGCACTTCTTTAATTTGAAGGGTAGAGTACCTGCACTTCTCCGCTCTGGTACAATACATTACATCGGAATGAGTATCGAAACTTCTCATGAGCAAAGAGGTACTCTAGATAGAGAATACCTGCACTTCTACATTTCCATTTAAAGCACTGGCTAGGTTCATTGGTCACCAGGGGAGGTCAGTAACCGTTAAAGCAGAGAACCTGCTACTGCAGATCATCTTGGGCTCAAGTAGAATACCTGGCACACTTGACAATACCTAATTAATATCGATTTTGGTCTTATTGATTTCATTATTAGAAAAAGGCTATCCTCTGGAGCAGTGGGCAAACTGGCAGACTCATAATGTGCACCTTGTTTTTCAAATTTATCAATCTTAGGGGAGTTGTGCGGTGCATTGTTTGTGTTTAAAATGTGTTCTACCTCCTCAATTAAAACATTTATATCCCTCAGTGTACAGTTCTCGCATGTTTTTTGGGCAGATTCCTGCGAGCTATCCGCCCCTGAGGGATTCTCTGCAGTTTTCCGTTTGCCCATTGTATTACCCAGGCGCCCCTGCAGTGCCTCGGGGAGGGAGGTCTTTAGTTGCCCCACAGGCAGGATTCCTACCTTCCTGAGAGGTGGCAACTGGAACGACGAAGGGGCAACGTCTGACAGGAAACGCGTCATCAAGATGCTCAGGGGACCTCCGGCAGGGAGGATACTTAATCGGTTAGGACCCTCGTTTTGCCCTCCTTGTCCCCTGTTCTTCAGAGGTACCAGACATCACGCCCTACAAAACGGATCCCACCCACCCATCCCTCAGGGCTGGAAATAGCAGGGAATACTCATACTATGGACTCTTGGCTGGTATGATCCCTGAGCGCGGTGTGATTGTGTGGGCACTGGGCTGGCGAGAGAGGGGAGTTGATCTGCCGGTGGCCCTGGACTTTCTTGCCTTGTCCTGGATGCTTGGTTGAAACTTTGGGGGCTACGTGCTCTGGTCAGATAGTATGCCGGTGGTCATGGCAATTAGTAATCAGAGTGCAAAGTATCCATTTATGTTACGCTTGCTTAAGGCCCTTGTCCGCAGCTGCTTGACGTATAACGTGTTCTTCTCAGCAAAGCCTGTCCCGGGGAATAATAACGCAGTGGCTGACGCCTTGACTCGTTCCAAGTTGGCAGAGCTCAGAGCGCTATGTCCTCAAGTGGACAGTGTCAGTATTCCCTCAGGAGTTATGGAAACTTGGTGCCCCGTCGCCTCCGACCTGATCGCAGCATCCTTGGCGGCCAAAACTAAATATAGGTATGAGTCGGTTTTGCAAATATACGATGCCATCTTTTGAGTCTTCTTTCGCCATGGAGTGTTTACTCCCTCAGGGTATCCCAAAGTTCCTGGTGAACCAAAGAGAGGGTGGTAGGTCTCTACACCTAGTACGGAGGCAACGGACCCGACCAAGGATCCTAGGGTGAGGAGGGCTGTCATAGGTTGGGAACGTATGACTCAAACCCCCCCCCTCCCCTTCTACCGCCTGCCCAGGAAGATGCCAGGAGGCCCATCGATGAGTGAAGCTGGCACGAATTGTGGGGATTTAGATGCTGATCTCCCTATGAACTTAGTCTTTTCCGCTTCGCTTACGCACTAGCCTTTTTTGGGGCATTCAGGATCTCTGAGCTAGTTGCATCCTCCAAGGCTGATCAGGGATCGAACTGTCTGACGTGATTGTGACCGATAACTGTCTACGCGTAAAGGTCCGGAGGTCTAAGATGGACCCGTGGGGGAGAGGATCATGGGTGTGTCTACGTTCAGACCCAGGGACGCCTACAGTCTGGTGTCGCTGGCCAGGTAGTTCCTCCCGGTGCGAACGGAGGGGGGTTGTTCCAAGTTGTTGATATGTGAGGATGGGTCCCCGCTCACCTGCTTCCAATTTACACGGGTATGTAGGCGTGCCCTGGCTCTTATGGGCGGGGAGACTCATTTTTTTTTTTTTCCTCCCATTTCTTTTGCATTGGCGCAGCCACCACGGTGGCCTATCTGGGGATGCCATTAGGAGGGTTAGCAGGTGGAAATCAAAATATTACGAACGCTATGTGTGCCCCCATTTGGTTTAGGCTTCTCTTTGACCTTGATTCCTTTTCCCTCTATTCCAGTGCTTGGGCGTGGTACAATTCCAGTATGGTGGTGTGGACACTCCTTCGTCCAAAGAGCGGCTCAATACTTCTCTTCAGTTTCTTCCTAAAATATCATATTCTAACATTGACAACGAAGACCTAACTTCACAGTATGTTGGTAATCATATCAGGGATACAGTATTCGGGCAAGTTAGTATTAAATCCAAAATATTGTACAATACATCCGGATAAGGACTGAAAAGACAATGTTACTCTCAGGCTTAGCCAAATATCAGCCTCTCACATATTTAACTTGTCTGCTTTGCTCATCAGGTCGGTCCAGGTAGTAAATGGTAGATGGAAAGCTTCTGTCCGACATAGTCTATTCTGGTATGTTGTACACCTTTATTTCCAGGAACCTCAGTGGGGTTAGGACCCTCGTCTTGCCCTCCTTGTCCCCTGTTCTTCAGAGGTACCAGACATCACGCCCTACAAAACGGATCCCACCCACCCATCCCTCAGGGCTGGAAATAGCAGGGAATACTCAGACTATGGACTCTTGGCTGGTATGATCCCTGAGCGCGGTGTGATTGTGTGGGCACTGGGCTGGCGAGAGAGGGGAGTTGATCTGCCGGTGGCCCTGGACTTTCTTGCCTTGTCCTGGATGCTTGGTTGAAACTTTGGGGGCTACGTGCTCTGGTCAGATAGTATGCCGGTGGTCATGGCAATTAGTAATCAGAGTGCAAAGTATCCATTTATGTTACGCTTGCTTAAGGCCCTTGTCCGCAGCTGCTTGACGTATAACGTGTTCTTCTCAGCAAAGCCTGTCCCGGGGAATAATAATGCAGTGGCTGACGCCTTGACTCGTTCCAAGTTGGCAGAGCTCAGAGCGCTATGTCCTCAAGTGGACAATGTCAGTATTCCCGTTTTCTCTGTTGACATTATCTATCTTCAAAGAGACATCATGTTAAGGAAGAACTATCTTCCGTTGGCCCTCATTACGAGTTGCCCATGATTTCCTGGTGTGACTGGTAACTGATGTTAATGGCCGCAATAGAAATTTCAAGTTTTGCTAAGACATTCCACCTACTCAAGGCAGTAGAAATGCCTGGGTGACAAAGGGCCTGCAATTGGGGAATAGCAATTGGGAATCGGTTCAGAAACACTGATTGTATTACCGATTTCTCACACCCTCTCTACTTCAAGTGCAGTAACTTCTCTGTGATTTTTCCACATTAGTTGTACTAAGACCCATAGTTATCAATTATTTCACCCTTCAAGTGTTACAAAAGCCTTTAGCCCTCGCCCACTTTCTAATGGAGATAAATGATGTACTTCATTTGATTTGCCTTTCTTTGTATTTTTTCCAGTCACTTATTTATTTGATGGGCATTACTTGACACTTCATTTGATTGAGCGGTGAGTGTATATAACAGTGCTACATGCACCAGGAAAAAACAAAGATTGAAATACATTTACTATTTAGCCACATTTTCTCTGGGGCTGCCACCGTCTCAACAAAGAAAGATGCTGTTTGAGATGGTGTAACCTTGTACAATCCTCAACATTTGTCTTTGTGTATTTGCAAAGTCTGGTCTTCTGCTTTGTGTTTGCTTGTGAAGGAAACATTTTTTGGGGTGTCTGTGTGCGGCATCTCCTCTTCTGCATGCCATCGTGTAGGTGGACAGTGCTCTTGGTGAATTCGAAAAATGTGAACATTTTGTTTTTCTATATTTGCAGACAGATGGTGCAGAATAGATAATAATTTAATAGTTTGAGAGTAGATTATTGTGTTGATAGTATGGAAATAGTTGCAGGTGTCATTTTTGGAGGGGGAATTGCCCTGATGTGGGGTAATTTATGACTTTGCTTCTGAAGGAATATATTTTTTCAATAAATATGCCAAAAGATTCAACCAGGTGTTCATTTTTTCGTGGATAAAATTGGATTTAGCCGATAAGATGACATGTTTGTTTTCTTTATCTTAGCAGGGTGTGCAGAATATAAGGTTTAGATGTTGGCTATTCAGTTTCGATTTTTCAGGTCAGTTGTATTGCATGGGGATTCGGGAAACCTCATTTGCCTTGGGCCACTCCCTTAGCAGTTCAAAAAATCCTCAAAAGTGCTTAATGAAAGAAAAGTATTTTTGGAATCTGCATACTAACATGGCATATTAATGGAATAACACACCATAATTGTGAGAAATTGGGTTAATAGTTGAGATGATTGAGAACCTAACTCAAATAATAATTGCAGTCCTTGTCAGGATGAACCCTTAAAGTCAGTAAATTGACCTGGTCTCAACCCCCTGGGATCCATGGCACACCGCATGCGAGTTCAACTTGGAGGCAGTGTATAAAGTATTAATGCAGTAGTCAAATAGTAATAGAGTCAAAACACAACACAAGAAAAATCCCTAACCAATTAAAAAATATAGAATGGGAACAGTCCAGCCCAAACTGCCAGGCCAGGTCCTGCCTGGACCTGAAACAAGCATCCTGGAACCGGTTTTGTGGTATCACCTCTCATCGGCCAGGCCAGCTTGAATCCATTGATGCAGTGAACACAGGGCCCACGTTTGGGCATACCCTTCCCACTTAAGGCGACAAAGGCAAAAAGAACAGATGATGGACGGAATGCTGAACAATGTAAACATAACATTCACCCTAAGTCACAAAGATGAACATGGCTTACCTGGTTGTCAGCAGTTACTGCCGGGTAACCTATTTCAGGGATGACCTGCTCTGAGGACACCAGATGGCACCTCACAGTAGTCATGCTGGCTCCTGTGTCGATCAGAGCCTTCACTCAGAGCCCATTGATGGTGGGCCCCTGCTTGTACTTTTTTGTGTTATCAGCCATGTGAGCTTTAGGTACCATCTCTGTGTAATCCAGAGAAACTAGAGTACCTCTGCACTCCCCCAAAACAAACTGGGACAACCTCTGCACTACACTAGTAGTACCTGGTGGCTTGCACTTCCACATTGTAGCCCCCAGTCCTCCTCTGGAACTTAGTGCATGCACAAGGCCACCTCACATGCCTCAAACTACTTCTCAGTGTGTCCCCCACCACTAAGCCAGACACCAGGTATTTGGGGATGGTGGACCCTTTTACCTCTTCTAGGCACTTCACTGTTGAAGCCACCATACTCCGTGGACTCATAGATCCCCTTGGCTCTCAGGTGCAGTTCTATCCAGCCTCTATCATGGGCCAGCAGTCTGCCTTCTCCTCCAAGGCCAAGGTCAGTTTTTTCACCTCTAATGCTAATTCTGCTGCTGCCTTTTTCTCCTCGGTTGCCAGAGCTGCTGTCTTGTCTTCTGACTAACTATTTTTTATTTAATGATTCACTGAAATCTTCACAAAATCATTACAACACATAAAATGTATTTTCAGTACATCTCATTAAAAGAAATACAATAAACCATCCATACTACTATATCCAAATTGTTTCAAGTGCAAATACAATTTCACAGAAAATGCAACTTGCAGTTCATGAGGCTGAGGGGGATGTTTTGTGTTCTTCCCCTACCAGACTTTCAAAACAGTTTGTGCATCCACAGAAGAACCACCTGTCAATTCATTGCTTACTTAAAATATTGTATATGGCAGTCAATACTTTCAGAATAAACAGTTTTCATCCTAACAGCATATTTGTAAGAGATAAGGAAATGGGATGTCATACTTTCAATGCAACTCAAAAGGGAGAAAGGAACAACAAGCCATTAAAACAGCATCAATCATGCATTAAAAACAGTGCAAAGTTCTTCAAAAAGTGCTGTATTCAGTGCAATCAGGGCTTTTCAGGAAGAGAACCCCAGAGGGACTTTGGCCATTCTACCCTTGCAATAATTTCTGAACACTTTAGGTATATGTTTTAAGCATTGAAGCCAGTTCAAATTCGCTAAAAGTGCAGCGTTCAGTGCAAACATTGTATTCTTAGAGGATAATCCTCAGGAGGGCGGTTGATCCCGTATCTTCATTTCTAAACAAATTTTGTATCCTTGACCACTGCTGCAAATGTGTTTAATAAATACAAATATCATGTGGTGCAAGCAATGTTTTGGAATAAAAGCCCCAGTTGGCATTCTCTCAGCATCATATTTTCACAAATTAAGTTCAGGGAGAAACATTTTCCTTCCACTGTTAAAGTGCATCTGTGCTAATGTTAGCTCGCCCTTGGCTTATCTATTTTGTAATGGTAAGTGATTGGACGCTGCTCTAAGGTCAATGATCCTTTTGACTTATTTAGATTATATTGATTAACACATTGATTATTGACACATAAAACAACAACATTAAACAATAATAATCACCAAAGAATCAATATACAACGCACCATGACCCATTTGGCCACGAATAACCACACCTTTTAGCATCAATTAAAATATGTATTTCCCTATATTAACATTGCTAAGGCCACGAAATATATTCTCAACACCAAATGGCACAAATAAAGAAGCATCATAGGCTGACAGGTTGGCCTGACAAATCTTAGTTTAAACAGAGAAAATAAAACAATCAACCTCAATAGTTAGAACACAAACCAATAACATGAATATCTGTGTAAAAGAGATAAAATACATTTAATTCAGCAATAAAACGATGTCAAATCATAGGCATAGAGAAAAACACCTAACTAATCCCAAATTAGCATTAGCATGTTGGGTTTCATGCAAATGTTTTAGTAACATTAATTTAGAAAACATCTAGCTATGATACTGTCAAAAATAGCAGCAGAATGTAAAACAGTAGCAACTGGTACCTGTAAAACAAAATACAAATAACATTGCACAGATCCATATATTTACTAATCCTAAAGGATTCAGCACCACAGCAAAACTTCATCGGGGGTGTCAGCATTATCAGCATCAGGAAGGGGGGAAGGAAAATTGGTGATAGTACAGAATTTGGACTCTTAGTTCTCTGAACCATCAAGTTAATTATCTAAGGCGGGCAGCAAAGTGCTTCAGACTCTAATCATTGAGCACTAAGGTGATCACCAGCATCATTGCGTCGAGCATGAGAAATATTTCAAAATAATAAAATACCAGAGTGTCAGTAGACTGACTGGCACAGCATGAAATGTCAAAGGGACAGATCATAAGAATGAAGTGAAGTCCCTGGAAACCAGGAAGCAATGAACCCCCAATGTCTGATTCCCAAACATTAAATTAAACTTGCAAAACGGTCTGTGATTGGCTAAAAACTTCATATGTACAGGAATCATCCAATCATAAAACATTAGCTCCTCAGACAGTATCCCAATATTAGCTTAAATGTGTTGTATTTCTCTGCTTCTTCCTTTTGCATAAGTCCAAATGATATGAATTGTTATATCTGCATATTTCTGCACTGTTCAGTGAAGGTCTTTGTTCAGCCATTTCAAAATACACTTGATGCCGGACGATAGTCAGGAAGAAGTAGAAACATTTTCCAAATTATTTCTTCCCCTCGAGAGAAACACATTCCATTAGTACGAACACAGAATAAGCTCATGATTAAGACAAAAGAAGCTTGAAATTCTATGGAGATTATCTTTTACAGTTGATACTTTAGCTCAGCTTGGCAGATCGATAACTACACACTGTGACCTTGCTTGCTTGACACACAGCAGAGAACAAGTGTTTTCAGTTCTTTTGGCAGACATTAGCTCTGGCCTTGCTCTGCTAACAGGCACCGCAGAAACCCCAAAATTAAAACATTTACAGACCTTTCACTTGATGGCGGCCGCTAAGTAAGCACAATTTTTATGTTAACATGTATTTTTTCATTTAAAGCATTTCTCATGTTAGTGCATAAGTATGAGTACATAGGAAATAATTATTTCATGCTAAATCTCAGCTCTCACACTAATTTGAGAGTCAAGGATTACAAACTGTGGTCCCTCAGTAGCCTCCTGCTATTACAAAGAACTTGGCAATTCTTACTAATTTTGTGGGAACCTCACATGTGTAGAGGTAAAGTCACTGCCTCCTTGCAAGTTCGAAGGCCATGCTGCAAGAATATTGGACTTAGGAGGAGGTGCCTTTGGGGCAGCAATGCTGGGCAACAACACAATAAGTGATTGACAGATTCCAAGGCATAAGCACACAGCCTACACAGCTGTTTTCCTGGTGTTCTTTTTTCCAATGCACATTAAATTCCCATATTGGCAGCGTCAAGAGTCTGGTGAGAAAGATGTTCCTTATGGCTTGCCCTCCCCATGGAGGATTTTGAATATGGCTGGCAGAGGACATCTTGTGCGATTTATAGAGACCCAATGCTCCTAGAATGTGCTCTTTCCTTGTTCTTCTAGTATGCTCTTTAAGTGGAGCAGTGTCAAGGCTGGATCTTTCAGATTTTCTGTGATAGGGTTTAATGTAGTGGAGGCACTGTAGAGTTATCTTGTGCAAGGGCTTCTTACATTGTTAATGTTCATTTGTTGGCTCATTTCATGGAGATAATATCTTATTAAACCCTTTCTGCTTTTGACATCCACATTCACCAACCCAACCTCCACCTGTATCAACTTCAGTCTTGTTGTTTTAGGGAGCCCAAATATTTTCCTATGGGCTGCAGTGTAACAGTGCTTTAGTCTATATGTGAGCATTCCTGGGTGGCCAAGGTGGCTATAGCGTATAGTGGGTATCTGGCTGTCTTCTGCAGCCAACCTATTTCCTTCAGGGCAATGGCTGCCAGCTCCAACTTCAGAGCCCTCTTTGCTTGTCTGTCCTCTATCTCAGCTGGAGTCATGCTGTGAGAAGACATGCTGCTGCCTGCACTGGAAAAGGCATGGAATGTAGCCTGTGTACATTCATCCTCTCCTGGCACTGGAGCCCCTGTAGGGGCATCCCTCTTTTCATCCATCTCTTCCTACTCACCCTCTCCCTCATCATCCACTTGTTCCTGTATGGTGGACTGTAGGAGGCCGATACTCTTCCATGCTCTGAGGTCTATCAGGTGCACCAACTTTTTGGTCCCTTTGCCATCTTCAGCCCTTTTTCCTTAAACAGCGTTCTCTGATCTACCATGTTGAGGCTCAGATCCACCTCAGTACTTTAAAAAATCACAGGAGTAAAAAGTTTATGAAAAAAATTAAAAGGACCAATTAAATGTAAGAGTAGAACTTAAAAATCATATTAGAAAGGGATTTGGGATTTGGGTGGTAGTGCAAAACAAAAGTCCTGGATCTCACAGCAGAACACCAAACGTAATACATTGAGCTATTTGGTGAGAGTAGTGAGACCCCAGCCCAAGTAATAATCACCGTCCTTGTCAGGGTGAACCCTAAAAATCATTAAACGAACCTGAGCTCAACACCCTCGTAGCTATGTCACAGACCGACAAGCCTAATTTAGAGTCAGTGTGTAAACTTATTATCCAGTACTCAAAAAGTAATAAAGTCAGAACACAAGAAAATTCAAAACCAAGTTAAAAAAAATAAATAGAAAATGTTTTTCAGTAAAAAAAAAATGACATCTAAAAGATAATAAGTAGAATCAGAGTTATGAATTTTTAAAGTTTGAATTGAAAAATAGCATGAACAAAGCACTAAGTGCCAATCAAGGTAATCTGGTTGCACAAGACTGGGACAAGGATACGTTTTAAGGCTGATTGTAAAAGGGGCATCAAAACACATGTTATGCACATTGTCTAACCATAGAAATTGGGCCTCTGTGTCTGGGATCATGGTGGTGTGATATAAATCAAAGTAGAAAGATATCATGACCTGTACTAACTTGTCAGGTTTCGTGCAAGCTAATTGCTGGTCATTTGTAAGTTCTGTAATGTACGTGCATCCCCAGGGCTTATGGTGGAGGCCTGTCAGGGCCTTACCAGATCTGTCTTCTTCGCCATAGCATATCGCCACCGCCTTCCTGTTAAGATAATGAGTCTCTATAGTCGCCTCATCCTTGTATTTGGAAAGCTTCTCTCTGAGAGCAGCAAGTGTCTGCTCACTTCTTGTTTCAAAGAATTTGATTTTGAGTGTGCATATATCTGTTTCTAGTGCGGCAAGTTGCATTCGAGTCGCCTTAAGTATACCTGATTGCTTCAGTATGCAAGTGCCCCGTATAACAACTTTAAACAGTTCCCTAAGGTGGACGGGGAGGTAACCGAACTCTCGTTGTGAGCAAAGAAGTTGAGGCTTGCCATTCAAATTTCATCTTGAAAGCCTGCATCCCAGATGGCATGCGCCTCTAACCTGCAGGTGTAGGTCCCGTGGGAGGCATTAGGGGTGTGGCTGGGAGAAATTTCAAGTTAGACTGGTTCATAGTCAGAAAGAGTTCTAGAGAGGTGAGTGACATTTGTGGTCCAAGAAAAGGTGCTCTGTCTGAGGAGCCAATAGTCAATTCTGGAACAGATGTTGTGTGGCGGTGATACAGGTACCCTCCGTGCAAATGACTTTTCACAAGCGCCAGACACCCTGTAGGCTGTTATTTTATATGACTGTATGAAGTTGAACAGCTGTTCCCGGCTGAGGCTATTTTTCATGTTGACAAGCATCTGCTTGATGTCTAGTTCTTCCTGCTCGCCTCAGGAGCAGAAGTGGCATGGGCATGAGAGCTCTGTTCCAGATCGATGTGCGTGTTTGCCATCAAAGACTATTTTGGGTTGCTTGGCGTCCTGTTTGCCATGTTGAGTAGCTGTAGCACGTAACAATTCACTAAGACCCGTCTCACCCCAATGTCCGTACACCATGGACCAGGGGGCACAGTCAAACTCTGTTTCAACTGTCAGCCGGGGGTGTAAGGCAGAAGGTAGTCCAGTGTCCAATCTTTGCTGGCTCACTGAGGCCCAGGGGGTCAGAGCAGTTTGCCAATCTGAGGCAACAGCGATAAGGTGGAGGTGAGGCCATTTGTGTTCCCCATCTCTACATGCCCCACCCCCCTATGTCCCGCCTTACCCAGAATTCTGTAGCAGGGAGGACGAGGGGCAAGTAGCAACCCAAAGGCCCAGGTGGGGCGGAATGACAGGCACTTCTGCGCACTGTGATGCGACATCTATCCAGGCGGGAGGGAAGCTACCCAGACAGCAGACAATTACAGGTGGTCCGAGTAGGACAGCCCAGCGGTGCGAGAAGCCCCTTCCACCGACCATCAGTGTGGGGCAAGGCTGCCACAGGCAGCACTCGTAGGTACTGCACCTGCCACGCTGTCATCTTGACCGCAGTCTGGCCTCCCATGCATCCTGCAGCATAAGCATGCTTCAAGGCCTCAGAGCCAGGCTGTTTACAATCCAGATCTAGCAGCCTCAACCCCCCTCTCCCCAGGGCCCATCGCTGCAGGTACGGCTGTTCAGATATGCAGGGCCTGGATTGTGTAGGAGTTTATAAGGGTGTGCGAGGAGCTTCAATAGGGAGCATTTGTACACTGGGAGCCAGTGGAGGTCTTAGCAGTGTGTGGAGCTATTACTACGCAGTGGGAGATAGAGCTTGAGTCTGGCTGCAGCATTTTGAATGAACTGAAGTCTCTTGATGAGCTGTGTGGTGATGCTGACATAGAGTGCATTCCCGTAGTCCAGCTTGCTGGTGATCATGGCTTGTGTAACGGTACTTCAGGTGTTGAGGGGGAGCCATCTGAAGACTTTTCATAGGAGTTTGAGGTTGTAAAAACAGCAGAAGGTGAGCAAGTTGATCTTGCTGGTCACTGAGATATTAGTGTAAATTACTATCCCTAGGTTCCTGGCTTGGTTTAATGGTTTGGGTGTAGGCCCTAGTTCGGATTAGTGAGGTGCCTTTCCCAAAGAGCACTACCTCAGTCTTGTCTGAACTGAGCTTTAGACAGTTGATCTTCATTCAGTCAGTGCCTTTTGACGTGCAGGTGGTGAATTTCAACAGGGTGTTGGTGGTTTCCTCAAAGAGGGAGAGGATGAGCTGCATGTCATCGACTTACAAGACGATGCTGAGGCCATAGGCATATATGATGCTGGTGAGTGGTGCCATTTGGCCATTATTGAGCATGGGGCAATCCTTGGAGGACTCAGGAGATCAGGTTGGAAATGAATGACATGTATGTATCCAGGCTGACGGACTGCTTGCATCTGGTAAGGAAGGAGCTGATCCATCAGAGTGCAGGTCTGTGTGTGCCAGTTTTGTGAGAGTGTTTGATGAAGATGGGGTAAGAGACTGTGTTGAATGCAGCAAAGAGGTTGAGGAGGATGAGTGTTCCTGTCTTTCCCTTGTCTGTGATAAGGCAAATTTTGTCAGTGGCAGTGATGAGGGTGGTTTTGGTGCTGTGATTGGGCCTACATCCAGATTGCAAAGGGTACAGAAGATAGTTGTCATTGATTTAGTTGGCCACTCTTTCCAAGACTTTAGCCTGGTAGGGCAGTAGGGAGATGGGCTGTAGTTGGCCAGAGTCTTCAGATTTGCTGCAGGTTTCTTCAGTGGTAATAGTATGTTGGCGTGCTTACAGGCATGCAAGAAAATATCAGTGGTTAGCGAGTCATTGAGTAGTGGGATGAGAGCAGTGCAGTTGGTTTTGGTTTCTTTGATGAAGATTAAGAGTAGATATGGGTTAGATAGGGCTTCCAAGTAGATGGAGCTCACCATCACAGCAGTTTCCATCATGGTGAAATGGATTTATGGGGTGCTCATCTCTTCGGGTTGGAGGGTGGCTAGGTCTGTTTGGGGAGCAAACTTGTGGTATGTGGTGCTGATTTTGTCAATAAAATAGTGGAAGAGCTGAATGCAAAGATTTTGAGTGTGATGGTGGTGAAGGTGAATTCCTTTACTGGAGAATATGCAGTTATTTTGAGCTTGAGCAGTGAGAATTGCATGCTTGTTGGAGCTGAGCTGCTGGTGTTAAATCTCTAGAGCTGATCTGTAGGTCTGGCGATTTCATTATGGGTGTCTCTCCATCAGTGTTCAAGTGTTTCTAATAGTGTTTGATAGTCTTACTGGTAAATCACAGGGCACTAATGCAAGGTGTTTATAAAAACAAATCAAGCAGTACAACAGTCTTTTTTGCAGCTCTAAGGCTATTCAAATCTCCTCTCCTTAACATGGAGAAATATCACTATTAATGTACTAGCTGCCTCCCCCGCAAATAAGATCTCAGCTGTTTCATTATTGATCAGTGACTCTAAAATATTTGCCATGATAAGAGCTTCAAGACTCCAGAAAGGTGGATGATCATTAAATGACTTTGACCCAGATCACAGTCTAACAATTTAGAAGCTGTGGTGTACACATTGATCCCACAATAGCTAGCCACCATCTGTTTAAAGCTATATATGTGGAAGCAGTATTTACATCTGCAATCATATTTAAGAACGTAGACTCTCACCATAGTTTCCTTACACTGTACAGAGAATACAAGTGGTAACTCTATTTATAAAGTGTTCATACAATCTTGTATTAATAACCTTGCATATGGAAATAGAAATTCCTGAATTGATCAACTATCAAACATAGTTGTACACATTTCAGGCTGCACCGTTAGGTGGCACCACGTTTCCAACTTGGCTATGGTGCCTCACCAAATGTGTCGTCATGGAGCAGCCTGATATGCTAACCTGACTTCTTTCTGTCATTTACTTTTTTTGCGCCCATCAGCACAAATCTGGAGGTGCTGTCCACTGAAAATGTACTCACTGTGACTTTAATGAAAGTGTCTCCTAAGAAAAAAGGGCTCCCATAATTAACGTTCCTGTCATCTTCAAGGTTATTATTCTGACTCGGGTAACACCTGCCTTTGCAACATTTTGGAGCTTGCTTAAGAGTCCAGTTCGACTCACTGTTGTGGTTTAATTTACTAAGTAGCTGTGGAAGTCAGGAATGGGGCCTCCTTGCCATCTAGAGGCTGTGGCAAACAAGAGTTGATGCCTCTTCAGATCCTGTTCTCAGGACAGATAGAGAGAGATAGCTTAGTTCCCAAAGAAATCTTTCCACTCAAAGTTTGTTGTATAGGATGGAGAATTACTCTACTTCTTCCAGATGTTAGTTACTTTAGGTTACAGGATGGGTCTTCTAATCTATGGGCCTCCTCCCCAACTTCAAGCTTATCATTGAAATGATCTGCTGGTTTGGAGCACATGAGCCCAGTGCCAGAATGTGGCTCTATTCTGGCTGAGCGCCCAATGCTGCTGGATCAGTGCCCTGCTTTTCTGATTGTGTGCTGACTTTGATCATGTGGTAGCTCTCAGCCAGGTTTTGTTGGTTATGTTCCATCTGCCTCCAGCTCCCTAAGGTGCACCTTTGAACTCCAAGATGCCTGCAGGACACTTGACCATGTCTCTGTCAGTGGCCTTCATACAAGACTAATTGACCCCCATAAATGTTTCGAATGCAATACTGATCTCTTTTGCCATTGAAGGTCTCCCTGATTCTTTTGACTCCGGCATCAATGTCATACTCTCCTTTGGATCTGTTTTTGAGGTTACCTAGGAACAGAGCAATTTAGGACATAGTCAAATACTAAGGGAAATGAAGGCTTAGTCTTAGTCTTCATGCAGGCCTTGTTCAATCCTTGATTGCCAGAGGCTTTTATGTTCAGAACATCAGTAGAGAGGCGAACACCCTTCACTCTTATTCGGCTCCAATAAAGGCCCCAGTTTGGAGCTAATGCATTGTTCACATTGTCAGATTTTTTTTCTCTTTCTAGCTGGCTTAGGTTCTCAAATTGCCTTTGCTAGCTGCAGAGAATGTTGGGCCGAAAAAGTTACTCACATGATGATGGACATGAACTCCCACCCCGAATACAGCAACTGTACTGATGTCTGGATCCCTAATGCTGTTTTTTCGTGCCATATGCCATCACAGATATCATGCATGTGTATCATGACATAAGCCTCTCTCACTGATTGTGGTCTTGTTAACCTTGAAGGGTGGCAAAAGTGCTACCTTCACAGTGGTTAAAGCTCTACTTCCTTTACCAAGAGTTAAGCAGTACGAGTGTGGTGGTGGCAGCATACAGTGCAATAATCCTTAGATGTGAACAGTTCCTTTTTACCTGTGTCCCTGGAGTGAGGCCTACAGACGTACTTACTTAAATTTCCACTACTGTGTGCTTAACTCACCCTTGACCTACAATTGTTTGGTGTGTAGTGCTGCACAGTGCATGTGTGATCTACATGTGCTGGGTGTATTTGTGCCTCTGAATGGTGCAATACAGGGGTAATGCAGGACTGTGGAATGTGTGTGTTATATGTATGTGCTGGGTTTATGTGTGCCTGTGAGTGGTACAATACATAACAAATGTATTGCACTGCAGTCCATGTATGTGTATGCGTGTGCTGGCTATATGTGTGCCTGTGAATAGTGCAATACACAGAAGGCTCTGTGTTCTTTTTTGGGAGACCCAAGGTTTCATGATGAAATATATATGAGGAGAGGAGGTAGGAGCATCACCCTAGATAGATTGCATTCTTGTAGGCTGGGTGAGACATACTGGGGCAAGGGAGAGCCAGGATCTCCAGTACACTTTAAAGGGTGCTCCTTGGTTTAGAGGAAGGTCATAAAGAAAGGACCTGGGCACATCTCAAGAAGGAAATGGGGCTGATAGGAGAATCATAAAGAGTAGAGCTAGGCACTGTGGTAACCTTTAGATACACATATAACTGAATCTAGTAACTTCCATGGCGTGTGTTGTGAGGCTATCAGATTTGAAGTTGCTCCACATAAACATCAAAGACTCAGACTCTAAATCACATTTGGTGTCTGGAAATGAACTATAAGAAGGGAAGCTTGAGGCCCCAAAAATTGTGTGAGGGAGGGAGAAGCTCTGCACCTGTGACCAGGACTGGGGGCTAAGGCCTCCTGGTACCCAGCTGGATGAGGGAACATCATTCAGGGAATTCAAGACTACCTCCCTTGAAGCTTGGAGCATCAGCTCCTGCCTACTTGCCAAGACCTGATGTGCCCTGTGAGGAAGAGATGAGATTTGGAGGAAGCCAGGTCCAGAAGGGGAATCCTGGTGAAAGGATCCTGTAACATGGTGTGAGGAGACAGCTATTGCACTGATCAGGTTGTTGCCTGTGTGCAAAGGAAGTCGGTGACCCTAGTATGCAAGAGGACGGTTGTCGTAAAGTGAACTATGATTGTTGCTGCACTGAAGAGGTCATCGCCCTTGTGCAGGTTACATTGGTGACACTGTATGCCAGGTGGGGCCCCAGTGAAGAGAGCTGCTGTGCCGATCGGGTCGGAGCCCGTGTGCAGTGGAGGTACGGTGATCCCAAATGTCAGAGGGGGCCACCAGGACCAAACAAGATGTGTGAATTGGCTGAAATCATCATTGGTTATCCTAGGTGGCGGGAGCAATGACTGGGGACCAACACCACTACCTTCAAACCGCCACCACAACCTACATGCTGGAAGAACGAAGAACTTACCTAGTTTATAGGAGCATCCAAAGCGACCTCGGCCGCTGCAGGCCTTCGCATGAGAAACACAAAAACAGCCAATTGTAGCCCACCTGTGAAAGACTTACTGCAGACAGCCGCTGCAGCTCCATTATTCTTTGAGACTCTGGTCGCTCCAATCGTGCTGGTGTGGGTAAGACAGCTTCCAGGCCAGACGTCCCCAGGAGAACTTGTTTGCAGACGGTGCTTCAGCACAGGCACCCTTTGACTTTAATAGAGTCAGAGTGGGACTCCTGAGACTCAGACTACTAGTTGGGCTTAACTTGAATGTTGCCTGTGAAAAATGGGGCATAACCACTATAGCTTACTTGAGTAGAGTGGGACTGAGGCATTTCCCTGTGAAACACTACAGCCCAGACCTCAGGGGACTGTGTGTATTGTTTGTGAACATCATATTTCACTTTGTAACCATAGCTACATGCTTCTTTTGTCACAAGTTTTTAACAGGACAATCATTTATTGCTGCTTCTGTGCGTATTTTGAGTTTAGAGCCTGTCTTCAGCCCCCTGTGTCTACCTCCCCTCCAAGAAGTCTTGGATGGCCTGACTCGCACTACCACAGAGAGTCAAGTGCTAAAGGGGTACTTGGTCGAGTTGGCCAGGATCCATAGTAGGTCACGCCATGGGACATCAGAAGTAAAAGCCTTCAATCCCCATGGTTTGGTCCAATAACCCCTAGTTGCCTCGTAGCCCTCTGAAGGGCGTCCTGATAAACAGAGTTTCTCTAGCTCATTTTTCCCCTCATCTGATTATTTGTTACAGTTAGTGAGGCCATCTTAGAACTTGTAATGCCCACCTGGGTTAGGCTTATCTCTGCACAGGCCACCCACTGCCAAGTTGCTCATTGCCTCACCAAGACCCAGAAGACCCAAAATTTCTGTGTCCTTATTTATTGCCTGGACGTCTAGTACCACAAGCTCTGGATTTTTTCGTAACTATTGTTGGCTTTGTTTGATCCTTTCTACCTGAAGAGAGTCTCATAGATTAAGGCAGTAGAAAATACACTTTTTGATCTAGAAGCTTGACTCTTTACTAAGCAGTGCCACTTGCCTGTTGTTGCGCTACTCTCATGATTTTTGAAAACTTGTGTGGCACTGATGGGGTTTCCGCTTCTTCCAGGCCACGTGGATGGACACTGTGCAGAAGTCGTTCATGTTGGACTTGGTGCCCCAAACACATTTTTAGATGCTGTCTTAACACAGTGGATTTGGTGGCCATATCCATAGTGTCCTCCTGTGACAGTTTGGAGACAGGCCTGTTTGCATTCCACTGATCCTCTAGACGATGTCCAGTTTCTGATGGATATAGCTACCTGTGGCTTCCTCACCTAAAGAATTTTCCCCACGCGCCAGCTTTCAACGAAATTTTCTTCTAGCTCTGCACGTCGACGATGATGTCACAATTGCCCGACTCCCATGCAACGCCATATGACGTCATCCAGACAATAAGAGGTCCTCGTCGACGTGCAGACGCCAGTTCCCTTTTTTCCGTGCCTTAGAGTAACATTTTTTTCTTCGAGGCTACCAGGGAGCTAAAGTCTCACTTCGGTGTAACAATGTCGCAGCCAAGGAAGTCGGGTTTTAAACCCTGTAGGGAGTGCGGAGGTCGGATGTCGGTCACGGTCCCACACGAAAATTGCTTGTGGTGTCTCAGTTCTGACCATGAAGTCGAGGCGTGTGGTTCATGTCAGCGCATGAATCCGAAGGCCCTGAAGGAGCGGGAGGCCAAGTTATTCCTGGCAAGGCCCAAGAAGAAGGAGGAGAAACATAATCGCCGGGAATCTTCTTCTAAGTCCTCGAGATCTCACCGGCGTCATCAAGACTCTCGGCGCCGGCATTGATCACGGCGCCAGTCGAGTAAGGACTGCTCCCGTTCGAGGTCACCATTGGCTCGATGTCGACCGACTTGGGAGGTCAGCCCAGCTGTTACACCTCCCCCGTCTACGACTCCAGCTTCACCGACGTCTCCGCTGTCGGTCTTTGAAGTTGATCCGCATCAGGAGCCGAGGGCTTCTCTGTCGCAGATGGAGATGCCTGAGCAGACGCCGGCTTTGCCTCAAGCACCGGCTCCACAAAGTTATCCGGCGTTCCCGGCGCCGGGCACAGACCCAGCTGCATTCCTCAATGCAATGTTTAACATCTTCGCCACCATGGCGCCAAGAGGTGTGCATGCGGGGCCGTCAGGTCCTTTGGCCTTGACATGGGTGTTCCGGCTTCTTATAGGCTGACTTCCTTCATGCCCTTTCTTCCTTCGGGAAGTGCTGGTTCGGCGCCGGTACCTATGGCGTCACCTAGAAGACCGGTGATACCGACGACGTCCACCGCCCCGGCGCCGATGAGTTCGCCATAGCTCCAATCGACCTTAAAGAAGCCTATGGCGCCGATTGATCTGGCCTCGGATGACTCCGGGGGTTGGCCCTGTCCAAGGTCTTCGGCGTCGGCTGACGCCCTATCTACGCCGGGGATTGAATCCAGGCTCCGCTCCAGAAGGTTGGCTCTGAGGCTGCTAGAGGAGCAGGAGTATGAGAAGCAGCTCTTGTAGGAGCGAGAGATTGTGGAGCCGTCAGGGGACCTGCAAGGATTGGACACGGCGAGTGGTTTAGACACTTCCCCAGAGTGGGACTTGGCTTCTCCGGGGGAGTATACAGAGGAGGCTGCCTCTTTTCATGCCGTGGTGTGGAAGGCAGCAGACTTTTTGGACCTTCCTCTTCCAGCTGCAGAGGTCAAGACCAACATTCTTACTGAGGTGTTGCATCAATCACCAGCTGTGGCAAAGCCGCTTGTTCCATTCAATGAGGTGCTTATGGACCCTATTAGGGAGGTGTGGAAGAAGCCTGTGACTTCGACTGCGGTGAACAGGTCGGTGGCAAGAAGGTATCGAGTGGCTCCAGGTGATCTGGCTTTTTTATCCAAGCACCCGACTCCGGAGAGTTTGGTTGTGCAGGCTTCATGTTCCTCTTGCTCTGCTCCGGGATCTTTTCCAGGAGTTCCCGCAGACAGGGAGTCTAAGAGAATGGACCAGTCGGCTAAGAAGGCATTGTCTTCATGTAGCATGGCTCTGAAATCTACAAACGCTACTTGTATTCTAGGATGATATATTTATGCTTTTATGGAAGAGGCCAAGGGGCACTCTGGATTGTCTCAAGAGGTGCTTAACCTTTTGTCGGACGGTCATGCGGCGGTGACCCACATGATTCAATCTGGACTAGACACCTCAGACTCGATGGTGGGCTTCGGTCGGCAACCTTTCTCAAATTCAAATCAATCTTTATTCGGATTTTATTCCATAAAAGATCAAACAATCTCTTTAAAATGGTAAAAATATACAGTAAGATACTTCGAGAAAACATTACTGATAAATAAATAAAAACCCTTGCTACTACAGATTGAGGAATTATTCATTCTCATTCCGGAGATTTTCTAAGTACGACAGCTTTTTCCTTAGTTCTATGGCATTTAGGATAAATGTTATCACTGCATCACATTTCTCATTGGTATCCAGTTTACATAAGTAATTAAAAGTTTCTCTACAATAAAATAATTTGTTGATAATAAATAAAGGTTTTAAAAATTACTTCCTAACATTGTGATAAAATGTACAAGATATAATAAAGTGCATTGTGGATTGTGCAAATTGTCCCACACAGGGGCACTTCGGTAGGCTTTTACTCCAAATCCTCACCTTTGGGAAAGCTACCAAAAAGTGCAACATTCTAAAGCGCATTCGAGTCAGATAAAATCTATCCTGAATGTTTGTTACTTTTAGGAAATAATTTGGCAGTACCTCGTTGTTTTTAGTCATATAAAGTGCTACTGTTGACTTCCTACATTCTCTATTTTCTCTATCACTAACCCTCCATGCCATAAGTTGATTTTTCAATTCTTTCTTGCTAAATTGAAGGATAATACCTGGATTGTCCAAATTTGGAACTAGATTTATACCTTTCAACAAATCTTTTAAATGCACGAACCATGGAATTCTATCCCAATATTCTAGTGTAAGGCAATCTTTAATAATCTTTTGGGTAAAATGCTTCCCTTCTTTAGACCAAATACCATGCCAGGCCAACAACGCATTGGTGTATATTAGATCTTCCACATAAGGTCAACCCAACTCCTTGTGTACCATAAATGTGGAGGTAGTATTTGGCACAGCAAGTAGTCTGCTAAAAATGTATTCTCTAGCACTTGTAATGAACGGATCTCGGGCATCGAACCCCAAAGGGCAGAACCATACATAATGCTGTTAATTGATTTACTTTTGTAGATTTGCAGCATTTCCCTAAGGGGTTTATTGCCTTTTTTTTTGAAAATCTAAAAACAGCCTCAGTTGTCCTAACATACTTCATCTTGATAATTTGTAGACGTTGTTTCCAATGACCCATATTAGAAAACTGTATACCCAGATATGTAAATCCATTCACCTCTTCACATTTATAGCCTTTGATTAAAAAAAAAAGCTTTCTTCCTGACCTTTCCCTGTCCACAAGTCATTACAACAGTTTTGCTCATATTCAACAACATATCTCTTTCCTCCATAAATTCCACCAAGCCCTCGATTAACCGCTGCAACCCATTTGCAGTTCGTGACAGCAGTACAGCATCATCTGCATATAAAAGGTCTGGGATAGAGCATTCTCCTATTTTAGGGATATCGATTTCCATATTTTTTAAATGGGCATCTACTCCATTTATATAAAGGGAGAATAGAAGAGGCGCCAAAACACAGCCTTGACGTATTCCTCTCCCTATCCTAAAACCTGGGGTACACTCTCCATTTCTTCCATATCTCACCCGCGCTGTTAGATGATTATATAATTGTGCCAAGAAACTTATTATATCTAAGCGTGCGCCCATATCTGTTAAAACTTTCCACAGTTTAGCATGGTTCACCAAATCAAAAGCACTGCTAAGATCGGCAAAACAAAGGAACATAGGACCCTTCCTTGCTATTGTATATTTGCTTATTATTAAATTAAGGTTTATACATTGTTCCAGAGTACCAACCCCAGGCCTAAATCCCAATTGAGCCTCTGTGAGTATATCGTTTTTGGCTGCCCATAATTCTAATCTTTCTAGGAGTACTCTTCCCAGCAATTTGACAGAGGTATCTAAAAGTGAGATTGGCCGATAGCATTTGGGGTCACCTCTATCTCCCTTTTTGAAAATAGGAACAATTATGCTTTCAGTCCAAGATGTTAAAATATATCCCTTTGTCACACTCAAAAAGACTTGGGTCAAAAAAGGGCACCATAGGTCGATGTATGTCAAGTAGGCATATACTGGCACCCCGTCAGGGCCTTTCAAGCATCTTCCCATAGCAGATTTCACTTCCCCTATACTAACTGGTTTAAAAAAAGGTGGCTTTATTTCAATTATCCCCCTATTCGATGTGTGAGTAGTCAGATTATCTGGGTTAAAAATTGAGCCAAAATGTGAAAGCCATTCTGATGATGGAACGTGTACTGTTATTTGGGGTACATCATTATTTTTTAGGAATGGTTGATTAATTGTTTTCCAGAATAGAGTACTATCTTTTAATGTCGTTGCTTGCTCAAGATTAGCCCATGCCCTAGCTCTCAATTGTGCCTTCCTCGTCATTAGTGCATGTTTGTAGTTAGAGCGTTTAATAATTACCTCTTCCCTATTTCTTGGTCGAGCCTGCAGGGCTTGTTTTAATTCCTGGCTTGCTAATGAACAATTGTGATCAAACCACACCACTTTTTCTCTCTTTTTGTTCCCCAATGTTCTCACTAGGCTTCCTGCAATGGCATTTCTAAGCTGGTTAAAGGATCCTAAGACCTCATTTGGGCTTTGGTTATATTCTGTACATGTGAGAATTTCTTGACAGTGTTGTGTCACAACTTTTTTCATCACATCTATTTCATTTACCCCAGTCCATTTAATTACAATACCATTTTCCCTTCTTATTCCTATATTTATTGCCAGTCGTTCACCTATATTAAAAGGTTTAGCCATTCTCATAGTTAATAGCAAGGGATGATGATCACTATAGATGGTTGGCTCAATCTTCAGGGATTCGACCACATCCATATTACTCTTAGACATTGATATATGGTCAATTAATGGGAAATGTCCTCTTCCTATAAACGATGGAAGCTCCATTCCTTTAAGCCCGTCTTGTTCCATCAGTTCTAAATCATATCTAAATAATATCTCATTCAGTGCAATTCCATAATTGTTAGGCAAAAAGTGCGATTGTGCGCCCCCCCCATCGTCGACAAATCCACATGTCTTTCCTATAGTATTCGGGCATGTACTAATATTGAAATCTCCAACCCATATTATTGTATAGCTTGAAGTTATATCATTTACAAAAGTTTGTAAATCTTCCTGAAGAGTCAATGCCACTACTCTATTGGTGCCATCAAATTGATTGTTGTAGTAGTTTATTAAAACAATCCCTAAAATTCCATCTATCTGAAGATATAAAAACTGATGATAAGGGGAATCAAGGGAGGATTTCACCAATATATACGGTACCAATGTTGAGATCAGTATTGCTAATCCTCCGTTTGACCTACCGCTAGGTGAGGCAGAAGCTGGGGTGGAGAATATGGCATATCCTTCAATAAAAAAGGATCCTGTGTGCCATGTCTCTTGTAGGCAGATTATATGTGAGGAGCTTATTATGGTCTGCCATTCCTTCTCAACCATTTTCGTTTTTACTCCAGCTATATTCCACGACATGAGTATAATTAAGTCTCCTGCTAGGGGCCTCCCATCTGACTCAGCGTCACCATTACAACTTGAAGATTTTGGAATGGGGGCTACAGTAGTAGGTTGTATTTTGTCAGGTAGCAAGATCTCTTTTCTACTCATGTCCTCCTGCAGTCAGTCCAAATCCTCCATGTTACTCAGGGGAGCGAATCGATTGGAACACTCTGGTTTGTTATACCTCTCCAGATTACTGGGTGTTTTCCCTGTGGCCCCCGTGTCTCTTTTGCCTGAGGTATTCATCATTCTGTAAAAATATCCTAAAGGAACGGCCATAATCTCTTTTCTCAGATTTTTACAAGTTCGATATCTTATATCCAAGTCCGCTAGTAGTTGACCCACAAAGCGAGGATTACGAAAATTAACCACAATGCAATCTCCCTCTTCTTCCTCCAAATATCCCACCCAATCAACTCTTCTTGCATATAAGATTTCACAAAATAGTATATCTGGTGTACATATATTCCCTGCCATCCAGTGTACTACTTCGTTACGTAAATCTGCCCAAGTCTCAACGATGTTTGGTCTCAATTTGGGAACATTTTTAAGAATGATTGTATATGGTGTAGCATCTGGTGGTAATTGTAATACCTCTTTCACAGGTCTATTTCTAATCAAGGACTGGCATCTATGATTTCTATCCAGTTGCTCCATATGATTGATCATGGGTTCCTTAGACAGGGGAATTTCTTTCTGTATGGGATGCCGATATCCTATACTTCTTTTGTTAGAATCTGCTTTCCCTGTCATTGCACTATTCCTTATATCTACAGCCGCTTGGCTCTCATTTGATATAGTGTCACAACCATGGGACAAATTTTTCGCTTCAGTCATTGAATTAACACTTACTTCTATCTTAGTTATACGTTCTTTTATCTCCTTGAATTCTAGCAATACTTATGACTCTATCTGGTCTAGCTTGCCATGCAGTTTCTTGAAAAGGATTTCCATACGTTTTTGTAAAGGGCCATCGTTATCTGGTGATAGTGTTACTGCATGAGCCCCATGCATTTCAGTTATTATTTTGCTACCCTTAGAAAACTGTGAAGATGATAGCATAAACTTAGATTTAGTAGTCTGACTTCTTCTTTTTTTCTTTGGTGGTGAAGGAATTTGGTCATCTGTACTGTTCAAGGAATCGATTTCTTCTATTATATCTGTAGGTAATAAAGGGCCTAAGGAAAATCTGGGATCCACCCCAGTACATTTTTCCTTTGGGGGTTTTAGTGCTCACTTCAGTGATAGCCTCATGTAAGAAATTTTTTGTTGCCACTAAACGTGCTTCAGCATTAATCATTTCTTCATTAATTTTCCCCATTGCATCTCTGAGATAATTAGTGATCGTATTAGCACTTCTCTGTTTTTTTTTTTATTAATACCGTTCCCTATTTGGTTTTGCTTTCTTTTCCCCATTATGTATATTATGTATATGGGTTTACTATGTTGAACACTCTTATCTAGTCACGACAAAATATATGCAAATCACTAAACCGGATAACAACAGAATGAGTCCAGCCCAACCTCCTCCGGGCTCTGGCAGGCATGACGCGGGAGCGCGAAAGGAGTTATTAGAGGGCTCCTGCTCCTGTCCACAGAGCCGGTACCAGCTACAAGTGCAAAGTGGCAGTGCAAGGAAAAGGATTATTATAGGGCTCCTGCCCCTGTCCACAGAGCCGGCACCAGCTACAATCGCAAAGCGGGAGTGCAAAGAAAGGAGTTTTTAGAGGGCTCCTGCCCCTGTCTATAGAGCCGGCACCAGCTGCAGCTCAAAGTCTTTAAGCGTCTCCTCGTGGCCCTATAACACACTGGGTAATGTGGTCCATACGAGGGTCAGTCTGGGAAAGCGCACGCCCCTACCATATGTAGGTGCCCAAAGCCAATAATTGCCCAAAAATAAAAATTTCAGGGGGGTGGCCCAGCCCAGCCTCTGTCAGGGGCAGGACGGGCCCGCCCTTGGCCCGGGCGCCGCCCGCGCGCGTCCTGCGGGGTGGGAGCACAAGTTTGATTTTAAAGGGCTCCTGCCCTCGATAATGCAGCCGCCGCCTCCTCCTGTAGAACGCGCTTCCCACAGGGCGGGAGCGCGAGTTTGATTTTAAAGGGCTCCTGCCCTCGATAATGCAGCCGCCGCCTCCGCCCGTAGAACACGCTTCCCACAGGGCGGGAGCGCGAGTTTGATTTCAAAGGGCTCCTGCCCTTGATAATGCAGCCGCCGCCTCCTCCCATAGAACGCGCTTCCCGCCGTGACTTCGACTGCCGTGAACAGGTCGGTGGCATGAAGGTATCGAGTGGCTCCAGGTGGTCCGGCGTTTTTATCCAAGCACCCAACTCCGGAGAGTTTGGTTGTGCAGGCTTCATGTTCCTCTCTCTCTCTGCTCCGGGATCTTTTCCAGGAGTTCCCGCAGACATGGAGTCTAAGAGAATGGACCAGTCGGCTAAGAAGGCATTGTCTTCATGTAGCATGGCTCTGAAATCTACAAATGCTACTTGTATTCTAGGACAATATATTTATGCTCTTATGGAAGAGGCCAAGGGGCACTCTGGATTGTCTCAAGAGGTGCTTCACCTTTTGTCGGACAGTCATGTGGCGGCGACCCACGTGATTCAATCTGGACTAGACACCTCGGACTCGATGGTGGGCTTCGGTTGGCAACCTTTCTCAAGGAAGGCCGTTCTCGTTGCCTCATCCAGTGGCCACAGTTACAACTGATGCCTCCACTCTAGGGTGGAGAGCTCATCTGGGGGACCTGGAGGTCAAAGGTCGTTGGTCTCCAGTGGAACAGAGGTTTCACATCAATCTGTTGGAACTGCAGGCGATACGTCTGGCTCTCAAGGCCTTCCTCCCTTCCCTTTGCGGTCAGTCGGTTCAAGTCTTGACGGACAACACTACTGCGATGTGGTATATAAACAAGCAGGGAGGAGTGGGGTCGTACCTTCTCTGCAGAGAAGCTCTTCAGCTCTGGTCCTGGGTTCAGGACCATCGGATTTGCTTGGTAGCAAACCATTTGGCCGGAGTTCTGAACGTGCGTGCGGACTGTCAGTCGGCACATCTCGACCGATCACGAGTGGCGTCTTCATCCAGATCTGGTCCTTTACATCTTCCAGAGGTGGGGATATCCACAGATAGATCTGTTTGCCACTTGGGAGAACGCGCACTGCCTGTCTTTCTGCAGCCTCCAGTATCCGATACAAGGAGCTTTAGGGGGCACGTTTCAGATGTCCTGGAAGGGTCAGTTGCTTTTCGCGTTTCCCCGTATACCCTTAATTCCTCGGGTTCTGAGGAAGATCCGCCAAGACAGGGCCCAAGTCATCTTAATAGCCCCGGATTGGCCAAGAAGGGTGTGGCATTCAGACCTTCTCCAACTCTCTTTGTGCCCTCCGCGCCGTCTCCCTTACAGGGCAGACCTCCTCTCGCAGTCGCAGGGGCAGGTTCTACACCCCCACCTCCAGAGCCTGCACCTTCATGCCTGGAGATTGAACGGGGCAATCTGAGTTCCTTTTCTCTCCCGCCTTAGGTGGTGGAAGTTATATTATCGGCCAGGCGACACTCCACCAAATCTGTCTATGCAAGCAGGTGGGCTAGATTTGTGAGTTGGTGTGGAGAGAATCAAATTGATCCCTTGAGTGCCCACTTATCTGACATCCTGTTGTTTGCTTTATCCTTGGCACAGAGAGGTTGTGCAGTTGCCACTGTTAAGGGCTATTTATCCGCGCTGTCGGCTTTTCTGTGCCTTCCAGACCAACCCTCTTTGTTTAAGTCGCCTATTGTGTTGAGGTTCATTAAGGGGCTCACTAATAAGTTTCCGCCCACTCCGTTTGTTATGCCACAGTGGGATCTTAACTTAGTATTGACCTTTCTTATGGGTTCACCGTTTGAACCAATGCATTCTTGTCCTTTGAGACTTTTGGTTTTGAAGACTGTTTTTCTGGTTGCCATAACATCGGCTAGAAGTGTGAGTGAGCTCCAGGCTCTTAGTGTAGAACCCCTACATACTTCCTTTTACAGGGACAAAGTGTTGTTAAGGACCAAGGCGGCTTTCCTTTCGAAGGTTGTTACACCCTTTCATTTAGGACAGTCCATCACTCTCTCTTCCTTCTATCCTCTACCTCATCCATCCAAGGAGGAAGAGAGGCTTCACCGACTTGATCCAAGAAGAGCGTTGAGCTTCTTCGTCGACAGGACGAGGGAGTTCAGACTAGATGATCAGCTCTTCGTCGGTTACGTGGGGAAGAGGAGAGGCAAAGCTGTCCACAAGAGAACGCTTTCCAGGTGGGTCATTCTTTGCATCAAGTTATGTTATTCTTTAGCAAAGAAGGAACCTCCTGTGGGACTCCGAGCCCATTCCACCAGGGCTAAGGCGGCTTCATCGGCCTTAGCTAGAGGTGTTCCTGTGGTTGACATCTGCAAGGTGGCAACTTGGGCATCCCTCCACACTTTTGCCAAGCATTATTGTTTGGACTCTGAAGTTAGGAGGGATGGCCATTTTGCACGCTCAGTGCTGCAGGATTTCTTGGTTTGACCATTCAGGCACCCACCTCCGGGGGCGGTACTGCTTTGGGACTCTATTCTTTAGGTGAGGAATCCACAGGTAGTTGTATCCATCAGAAAAACAAGTTACTTACCTTCGGTAACGCCTTTTCAGGTGGATACACTAGTTACCTGTGGATTCCTCACGGTCCCACCCGCCTCCCCGTTGCCTGACTGGTCTTACCACGAATTCCTTGGGTGAGTGCCCGTATATTGTACATATGTATATACTGATGCAATGATTTATATATGTGTATATAGTTGTTTCTATATATATTTTTTTTTTTTAAAAGAAAGAAAGAAAACGTGTATATATGTATATATTTATGCACATATTTCGTATTGTTATTTCTATTGGTTATGTTTCATATTAGTGAAATAAATGTTGGTATATAAGTTTGATTGATGTGTTCATATCACATCTGTAATGTCAATGTTCTCTTGCTCGCCTCAAAGGCACGTAAAAAATGGTGATAACTGACATCTGCACGTCGACGAGGACCTCTTATTGCCTGGATGACATCATACGGCGTCGCGTGGGAGTCGGGCAATTTTTATATCATCGTCGACGTGCAGAGCTAGAAGAAAATTTCCATCGAAAGCTGGCGCGTGGGGAAAATTCTTTAGGTGAGGAATCCACAGGTAGCTAGTGTATGCACCAGAAAAGGTGTTACTGAAGGTAGTAACTTGTTCTTCTGTGCTTATGCACCTCATCTAATGGTCATAGTATTTTGTGGGTCAGGGAAACAGGTGTTTCTTGTCTTAACCTCCAAACACTAGCTGAGCACAAGCCGAAGCCGAGTTGCTTTCCCCTGGGCACATTTTCTGACAGTAGGAGCCTTTTATTTGCCGACCTCATATCCTCAATTCCAGCTTCAACTCCCTACATCTCTTTGGAGTGATTTTTTTTGTGTGTGTCCAGTTCTTATCTTTCACAGGAGGACAGAAGTTTCAGACTCTGTCTCTACTTTTTGGAAGAATGTGTTGTAGCGTTTTTTTAAATCTACAAAATGTGCAAATATCATGTGAAAATTGTGTTTATTAGTGTTTTTTATGATTCATAATCGATGGATTAATGATGTTGCACTTGATACAAGTTGCCTAAGTAATTTAGAAATGTGAATAATGTATTGAATAGTTATGCCACATCTTTGTGTAATATGCCATTATTATTAAAATGGATGCAGTGTTTAGTGTTGTGTTCCACTTGCTCCTGCTCATTCCCCCTCCCAATCAGTATCCCGCTGCAAAGCCATCTCTCCGCTTGTGTCCATGGTGTATTAAGTGAATGCTGGCAAAGTATTAACAATATATGCCATTGTTAAAAAAAAAACATGTATTGTGAATGAATTTTCCATCATGTACTCAAAGTAACATTTTCAAGGACTTCCGCTGAAAGTGCTAGGGTAGTCGTGCTAATTCTATGAGCCATTGTTTATGAAATGTTTCATTTGTATAGTACATTTCCAGAGTACATTTGCTGAGGAAGCAGGTGGAAGAGTTCTTTTACCTTATGAAATGGGTTAGTACTAAAGATTCAGAAAATTACATTGTTGTTTCTGATTTGCCAATGCGGCCATAACCAATGATCATACCAAGCTGAATTTTTAGAATCCATTAATAGCTTGTGTTATTTGTCTGAAAACCCTTTAGCTTTCTGTACTTCAGACATGTTTTTACTACTTTTTCCGTCATTATTTCCATGAGGCTCATTCACTCTTTTATTCCTTATTTACCTTGGTGCGATGCTGTCAGCTTTCCTTAACAGTGTTACACTTTACATTTTTTTCCTAAATTCTGCCTAGTTAAGGATTATATAGTTTTATGATTTTGTCATTTATCTTTATTTCCTTAATTGGCTCTTCGGGAATTTTTTTTTTGATAAAGATATTTTTATTGGTTTTGCAAAAGATAAAACAAAATACATACATGTAACTAGGTGCCAACGGGCACCAAACAATGGTCAATCCCTATTCTCAGACAATACACTGTGTGTGAAGATTATGCGTCTCTCTGTAAAGTATCCCATGCTTGTTACCACCCATTAAAGGGGGAGAGGGAAGCCCGTTTAGGTTCTTTCTGGTGCTGAGGCAGTCGACAGTGCAGGGAGGTTGAGTGCAGTGGCCTCCCATTTCCCCCAAACCTTATCATATTTATTCGGGCACCCTCTGGCCTCGTAAACGAGTTTTTCACGTTGAGCACACCAGTCCACTCCTCTTCTCCATTTAGTCAGAGCCGGTGCGTTTTGGGCTTTCCAGTCCGTCATTATGTCTCTTTTGGCCACTAAGCACGCCACCCCCAGAAAGGTCCGTTCCGCCCTCCTCAGTCCAGTGTCACCCATGATCCCCAATAGGAGCAACATTGGCGTCAACTCGTTGTCATACTGTAAGGCCGTTGAGATCTCCATGGTAACAGCCCCCCAGTAAGCTTTAATAATTGGGCAGGACCATACCATGTGGAAAAAGTCAGCGTCTGGGTCCCTACAACGTGGACAGTCAGCTGTGTCACGGAGACCTGCCCTGTACAACCTGACGGGTGTTAGGTAAGCAATATGGAGATAATAAGTCTGTATTAGTCGGAGACGAGTCGTCATCGTTAAAGTGTGTGGGGCTGCTAATGCTTCGTTCCAGTCTACCTCTTCCATAGGACCCACCCACCCTTCCCATCTTTGACGGAGTCCCTCCAACGAGCGATATATCTGGGAGACACCTCCTCTACCTAGGCTCCCCATCAGGGCTTTCGCCTCCATAGGGCTATACTCAGGTATGTTATCCCCTGTCCGGATTTCTGTCAGCAAGGCGTGGCGGATATAGAGATACTTATGGAATTGCGTCTTATTTAGTGAGAACATTTTCTGGAGGTCTTCAAAAGAGCGCATGTGTGAACCGTCCCATACGTCGCCTAGTGTAGAAATACCTATGTTGTCCCACTTCTGGAATCCCTCCAATCTCGCTATCTCTCTTAAGTGTTTTCCCTGCCATAGTGGAGTCTGATGGGTGAGGCGTCCCCACCACCCTGTCACCTTTTGGGCCGTCCGCCAACCCCGCAGTACCACCCCGGTCACCTCCGGGGTCCCACGCGAGATCGGGCCTCCATACAGAGCATCAAAGATCTTTGGATAACTCATGGTCTGAAGTTCTAATCGATACGCCGGATCTGTCCATCCACCCCCTACCCAATCATTTATCACTAGTAGTTGCGTTGCTAGGTGGTAGTAATGGATGTTGGACATTCCCAATCCCCCCTCGCAGATGTCCCTCTGGCATGTTTTAAGCGCCAATCGAGGACGGGTGCCATTCCATAAAAATTGGCGTGCTTGTGAGTCCATTTCCCTGAACCATCTCATGGGGATAGGGTAAGGGAAGTTCTGGAGGAGGTAAAGAAGTCTGGGGAGAACCATCATCTTGTAAAGAGCGATTCTCCCATACAAGTTAAGGGGGAGGTCACTCCAACGTTGGAGGTCGTTTTTTATTCTTTTGGTTAATGGTGTAATGTTAAGCTCCCATGCTAATTCAGGGAGCAAGGAGACATGCACGCCCAGGTATTTAAAACTATTTCTTCGTATTGGAATGTTTTGCTGCCAGTCTATGCAGTCTCGAGATTGATGGAGAGGAACCAGCAGGGACTTACTAGGGTTCAGGGTCAGTCCTGAGGCATCCGAGAAGAGATCTAGAATTTGTAGAATGCGGGGGCCACTTTTGGCCGGGTTTGAGATGTACAGCAGGACGTCATCCGCGTACAGTGCCACGCGATCCTCTTGGCAGACGGGCCAGGACCAGCCCTCTATCAGCGGGTCTTCCCTTAGCATTTTCGCCAGAGGCTCTATTGTTAATGCAAAAAGCAGGGGGGATAATGGACATCCCTGCCTGGTGCCACAGCCGATAGGGAATGGGTCTGAGATTACTCCGTTTACTTGGACATGTGCCGTGGGATTAGAATAAAGTAGTTTCACCAATCCTCGGAATCTGGGCCCAAGGCCGTTGCTTTGTAGGACGTTTTCGAGGTAGGACCAGTCTACCGTGTCAAAGGCTTTCTCGAAGTCGAGTAGAAGCAAAGCCAGAGGGGTTCGAGACAGGGTCTTTTGATGCGCCAACGCTAGGTGTAATCTCCTAATACAGTGTCTAGTGCTACGGGCAGGCATAAAGCCACATTGGTCAGGATGCACCAGTGTGGGTATTGCATCTCTTAGTCTTGAGGCGAGGATTGAGGCAAGTACCTTGACTTCAGTGTTCAGGAGTGAAATGGGTCGGTATGCCGAGCAGTGTTGCGACGGGGGTTGGGTCTTGGGGATCTCTACTATTGTCGCCAGGTCAATCCCAGGAGGGAAGTGTCCCCTCCGCTCAGCCTCCTCGTACATGTTGAGCAGATGTGGAGCCAGAATATCGCTGCATTTCTTATATAACTCTGGCGGGAATCCATCAGGACCTGGGGTCTTGCCTGATGCCAGGTTGGCAATCGCGTTGGTTATTTCTGTGAGGCTGATTGCCTCATCCATACTACTCCTGGCCGTCTGGGAGACTCTGGAAAGAGTTATGTCGTTCAGGAGGGGGGATTCCCTTTCAATGGTGGGCCGAGGGTGCTCTGTGTACAGGCGTGCATAGTAAGAGGCGAAGCTCTGAGCTATCTCGTTGGGCGCTTTGGCGAGAGCACCTGAGTCGTCTCTAATTTCAGGTATGAATCTATTGGCCAGGGGGCGGGTGGCCAGCCAATGCAGGAGTTTTCCATTCTTGTCCCCCCAGCCATATATTCGGGCAGCCGATGCTCTCCAAAGGTGTTTTGCTGACTCAAGGACCAAGTGTCTGATTTCCTCTCGGGTCTTAGTAAGTTGCCTCAGAATAGAGGCCGAGGACAAGGTCGTTTGTCAGCTCTCCAGATTCAGCGCCTCAGCCTCCAACGCAGACACTCTTGAGTCTCGAGCACGTTCATGTGCACGAAGAAGACACTTGGCATGCCCTCTTAGTGTAGCTTTGCCGGCAGCCCATATTATACCTGGGGACTGGACCGTTCCCAAGTTCAACTCAAAATACTGAGCAAGGCGGTCTCTTATTTCAAGGGTATATTCGTTATCTTGTAAGCACCATGCATTCAGGCGCCACAATGGGCGCATGGTGGGGTCTGTCCCACCCAGTCGGACTCGCACAGGTGCGTGGTCTGAGACCCCTCGTGGCAGTATATCGGTCCCCGTGACACCGATGACGTCCAGTGCAGGCATAAATATTAAATCAATTCTGGAATGTGTCCAGTGGGCGGCTGATGTGTGTGTGTATTGACGTTCTTTAGGGTGCCAGGTTCTCCATATCTCGCAGAGGCCGAGGCTCTCCACCCATCCGTTAAGACTCGCAGCCCGAGAGGTCCTACCAGTGGTAATGTCACCGGATATATCCAGTCTGGGGTCCAGAACAGCATTAAAATCCCCTCCTATCAACGTGGTTCCCTGGGGGAGTCCCGCTACCACCTGGCGGAGTGAGAGTAAGAAGGCGTCGAATCCCGCTGGGGGGGCGTATGCGCATACAAGGTTCAGCGGTGTACCGTGAAGCATCCCTGAAGCGATCACGAATCTGCCCTGTGGGTCAGACAGCGTAGATGTTATCACCATAGGTAGAGAGCGGCTGAGTAGAATGGCCACTCCCCTGGAGAAACCTGCGTGGTAAACCCTATCAAATCCTCCCTGCGTGAGCATAGGGCATTTAGTTCCCAGGAGATGAGTTTCCTGCAGTAGGACCACTGAGGGGGAGTATCTGCGGAGGGTGTTGAAAACTGCAGATCGTTTGATCTTATCTAAGAGCCCGTTTACATTCCAGGAGATGATTTGTGTCAGTGAGGACCAGGCGTGGGCTGCGCGGGTGTCATATCTTGTTGGGTGTCTGTCAGTGGAAATAGGGATGACCGCTTAAAACATAACATTGAGGTACTAAACCTATAGTAAATACATGACCGAGTGCTACTATCTAACCCCAACTCAAACTTCTCACCCCCCAACTGCCCCCCACCCCATACTCCCACCCCGGAAGCAACTGTCGCCCCTGACCCCAACCAGAACATAACAGCCAGTAAGACTGTCTTGGGAGTGGAGTGGTGGACCCCTCCATTCAGTCGGATCATTCTGCAATCATAAGTGAAAAGTCTTCAAGTCTTGTTTGGCGAACCCCAGGGGGCCGCCGAATCATCCGACGACGCGCCCCAGGGGCCCCACAAGGGCGGTTCGTTCCCCTCGATCCCCTCCATGTGTCACAGCGAAGACTCCGTGTAACAGTTCAGCCAAGCACCGGGGACTGGCTCAGACGTCTATCATCCTCGGCTTGTATCTGTTCCTGCCCTTCTGGGGACTCGATGGAGATCCCCTCCACCCGGGAGCTAGAGTCTCCAGCCATCCCTCCACTTCCAGGAACGGCCAGACCATCCTGCATCCCTTTCCGAGATCTGGTGCGCCTCCGGCTCCTTCGGGGTCCCCCCAGAAGGGGGGGTCTATCCCGAGCGGGCTCTCCTCCCTGCTTTGGGGCTCCCTTTCGGGCTCCAACGCCCTCCTCGTCAGCCAGTCCCATGCCTCCTCCGGAGATTCAAAGAAATGCGCCCTACCAGCCATGATGACCTTAAGCCGCGCCGGGAAGAGGAGCATGTATGAGAGTTGCATTGCTCTGAGTTTCTGTTTGACTTGCTCCTACGATCGGCGGCGGGTCTGAACCTCCCGTGTGTAGTCTGGGAATATCAGGATCTTGTGGTTCTCCCATTGAAGATCTTCCAAGCGTCTCGCCTCTTTAAGGATATTGTCTTGATCTTTAAAGTTAAAAAAACATGCGATCATCGGGCGCTTTGGGCCACCCAGAGGGGGGCGCGGTGCAAGGGCTCTGTGAGCGCGTTCAATTGCAAACCAGGGTGAGAGGGCCTGGTCTGGTATCCAAGTCTTGATCCAGTGCTCCAAAAATTCTGATACTTTATCCTCCTCCGCGCCCTCCGGGAATCCGATAAAACGCAGATTGTTGCGTCTCGATCGATTTTCTGCATCCTCAGCACGGCGGTGCAGCTCGCTGGTACGTGTTTGTAGCTGGGCCACTTTTGTTTTAAGATCAGCCAGCTCGTCTTCGGTCTGGGAGACCCGGCCCTCCACCTCAGTAATTCGGCTCACTGCATTTCTGAGGTCCTGTCTGATAAGGCCCATGTCCTCACGCACTTCCCCAATTTTGGTCTCCACAGCCGATTGCGACGATTGAATTGCTTGGAGGATGGCGCTCACTCCGTCAAGCGCTGGGCCTCCACTGGCGGTTTCCCCTTCTCTTCTGGGGCCCGCTGGCATCGTGAACTGGTCGATCTTTTGCTGGGAGGTCGGGGGTTGTTTGTTTGCTTTGTCCTTTCCCATTCTGTCTCAGGGAGTTGGGGGTGGCCGGTCGTCACCCAGATCCACCTCGTCCAGGTTTCTGCGTCCGGCCGCTTCGACAGGGGACCGTCTCAGAGGGGGTCTACCAGCGGGTTATCAGAGCACACGCTGGTGGGCACCAGCCCAATCATCCTCCCGGGGTCTAACAGGCACTGCTCCTCTCCACTCCGTTAACTCACACCGTCAGGCGACTGCCCAGAGTTGCGTCGGGTCTCACCTCGTGCCTCCAGGTCATCGGGGGCTCGCAGGACTCCCTGCCCTCCCACAGTCCAGGACGTCTCTAGCGGCTCCCCCTCGTCCGGGGCCGGTCGAAGCGTTGCCTGCGTTGCGCCCCCAGAGTGCGGCTAGGGGCCAGAGAGGTCTCTCGGTATCAGTCAGGATGGTGGGGTTTGTCCTTTCCTGGATTCAAGTGCCCATTGTATTGTATTGATTGGGGGTTCCTTCCCCGCCGAGCACGCGCTGGGGTGCCTTTGTTTTCTTCCGAGAGGGGGGGAGGGGGGGCTCCCTGCTTCCCGGTCTGGAGTTCTCTTGCCTTCTGGGGCCCAACGCCAGCGATCTCTGGGGGGCCACCTACTCCGCCCCAGGCGCTCAAAGTCAGTGACTGGGAGCAGGAATGTCCCACTTGGCAGCCTCTTTGTTAAGATCAGTTTTATCTCTCGGGGCCCTGCATACCTGTACAGAGGGTCCGACCCCCCAAGAGTCCTTCAGCTGCCGCTCGTGTGTTCACGGCCCAACCCACCGGGGCCCGGGTCTAGGTGCACAGCGCCGGCGTCCCCGGCGCCAGTCCCTCCACTCGGGACGGCCGCCGGGCGAGCCAGCTCCCCTCAGGAGCGCGGCCGGAGTCGCGTTCACGGCCCCTCCTTGATTCCCGGGCCTCGTTCAATCTGGACGGAGGAGACCTCCTCGCGTCTCGGGATATCCTTCACTTCTCCCGGGCCCCCGCGCAGATGCACAGCGGGGCCCAGGTCACCAGAAGCCCTCCTCCTCACCGCAGACACGTTTCGCCTCACATCGGCCCACAAGGGTCCCGGGTCCCGGACCGCAGGGCCGGCGTCTCCAGCATCCTCCACCGAGCGGTCGTCCCAGCGGGGGAGCCTCCCACCTCGGGTTCAGCCGAGCGCCGCGGTTCCGGCCGCCATTTTGAATTTATCGAGCCAGCCGCGGCTGGTGCTATTACGGCTCAAATATGCCGAAGATGGGTCCAGCGGGGATCTCTGGGGTCCAGGAGCCGATGGGCACCCCCAGGGCAGCGCCAGTAGTGTGAATAGTGGCAGCTTCGTAGGGCGGATGACGGAGGGGTCCAGAGCACTCTTAGAGTGCGACCGCCATCTTGACGCCCGACTCTTCGGGGAAATGAATGCATTTTTCTTTGCATCACGTTTTGACTATTCGGCAATAAATTAATTTTTTGAAGTATTTTTGGTCTAGAATTCAGTTTTTTATGCTTCTACTAATTATTCTGTTCAACTCTGCTATATCAGGTTTTTCTGATGAGGACTGTAGTCTCCAACGGCTAGATCAACTTCAGACACCAGAGCTCAATTATTTTTGGCGTGATCAAATATTGGGGCTCAGGTAACTATTGGAGTTTGGCTCCCACAAAGTTGGCAGCACAGGAGTACCTCCTCTTTTTTCAGGAGTCCCCATAAAGATTTTTGGATAATTTTTGGCCTTATTTGCCTGAGACGAAGTAGAAAGGAGTTTTGGAGTTTTGCCAACTTCCTAGTGCTGGATCCTCCTGTGGAGTGACAAGCTGTATTACTGTGCAGTCCTGAACTTGGAGCATACGTATGAATATGGAGAACTTGAATGCATGAGTGTGTGCTTTGAGGTGGATTCCTGTTTTGTGATGAGCTATTTGGTTATGTGATGATGATAATTGTGGATTCAGTTGGTGGGTTGATTACTATTTTAATGCCGTATTATTTGTATTGGTGAACCTATGTGATGTTGTTTTACTTGTAGAAGGAAATTAAGTTTGTTATTAGATGTCAGAAATCCAAGATCTTGAGGTATCGTTGCCCTCTCTGTATTGTGGTATATAGAGCGAGTCGCAGGTTACACATTGATTGGTTTGAAAAACTAATTTGGGTTACTGTGCTTGCCCTTAGTGCACAGTGTGTAGTACATGAACTTAGGAGGAAGAATCCTGTTGGTCAGAAGTTTGCCTAGCAAGAACTTTTTTTAGGTTGTTTGAGATTCAGTTTTGTTTTCTGGTATTGTTTTCTTCGTTAACTCGAAATTGAGTTTCTGTGGTTGTTTTTTTACTGAGTTATTTTTTTTTCTAGGGTACACAGACATGTTTTTTTTCTCAAAAGGAGTATTGTGGTTCTTTAGTTGTTTGCCTGTTCACAGGAAAAAAATGTGCTGCGATTGGATGCCTAGCCAGGGAGCCATGCTGAGGTTGGTGTAACGTCACTACCAACTGCGCTCTGATTGATTATTTGTCATTATAGCCATGCAGTGATAGGTTGACCTTTGACAAAGCTGTACTATGATTAGCTGTTGTTTGCAAAGGTATTTTTCAGTGTTGTTTTGACTTTTTAGGTTGTTGTGAGCTAAAGTAAGTGTAAACATGGGTGGAGTACTTTACAAAACTTAAAACTAAGAAGGAGGATAAGCCTATAGAGGGTGAGACGATGCAGAAATAAGGCATATCAGCATTTCAAGTGATGGAAGAAGCTGGGTATTAAACATGTGTTTGAATTACTGAATGGAACAAATCTACAGCACATGATGAAAAATTACAGTTTTGTATGAAGGAGGGTCCCTTTAATTTGAGAAAATTAGACTTTTGAGACAGATCCTGTAAGATGTTAGAGTGGTACTTAGACATACTGTAGGAAGTTGGCTCTGTATATACTATTTCAAAGTAAGAAATAGTGTGCACAGAGTCCAAGGGTTCCTCTTAGAGGTAAGATAGTGGCAAAAGTAGATAATTCTAATGCGCTATTTTGTAGTAGTGTAGGCGAGCAGTAGGATTATCAGAGGGGGTGTGTTAAGCATTTGTTGTACACACACAGGCAATAAATGAGGAACACACAATCAAAGACTTACTCCAGGCCAATGGGTTTTTATATTGAAAAGTATCTTTTCTTAGTTTATTTTAAGAACCACAGGTTCAAGATTTGCAGTAAACACTCTAAGTGCAAGGTACTTCACTTAGATACTTTAGAAACTTTGAATAAAAGCAATATCATATACAGTCTTTGTAAAAATAGCAATAAGCTATTTTCAAAGTTGACACAGTGCAAAAATCCACAGTTCACGGGGGAGGTAAGTAAAGGTTAGATTAGGAGGTAAGTAAAACACTTACAAGTCTCAGTTCTGGGGCATAGGCAGCCCACCGTTGGGGGTTCAAGGCAACCCCAAAGTTACCATACCAGCAGCTCAGGGCCGGTCAGATGTAGAGGTCAAAGAGGTGCCCAAAACACATAGGCGCCTATGGAGAACAAGGGTGCTCTGGTTCCAGTCTGCCAGCAGGTAAGTACCTGCGTCCTCGGGGGCAGACCAGGGGGGTTTTGTAGAGCACTGGGAGGGACACAAGTAGGCACACAAAACACACCCTCAGCGGCACAGGGGCGGCCGGGTGCAGTGTGCAAAGCAGGCATCGAGTTTTAGATAGGAAACAATGGAGGTACCGGGGGTCCCTCTAGCCGTGCAGCCAGGCACAGGGGGGCTTCTCGGGACAGCCACCACCTGGGCTAGGTAAAGGGTCGCCTGGAGGTCACTCCTGCGCTTATGTTCGGTTCCTTCAGGTCCTGGGGGCTGCAGGTGCAGTGTTGGTTCCAGGCGTCGGGTCCCTTGTTAGAGGCAGTTGCGGTGAGGGGGAGCCTCTAGATTCTCTCTGCAGGCGTCGCTGTGGGGGCTCAGGGGGGGTTGTCTCTGGTTACAGACGGGCTTGCAGTCGCCGGGAGTCGTTCCTGATGTTTTGGTTCTCTGAATCTTGAGCCTGCGGCGTCGGGTGCAGAGTGAGAAGTCTCATGCTTCCGGTGGAAAACGTGCAGTCTTGGAAAGTTGCTTCTTTGTTGCAAAAAAGTAGCTGGTATTGAACAGGGCCGCTGTTCACAGGAGTTTCTTGGTCCTTTAGTCCAGGGCAGTCCTCTGAGGCTTCAGAGGTTGCTGGTCCCTGTCGGATGCGTCGCTGGTTTTCGAAGTTGGAGACAGGCCTGTAGGGCTGGGGCCAAAGCAGTTGTCGTCTTCCTCCTTCTCTGCAGGCGTGTAGGTCAGCAGTCCTTCTCCTTTCTTCAGGTTGCAGGAATCTGATTTCATGGGTTCTGTGGTGCCCCTAAATACTACATTTAGGGATTTAGCGGTGTGTTTAGGTCTGGGGGGGGGGGGGGGCAGTAGCCAATGGCTATTGTCCTTGAGGGTGAGTACATCCTTTTTGTGCCTCCTCCCTTTGGGGAGGGGGGCACATCCCTAATCCTATTGGGGAAATCCTCCAAACTCAAGATGGAGGATTTCTAAAGGCAGGGGTCACCTCAGCTCAGGACACCTTAGGGGCTGTCCTGACTGGTGGATGACTCCTCCTTGTTTTTCTCATTATCTCCTCCAGCCTTTCCGCCAAAAGTGGGGGCAGTGGCCGGAGGGGCCGGCATCTCCACTAGCTAAGATGCCCTGGGGCACTGTAACAAAAGGGTTGAACCTTTGAGGCTCACCGCCAGGTGTTACAGTTCCTGCAGGGGGAGGTGAGAAGCACCTCCACCCAGTACAGGCTTTGTTCCTGGCCACAGAGTGACAAAGGCACTCTCCCCATGTGGCCAGCAACATGTCTGGTGTGTGGCAGGCTGGCAGAAACTGGTCAGCCTACACTAGAAGTCGGATTGGTATTCAGGGGGCATGTATGGGTTGTATGTTACAAAACATTGCACACTGGCATCAGTGTGCATTTATTGTGCTGAGAAGTTTGATACCAAACTTCCCAGATTTCAGTGTAGCCATTATGGAACTGTGGAGTTCGTATTTGACAAACTCCCAGACCATATACTCTTATGGCTACCCTGCACTTACAATGTCTAAGGTTTTGTTTAGACACTGTAGGGGCATTGTGCTCATGCACATATGCCCTCACCTGTGGTATAGTGCACCCTGCCTTAGGGCTGTAAGGCCTGCTAGAGGGGTGACTTACCTATGCCACAGGCATTGTGAGGTTGGCATGGCACTCTGAGGGGAGTGCCATGTCGACTGACGCTTGTTCTCCCCACCAGCATACCCAAGCTGTGAGGCAGTGTGCATGTGCTGTGTGAGGGGTCCCCAGGGTGGCATAAGACATGCTGCAGCCCTTAGAGACCTTCCCTGGCCTCAGGGCCCTTGGTACCCGGGGGTACCAGTTACAAGGGACTCACCTGAATGCTAGGGTTGTGCCAATTGTGGAGACAAAGGTACAGTTTAGGGAAAGAACACTGGTGTTGGGGCCTGGCTAGCAGGGTCCCAGCACACTTTCAATCAAAACCTAGCCTCAGCAAAGGCAAAACGTTAGGGGGTAACCATGCCACGGAGGCATTTCCTTACACATACATAGTTCGAAGCCTCAATAAATGGGATCTCATGGCAATGGAGAGAGGGAGAGAGAGAGAGGAGGATAGATCTTTTAAGAAATCCTTCATATTAAAGATTTTCCGGAGAAAACACTAAACTGAAGTGATTTAAGGAAATATTGAGAAAAACTGAAAAAGTAAACAGTAAATAAGAAAAATGATGAAGACCAGTGAAGGGAAAGCGGAAAAAGGTATTGCAAGTGATTCAGAATTGGGAACAAGTATAGTGGCTGAGTTTCCTTTGAATAGAAATCCATGGAGTTTGATTCATGTTACTTGGTTGAGGGTTGATTTGTTTGCTTTTATGCATAGCTTTCCAAAGTTGAGAGAAGATCCGGCAAAATGGTATGATGAGGTTCATAAATTGACACATCTTTCTCCAATGCTGTGAACAGATTTGAATTAATTGTTTGAAATTGTTGTTTCAGGAGATTTATGGCTAGAGTGTAAGGTAGCTGCAGGGGGGCCGACACAGGACAGGGTCCTAGCAATGCACCACCAACAGATGTGGCTGAAGAATATAAGGCAGTGATTGGGCATTTGAAGAAACACATTTCTGAAAGGGATACAAATTGGGAAAATATTTTGAGGCAAACACAGGAGCCCGAAGATTCTGTGCATTCTTATTATGGGAGGTTGATGCAGATATTCAAAAAGGATAGCAGAGTGGATAATCCAGAACAAGATGCTGTTGGAGGTTTTGTTTCTGCTTTCGTTTAAGAGCTGAGATTAGCTTTAACATTCAGCAAAGTGAATAATGTTGGTTGACACAGGAGTCAATAGTAGTGAATGTCTTTGAAAGGAAACAGAAAGCTGAAAGAGAAACTAATGATTACTTATACAAAACAATTTGAAAGGGGTCAGATGAGTTCAAATACAAATTTTGTGAGAAACCGAATGAATCAGATGGCATAAGGTAATAGAGCAAACATTATGGTTGGAAATGTTGAAAAGAACTACAGCTTGTCATCTATGTTGGCGGATTGGGTATTGGAAGAGGGAATGTAGATAGAATTTGGGCAGAATTCAGGACAGTATACCACAAAATGAACATTTGCAGAGAAATAATGTAATGTCAACTCTGTGGGACATGGGAGAAAACGTTTTGAATGCCAGTACCCTCAGCTTCAATAATACAGCAAAACATGAGGAACAAAATACCATGTAATTCGGGTTACCAACAGAATGCCATGATCATCACTGATGAAACGCCAGACACCAATTTGCAATGATGGTGTCTGAGAGGGGTGAAGGATGGCTTACTTAGAGCAGTCCTAGTGGTAGATCAAAGTGTCCCATATATTGATGAAGAAGTCAATGTCCATCTCATTTCATTTCTGATATATATACACGGTCTACACATTGTATAGTTTGTTCTGTGGTAGTTCAAAATCTATCCCTCTCGGGGAAAAAAGTCAAAGTTTTAAGGATCAGTAACAAGTTCCATGTGACTTGCCAGTAAAAATAGGAAAGACATGGAATAAACATCAGTTTATTCAATGTAATTCAAGCCCAGTGAGCGTTCTTGAAAGGGTTCTTTTTTCCAAGATGAATTGTGTTATTTATTGCACACCGGATAGTGTTGCAGTATAAACACAAGATGAGGAGTTCATTTTTGAACTGAGCACAGAGGACTGTAGATTTGAGATGTACTTAATTTTGATAAGAGTACCTTCATCCTGATTTAACAACCACAGTTAGAGAAGAGGTATGGGATTTTTTGGGGAAGGGAATTGGTTTGATTAATACAGCAGAGCCATGGAAAATAAAGGTAAAACCAGATGCCACATTCCCCAGAACTAAACAGTACAGAGTAACTAAAGAAGCTGGGGAGGGAATGAAATCGGTGATTGAGAAAATGATTGTCTGTGAATCCTCAGAGAGGTTCTAGGCAGTCCATGTAGTTTACCTGTAATGGGATTCAAGAAACCAAGTGGTAATTGGTGAATTGTTCAAATCATCTGAAAGATTAATATAATTTTGGTTCCTTGCTGTCCTGTGGTGCAGAATACAGCAATAATACAATTCCAAATTAAGAGCATTTGCAGTATGGTACACCATCATTGGGTTGTACAAAGTGTTCTTTTCAATATCATTGCATGAGGATTCACAGTTTAGGATTGCAAACTTGATACCCATTTCATTGTTGACTCATTAGGCAGAGAATGGGTATAAAATCTCCCCAGCTAAATGGAGGTATTGTGAGAAGGAAGTTATCTATCTTGAACACCATATTAATAAGCATTCACAATAGGTCTTACATTTGCTTGAGTTAGAGCTATTGGCATTGTAAATTCATAACTAGACTTTTCTTGCCACATAAATTGGTCAACCCTGCGTCATAATTTTATCTTTTCTGCCATATAACTCCTGTGCCCATATATATATATATATATATATATATGTATATATGTAAAGCACTTCCATTTACCTTGGATATAAACTTAGTGGGAAGCAGCTCAGTGCAGTGACATTAGTGTAAGGCAGCTCATCGTTTCCTTACCCTTCAATGACAACTCGTCAACGCAACCCTAACTTTGGTTTTTGTACATAACTTGCCAGAATCCGTCACTGAGATTCAATAATTTCCATAGGCCAAGTTACATTCTAGTGTGGGTCTGGGCACTGTAAAACGTTTTAAAAGAATGACTAAGTCACACCTTTTCCAAAAGGGAAACGGTGGAGTTAAAGTGGTTATACCAAGGCTCAAAGCAAAACAGATTTGATACCATACCAGACAAAATTAGAATTCTGCCCTTTAGATCATTTTGCCTCCTTTACCATATTCACAACTACAGAGGCATTTGAGTGTGATTTCCCCTCATATTGTAGTAAGTCGAGCAAGGTGAATGTATTACCTTGGTCTTTTAATACAGAAGAGACTCTCCCCGATCCTTTTTCGATCTCTTAGTAAGATAGTGCAGCAAAAATTCTGTATTCTAGTTTCCAGTAACATTGTGAGTTAGCTCATTTGAACACTGCCCTATTTCCGCCAGCGTAATTATTTCCCAAACCTTTACTAGGTCCATGTAGTCCTCATGCACACATGAGCTTTTATCAGAAGAGTTCAGAAACAGAACTGTACTACACAGAGAGTGACAATTACTGTCTTAAATGAGCTGACAAACTTTCGACTGAGGCATTGCCACTGCCTTTGAGCATTGACTAGTTTTTTTTTTTTTTAAACCTGCAATGGAAAATAGGAGTCAACGACCAACAGTGGATGATAGACACCGTGTGTGCTCTGTGAATGCTCTGTCTTAAAAGCATTTTTTCATGCCTGCCTCAGCTTACATACTTATCCCCAAGAGGAATCCGGTCAGACAGAAATAGCATAGATCCATTGCACTAAGTAATGGAGCCCCCGATATACATTTAATTATTATGGTTACCTTTAAGATGTGCTAGGGCTTTTGGTTGATGCAGCTGTGGGGTCCTATGAAGGATGAGAAAACACCCCACCAGATGAGCTACGGAGGCCTGAGATTTAGCCATGCATTGGACATTATAGGAGTTACTGGTTAGGTGCACTTTCAAAGCAGACTGTAGACAGGTTAAATTTGTATCTACTTCGGGTAGTCACAAAAATGAGTTCACTAAGGAAATCTAACAACATCCTGCCCATGGAAGGAGGAATGCAAACAGAAGGCACACATACACGTCATGCATTGAAACACAGCATGCGGTATGTTGAGATCTGCATCAAAACATTAAAAGAGTGGGTTGGTGTCTGGTAAAGCGGTGAAGAGCTTAGAAACAGTCCCTGATCAGAAACTTCCACATAGGAGGTAATCCACTGACTCTAAAGGCAGTTAATATCATTAGCTCTGATAGACAATTTTTCTTTTTACAAATTGATTCTTTTGCCTCTTCAGTCGCCATCAGGACACCTTTGGTTATTTGTGTGCTCAATAGATATTATTCAAATCAGTATTTCTGAAAAATATCCTCATCATCTCTTAGAATAAAATACAAAATTATATGGGGATGTTGTCAGATTCCGGTAGGTGTAATTTCTGATTTGAGTTAAAATAAGTTTGAAAACTAGCTCACACAAATCCCTGTTCTCTCTCTCTCTCTCTCTCTCTCTGGTTAATACAGAAAATGTTCGACAAAGGAACAACATTGCTGATTTAACAAAGAAGGAACAGCAGCTGAATCTTTTTTATAGAAAATAATTTAAGAACAAAATACATAGGGTTTAATTCCCTCTGGAAACTCTGAAATGAAAATACTTGTATTTTTTAGGCAAATAAAATACAGCACCAAGACAGGGCTTTGTGAAGTTTAAACATGGAGTAACCTTGCTCCATTGATGGCTAATGGTGACTGAGACAGATGGACTCACCAAGTCCCCCCTCCCATGGCAACTGAGAAAAAACAAGTAAAGAGGGCCAGCTTAAAGGTGTAGCCTGTTAAGGGACTCCATGCTGTTTGCCAGAATATGTTGAATATTAACCTCTTAAAGCTTCTGCTGAAACAGAATATCTTGAATATGAATCTCCTACAGTTAATGCTTTACATGAAAACAAGGCCGGTGGCCACAGTGACAAACCGTAGGCACAATGCTAGTAAACACTGCCTCTACATAGATCTGTTCCATTCACAGAGTATCAAGTGACCCACTGTGTGTGTGCCAAGCCTCATATCTGAAGACCAAGTGACATAACAGATTTACTCTGATGTCCCTTCTGCTTGCCAAGCATCGGATTTCACCTCTGGAGGGACCTCAGTTGCAAAGTAACTGAAAGGTTTTTCAAGGCAAGCCTCCCAAAGAGAGCTACAGAAGATTAGTTGCAAAGTTTTGTCAGCAGAGTGAGGACAAAAGAGAAGTACAGTACAACATAACTACTGCGATTCTGTTTGTAACTTACAACTAACTTTAGTCAAGGAAGCACAACAGAAGGCTTCATTCAGCAAAACCTTCAAACATAACTTTATTTTTGCAACCATAAGTATCTGTCAGTACACTGGTGTGGTTGTAGGGTATCCCTGCTCGACGCACTGGAAGCGCAGTGCGGAAGCAACAAAGAAAAGGAGCCGATTCAAAGCGCCACAACCGCCATGAGCATGAGCGCGAAATAGACACAAAAGGGAAAAAAAGGAGTTCACTTGCAGTCTAACATATCGGCAAAAGTGCAGTTACCCATGTAACAGGATCGGTTCTCAAGGCAGTAACAAAACCGCCCGAAGGTGGGACAAACGTAAAGCATTTACCAATGTCATCAAAGGATTTTTGAAAGGCAAGCCCACGGATGAGTGAAAGTAATGAGCATGAGGTGGGCATGGTTAGAAGCCCAAATATGCTCGACCTAAAAAGGGTATGCAAAACGTCTGAAAAGAATGTGTTTCTGCAATTGTGAAACTGAATCCACTGACCACCCCAGAGGGAGGTTCAGAGGTTTCTGGCAATTTTTGTCTACTGTCGCCAGTAGATTCCAAATTTTTCCAAGATTACAAGGTCTTTAGTAAAGCTGACATGTAATGATGTTCAAGATCATGTACTATTTGATGATGAGTTCCTTGAATCATTTAGGAAACTGAAAGAGAGTTTTGTCACACATCTGCACTCAGGATGAATGACTGCAATATGATTTTCTATTTGTTTTATCATGAAAAAGACAGATATGCACTTTTAATACTTGCTGAGAAACAAGGAGGGCTCATTCGCCCAATCGCTTATCTTTCAGACATGTTGGATCCAGTTGCTGTAAGTCTTCCAGAGTGTCTGAAATCAGTTGCAGCAGTTTGTTTGGTGGTGGAACACATTGAAGGTATTGTGAGGGCCATCCTTTAATTACCTGTGTTCCATACTCTATTGAAATCATTTTAGCAAGAGCACAAACACAGCTCATTACGAACAGCAGGACATTACTATGAGCAGAGAACACTTCAATTCGAAGGTGAATGTCCTGAATCCAACAACACTGCTTCTGATTTCAAACAAATGTGAAGTCGGGGAAAATGTTGTTGATAACAAGTTGGAGCATGATTGCATTGAGGGGTCGGAGTTATACACAAACCCAACATTAAGGAAGTCCCATTAGAGGACTTGGATTGGATACGGTTTGTGAATAGTTCATGTGTGAGAGATCCATATGGAGGATTGCGAGCTGTGTATGTAGTTTCTTCTGTTTCAGAAACATTGGAAGCATCCTCCTTACGGAATGTGACTTCATCACAAGTAGCTGAATTATTTGCTCTAAAGAAAGCTTGCTGCTTATCAGATAATTTGAATGTGACTATCTATACAGATAGCCAGTATGGTTTTGGTGTTGTGTATGGCTATGGTCATCTCTGGTCACCTCTGGTCACAAAGATGATTCATGACATCTTCGGGTGCTCTAATAAAGAACAACATGTACATATTGGATTTATTGGCTGCAATAAAGAAACCAATAGAAGTGACAGTTGTAAAATGTCAAGCTCATAAGGCTGGAAGGAATTTGGTCACATTAGGAAACAGGTGTGCTGACCAAATGGCGAGGTTTTGTGCCCTGCAAGAAAGGGCCATTACTCAGGAAAATGAAGATGAAAATGTCACAAATTATGATGTTACACAGAGTTTAAATAATGTAAACTGTTATTTTGTCAGTTCGTTGCAAACATCTTTGTCTGAATTGATGGGTCTGCAGGGAGACGCACATGACGATAAAAAAAAAAGGGAATGAAATTGGGTTACAAAACATAGTACCAGGATATGTATGCATATAAAGATAAACAAAACCCTACCCAATTTTATGTTAGTCGATGTATAAATATTTGCATATCCAGGCTCATGGTGGGAGAGATAGTCTAATCAAGATATTTTAAAAGTTTTGGGGAAAAGCAGGATTTCAGCATGTAGCTGAAGTTTAGTTTGCCACCTAAACAATCAAGGTAGAAAAACTGAAACACCTGAGTAGAGCAACGAGACTGGCACATGGCCCTTCAGATGCATTAGTTTCATTAACTGATTATATCATTCTGGATTATTGCAAAGGTCTGGCTGATGTGGTAAAATCTGTCTCTTGCCAGGTGGATGAAGTCACAGAAGACTACAGAGACAGAGCCTGCCACAGTTTCAATGCAAGGGACTGGATTTTCATATGTATACATGTCTGCAAGGGATGTTTGGATGAACAATGAAGTGGCTCTTATCATGGTTACCCTGACCACCAGTAGTGCAGTCAAATGTGTAGGAGTACCTCAGTGGGTCCACACTGCTTATGTAAAGATAGTTAGCATAGTTGAAACAGTGGAAGAACCTAATGATCAAGGTTCATTGACTGCTGAACAAGGTGACAGTTCATGTGACAGTCCGGGCCAAGTTTGCAGCTTGTAGCCAGAGTGAGGTGAATTTATTGGTGAAGAAACTTTATTTAACCGGTGCAGATCAAGTGGAAAAGAGTGTTAAAAATTCAAGAAAAGTCTCAAGCAACAGTTTCAAGTGATGGGAGTTACATGCAGATTTTGAAACTTCAGAAGTCTAGTTACACAATGATCAGAGTGATGGTTGCCATGCAAAAGAACAACAGGAAGAAGAAATAGGCTGATCAAAATGATGAGCTTGACAAGTTGCAACTGGTAACACATAATTAAAAGGCCACCTCTGGAAGAAGAAAATTCACTATAAAAAGAGCAGACAAAGGAATGACTGAACAAAATATGACATCATGTGAAAGTAAGACCCTCGGGTAGGTCGCTCCCCTGCTCACGCAGCGCCACCAGTCCCTGACTGCCCTCCTCACCGTTCTCATCCTGTGAGTGTGTGCGAGTGTGCCCCCTCTTTACCCGTGTACCCCGAGTGCTTGTGCTGACTGACTGACCGGAATCCTCCTTTCTTCCCGTGTATCCCGTGCGTGTCCCCCTGAGTGCCGTGTGCCCCCTCCTGCCGTTCTCCCTCATTCTCAGCCCCTCCCTTTAGAGTTTTACCTGGCCTCTCGCCGTTTTTTGCCGCCGTTCTTTTGCCGCCTTTTTCGCTGCTTTTTTCTTTTTCCCGCCTCCAGATTCCCCCGCCCGCCCGCCTCCCGCCTCCCAGCTGACCCCTCCTCCCCGGCTACCCTTAAATGGCGGCCGAAGGCGCGCCTAAGGCAAGCCCGTCTGCGCCCGTCCGTGCCTGGACCGCGCCTAGCGCCACAACCCCTGGCCCCCGCGACCCCCACCTCCCCCGCCTGACCCACAACTCCGCCTTCCTCACTGCTCTCAACCCCGGCCGCACGCCGGCCTGCTGCCGCGCCACCCCGAAGCGGACCCACGGACCCTTCACCTGCCGCAACTGCCATTTCACCTGCCTACGAACTCACACTACACCCAACAGGAACGACTCGCCCAGAAACAACCTCAACTGCATCCTGGTCAACACCAGATCCGTCCACAGGCACGCCATCGAACTGTGGAACCTCATCCACTCTACAAACCCGGACATCGCCTTCCTCACCGAGACCTGGATGAACCCCTCCTCGGCACCCGACATCGCCATAGCCATCCCCAACGGCTACAAAATCATCAGGAAAGACCGCACCAACCGCACCGGAGGAGGCATCGCCATCGCCCACAAGAGCTCCATCCGCATCTCAACCCAAACCGACAACTCACTGCCCGACGCCGAGCACCTCCACTTCTCAATCAACAGCGACCCCAAGACCACCCTCAGAGGCACCCTGATATACAGACCACCAGGACCACGCACAAAGTTCAGCGAAGACATCGCAGACTTCATCAGCCCACACGCACTCCCGTCCACCAACTACATCCTCCTAGGGGACCTCAACTTCCACCTGGAGAATCGCACCGACAACAACACCACCGCCTTATTGGACAACCTCGCCAACCTGGGACTGAAACAACTAGTCAACACCCCCACCCACTACGCCGGACACACGCTGGACCCCATCTTCTCCTCCAGCAAACACATCTCTTTCAGCCACACCACTGTACTCTCCTGGACAGACCACAGCTGTGTCCACTTCAGCTTCAAGAAAACCAACGTACACCACCACGCCCAACAACCACCAAGAAGACAGTGGAACCGAATCTCCTCGGAACAACTCATATCGACCCTCTCTCAGAACCCACCCACCAGCACTACAGACCCCAACGAAGCCGCCAACAACCTCACGAGCTGGATCTCAGACTGCGCCAACCTCCTGGCCCCCCTGAAGACCCAAGCAAACAGAAACAGCCACAAGAAAAATTCCTGGTTTACCCCCGACCTCAAGGACTCCAAAAAAGAATGCCGCACCCTCGAGAAGACTTGGCGCCTCAACCAGACCGACGAAAACATGTCTGCTCTCAAAAACGCCACCCGCAAACACCACCAACTCCTCCGCGCAGCACGAAAATCAGCCTTCCAGAACAGACTAGACAGCAACGCCCACAACAGCAAGGAACTATTTGGCATCGTCAAAGAGCTCTCCAACCCCGACGCCGAAAACAACTCCATCCCTCCCTCACAGGACCTCTGCGACTCCCTCGCAGCTTTCTTCCACCACAAGATCACCGACATCTACAACAGCTTCACCACAACCAACTCGAACCCTCCACCGGAACCCGCCACCGACAACACCACCATCCACACCTGGAACTCAACCTCCACTGAGGAAACCACCCGCGTCATGAACTCCATCCACTCAGGATCACCATCCGACCCCTGTCCGCACCACATCTTCAACAAAGCCGACAACATCATCGCACCCCACCTCCGAGACGTCATCAACACATCTTTTTCCACCGCCACCTTCCCGGAGAACTGGAAGCACGCTGAACTGAACGCCCTCCTAAAGAAACCAACAGCAGACCCCACCGAACTCAAAAACTTCCGGCCCATCTCGCTCCTACCGTTCCCCACCAAAGTGATCGAGAAAATCGTCAACGCTCAACTCACCACCGCCCTGGAAACCAACGACTCACTCGACCCCTCACAGTTCGGCTTCAGAGCTAACCACAGCACCGAGACCGCCCTCAACGCAGCCACGGACGACATCAGATCCCTGACCGACAAAGGAGAAACCGTGGCCCTCATACTCCTGGACCTCTCTGCAGCATTCGACACGGTCTGCCACCGCACCCTGATACGTCGCCTAAGCAACGCCGGCATCAGAGGCAAGGCCCTGGAATGGATCACCTCCTTCCTCTCCGGAAGAACTCAGAGAGTCCGCCTCCCCCCCTTCAGATCCACGGCTACGGAGATCATCTGCGGCGTCCCCCAGGGATCCTCCCTCAGCCCCACCCTCTTCAACATCTACATGACCCCCCTGGCGAACATCGCACGCAAACACGGACTCAACCTCATATCCTACGCAGACGACACCCAGCTCATCCTATCCCTCACCAACGACCCCACCTCAGCAAGAACCAGACTACACGAAGGCATGAAGGAAGTAGCGAACTGGATGACAGACAGCCGGCTTAAACTGAATACAGAGAAAACGGAGGTCCTCATCCTCGGCCCTACACCTACCGCCTGGGACGACTCCTGGTGGCCTCCTGCCCTAGGCAGCACTCCCCAACCCACCGACCACGCACGCAACCTCGGTTTCATCCTGGACTCTTCCCTCTCCATGACCAGACAGGTCAACTCGGTGACCTCAGCATGCTTCAACACCCTCCGCATGCTCCGCAAGATCTTCCGCTGGATCCCCACCGACACCAGGAAGACCGTCACCCACGCCCTCGTCACCAGTCGCTTGGACTATGGGAACGCTCTGTACGCCGGCATCACCATCAAGCTACAGAGGAAACTTCAACGAATCCAGAACGCTGCTGCACGACTTATCCTGAACATACCCCGCCACAACCACATCTCCGGACACCTGAGGAAACTCCACTGGCTCCCAGTCAACAAGAGGATAACCTTCAGACTCCTCACCCACGCACACAAAGCCCTGCACAACCGCGGACCAGAACTCATCAACCACCGCATCTCCTTCTACACTCCTCCTCGCACCCTACGCTCGACCGGACAAGCCCTGGCAGCCGTACCACGCATTCGCAAAGCCACTGCCGGAGGCAGGTCCTTCTCTTACCTAGCAGCGAAGACCTGGAACTCCCTTCCCAGCCACCTTCGCGCCATACAAGACCACCTTCACTTCAGACGGCAGCTCAAGACCTGGCTCTTCGAGCATTGACCCCCCCCCCCCCCCCACAGCGCCTTGAGACCCTTACGGGTGAGTAGCGCGCTTTATAAATGCGACTGATTGATTGATTGATTGATTAAGAGTAGAGAAACCAAGAACTGAAGACTGTCACTGAAGATGTAAGCGTTGAAGAAATCCCAAGGAATTGAGCTTGCAAGTAAAAACACTGCAAGCCAGAGCCTGTCTATCTTTGCTTTATTCGATTTTGATAAAATCATACAAGCATACAATAAATTACAATATCAGTACATTATAAATAAGACAGTACTGAACAACTTAGGAGCGATTCAATAAAAAGTAAAAAAAAAAAAAATGTGTTCAATATGCTGCACAGCAGTATTGCACTAAATAGAAGGAAGCCTAGTAAGTTCTGAAAGACAATTTTTTCCCTAAAGTGAATCACAGACAACAGGTAACTAGATAGCTTGCAAAAAATTGGTAGAGGTGTTGTTGCAAAAAGAATAACGCAAGGCATCATTGTTTAAAATTGTGGTCACATGAAATAGGCTGAATAAAATGTGTCTGAGGTGTAAAATACACAAAACCACCTTACATGCAAAGTGCTTTGATCGGATAAGTCATTAAATGGACCTTTAGTTAAAATGCTAGACCAGTCGTTGATTTTAGTAAAAAGTTGGTAGTTGGTGAAAAATATTGAGTCTAAATCTTGTCAGAAGAAGCCTATGCTGATAGTTGTGAACAGATATTAAGATAAGATTGCATAACTTTGCATAACTTCAGTAACTAGCATCGCTTGGTTTTTAATAAGGCTAGGTTTAGCTAATTCCACAGATAGCCTATGTTCTTCAAACAGTGATAAACATTGCTTTTGTAACTCCCTTCTATTTACACAGTGCAGTGTTTCAGAGTTCTCAAAATACTCTAAACATCCTAATTCCAGACATGTCTGTCTTATGAATTTCAGTCAAGGGGTTTGCAAAGACAATGACAACTTAAGACAGCTATTAGTAATCTTTTGGTTTAAAGCTATGTCTTCCTAAATACAGATCTCATGTCATAATAATATTGTGTGAATGCTAATTGTGTCTGCTAAAAATGGGTCTCCAAGTTCCCTGTGACATACAAAAGAAGAACAGGTCTTAAAAATAGAAAGAAATTCCATAAAAATGCGTTCTTAAACAATTAGAGGTGGTTGATGTTACTGTATGCCCACATTCACCCCCTCCCCCATTTCAATGCCACAGGCATGCACTCTGCCTTTTAATTGTTTACCATTTCATTCAGTGGACTTTTACCAAGTTTAGTAGCAATGTTTAGCAGTGCTGGTGAAGCTTTTATAAAGGGCAGCTTTCTGATATCAGTAGTCTGTTTCCAAGTGCTGTGTGCCCAAATTAAACTCCTAAGAAAAAGTGGAAGTAGACCTTCGCTTAACATCACTCACCTTAAAACACAGCACTTCATGTTCAGCATTTCGTTATAAATGTTTTTTCCAGATTAAATCCTGTATATAATTAAAGAAAAACAGGTGAGTAGTCTCCGTAAGCCTGTGGAGATACAAGATGTGGTACAGTGTCATCGGCTTAGAGCAGAGCTGGAATCAGACGGTGCCCGATTTGGTGAATATCCGCTCAATGCTCTGTCAAGACTGTACCCAAGCTGTCGATGTACAGGATGAACAGAAATGGCACCAGGACACACCCCTGCCTAACCCTTTCTCAAGATGTGTGAGTGCATTTAGGCCCTTTTTGATGCAAGTATTCTTCCCATTAACAAGTTTAAATTGAGTCCCTGGTCAATCATCCCCAGACCCATACGGAAGTCATACCATAGATCTGACGTTGTCATTGTTTTCCGACCATTCTTCTAGTCTTCTCAGTAATATTCTACCTGTGCCTTTCACCAAGGAATGAAGCAGGGAGATAGGGTGATAGCAAGCTGGTTTATAATGGTCCCCATTTTTATAAATGAGAACTATTAAGCAATCAAACCATGTGTTCAATATACCTGATCTACAGCAAGCCCCTGTTGCCTTGGTCAGATTTGGTTCCAAGAATGGAATGTTAACCTTGAAAATATCGATATTGATACTGTCCGGTCCTGGTGCTTTCCTGCCCTTACTATCCATGAGGGCCCTGTTAATCTCTTCCAAGGAAAAAGATAGTCTTCTGTGGTCACATGATAATTCCTCAGTAACAGCATGATTTGTCCCAGAGGGATACCAGATTAGGGGTGGAATAAGTCTTTGAGAAATGGGCCTCCCAATCAGTTTCGTTAATAGCAATCTCAAGTCACGGGGCACTTTCATCCCTTAATAGGGGGACATTAATCAAACGCCAAAATGCTGAGCAGTCTTTCGTCTTACTTGCTTGAAGTAATGACTCTGTGGCAGTATTCTTTAACTCTTTTTTTTCTTTCTTTACGTGGTAGACTATAGTCACTGCAAAATGTCTTTGATTTGAGGGTACACATGGATGATTTATGTAGGCCTCTTTAAGTCACCTATGGGTTTTGGAACATTTATGATCGAACCAATCTGATCTATTTTGTCCAGCCTGGGACGCAGATCTAGTTAAACCTCCTTTGATCCCACTGAAACTGCTAAGACAAGCTTTCTTAGTATCATCTTCATTGAAAGAATGGTCTAGACAAATATCAAAGGCCTCTCTCAGATCAACAACCAATTTCTTCAAAGAAGCTGACTGGGTCAACCTGTCTCCAGCGTAAGGAGATAATGTTATGAGTACCTATTTCAATATTGTCAACAGTACAATCTGTGTGAATTCCCTCCTGGCTAGTCAGGATATTGACATTAACACTCTGATGGTAGTGATCACTCATCGATATAGAAGTGAAGTTAGCTAATAGTGTACTAAATTTATAAGATGAACGGTTATAATCAATGACAGTATTATGACCTCAGTGCTGGAGCGAGAGGGACACAGTTTGTTTACAAAAACAAGATCATGCTTAAACATCAGGACATTCAGTTTAGCCCTGTAACCATTATGGATGAAATGGGATTGACCTAGATCATGCATTTCCACCATGCCGCAAACGCTTTTGGATGGTAATTGGCATAAATGAACATAAATATCACCTCCCCAAAAATAATAACCTCTTCCCTTCACAGGAGCATGTAGCTTCAAGATCATGGTCTAATTTTAATAGTTCATTAAGTATATTGTAAGAATGCATTATTATGAAAGCTCTTTTAGAACTTAATTATATTGGTTTTCTATATAGCTCAAATACAAACCATACAGTGCAAGAGTCACCAGATCACATAGGTAAATCCTGAAGCAGCGAGAGACACAAGGGTCCATGAGTGAGTGACACAGTACACATGCCAGAACAGGCATCATTTGAGATACCCACACCATGTATATCTGAGTGTAATACAGCAACCAAGCCATATAATCCAATCAGTAGTGCAATGAACTTGACATGAACACAGTTGGTTGCCACATTAGTTCTGAAATGACAGGGTGGTCAAATAAGTCAGCCTTCCACATCAGCGCTAACATCAGAACTCGAATCATCATCATTAAATCAATCAAGCTGTTGTCCCCATGTCAGTATTTTTTCTTCTGCCTTCTCATCTGTATGCGCCAGATGCATGTGCCTTTTCCCCACTCCAGAAGATCTCTAAGCCAGTGGTCAATCAGCGGTTTCCTGGATGCTAACCACCCTATGGCCACTATATGTTTGGTTAACAAAAGGGTACGCTGTGCAAGTCTGTAGGGGATCCTCTGCCCTCTAGGCTAGGCCACCACTCCCAGTAGGCAAGCTATCGGGGTCAGAGTGATCGCCAACCCAGTAACCTCCTCTGTCCTAGGGACAACCACTCTCCAAAACTGCTGGACCTCATCACATAGCCAAGGCAAATGTATGAAAGTGGCATCATCCTCACCATATCGCTTACGTCAAGCACCCCTAGAGGGATCGATTCTGTTTAATATGTAAGGTGTCACGTAAGCGTGATGCAGAAAATTTAAATGTAACAGTATAAACCTGTTATTGCAAGAAACAGTACACACCAATTCCAAGGCTCGTGAACAATCAGTGTCAGATATCAGACCCTCCAGCTCCTGCTCCCAGGCATGCCATGCCTCTTAGGGTGTTTTCCACATGTCCCCCCTGAGAGCCTTATAGAACACAGTAATCAAGTGTCACCCTTCTCCCCCACTGAAAGAGAAACCCCCCCCCCCCAACACCTCTGCTCACAACACTTTCCAGTTTAGCATAGTACAGAAAGTGACCTGGGCCTATTTCAAACGTGCCTTGAGCCTCCTGGAATGAGATGCAGAGCAGAGTATGATTGATAAAATTCGACTGGAAAGCCATCTCCACCCAGAGCCTTGGACCTGTTCAGGGCCTTTATAGCAACCTCTTCCTCCTCCAGGGATATATCGTCCCCCAGTTCCTGAACATATTCGGGCATCAACTGATGAAGCTCCACTCTCTGGTTAAAGTAATTTAATGTCCCTTCAGGGCCCATTGGACCAGCCCGATAAACAGCATGAAAATGATCCACCAAATCAGCCAGGATGTTTTGCCAGCCAGTGACCAACATGCCCACAGCATTCCTGAGATGCAGTATAGGAGGAGATTCCACCTCCCGTCAGAGTATCCAAGCCAACAGCTGGCCTGATTTATCTCCCTCACTATGTAATCTCTGTCGATAGTTTGGAGCGGCGATTAATCAAATGCCCCCTACACCTGTGAACCTCTATATGCAATCATAGATGTTCCCTGTATGCATCAGCAGTGAGCATCTCTGTTTTTGGCACATTCGCCAAGCGCCCTTCCAAGGTCTTTTGCTCAGCCTCCAGCTGCCTGCGAACTCCACATACAGTCCCCATGCATGTCCCTTGGATGAACGCCTTCAGTGCCTCCTACTCGACTGCCCTAGTGTTCATTTTACTCCAGTTCATCTCCAGATATTCAGTTATGGAGATAGCCAACACTTCCTGACAGATCATATCAGTGAACAGGTTGAGGCATGCTCCAGGCCAAACCCCTCCTCTTGTGGCCCCCCAACACAGTCTGAGAAGCACAGAAGCATGATCAGAGAGGAATCTCCCCAGGTGTGTCACTGATTCCACTTGTGAGTGGTCCAGGCCCCCCAGTAAAAAAAAACAAGCGATCCAGGCGACTAAAAGTGTTGTGCATTTTTGAGTAATGTGTACTCCCGGCCCTCTGGGTGCAGCTCCCTCCAACCTTCCCAGAGTCCCAAATTATGCATGAACTTGGTGAAGGACCCCGCCATCAGGAGCTTAGTCCCCCGCTGCGGAGGGTGACAATCCCTTTCCCCATTCATAACACAATTGAAATCTCCTGCCCATATATTAGGAGAATCCAACGAGCTTCCAGCAAATCCAGCATGTTATCATAGAAGGGTTGATCATTGATGTTAGCCGTGTATGTATTCAGGATTGTAAGTGGTTCTCTATCCAGTGTACGTTTGAGAAGGAGATAATGCCCTTCCACATCTGCTTCACTTTAGGTGTGTCTAAAGGGGACCCTGGTGCCACCCAAAAGACTACACCCCTCGCATATGAGGAGAATGATGCAGAGAAGACTTGACACCGCCTTTTCTTTCCCAGTTTCTGGGACACCCCATCCATCAAACGTGTTTCCTGTAAACAGGCTATCTGCTCTTTGTATCTCCAAAGGAAGGAATGTACTCTATAACATGTCGATTAGTGTTTAAGCCCTGTGACATTCCACGTAACTACGCTTACATGTTCAGCCATGTGTCAGAAAACCACCCCCACGTCCGCAGGCTTCTTACCATGCCTGACCATGGCCAGCCCTGCGATCCTGAGAGGCCTTCCCATGTCCTGTGTACTTCCGCGCACTGTAAGAAGAACCAAACACTCCCCAACATTGTAGGTCAATAACCTTCGAACCCTCCCCGGCTAAGCAGTAAAAACAGCAATAACAATCCAGGATCCATGGGAAAACATAGCAAAGAGACCCCTTCAACACCCTCAACCCCTAATAGGCAGTGTAACAACAATAACCACACACACTGCACATCCATTTGCAACCTTGCTGGTAGGACCCACAGCCGAATCCCTAACCCCAAAATTCAAACCTACCACTGATGTGAAGGTAGCAGTTCTGCCCTGCAGACAGGAAGCACCATATTTGTCAGTTATTGTACAATATGTTAACCTATGGCAGCCCCCACCAAAGCAGTGCGAGCAATAGTGTGAATCAAAATATCTCCTGAAGAACTCAGTCGTCATTCATAATTCTTGAACATTTCAACCTGCACCCCCCAAGATAATTGAGTGGACAAACAAGAAAAAAGACACATAGATAAAACTTAGAGCAGATAAAACAAGGAACAACTGTCAGCCTTTTGCATTTCCCAGCTCCATCCCAGACTCTGGAGCATCCGCCAACTCCTCGGCAGCAGTGACAGGATTCAAGGGTACCAATGCCATGGTTCCATCCCCCTGAATCTTGACCCTGGAAGGTCCCTCACCACCACACCATAGGGAGTCATTCATCCTCAGAGATTCATTAGACTTCCAATTGGGACTGTGTGCCCCCGTATTCTCGGAGCCTGATCGACCATGTCCTGACCTGTCGTTTGGTACCTTGTCCCATATCTCAAGCCAGCAACACACTTTCTCTGGGGTGTCAATGAATTGGGAATTGCCCCCTGAAATGACCTGCAGGCGTGCTGAATATAAGAGCATATAGCGGATACCCATGGAACGCAACCTGGCCTTCCCTTTCTGAACACTGGGCCTTGTTGGTGTAGTCTGGATAGATGGATATTCTATGATTTTCAATTAAGGCAGTATCTGTTTCCCGAGCAGCCTGAAGAATGCATTCCCGATCTCTGTAATTCAGGATATAAACTAATGTGACACACGGTGGCGCCCCCAGTGTGCTCTCTCTAGTCCAAACATGGTAGATAGTCCGGCCGGCTTGAGCATATCTTGGTAGATAGTCCGGTTGGCTTGAGCATATCTCTGATCCAGCGCTCCACAGATGTCTCTGTGAGAGTGCCCTCAGCCCACTCCAGAAACCCAGTAACACAAATGTTTATTACAGTGCAAACTGCCCTCAGCATCCTCGATCTTTGCCTCAAGGATCCCGGAATTGGAAATGACCATTGCCATCTGTTTCCGTAGTATGGCAATCTCATTCTGGAGTTCAGAGATGGAACCCTCTGCCATTCTGACTTTATCTGACACTTTTCTGAGGTCAGCCCGGAGGAGATTAACTTTTAGCGCTACTGACTCTATTTTCCCCTCAAGAACTACCCTGTATGGCCACCAGCAGCTATGCATGGGACGGCTCCTCTGCAGATGTACCCGGACCAGCGTCTTTCCTCTGCCTGGCCTGTTGTGTCTGCCACTGAAGGAGAGGGTCAGCAGTGGTTTATTGCTCCTTAGGGCAAACATGGGATCAGGTGCTCCCATGACCAAACAACACCTACACTCTAGTAGCAGGGCTAGTATTTCCAGAGGGTCACCAATGAGCTGGGCTCTCCACCAACCAGCCTCTGATGCTGGTGCACGTGTCCCTCAGAGTGGAGTCAGGGCCTCAACATACGATCATCCTCACTGTCACAGGGCCTCCTTGTAATCACATGGTGTCCGTCATCCGCACAGTCCATTAGGTGAGTAGATACAACATCCCAAGGGCACCCCTAGGCCCATTATGCAAAGAAGTTCTGGCCCCTTATGTAGACTGCAGTGGCAAGTTACAGGAGTCTGACAGTTAGGGGGGTGTGTGGGGGGGGCCCAGTCGTTCCCAGCCACGCAGCCTGCCTCGTATGCTGTCCCCCCCGCAGGCTGAAGGAACGTTCAGGAGCCAGGCCTCTCAGTCCCTCTTCATGAGCGGCACACAATCCCTAGAGCTCGGGACACACAGCATCGATAGCAGCATCCTCCCTAGCTGCACTGCTCCCTTACTGGTCGAGTCCCACACTGACAATCGTTTATTACTGGGACGGGTGGGGGCACGGGAAAAGCAGCCTCAGAGACCTGATCGGGCTGCACAGACAAGGCCTGCTCCCAGCGCTGACTATGCAGCCTCCTTTGGTCACCGCAGTCACCTTGTCCCACTTTACACCCAAGTCACGACACTGTCCGTTTCGGGTGATACAGGATGCAGGCAGCACACAGCAATCAATGCTGCTTCTGTGTGTCATGGTAGATGGAGCAGATATGGCAGGATAATGCAGTATTAAGCCGGGGCTGCAAGAAGCTTCCTAGAAGTGTGCCCCGCCGGCCATCTTGCTTGTTCACAACCCCATTGTTATAAAAGTTAACAACTAACTAACATGGAAACTAAGCTTATAAAATGTTTTGATTACAATAACTTGATAATACAGAGAGATAGTCTCTGTTTTCATGACTGAGAGACACAATAAATTGGAAATATAATTGGGCAAACCCCCCTTCTCTGCCTGCTGGAGAAGCTACAGCCGGCAAAAAGAATGTCATAAAACCATTGATGTGAATACACTCAGATGCCCAAGTTTCCAAGAAACATAAAATGGAGAATTTAGAAATAAAATCATGCCAGTCAGAGAGATGAGCCTTGGAGAGTAGCCCTGCCCCATTCCAAAATAAAATACTACTATGAGGTAGGTACGTTGGGGCCTCAGCCCTTGAAATTAGATTGTAGTGATTATTCAAGATGGTCAAATAAGGGACCGAATAAAGTTCTGATGCAAAAAAAAGCACCTAGGGATGTTGTATTCGACCCATCTCCTGGGACCATAAAATCATCAATTGGACTGTCCTTCTCTATGCTCACAGTAAGCCAGTATACACCTTCCAGTGAGATCAGTGGTGCAAAGTGATTATGGGTTGTGACCGTAGAGTAAATTTTGTATGACACTACAGAAGGTAAGCTGGAAGGGGGGGGCATTGGTTAAAAGCCACAGAACACAAGAAATAGCCAATATGAAGAGCAGCAACATGGTGTGGTGAAATAACTGAAGACCTGGTTCTTCGCAAGATGGTATCTACCAGTCTTGTTCTCTTAAAAGACATAACTACGCAATCACCAGAAAATGTTTTAGCTCCCCTGCCAGCCCACTTTACCCTCCTAACCATTTTAATATAGTCAAAGAGGACCTTAGTCCAGTTTCTTGCCCACCCAATGTATTGATTTATTCCTCAGATACTCCCAGGTCTTAGGATCTGGTTGATCTAGTGTGGGCACATTCATCAATACCACAACAACAGGGGTTGCTTCCGGGGGAAGATATAAACACTTCACCAACCCACTAACTGTAGCAGATCCTGGGCCTTTACTAAATTGCATGTTTGCTGGTAAGGTAAAATTTTCTTTAGGGATGGCATAAGATTCAGCATAACACCTCCGGGGCCATTTGTGTGGTCTTCTTATCAGTGAAGTGTTGTAGATTGGTGTGTGTTACAGGGGACAAGGCACTGGCTACATTTTGGTTACAGTTAGCGCTAGTGCTAGCAATAGACTTCAGTTTTTCTAAACAATTGGTGGTTGATTTTTCCACTTGTGTTAGCCTCAAAGATAGCCTATATAAAGAGTGCTCAACTGAAGCTTCTAGTTCATGCATGGAGGCAAGTAAGGTTTTAAAATCTTCTGAATTAGCAAGGGAGAATTTGGTGTCTCTTACCTTTACACTAGATGATTTGAAAGAATCGTTGACAGTTACAGTCCCTCCCCTCCCTGTGTGCTTTTTATCCAATACTTTGGAAGTAGATCCTGGTGTCTCTTTCGAGAAGTAGTTGACATGCTGAATCAGATGGCGAAATGGAGGTAATAGAATGAAAGATACCCTGCATACACCCAATAACAACAATGTCTGCAGCAGTCCGATGGCCCCAGTATTTCTCGTGGGGAGGTGTTTATTGATAAATTACTTTGTAATTCTGACAAAGTCTGATGGCAAATTACTAGTCTCTCTTCTGCAGTATTAATTTATTTATTAATTGCCTATATTGCACTAGTCCAAAAGTTCATAATCGAAGTAGAAGCCCTACCCAAAGTCTTAGCCATTGCAAGGGGACGTTTTCTTTTCTCCTTGGTTGAAAAAATACAGGAAAGAAGGTGGCTAGGAAATGGCGGAACAATACTGAAAGCATAAAGCCAAGAGAGTAGACCTAGCCCAGCCTTCTCTGGGCTCTGAAGAGCACAGACGAGCCAGCTGTTGGCCCAGTCTTCCCTCGGGCGTGTCCCGAGCGATCTCCCTGCGTTTAAGGGTGCACTGATTACGGTGGAACCCCTCCTCCTGGACTCTTTGGTGCACTCTGGGGTTTGGAGGCCCCTATACTGTAGCAGCAGATTGGGCGCCCCTCGGGTCACACTGCGCATTAGAGCACACTGGTTACGGTGGAGCCCCTACTTCTGGGCTCTATGGTGCACTTTTGGGGTTGGAGCCCACCTGCTGTACAGCTGAATGGGCGCCCCATTCCTGCGCGTCTCCCTGCACTTAAGAGCATGTTGGTTACGATGGAGCCCCTCCTTTTGGGCTCTGTGGTGCATTCTTGGGGTTGAAGTTCCCCTGCGATAGCAGCATAATGTTATTTATGAAACTTTTTTATGAGAAAATTAATTCAATGCCACTTCTTTCTCTTAATGTATAGACCCATCCACATCATTATTCTGTTGTATTGCTTCTCAGGATTGTATAGAATCACAATGTCCAACCAAATTATTTCATCTCATTGCTTCCAGTGTCCTCTGTTTGCAAGTGCATCCTTCTGCTTTTGACAAACAATGAGGTGTTCCCACAGCGTCAGTTTTGTCTTACTTAGAAGGCAGGAGTGGTTTCTTCTCCCCATTACTGTCCCCACCCCCTCAAAGAAGTACCTGCTTTTCACATCCGGCAACAGCTTACTCCCCTCATAACGCAGTCCACACCTGTACACAGTGGGGCTCCAGAGTCAAAGACAGAGAAAGAGTAAGTCTGAGTGACTAATGAGAGTATAATATTGGCTGCTAACATATCCACAACAGGGAGAGTTCGTAATTGAAAGTATGCTTCACCAGAGCAGGTATATTTACCTGCAATATTAGAGGATGATACAGATGAAGATGATCACTTCTCACTAAACAGATTCAGTTGCAGTATCAGAATGATCAAGATTTAGAGACCGATTTACAAGAACAATACCCTAGAGGGTGAAAAGAGTCTTTGAATACTGAATTTAGATGAAAATCATAACGCTCATGAAAATGTTACTCAATGAATAAAAGAAAGAACACCACACAGAGATTGTTAAATGTTTGAAGAACTTGATTTTCATTTACATGTTTCCTCATTAAAAAGAACCAAGTTTGAAGAAAACGTTTTTTGAGAAATTGAACTGGATATTTTTGCTTTTAATTTTCCTACCTATGCTATATGACAAGAAGGTAAAGAAGGTTTTTTTTTTTTTCCCCTGCAAGCACTTGTTTTTTGCTTTGTTTTACTCATTCTTTTTGGTCTCAAATGTTGCTCAAATGTGTGTTTACCTTAAAAAAAAAAAACAGAACAACAAGAGGCCATTGGCAAAACAGGAGCGGTTTGTTTAATTAAACATGACGACTGGGAGAGCAGTTACAGAAACGCGGTCTGAGGACTGTCTCTCAATGTACATCAGTTTGGAGTGTTGTTTTATACATTTCTCTGAGTGCCATAAAATAATTAAAACATTCCTTTCTTGGTTAAGAATGCAAACACTACAATTCTTATTGTTGCTTACATGCAGTGCAGTCGAATTGGTGTATGGGATGGTGTGGGAGGGGCTGGATGTGAAGGAAGCAGTGGAATGCCCAGCAAGTATGGGACCTTCTGTTGGGCTCCTACATTATCGAATGGTAACAGTACAGGATGAATCCCTAAATGTGTTGATGTGAAACGTCAACGGGTTGGGCAGTCAAATTAAGCATACAGTGGCCCTGCAGTATCTGCATAGGCAGGCCCTGATGTGGTTCTTTTGCAGGAAATGCACCTGAAAGGGAACCAGTACAAGGCAATGGCTAGATTTGGCTATTCTTTATTGGCACATTTGGCTTACGCCAATGATTCTAGGGAAGTAGGCATCCTTCTTCAAAAATCAATACCCTTTATCCCAATGCATACTTGGTGGGATCCTCTGGTTTGATACGTAGCACTATCTGCGGCCTGGGAAGGCTATATGCTGAAAATGTGTTCAGTATATGTGCCTCTGTGACTGCAGGCTCAGACACTCACTGGCATTGGGACCTTATTGCTAGGCATGCCAACTGGCCTCTTGGTACTGGGAGAGGACTTGAATCTAGTGGCTGACCCCATGGTCAACAGGGAATCAAAAGCTATTACTCAGGAGGACTCTTGAGTCTTTGTGAGTCTTTATGGACACATTAGGATTGGTAGATCTGTGGCGGGAGCACAACCCGAGGTGAGGTAATACACCTATTATTCAGCGGCACACGGCAGCTACTCCCGCTTTGACTGTTTACTCACTGGGCACACATAGGAAAATTCAGGGGCACCTTTCATAGACTGCGAGGCGTCTCAGATCACTTCCCTGTGGAGCTGACACTCTTTGGCCCCGCTCAGAGTTATGTGCTACCTACTAGGCTGCATCCCTGGCACCTGAAAGATAAGAGAGAGAGCGGGCAGATCAATATTTCAAAGACAACAGGGTTTCAGTGAATTCAGCCTGTGTTATATGGGAGGCTTTTAAAACAGTTATTAGAGGGCATGCACAGGATCTAAATGGGGAGAAAGAAAGAGCACAGATTGCAGTGTGAGGCGCTCGAGAGGAACATTGAGGTTCTGGAGATCTGGAGCTTAGCAGAGAGAGGGGATGTGACTGACCTCAGGCACAAACTACTTCTTAAGTGAGAGGAGTTACAGGAAGTGGCAGAACACCATGCCCGGGCTCATGCCTAAGCAACACAGAGACATCTTTATGATGTTGGAGCTAAGGCTTCTAAACTGCTGGCATGGTTGGAAAAACGCAATTTGGAGCGGATGTGGGTTAAGGAGTTACCGAAGGGGCACCGCAGATATCTAACAATGACATTGCAGAGGCCTTTGCGACGTATTACAAAGGGATATATGCTTCAGGGACCCTGGAGACTGAGTCAGTCATTTACACCCTGACCAATCCAGATTTATGCCGCTCAGGAGTTCACACCTTAATTTGAGGCGCGTAAATGAAGTTCTGCATATGACAAACTTAGCTGGCATGGAACAGGCAGCTCTACTATTTCTTGATGCTAAAATGGTATTCAATAGTGTTGAGTGGCCCTATCTATTTGCTACCTTTGGGAGGCTGTGATTTGGACTGTGTTTTTGTGGTTGGATCCACCTCCTCTATCAAGCCCCAATGGCCCGAGTGCAGATCAACACTACACTCTCCAGGGTCTTTATCCTGCGTAGAGGCACTCGTTAAAAGTGCCCGCTCTACCCCATGTTATTTGCACTTGCAATTTAGCCTTTCGAGGCATGGGTCCAGCAAGACCCCCTGATATAGGGCATTAGGGTGAATGGGGAATGGGAGGAGCACATTTCTCTCTATGCCGATGACATATTGCTTCACAACACCAATCCACCCTGGCCTGTAGACAGAATCCTGCAGATTTTTCGCATTTTCAGGAAACACTCGGGATATCAAATCAGCTAGGACAAATCCCTTGTTTTTCCATTGACGGGGGCCCACCCGAGCTGCCTCTAGAATGCTCGGTGCCAGTTGCCCAAGAGGGTTTCATGTACCTGGGTATTTACATCATCAGGGACCTGGAGCGGTTTTTCGAGGCTAACCTTGTCCCACAGTTAAATAGGTTACATAGTGAGGTGGGCTTGTGGCGCACCTTTCTGTTGTCACTAATGGGGAGGGCAGCTCTTTTTAAGATAATGTCACTGCTGAGATTCCTGCATGTCCTTCAGAACACCCCATGTAGGGTCCCCCTAGAAGTGTTCTGGCGAATCTAGCAATAAGTCAGACTGTTGTTATAGGATGGAGGTGGTTCCCGCTTACCTCTGCATAAGTTACAATGAGGGGTGTATGAGGTTTTTTTTGCTGTCCTGGATGTCATCAGATACTACTGGGTGGCACAACTGATGACTATCAATGATTGGGTTTTTGCAGACCAGGCGGAGCTTGCATTTCAGGTGGACAGAGATGCACTGGTCAGTGGGAGTTACAAAGCTGCATTGTACCAGCGATTGAGTGGGTGGGCCATACCGGGACACACTGAGACAGTTTTGCAGGTGTGGAAAGAGGTGACACTTTACCTGAGATGGGGTCCACTTTGACCACCCAAGCCTCCTTGTGGCACAGTGAACTTCTGAGGTAGGTTGGGGTGCTGAGTGGTTTTAAATGATGGGCATTATTGGTAATAGACCACCTAGAGGATGTCTGGATGGGGTAGGCATATGGGAGTTTTGATGATCTCCGACAAGAATACGATATGGCGGAGTCTGAGTGTTATAGTATCTGCAGCTAGAGCATGTCCTGCGCCGCCACATAGTGAAAGGCGAGCAGCTGCTTGAAGTGGCCCTACTTGAGGGTAGCCTTTAATCGTCCTCCCTGGAGACTAAGGTGATTTCTATGATATATCAAAAATTAATAAATAATTCCCCTAACCCACTTACTGCCCTTGCGTGCGGCCTGGGAGGGAGACTTGGGGATTTTGGAGGAGGACGACTGGGTTGAGGCGATACAAAGCCCCAGTGTAGTCACTATATGAGCTTGCTTTAGGTTTATTCACTTGTGAATACTACACAGGGCCTACTATTTCAAAGTACTTCACAGAATGGGCCAGGGGGACTCTCAGCTAAGTCTGCGGTATTGTGGACAAGTGGGAACTTTCTACTATATATTGTGTACCTGTCCCGTGATCAGACGCTTCTGGGAGGGTGTAACTGGAGTTATGACTAGGGTACTTGGAAGGTACATCCCCTTGTACCCTAAACTACTCCTTTTATATATAAGCGGAGAGGAGACCTGGCCAAAATACTTGAGGTTATGGCTCTCAATGGCAGCAATAGTGGCCAATCACAACATAGCAAGAGCATTGGGGGTGGGGGGAGTTGCAGGGATGTCTCCTGGAGTTGGTGAGTGGAAGTTTGACCTGGGCTGGTGCCGAGGAGTGGAGAGAGTGGTTTATCAGAGTAGGGGTGCCCCGAGAAATGGCACAAGATATGGGGCTGCTGGGGCGGATATCGGAGAGATGACTGGGTGAGAGATGGAACGGGAGGGAGTTGTGGGTTAAGTAGAGTCAAGGCACCTCCTGTACCCTTCACTGTTCTTACTACCGAAGATGATGATATTAGTTCATTCCATAAAAAAGCCTGTTATTAGAAACCTTGGTGGAGGACTGAGCGATGCTGTACCAATAACTGTTTTGCTATGACTAATAAAGATTTTGCAAACAGTTGCCATGGAGTCATAAATAAGGTCCTTATAACAAATACAGGTGGGCCTAGCCCTTGCCTGGACACAATGTGTCTAGATATCCAGCCTGAGGGGCAGCTGGTTGCTGCGTGTTGCTGTGTTCTGATTGGCTTAGTGTTCCTAACTTCATGCGGCATCTACATTTATGGTGTTTTAGGAATGCTCACACCCCTCTGCCCATGTGTGTTTTATTAGGGCCAATCTCCTTGGACCATTGTGGTATTGCTGTGCCTATTTGTGAGATCTGATCTAAGTTTCAGTTTGTGCAATTGTCTGCCGGCTACACTCCACCCCACCTGTGACCTCAGGCCTAGGTCTCAGTGTCTGCCTGACCATATATCTTTGTGCTGGGGTTGTTGGAGAGTTCACGATTCAGGGGAATCTAATAGCGGTGTTGCGACTTCGTTCTTATATGTGAATGTATTGTTTGTGCATTGACATTGACCATTCCAATATTAACACTCACATGAAGATGGGATACAGCACTTTCCATAAATTATTGCTATTAATTGACCTGTTGACTTACTGAATTCCTGTGGGTAATGTTTCAAAACATATAACTCGTGATGCTGAAATAGAAATAACCATAAGGAATTAGGACAAGAGAGACTAGTACATAAAAAACATTTTGTTAGTGGTTTTAGAGATAATGTATATACAAGAATAATCAGAAAATATGTTGAGATTATGTGGGCTGCTGACTGTTTTGGGTGCCATTTTTTTCCTAAGTCACTTGGGGAAAGGGCATCTTATGAGTAACTGGAGCTTTCTTACTCACTCGCCTGTAACTTTTGTTCCTATCTTTAATTATGAGGAGTTTATTTTTCCATACCTGACTGATTGTAAAATTACACATGAGAATTTATGAATTGGTAACATTTTTAAAGAGATAAAGTATGGTAAATAATTTTTAAAAAGTGTAGAAATCAGAGGTGAAACTAATATGGATGATGCTTACTCATGTTTATTAAGTAAGAAACAGCACGATTTTATTATGAAATATAATGAGAGGTAGAAAAGTAGTAAAAACTTTAGAAGAACAAGAGATTGCTATGGAAGAGATAAGGGAGGAAGAATTTGAATTTCTGAGTTTACGTCCAAAATTGAGGATGAAGTGAGAAAGGAAAGATGAAATGCATATGGTATAGTATAATCCTGTGGAAGGAACTAAGATAGAATTTGTTGCTGAAAGCACATGTGATAAAACCTTTGACGTTAGTGGGGAGTTTCTAACTGGAAGAGAACCTATCATGAGAGGAATATATGATGTTTGTGGGAAGACCGTTTGTTTTAATCTGCAAAACAATTGTTTTGGTTTGTGCTGTTTAGGTTTGGTTTTACCTAGAATTTTGCACGAGGAACATCATTTGCGGAGATTGAAAATACATTTTGGGAAAGTATAATGATGTAAAGATTCAACATTTATCAAGAATTGGTGGGTAGACTTTCCATGGATACAACAAGGCTTAAACTGGTGAATGTAAAGGCTTTGGCAATAAAAAGCAATGGTCATGCAGAACCGTCTCGCCGTAGACATTATTTTGGGAGTCTAAGGTAATTTGGGCAAAGTGTTATACTTGTGTCCCTGATTATAAGTGATTGACTCATTCATTACTAACATAACTAATTTGACACAAGAAGTTAGGTGATTACAAGAGCCAAGTATTTGGAAACTATAGAGACCTGCATAAAGAAGATAGTGAGTGGTTTTCGGAGTGTAGGTGATTAGCTTAGTAGTATTGGTGATGGAGTTCAGCAAGCTGTTTCTTTGTTGTTCTTATTAAAACTAATAAAATTTACAAGGAACGAATATGGTAATAAGAAGGGAGAGAAACAAGGTGTCATGAAATCCCTGAAAATTAGGAGATCAGAGGATTATTTTGAGCTGGCTAATTAGCGGGATTGAGCATTCCGAAAGATGAGACGAAGGAAGGCGGATGTTCGGAAAACCTGACGACTTCAAAGATTAATACTTAATTAATAAATTTACCCCAGTATTAGAACTTTCATAGATTCACATGCTTGAATCCTTCCCCATCGTCAAGATGGGAGCCCCCGGTACATCAAAACGGCAATATATATGAGCTAATGCAATAAAAAAGGCCCCAAGGCTTTCACTTTAGTAGCCTATCTTTATCTCTATGAGCAAAAAGGACCAAGCAAGCCTCAGCCAATCATGCTTCCCCTCCCTCTAGAACCCTCCTGAGAGAAGCTCCCTTCCCTCAGATTTTCTACTGCACATCGTGCTAGGGAGTCTCCATTGAGATATGCTCAGTCAAATCTCCAGAGAAGTCTATCTCTTACTGTTTTTTCTTCAAAGAAAGAGCATTTCTTCAGCAAGTAAGGTGTCATCTTCTTACTTTACTTAAAGGAGCTGTATTTTGACAAATTTCATCATGTCAGATAAGGAAAAGAAAAGTATTTTCAGAGCCTGTAAGACCTATGGGGAAAAAAGTCTTCACTTTGAAGACCCACACAAGGACTGCATTTATTGCCTCTATCCTGACCATGTAGCCAAAGACTGCAAGGTTTGCAGGACCTTTTCCAACAAAACCTCAAGGACAGAGAGGGTAGGCTACTGATTTGGCTCCAGAAGTTGAAATCCAGATCAATCCTAGTGTCTGGTTCTGACAGTGAGGAATCTTCCTCCTCCTCAAGAAAGTTACAGAAAAGAGGCAGATCTCCTCAAGCCCACCATTCTGAGGATCTTCCTAAAAAGGCTCATAAAAAGACCAAACAGGTGTCTTCTAAAGCTGGCAGTCCTTCCAGTTCTCCTCACAGGAGTTCCATTTCATCTAAAAGACACTCTAAAGAACGTTCTGTCTCCTCAGAATACAGCAAAAGAGCCTTTTTCTGAGCCTCCAAAGCCACCTCCTGTGGTGAAACATGTCTTTAAGAAGCCGTCTGAAAAATCTGCATTGACGACACAGTCGACTACAGCATCGTCGACGAGAGCACCGTCGACGGCAGTGTCTAAAGGTGTCTTTACAGCCTCATCGTTGACTCAGACAATATCTACTGTCTATACAGCAGCTTCTTCCTCAATGACGATCATTTCGACGACATCCTCGTCGACTGCGTTTGTGGTCACTTCGCCCATCGCCTCTCCTCCGTCGACGATACTGCTGGTGAGACCGTCAACGATGAAACTACCGTCATCGGCTTCCTCGTCGATGAGATTTTCTCCGTCATCAGTGATGTCTCCATTGATGATCCCGCCGGCGCTGCTGTCGACGATCCCGTTGGTGATGCCGTTGACGATGGCATCCACATTGCGGTCGACTAGGCCGTCGACTATACCGTCCACGAGAGTTAAAGAACATAGGAAGTCTATTTTCCTTTCGCCATTAGTGACATCTCCTAGTAGGGTATCAGCGTTGGTACCTACACATCTCAGCGTTGGTACCTACACATCTGTTGGAGCAAGAAAATTCAGAAGATGAAGGCCCTTTTGGGGTTGCTCATAGCCCATCAGAATTGCATGTCAAGTGCCAGGATCTAGAGGAGCATATGCAGCATGATCCGCACTCATATTATCCACAACCACACCAGTAGCCATATCAAGAACAGATGGTTTCTTTGCCAGGATCGCTCATAGCTGACTTGCAGCTGATGTTGGATGACTATAGGAGGCGGTTTTCACCAGATGGATCAGAGGTACAGCAACTTTCTATCACACCCTCTGTGCCACTTCCTTCTACTCCAGTTCATCCAGGGGTCCAGCCATTGCATGTAGCACCACAGACGCCAGCTTCAATCCCTTCACAGGATCTGTCCTCCTCTGATGATGACCGAGAAGAGGGAGAATTGCCGGATGCCATAACAGAGTGGGATGATTATCAGATTCCTCCCCGGTTCTATTGGATTCCCCTCCTGGTGACATCAAGGGTTTTCACAACTTGCTAGAAAGAGCTGCAAAGAGATTTGAGCTGCCCATGCCCACGAAGCAGATGGACTGCTTCTTGTATGATTTCAAGGAACCATTTCAGAAAAGTGTGAAATCTATGCCAATTGTGGACTATATTTGGGATGAAGGCATCAAGGTAATGAAGAACCCGGCTACAGCCACCCCGGTTCTACCTCGCCTTGACAAAAAATATAAGCCCCCTGAAGACCCCTCCGGCCTGCCTCACGGGCCATCCCAAACCGGTCTCAGTTATTGCCCAGGTGGCGCAGCGTAGATCCAGGAACCCTTCAGTGCCATTCTCTACCCCACCAGACAGGGAGGGTAGGAGGCTTGATAATATAGGGAAACGTTTTTCTTGATGGCTTCGCTTATGATAAGAGCTTCTAATTCTTTGGCTATCATAGGCAGATTTGATAGACAGTTATGGGTGGATGTTGCGCCCTATCTGGATCAGCTGCCAGAGGATTCTGAATTGGAGGCCAAGAAAGTCTTGCAAGAAGGAGAGAGGTCTTCTGCTGAAGTCATAGACTGTGCTATGGATGACGCCACCACAGCTTTCCGACAGATGGCAGGTACAGCGGTTCTCAAAAGGCAGGGTTGGCTCTGGGTGACTTCGTTTAGACCTGAAGTTCAAAACAAAATTCTGGACCTCCCTTTTGATGGTGAAGCCCTATTCAGGAAGCACATTGATGATGCGCTTCAGTCAATAAAGACGGATACTGACACAGCCAGGTCCCTTGGCACCCTACAGTTTAAAAGACAGCCTTTTCGGGGAGCTAGAGGCATGGGTTATTCATCAAATAGAGCAGGCTTCCAACAGTATAGATACCCTTCTGTCTCTGCGGCATCTCACTCCTTTCGTCCCCAGTTCCAACAGAGAATGCCTCCGCAAGCGGCTTATTCGAGACCTTCACAGAGAGGAAAAGCTGGAAGGCAAGCGAAAGACACAGGATGTAGACAATGACTTTCTACTGTCTCCGACTACGAACCTTCCCTTGGATGCAAAACTAGGGGGAAGGATTTCCCTTTACTTTCACAATTGGCAAAAGATAATATCAGACCAATGGGTCCTGAATCTCATTCAATTTTGCCATACTTTGGAATTCCTGCAGTACCCTCCTACAATGGACCATTTCCAGTTCAAAGTGTTACCCTTCGGTCTGAAGTCGGCCCCCAGAATCTTTACCAAATGCTTGGCTCCAGTAGCAGCTTTCCCCAGAAGGCAGAACCATCAAGTCTTCCTGTATCTGGACGATTGGCAGGTCAAGGCCAGATCCAGGTCTCAGGTGCGGAAGTCCACAAGCGCTAGCATCGAGCTGTTCACGAACCTGGACTTAACGGTCAACCGCAAAAAGTCAGCATTCCAGGCCATAAAGAGGAGAACTTTTCTAGGGGCAATACTGTACATTTCCACCAACAATGCAACTCCCACAGAGGACAGACGGAGAAAGCTCATATCCCTCACGAGGCTCTTACAAAAAAGAAAGTATGTTTCAGTTCGCCTCTTCAAGTCCCTGTTAGGGATGATGTCTTCCTGCATTCCACTGGTACCTTTCTGTCATCTCAGAATAGGGTCCCTACAGGGGCAGCTAGATCTTCAGTGGACGCAATCCAGGGGGCCTTTCGACAATGTCATCAGAATAACGAAGCCCATAATATCACCTCTAGCTTGGTGGACTCAGGCATCTCACTTAGCGAGGGGACTTTCTTTTCTTCCCCAACAAGCTCCTTGGGTGATAACTACAGACGCTTCTCTCGAGGGATGGGGGTGCCTTCCTCCAGCACCTACAAGTCAGGGGCAAATGGAAGCCACATCAGAAGGTCTTTCACGTCAATTACCTCGAATTGAAAGCTGTTCGTCTGGCACTTTGCTCTTTCCTTCCAAAAATAAAAGGTTCATCAGTACTCATTCGGACGGACAACACTACAACGATGCACTATATCAACAAACAGGGAGGAACCAGGTCTCTGCTCTTATCGAGAGAATCTCATTGCATTTGGGAATGGTCTATCAGCCACAAGATAAACCTTCGAGCGGAACATGTCTCAGGCGTACAGAACATCATTGCAGATTCTCTGAGCAGATCCCGATCGTCCAACCACGAATGGGAGTTGGATCAAGGAGCCTTGAATCAAGTCTTCTCCCTATGGGGAAAACCAAACCTGGATCTCTTCGCCACCCCGCAAAATGCGAAATGCCGATTCTTCACTAGTCGGGATCGACATCAGGGCTCTTGTGGGAATGCGTTTTCCATGGCAAAGTCAGGAATTTATGCTTACGCTTTTCCTCCCATTCCCCTAATACCAAGAGTTCTGGCGACGGTCAAGATCGAACGCTGCAAGCTCCTTCTGATTGCTCCGGCATGGCCTCGCCAGTTTTGGTATACAGAACTCATTCACCTCTCACAGAACCACAGCATCCCTCTACCAGTGATTCCCTCCCTGCTAACAATGAACGAGGGCCAGGTTCTCCACCCGGATCCGGCTTCCCTTCACTTGACAGCCTGGCTCCTGAACACCATGAGTTTGCGCATCTAGATGTACCTTTGGATTGTAGAGCCATCCTCGCCAGAGCTGCAGCTTAGAGTACCAGCAAATGTTATCGTCTGAAGTGGAGGAGATTTTGTTCATGGTGTGCACAAGTTCAGGTGCATCCCTTTTATTCATCGCTGCAGCAGAGACTGCCTTATCTTCTCCTCCTGGCCAGATCGGGTTTGGCTGTTTCCTCGATTAAGGTCCACTTGGCAGCGATTTCCCGCTATAGGCTTACAGAGAACGTGCCTCCTTTGTGGTCTGCAAGGGTCATAAAGCTGTTTCTTAAGGGTCTGTTCAGGTCTTTCCCTCCAGTTCAGCCTCCTCCTCCATCTTACACCTTAATATGGTCTTGTCTCAATTAATGAAACCACCGTTTGAGCCAATTCACAAGGCGGATTTGAAGTTTCTATCCTTGAAAGTCTCTCTCTTTCTCGCTCTTACCTCAGTCAGAAGAGTGAGCGAGATTCAGGCATTCACTATCCAAGATCCTTTCTTACAATTCAAAAAAGACAAGGTAATTTTACCAACAAACCCAAAATGTATACCTAAGGTCCAGTTGGATTTTCATATAAACCAACCAGTGGTACTGAAGCCATACTATCCAAATCCATCGACCCCAGCGGAGTAAGCTCTGCATTCATTGGACATTCAGAAGTGCCTGAAGTTTTATCTTGACAGACCTAAGAAATTTAGACAATCAAACCAGCTTTTTGTGGCATTTAGTGCTCCGCGTAAAGGCCGAGCATTATCCAAGTAGAGGATTGCAAGGTGGATAGCCTCTGCGATTAACTATTGTCATACAGGTGCAGGAAAACCCTTGCAGAATCCAGCGCATGCACATTCAACAAGGAAAATGGCTGCACCCATGGCGCTTTTTGGAGGAGTGCCCGTTCAGGAAATCTGTAGGGCAGCCACGTGGAAGTCAAAGCATACCTTTACGAAACTTTACTGTTTAGAAGAATTTCACCAAGGTGATATGGCAGTAGGACAAGTGGTTTTACGACATCTTTTCCAGTAACGGTGAGCTGTTGTATTTGTTTATTCCTTTTTTCCCGCCAGCCCAGTTTACTTTACGCACATTGTATAGGTTTGTCTCTTCCTTTAAGGTTGCGATATTTCTTATTCTTTCTACTCAAGATGACGTTCTTTTGTCATGTTTATTGCTTATCTAATATTGTATCTTTCCTACAGGATCTTTTGCTTCAATGTTTCTGCTGATATATGAATGTTAAAGGACTTTATGGATATATGTATATAACTACATGTACAGCTATGGATTGATGCTATACAATGTGCTTCATTACTGCTTGCTATTCAGATTCAAGCATGTGAATCTATGAAAGTTCCAATACTGGAGTAAGAAAATAAGTTACTTACCTGTAACTGTAGTTCTCAAGTATTGGAATTTTTCATAGATTCACATGCGACCCTCCCTCCTCCCCTGAGAAGCTCACCGTTTCCTGTTTTTATTCAGATACTCTAACAGTCGTGCTTGAGAAAATCTGAGGGAAGGGAGCTTCTCTCAGGAGGGTTCTAGAGGGAGGAAAAGCCTAATTGGCTGGGGCTTGCTTTGGTCCTTTTTGCCCATAGAGATAAAGATAGGCTACTAAAGTGAAAGCCTTTGGGCCTTTTTTCATTGCAGTAGCTTTGATATATATATGAGTCTATGAAAGATTCCAATACTGGAGAACTACAGTTACAGGTAAATAACTTATTTTCTTATTAATGGGGCTTTAGTGATTCTTAAAACAATCAGAGGAGGGAGGCACAGTTATAGCGCTTTTCGAAATATGCAACATGTGCAAATATTGTATGAAAACTATTTTTGATAATTAGTGCTTTTATTGAAGCAGTGAGTCGTAGTCAATCAACTAACGATGTTGCACTTGAAAAAAGATACCTCAGTCGCTTAGAAGTATGAATAATTCTGTGAATAGATATGTCACATCTTTGTGTAATACACTATTATTGTTAAAGTGGATGCAGTTTTTAGTGCTCTATTCAGCTTGCTCCTGCTCATTCCCCCCCCAATCATTGTCATGCTGCAAAATCATCTATCCTCTAGAGCACCAAGTGAATGACGTAAATTGATTAGTGATATACAATATTGTTAGATAACGTAGTGTGAGTAAAGCTACCATAGTGTTTTCAAAGTAAACATTTTCAAAGCATTCCACTGGTAGTGGTATGGTAGTCTTGCTGCTTCTATGAGCTGTTGTTTAAGAAACGTTTAATTTGCGTTATACATTGGGGTTTTCAGATAAGAAATGTAGTCTCTAGCTGCTAGATCAAATAGAGATGCTAAAGCAGAGTTATTTTTGGTAAAAATCAGGTTGATCAAATATTGTGGTTCATGTAACTACTGGAGTTAGGCTCCCACAAAGGTGCTATGCGTAAAGTGGCATATATCATGGCTCCAGTATCGGGTGCTATGAGACTATGACATCGGATCTGTAATCAGTGGTGCTGTTGGTCATCGTTTGCCCAATCAGTCGACTACTCTAGGGTCTGGTGATCTTATTTGTTTTGTCTTGATTTTTAAAAATATATTTTTATTTGTGATAATATTGCACATTACTGCAACAAAATGTATGTGGTGGACAACAACAGAATCGCAGCATCAGTGATAGTCATGCTAATACTAGTATGTCAATAGGCAAAAATACTTTTTACATTAAAAAAATTATATAAATCCTTCTACAATCCTGAGTTGGTACCCCTGGTAAGCCATGTACCCCATACTTCATTGTATGTATTTGCACAGTCTATGCACTTGTAAATCATGTTTTCTGTGGTTACACTATAGTCCATCCTGCTAATCCATTTCTTTTTAGTTTCGAAGGCATATCTCTCCACCAGTAGAGTACAATGTCGCTTTTCACTTTAAGAAATGCAATGCCTGCTACGCCCAGCCCACCCTCACACTCAGCAAATCTACTCTTGGGTTGGGGGAAGTGGGAGTGTTTAATACTAATGCAAGAGACTCAAATACTGCCTGCAGTATGACAGCATCAAAGGACAGTCCCAGTTTACAGGGAGTGCAGAATTATTAGGCAAGTTGTATTTTTGAGGATTAATTTTATTATTGAACAACAACCATGTTCTCAATGAACCCAAAAAACTCATTAATATCAAAGCTGAATATTTTTGGAAGTAGTTTTTAGTTTGTTTTTAGTTTTAGCTATGTTAGGGGGATATCTGTGTGTGCAGGTGACTATTACTGTGCATAATTATTAGGCAACTTAACAAAAAAAAATATATACCCATTTCAATTATTTATTATTACCAGTGAAACCAATATAACATCTCAACATTCACAAATATACATTTCTGACATTCAAAAACAAAACAAAAACAAATCAGTGACCAATATAGCCACCTTTCTTTGCAAGGACACTCAAAAGCCTGCCATCCATGGATTCTGTCAGTGTTTTGATCTGTTCACCATCAACATTGCGTGCAGCAGCAACCACAGCCTCCCAGACACTGTTCAGAGAGGTGTACTGTTTTCCCTCCTTGTAAATCTCACATTTGATGATGGACCACAGGTTCTCAATGGGGTTCAGATCAGGTGAACAAGGAGGCCATGTCATTAGATTTCCTTCTTTTATACCCTTTCTTGCCAGCCACGCTGTGGAGTACTTGGACGCGTGTGATGGAGCATTGTCCTGCATGAAAACCATGTTTTTCTTGAAGGATGCAGACTTCTTCCTGTACCACTGCTTGAAGAAGGTGTCTTCCAGGAACTGGCAGTAGGACTGGGAGTTGAGCTTGACTCCATCCTCAACCCGAAAAGGCCCCACAAGCTCATCTTTGATGATACCAGCCCAAACCAGTACTCCACCTCCACCTTGCTGGCGTCTGAGTCGGACTGGAGCTCTCTGCCCTTTACCAATCCAGCCACGGGCCCATCCATCTGGCCCATCAAGACTCACTCTCATTTCATCAGTCCATAAAACCTTAGAAAAATCAGTCTTGAGATATTTCTTGGCCCAGTCTTGACGTTTCAGCTTGTGTGTCTTGTTCAGTGGTGGTCGTCTTTCAGCCTTTCTTACCTTGGCCATGTCTCTGAGTATTGCACACCTTGTGCTTTTGGGCACTCCAGTGATGTTGCATCTCTGAAATATGGCCAAACTGGTGGCAAGTGGCATCGTGGCAGCTGCACGCTTGACTTTTCTCAGTTCATGGGCAGTTATTTTGCGCCTTGGTTTTTCCACACGCTTCTTGCGACCCTGTTGACTATTTTGAATGAAACGCTTGATTGTTCGATGATCACGCTTCAGAAGCTTTGCAATTTTAAGAGTGCTGCATCCCTCTGCAAGATATCTCACTATTTTTGACTTTTCTGAGCCTGTCAAGTCCTTCTTTTGACCCATTTTGCCAAAGGAAAGGAAGTTGCCTAATAATTATGCACACCTGATATAGGGTGTTGATGTCATTAGACCACACCCCTTCTCATTACAGAGATGCACATCACCTAATATGCTTAATTGGTAGTAGGCTTTCGAGCCTATACAGCTTGGAGTAAGACAACATGCATAAAGAGGATGATGTGGTCAAAATACTCATTTGCCTAATAATTCTGCACTCCCTGTATGTGGGAAAAGAAGCCAATTGACTCTGAGCTACTATAATGCTACAATGGTTCTCTTGGAAAATAAAGACTTCTAAAAGTGCATTACTACAAAGAAATATTCAAAGAATTTCAGCTGTGTCCTCAGATCATAACATGACTTACCGTTGGTAGCAATAATTGTTGTGGATACTCTCTTTACCTACAGATTCCTAACTGACCCGCCTGTCTCCTTGTTCTAAGGAGTATATGTTTAGCATGGTTTTATCTTAGTTTTCTGCACTGCATTCCTGCCAGTTTTTTTTATCACGGCTGTCTCCACCTCAGATGTCATGAACAAAAGGACAGGAGCTGAGGTCAGAGCCCTGGGGTGGTGCCATAAATAGCTCTGTGATATCACAACCCAGGAGGGACACGTCTAGTTGGAGCCATATCCCTACTTACGGCCTCAAGAATTCTAGTTTAAGTTTTCAAGATCCAGTGTGGCACTTTAGGATTATTCATGGGATGAAGAATCTCAAGTTAGATACTGTATCAACCACAAGCATTATTGCTAAAACTAAGCAACTTATTCTTCCCCCTTTGCAATTTTCACACTTGCATTTAATCATTTCATCATCATCATCGTCTTTATTCGATCACTTAAAAGCAGATCATAAAAGACACAGTATAAACACATAAATTCATAACCAGTTATAACAGGGAAAAAATATGTTGAAAGCAAAAATCAAAAAAGCATTCAATAATATGAACATGACCGAAAGCAGTTGTCATACATTGTGTGCAGAACTCATGTATTAAAACATCATTAAATTGCACAATTGTAATACACATTTTAAAAAGAAGCCTACAGCTTTGCATTTGTCATGAGAGTCTAAGTGTTGAAGATAAATCATCGCCACTCTACACTTACTAAATTTATATTTATGCAACACAGGCAATAGCTAGCATTTTGGAAGAGGAAGATAACATTTACAGAAGAAATCAAAATGCAGCATAGTCTTGGGAGAAACCTCATCAGAAGAACATATACATATATCAGAAGAAGCAAATTGTCCTTGCTGGAAACAAAGTAACTGCCTAATTGAACCTAACCTAAACGGGACAACAGCGTAAGTTCCACGAACCAGACTTGAATAAATAAGGTGCCACCCGCAACGCAGTTTGTAAGAGACCATACTCCTTGACTGAGGACTTCATTCATTTTCTGCCCTCCCTCTGGCCCTGTCAGACCCACACTCTGTCCTTCTTACAGTTATCTGTTGGCTTCTCTTAAATAGGACAGCCTAGGGCAAAAGGTGTCTCCTAATATATTTGAGCCAGGGAATTCTATTCTTGTGAGAGCAAGAGAGACAATCCAATATAATCTCTCTATTAAAGCTAGCTTTCTCATTATGCCAGAATGCGCACCAAAGCAGCAAGGGAGCGAGGGTGATCTGATCCTCTGTGTACTTATTTTTGTTTTGTTTTTTACATCTTTATTTATGCTTTTTAATACAATTCTTAAACAAGGTACAATTGAAACGGCACACATTACAATTTCGAAGTATCTCGCACAGTCGATTACTGTAATATATGCATCTTCTCTTACTACAGCAATGAATTCAAACCATAACAGTACCATTCAATTTGGAACCTCCCCTGTCTCCACACTTGCCCTCTGACATTAGTAAATTGTATGTCTCAGTTGTCTGTGGGCCCCCAAAGGACTATTAGACACTTGCAGCATGTACCTGAGGGATATCATTCCCTGTGTCCCCATACCCACCTCCCTCCAGTTCACCGGTTTCTTTGCCAATCTGGTGTTTCTTATAAGCTCCAAAATATTGTGCAGGTCTGCTGGTTGGAGGAGCCAGTTCATTAAAGGCATCTGTTTGCATGTTGCAGTATGACATGTCAGTGTGCCATTCCTCAATCGTCGGCAATGACCTTCGATCCCAGCACATGCCTATCCTACGCTTAGCCAGCAACAGTCCCATGGATATCAAACGCTGCACTGTCTTTTGCACCTTCCTGTCCCAGCCGAGCAGCGCCAGGACCGGCAAGCGTTCCAGCTGTTGCCCCACCTATACTTTCTAGTTCTGCAAATACTTTATCCCAGAACTGCTGAATGCCTGGACAGGATCATGCCATATGTAAAAAAAAAAAAAAAAACCTGTGTGGTCTCCCCCACATCTGGGGCAGATGGCCTTCGTGTGCAATCCATATTTATATAGTTTGAGGGGAGTATAATGTACCCTGTTTATATATTTAAAATGTATCAGGCGGTGCTTGCCATTCAAGGAGATTCCGCGAGTCATTGAACAGCAGTACTGCCACTGTATTCTCAAATCTCTCTGCCATTCAGTTCTAGACACCAACTGACGGGATTGCCCATCTGTAATAATCATAGAGATGGGCTGTATGTCTGGTGGTTCCTGTAGATCCTCGCCCAAAATAGTGCCCATTGTGTGCCTGGCCCTATAAAAGTGAAATTGCTTAAGCTGGGTCGGTGCATGCACCCGCTCCACCGTCATTGCCCAGGTGTGCATGCCATATTCATGGAAAAAGTCTTCCATTGTCTTGATATTTAACTTATGCATTGCCTCCACCATATTTTTATCGCACCTCAACGTTATACCATGCACACCATTCCAGAGGCACGTAGGTACAGTAGGGAGAGCCCCTTTCGACTCATCAGGCTATGCCAGGCCTATGCAGTAGTATTCAGGGAAGCAAATTCCCCCTATTGGCAAGAATGGGATTGAAATATCCTGATCCTCTGTGTACTTGTTGCCCAATTACTGAAGGATAGCAACATTTGACGTTGGCAAAGGAACCCCCAATATACACAGACACACTCTATTTTCATCAATTTGGATACAACCTATGTCCCTATAATCCCATACCCTGCTCAATAGGAAAATATGGGAAGACATTTTCTTTTATAGATCTCGAGGATGGGGTGTATGGACCTTTTACCTATAGAGGACGTGAGAGAGAAAATTGATCCAACCACCTGCAAAAAGTTTTTTCCTGTTACTAACACACAGTGCCCAAGTACACCCGTTATCATGCATCAGACCAAGATTTGAAGATTGACTCACTTTTTCAATAGTTCTGCTTCCAATTTTCATACAACCGGTTTTAACATTTTTGGGGCCACAGACCATAATACACGTTTTTGAGAGGTCTTTTTCCAGGTATAGCTGCTTGATTAACTAAACAAATATGGAGAGTTAATTAAGGCCATTAGCCATCCTGTTTAGGAGGACAGCATCATCTGCATACAGAAGTTCTGGCATGGGCTTTTGTTAACCACCCGAAGATTCACAAAAGCAGCTTCCAGACCATTTATATACAGTAAAAACAGGATATCTGCCAGCACACAACCCTGACAAACTCCCAGTTTAATCAAAAAGGAAGCAGAACACTCTTCCCTATCCCCATACCTCACTTAAGCAACCACGTCCAAGTGGAGGCACCTAAACAAAAGTCACCAAGTCCTCTTGAGAACCATGGAGATTAAAATATCCTAAAGTTTGGCTCTATTTACACAATCAAAAGCACTTAATAAATCCATAAATGCTAGGCGAAGGGAACTACACTTGGCAAACATATACTTAGACACTAGGAGGTGCAAATGTAGACATTGTTCTGTGGTTACAAACAACATAAAATAAAATAATGTGGTGTTGCGATGTGCACCCTAAGTGGCTAAGACGTGTGTCCCTTGCTCGCTGCACCACTTGGATTCAAGATAGCCTGGGTGATGAGGAGTGATATCCCGAAGCTGGTCCCAGGATGCTTGTTTCCGGTCCAGGGAAGACCTGGCTTGGTATTTCGGGCTGGACAGTTCCCATGGAGAGCAGGGTCAAGACTGATTTGCATATGGATGGCTCCAAAATGGGGTGACGTTGTGAGCAAAATAACAAAGAATTAAACCCAGATCTGTGACTGGGGGTGAGTGTTTGAAAAGTTTCAACACTCCGTCCATCATTTTATTTTGCAATGTTGCTATGTGCACCCTTAAGTGGCTAGGGTATGCCCAGACGTGGGTCCATTGCTCCCTGCACCCCTTGGACTCAAGCTAGCCTGGCTGCTGAGGGGTGATACCCCGAAACTGGTCCGAGGATGCTTGTTTCCGGTTCAGGGAGGACCTGGCTTGACAGTTCAGACTGGACAGTTCCAATGGGGAGCAGATCAAGACTGATTTGCATATGGCTGGTACCAAACTGGGGTGACATGGAGAGAATAATACCAATGTATTAAACGCAGATCTGTGACTGGGGGTGAGTGTTTGAAAAGTTTCAACACTCCGACCATCATTTAATTTTGTGGTGTTGCATTGTTCTGTGATTCAAAGACCTTTTCAGAAACCATATTGAACCTGTGAGAGATTGTTCTTCTCTATAGACCAGAGGAGCAATCTATTCAAAACTATTCTCCTAGTGATATTAAGAGTAGAGGAAGGAGATTGGGTGCTAGCACTTTGGATTCTGCGCCTTTCCCTTCTTAGAAACTGGCACAATTATAGATGAGCACCAAGAAGACGGGATACCAAGTACACAAGCAGAATGGATGGCATTAGTAAGCAGTGGGGCCCAAAACCTTGGATTTTCATTATATATGTCCATGGTGATTTTGTCGGACCCAGGTGCCTTTTTGGAAGGACTACTAGGGATGGCATCAAGGATCTCCTCCGAGGAGAATTGAATATTCAGGAGCAATGCAAAATTCATCATTCCCTCTCTCTTGAGTGCAGTCATTGGAGAAATACATTTTACCTAGATGACATATCCATTCCTCAGGACCTATAAAAGTACATACTTTTCTGGATGTGGGGCCCTGGAAAAGTCCAGCACGTACTGCCTTCCAGAAAGCCCGGAAATCTTTAACTTGACAGGCGTACACCAAGGTCTCCCATCCTTCAGGTCATTCTTTCTCTTTTTTTTATCCCCTGAGTATAAGTCTTCCTGTAGGCATTTATTGCTTCCTGATCTATGGGATTGCTCTTTGGTTCCCTTCTCAGGCTATTATTTGCTTCCCTACATGCCTTATCAAACCAGGATTTATTGTGATTCGATCTATTGCTTGTGGGCCTGTAGTGTGGTTAGTTTTACGTATTCATTGCGCTTTAGCTTCAGGCTTTAGGCCTTTGTGCACTTTGCCCTGAATATATTTTATTCATTTGCTGACAGCTTAGAGCCTCTGTGCACTTTGCTCTATATGCTTTTTATTAGGCTTCATACTGTTATTTTTCAAATAACCAGTTCTACGGTGTTGTTTTTTATTCATATCACACTGTTTTGCCTACTTCGGCACTGGAGTTCTCCATAACATATTTACTCTGTGCCTCAGTCAAGGATACAGTCTGGTACATTGCCGATAGACGTGGTAGGAGCTTAGACTTGGCATTCCTGCGTAGGGACATTTTGTGATCACGATGACATGTTAGTTATAAAATCACTTCCTTGTCCCAATACACGCAAGAGGGAGATTCCGACCAGGGAACCACAACTAGACGCTGACTGCCTTGTTGCAGATGCTGAACCAAGATCACAGGTCTTTGCTCAGGTATGAGGGCTGATGTCTCCACAGTGATTCTAATAGGCAAGCTAGAAGCTTAACATGCTGTGCTCTAAATAGAACAAGCAGAGGGAGAGTATAAACTGTTTGACAATATGATAGCTTTGTTCTTATGTTTTACTCTCCTGGTGACTATTACAATCCTACTGTGTTGTATCGTTCTGGTTATTGCGGCTCACGCCTTAATATCTAAAATACAGTCGTTTTATTAAAAATATTATATAAAACTTATACTGTCTTTGTCATTTGTATATGAGATCATATTGGAAATAAGAGAGTTGCTTTGGATCTGAGTAACCACGACTTCCCTGAGAAGATCCAAAGATGTCATGCGCTCGGCTGCCGAATCATTCCTTCCACATGGGAGAAATGAGGCACTGCTAGTTAGCCGGAGCAAAAACCGGATTTAGGGTGACAGAGTTCTTTACACGTGGGTCAGACTTAGTCCCCCACACCGTTATAGATCCTGCTACCTAGAAATCCAGTAGTCTCATTTAGAATAATGAGAGCCCACGCGACATGGCGCCGCCAACGTTTGGTCTGGCTCTAATGATTAGGTCCGACTGACTCTCTTGGTCTCATATATAGTTTGACTCCTCGGTTCCGTATACGGAGACGTCCGTGGGGCTGAGGGTTTCCGCCGCCACGGCTTAAGTGATTCCTATTGCTTAGTGGTTGGGTGTTCAAGCTTGAACTTTGAAAGGAAAAACCCCGATATTGGTGTGCCTTCTCTGACCTGACGCTATTTTTTATAAAATGGCGAATCCTAATGTAGTGAATATAGCAATTAATATGCGTCACCCGCTCACGGGACATCTGTTGACACATGGACTGACAGTCCAGGGGGGTCCAGTCACTTTTGTGGTGGACGCCCATGCAGCCTATAGAACAGAACTTTTTTATTCTTGGGTCGGATTTCCAGCAGTGGATGGGGGAACAAATACTTTTCACGAATACACTGTTGCGAATGTCCCTGGACAATACAGGGCTTACGCTTATTTACCTCTATCTTATCAAGAACACCATAATTGGCTTGATGGCGCCCTCCCACACACAGTAGCACAAGTTAGGTTAGGTCCGCTGAGTAATGATGGTCCTACCTGGCCTTTATTGGCTACATATACACCTCATCCTGCGGTTGCTCAATTGGCAGTGGTTGAAGTTCGTCGTTTATATACAGAATTAACGGCTACATATAGACGATTAGTTCAGTTTGTAATGCAGACACTAAATACGAATGCAGCGCGTGCTGCTCCAGCGCACCCACAGGCAGTGGTTCCGGGTATTAATCCGGCCACTGTACACTCTGTTATGGGTAAAGTACCGGCTAAACGAGAGGAGACCCCATTTTGGCTGGCGCAAAAAATTAATACGCTGGAAGCAGTATTTCCCCATACGGGACCTCAGGATAAACATAGAATTTTGACGATGTGTTTGCCGTATGGGATGGTTCCTCCGGTGGACCTTTGTAATACCTGGGGCACGGTATTTGCTGCGCTCTACACTACGGCACACGGTACACCGACATTAGCTAATTTACCGGACGTGCTTAAACAGATTCAAGATGAATATGGGGCTGCCCCTGCCTTGGATTTGGGCATGCAGTTGCTGGGCAATTTTGCCACAGTTTCTTCTATTATTTTGAGTAATCTCAAGGGAGAGGCAGTAGCACTAGCAGTGCGAATGCGTCTTCAGGATGTTCCGCTGCTTAATCAGGAGCGGGAGCTTCCGAGTATAATAGCGGAAACATATTCTAGTATTGGTCGTGATAGCCTAGGGGCTATACCACAAAAACCCCAGTTACAGGGTAAAAGTAATAAAGATAATGCTAAACAGCAACAACCTGAGGGTTCGAAAAAGCGCTGGGAAAAGAAACAGCAAACACCTAAGAAAGATGGTGGACAGTCTCCGCAACCGGTGACCCCACAGAATAAGTATAATCTCAGGAATAGGGATACTTTGAAGATGCCTGATAGGTATCAATATACTGATACACGCCAATCTCGTTCCTTTCAGGACTCCTCGGAAAAGAGAAGTGAGAGAGGTGGGCGGTCAGAGCGGAGGACGGAGTACGTGAAACCGAGACAGGATTCACAACGCTCAGCGGAGGTTTCTATTAAACAAGAAGAGAAACCGCTGCAACAAAAACAGCAATTTAAAAAGAAGAAAGTGGCAGCAGTCTCAGTTAGACATGCCGCTCAAGAAGAGAGTTCTCTTGACGAACAAGACATGGGCGTTAGCACTGTTAGACAGCGCGGCAGAGGTCACAATAGTTCGCCGGAGTCTTCTAGAGCATCTGGAGGTGAAAGCAATTGATGACTTCATACAAGTAGAGACGGCGGATATGCGAGTCTCTGATCCTGATAGAGTATATGAAGTGACTCTGCGATTGGAAGGGGACATTGACCGTATTATAAACGCCATTTTTTGGGACCATGTGTTAAAATCATATGATGTTCTGCTGGCCGAACAGGATTGGCCACCTGACTTTGTTCGCGACTGTCCGGTTAGGGAGGAGGTTGTTACACCTTCTTCTCACCACTTGTTCCGAGAGAACTAGCGGAGTCCTATAGTAAATCATGGGCTCTAGCACAGGATCCCGCCTTGTATAGAAATAACGTGGGGTGAGACAGACAATCACCTTATCATGTAATTCCGATAAAGGGCGAACCTCAGCCACAACCGCAGTATCCTATCAAATTTGAAGCAAGGGCATCGGTTAGGAAAATTCTTACACAATTGGAGTACCAGGGTGTAATTGAGCCCTGTGTCTCACCGATGAATAATCCCTTGTTTCCGGTTGCTAAACCGGACCATTCATATAGGATAGTGGTGGATTACCGACATTTGAATAGTCATACACGCACATATGCAATACAGAATTCCCACAGCGCAGCGCTTATGAATAATATCGTGCGTAAAAAATACAAGACAACATTAGATATCTCGAATGGATTTTTCTGCCAGAATATAGCGCCCGAGAGTCGGGAATATACCTGTTTCAGTGCGTTTGGCTCTCAGAAATTTTTTTGTCGTTTGCCTCAGGGGTATAAGAATAGCCCAGGACTGTTTTCGGCTCGTGTAACTGAAATGCTGCATGAGTTCGACCCTGAAGCATTATCATATGTTGATGACATATATCTGACAGATGATGAGATTCTGCAACATCTAAGGCGTGTATCGCGCATTGTTGTGGGGTTTGCTGATATTGGCTATAAATTTAATTTTAAGAAATCAAAGATTGCCTTCCTCAGCGTCATTTTCCTGGGATATGAGTTGTCGAGTGAGGGCAAGAGCTTAGCGCCACATTTTTTGGAGAAATGTGCTTTATTGCAGCCTCCTAATACGGTTCGGAAGCTCCAGTCATTGTTGGGGTTTCTGAATTTTGGCAGAACTTACATTCCTGATTATGCGACGCGTATAAAACCCTTATACGAGTTGATTCGCCCAAATTTTTCGAGTAGATTTTGGACGATTGAACATACACACATACTACGAGAATTACAAAGTGATCTCTTAGCAGTTAAACACTTACACACACGGGACAATAAGACACATTTAGTCATCAGGGTGATACCTGGGGCTGTTGGGTTTACTTATGTCACCTTTAATGAGGGGGAGACAGTCCCGATTGCATACAAGTCTCACTTGTTTTCTGCTGCAGAACAACGTTTTGCACAGACTGAGAAAATTCGCACTGCAGTACAGATGGCTGTTATTAAAGAAAGACCGCTGGCCCAGGGTCAACGCATTGTTGTCGTTTCCCCAATTCCGGCCTTAGAGGCAGTTACAAAAGCGAGTGTTCCAAATTCGAAAGCTTTACACCCGCGATGGATACAATGGGCTACGTCTTTGACAGCCACTGATGTAGATTATGTATTTGACCCTAAACTGCAGACTCAAGAATTCCTTCAATATGAAATGGAATACCCTGTTCCAGCTGGTACGTTGCCTATTGACCAATATCAAGTGGTCATGTATACCGATGGCTCTGCGCAACCAGCGGTTGGGACTAAACAACAGTATTCTGCTGCATGTGCGGTGGTGAGCGGTACTATGGAGGGGGAAGTGTTCTGCCCCCGACATACTTATACTAAAACCTTGGGAGATTGCACGGCACAGCTGGCTGAGCTCAAAGCTCTATTGTTAGCGTTGGAGCACGCGGATCCGGCACTTTTAACCTTGCTGGTCTGTGACTCCTACTACTGTGTGCAGTCTTTCAACTAATATTTACACTATTGGAAGATGAATGGGTTCAGAGATTCTAAAGGCAACACCATTAAACATAAAATGTTGTGGGGTAAGGTTGCGGATCTGAAGGAAACGCTTCCTAATGTCCATGTTGTACATACACTTGGACACCTGCGCGTTGGACTACACGTTGCTGGGAATACTTTGGCTGATGAAGCCGCGAAATCGGCAGTGGCTGTCGCCACTGTGGCCGCAGTGACTCGTTCGAGTTCCAAACCAGACACAGAAATTTCGGCTGCCATAAAGGCTACGGCTGCTGGCACGCCCTTTCCTAAAGGATTTCCTTCAAAATATAGTTACTGCTTGAATGGTGCGCTGAATGCTACTGTTACAATTCCAGGCATTGGTGTACGTGAAATTCCCAATAAAATTGAGAGACCTCGATTGATTTCTGCAGCACATGAGGTGGTGGCTTCTGCACATGCTGGGGTGGCTGCCACGATTTCACTTTTACAGGCTCGTTACTGGTGGCCTGGTCTCTATAAAGAGACGAAACAATATGTCCTTTGTTGTGACGTTTGTCAACAAATTAAAGCATTGTCGGCTAGACGCCCGCAGCAGATGCCCCTTCTGATTTCAAATAGACCATTACAGTGTGTGTACTTGGATCATTGTGGTCCGCTGACACCAGATAGTGCATACAAATATATATTGGTTGCTGTAGATTCGTGCTCCAGATTTGTATGGGTATGGCCACAACGCTCGGCTGACGCTCGAACTGTTATTAAAGATTTGCGCATCTTTGTCGATATATTTGCAGTTGCGGCTTTTCATTCGGACCAGGGCCCTGCTTTTGCCTCTAAGGCATTCAGGGACACCATGGCTTCGTTGGGGGTCCAACTCCAATTCTCGTCTCCATTTCATCCCAAGGGAAATTCTGTCGTGGAGCGTTTAAATCGTGATTTAAAGGAGTCCTTAACGGCCAGAGTTATAGGTACGGGTCGTGGTTGGCTAGCCCACCTATATGGAGTACAGAGAGCACTTAATAACTTGCCTAGAAGGTCACTGGGGGGGTCATTCTTCATATGAGTGCCTGTTTGGAACACAAATGTATGTTCCTGATCTAGATGGTCCTGGTGTGGAGGCGGCAGATACGCCCTTTGACATAAATGATCGTGTCACTGTTTTGCAGGATTTACAACAATTCCGTGAAGATAACTCTTCTGCCAGTGCTGCCTCCTCAGGAATTAAGGATGAGCCAGTGACACCTACTGGTTGGATACCCAGGATTGGGGATCTAGTGCGTGAAAAGGTCGCAGTTAAAAAAGAATTTGGTCCTTCTTATCGAGAACCTGTCCCTGTGTTGGGGGTGAGCGGCACGAGAACTGTGATTTTACCGCCGCTGCGAGGGGCCAAAGGAAATCGATTTGTTTCCATTGATAATGTCAAGTTACAACATGTGGCCGATTCTGCACAGCAGACCAAGAGGGACACCCAGTAGTTCCGGAATCCCTCTCACTACTGGGGAAGAAGTCCCGCTGCAGGTGATTTTCACCGACCCTGTTTCCTCTCCGAGCTTGGGGAGGGTGGATGATGATCTTGCGATTGTTCCACCGACGGCGATTAATATGGAATCTTTTGATCAAATTGCTGTACGTTCTACTGACGTTTCTGAACATGTGGTTTATAGCGTGCCACGGCGAGAGCCTCCATCTGCTTCTTTGTTCACAGTTGCACCTTTTGCTAGAACTGCTTCTGGCTGCTTCAACGACGCTGATAATGATGTGTCCGACTCCTCGTCCTCAATGTCTTCTGTCCACGGTCCACGACGGCTGCTGGGATGGCTTAAACGCACATATTTTGTTTTTCCTTGGAACTATTTTTGGCTATTTTTGGCCATGATGACTATTTTATTATGGTTGGGATTTGTGGTTACTTTTTTTCTGATAATACATGGTCATTTTCTTCCTGATCGATCTGACATTGAGCACGTGGAGACTGTGTTAAAACCGCATTTTTCGTCTCATATGGTTCGAAGAGACTTGTCCATTGTAAACATTTCTGCAATACCGGTTCCGGATGGAATTGTGTGGGATAAAGTAATGTTTGATATATATGGTCCCACTGAATTGATTCAAATACTGTATGTCCTCAAATTATCAATGAATGATATTGTTATACCTGGCATTGTTTCTGATGATTGGGATGTGAAGACAGTAGATTCTATGCTAACGGATTTGCAATATTATACTGTCTATGACGATGAAGATGCTTACAAATTTAGAGATAATCATGGTGACATGTTTTGCAACAACTATTATGGACACCATTTTATTCATAAAGCTAGTAGCCCTAAGCCCATGTTTAATTATGTGCAATGGGAACATTGCTCGACTCCTCCACAAGGGAGTTCGAAAACGTATTATGATAAATTTGCATATTTTTCTGGGCATGATCAACGGAATGCTAAGTCCTACTATTTTAAAGTTGCGCCGTATTCTAATAAGCAAATGTTATTGACCGATACTAAATTACTGTATTCAAATTTGTTTGTATCTAAACTTTCGGTCGAGGGGTATGAATACTGGTTTAAAACTGTTGACTTGAAAAGTGTTTGGGTTTCGAAAAATTGGCAAATGCAAGGCAGGGACACGTTATTTAGAGCATGTATTATCCCTGTGCAGATGATTTTCCTCAATGACACAGTACAACAGACTAGCTGTTTGGGCTTAGCGACAATTAGGGGGTTGACTTTGCCTAGTATACCTGTCCCTTCTAAATTAACAAATTGGCAGCGCTATGTGAATGCTACTTTTAGTGACTTTACACATTGGGTCCAGAATGGTACGCTTAACACTTCATCGTTACATCCAGGCGGGTGGTTATTATGGCCTGTATACACTAATGTGTGTCATCAACGTTTTGTCACCTCTTCGGGGGGGTTCAGGACTAGTAGGGCAGACCCTCGTTACGTATCACCAGAACATGCTGATATTATAACTACATACAGTGTGGGGAAGCTTTGTCAGCAATGGTTGAAGTCATCCACGCTGGATGCAGTTAAGTCACATCTCACGTTACTGTCTAATGATACTGATTTACAAGATTTTTTGTCAGGTCCCAAAGTACCACGGAAGAAAAGATTCTTATACGAGGTTTATAATCAGATTTGGAAGCTTTCACAACAAGAGGCTGCAGCCCGGTTGAGGCAGATTGATCAGGAAAATCTGATGCAGACTTTGTCTGTTGTTGATAATGGCAGGCATACCCTTTCTGACCGTGTTTACACGATTGACAGCATTGTTTCCTCTGCCATTGACATTATTAAATCGGACATGTCTTCTTTATATCATGGGCAGAGTCAGACGCGGTCCATCATGCAGCTGGGTTGGACTCTTCAGACCTTGAAGGCGGGTCGCGTTCCATGGCAGCACGTTCGTGCCAGAGAGATCTTTATCTCTTTTAATTTGACTCGTCAACAACAACTGATGGCTAAAAAGGAAGCGACATATGTTATGTTAAATATTGAGAAATTAGAGAAGCTGCCTTTCACGGTAGCTGAGATTCCGTCAGCTGAATGGTTAATTCATGGGGTTATTAATTTGCCTATCTCTACTTTGCAATTTACTTTGTGTTTGAAGCACATTCCGGTGGGTAGATATGAACTATTGGGAGACAGTTACATACACGAGGTGTGGGACCTTCCCTTTCAGTACAGATGTGTTAATGGTTTGAAGGAGGTTTTTCTTAGCGGCAGCGAATGCGAAGCTTCTGTCAGCCATTCAATGGTTTGTAAACAGCTGTCCTTGCACGGGCGTGTAACGATTCGATTGATAACTTAGCTTGTTATCTGAAGGGAGTTCCAGTCCCGGTTATTAAAAACACTTTCCAGGTGCTTTCTAACGGCAGTTACATTGTTCTTAACAGCGAACGCTGCTGTGGCATGCGTGCCGGAATAGTTTACATCGTCGTTGTCAACAGGGCCGTTACGTGCTGCGGGAATGTGTTGTTTCCCCCCACTCAATTTAGGGAGGTAGCGGACATCTGGCCTCATATTGCTACTTCCAAGGTTGATTTCGACAAGTTGAGTCGGCTAAAAGCTTTATTGTTTCAAAAGCATGTGGCCCTTACATCTGCTAGCGAGACCTACGCACTTCAGGTGGCAAGGTCATCGGCGGAGATACAGTCCCTTTTGAATACTAACTTTCAGAATCACTTCGGTGAACTTGTGGGACGTATATTTAATGCATCCAGCACTGCTGGTATTGCACATTTTTTCAAAGTCGTTGGTGTTGGTTTTGCTCATACCTTCTCTTCCATATTCGATTTGATACCTTCGACTATACATTCTATTTTCGGAAGCATTTTTGGGGGTTTCCCGATTACTTTGGCTTTATTGGCTGGAGTCTTGCTGTTGTTGCTCTTTTTTCGCAATGGCTGTCCCGTCACGACGAGATCCTGTATTGCTGCTCCCGTCAGCGCAGCTGTGTCGTGAAAGCATGATGCAGCATTTCGGAGCAACACTCCTGGGAAATTTGGAGTGTGACTGGTCTCTGTCATTCAGACCGGTTTTGGATTGTGTGCAACCTGTGTTTCGATGCCTTTGGTGCTCGTTTGAACATGCACTGGCTCTCTGTCTCTCACTGCAGCGCCCTCTGATGGTCGATACTGATCTGTTGATGTTCCCGATTAGGGCTCATTCCCAGACTTGTGCACTACGGATGCGCTTGCTTCGTGAGGCAGTTTATGAGATTCCCTTCCTAGAGGAAGATGGTATTGTCTCTTTCATAGGCCCTGCACGGGGTGCCGCCCTGAATGGTTTTGGGGCTTTGGATCACACCTGCTCCATGGTACTTTGTGGCGTGGATCTTCCGATATTGACATATATCGAAGTGGAGGAACTCCTGCGTTCTATTGCTTCTATCTGACGATTGGATTTTTACGAAATTGACACTATATTGAATTTGGCTTTATGATCACATGTTAACTAAATTTATGACTTTGTTGTCTTCTCACCTTGTCGAAATAATTGTTTTAGGTATTGTTTATATTTAGGGCATGCTTTTATATTATTGGAACCACTTGCTACCGACAAGGGGAGGGTGTAGTGTGGTTAGTTTTACGTATTCGTTGCGCTTTAGCTTCAGGCTTTAGGCCTTTGTGCACTTTGCCCTGAATATATTTTATTCATTTGCTGACAGCTTAGAGCCTCTGTGCACTTTGCTCTATATGCTTTTTATTAGGCTTCGTACTGTTATTTTTCAAATAACCAGTTCTACGGTGTTGTTTTTTATTCATATCACACTGTTTTGCCTACTTCGGCACTGGAGTTCTCCATAACATATTTACTCTGTGCCTCAGTCAAGGATACAGTCTGGTACATTGCCGATAGACGTGGTAGGAGTTTAGACTTGGCATTCCTGCGTAGGGACATTTTGTGATCACAATGACATGTTAGTTATAAAATCACTTCCTTGTCCCAATACACGCAAGAGGGAGATTCCGACCAGGGAACCACAACTAGACGCTGACTGCCTCGTTGCAGATGCTGAACCAAGATCACAGGTCTTTGCTCAGGTATGAGGGCTGATGTCTCCACAGTGATTCTAATAGGCAAGCTAGAAGCTTAACATGCTGTGCTCTAAATAGAACAAGCAGAGGGAGAGTAGAAACTGTTTGACAATATGATAGCTTTGTTCTTATGTTTTACTCTCCTGGTGACTATTACAATCCTACTGTGTTGTATCGTTCTGGTTATTGCGGCTCACGCCTTAATATCTGAAATACAGTTGTTTTATTAAAAATATTATATAAAACTTATACTGTCTTTGTCATTTGTATATGAGATCATATTGGAAATAAGAGAGTTGGTTTGGATCTGAGTAACCACGACTTCCCTGAGAAGATCCAAAGATGTCATGCGCTCGGCTGCCGAATCATTCCTTCCACATGGGAGAAATGAGGCACTGCTAGTTAGCCGGAGCCAAAAACGGATTTAGGGTGACAGAGTTCTTTACACGTGGGTCAGACTTAGTCCCCCACACCGTTATAGATCCTGCTACCTAGAAATCCAGGAGTCTCATTTAGAATAATGAGAGCCCACGCGACAGGCCTTATGAGTAAATCCCTAACACAGGAGTTTAATTCAGCAAAGCTGCTCAACATAGCAGTTGGTCCAACTTCTTCTCATAGACAGTAATTAATCAGTCCCTCACACCCATCAATGATTTTACGTGTAATTATCCTCTTATTTACACAGTGCCAGACTAGTCTACTCCCTGCATGTTTTGTGGGGAAAGGCTGCTTGTAGCCAGCTATACGCTTCGGCAACTTCGTGGGGACCTTTATTGTGAGAGATATAGGGATGTGATCACTGTATATGGTAGGAAAAATAACCCTTGTGGAAGCAAATGAATACATGCTTCTGGATATAAGATTATAATCAATTACAGAACAGGATCCCCTACCCGTGTATGTTGGAACAATAGATGATGTGAAATTGATAACAACACTCTCTAGATAATATGTCGCCAAGTGTGTAAGTAAAAGACTCCTCCTAGAATCCATATCTGCCTCCGAACTATACTCACGTAAGTAAGGAGAAAAAGACGAAGATGACAATGTTGGTATGTCACCCAACTTTTAGTTAAAAACGCCAGCCAGTATTAAATGATAAACACAATCATGAGTTCCGATTGGCAACTTTATTTACAAACTCAAATAACCATCAGAAATTCTGATTATTCTTGGCTGAAAAATCATTGTTATAAAAATGGATTGAATCCAAACTAAAATTTGGGGCCCACCTCATATCAAAAGTCTGCATATTAAACCCCTCCAGATCTAACTTCCCTGTGTTACAGCCAATGGCAACTTTGAACCAGGTGGCCAGCCCCCCCCCCCTTGACCTGACCAGAAGGCAATGGGGAGGCCTGGGAGGTTATAGCATGTATGTCCATCGCAAAAGATATCATCCTGTTCCTAGGTCTCTTTTAATGATACAATGTCATAGTTATTGATAAATGTGCACCAGTCTTCAGTCAGCAGCTTACAAGCTAAAACTGTGACATTGCAGCACAGTATTTTCAGATTTGCATTTTAGAGCTGGGATTGCTTAACCCCCTGGACCGAGTCATATATCAGCAGGGCAGGGAAGATAGAGTCAAAATGCTGCATCTGCCCACTAGTACATCTGGATACTGTCAGAGGCTGATGAATATTATCCTTTATTCTATGCTGCACACTCTGCAGTACCGAGCTACCAGAAAGATTTGGTGGGGGGAGAATAATCGTACTGCGGAGACACAAACTGTCAATAACCACAGAAACAGTTGACCCCAAGCCATGGGTACAGTCCTGTTTGTTTGTTAATCTTTATTTTGATTATAAATATGTAATCATAAAAAATTAAGACCATAATAAAATTTCATAATCACCAAACAATAAAACAAAATATTACATGAGTCATATAAATACACAAAAATGGCCATGACCAGATAAAAAATTCGTAATCTTATTTCAAAGTAAGGCACTTAAAAAACAAACAAAAAACAGCACACTGCATAAATCACTACCTGGGCACCCAACAATTGCAAATAAAGGAATGTGGGTCGGTACTGGTAAAAAACCCATGCCTAAAAAATAGGCATCAAGAACATCTCTGAAAAGAGGACCAGATGCTCTAAGTTCTGAAGAGAGCGGCTACCACACGGGCAGACTTCTATGGGAGATGTTGTATACTTCCCGGGCTGGAAACAAAGACTTGACCAGATAGACCCCAGACGGAAGCTCTCTCCAAAGGCCGTCTGATCCAAATAAGGTAGGGTTTGAGGGTAGACGAAATTTTCAAAAGTGAAAATACTGACAAGGCCGGCCTACTCAGAATCAGATTTACTGTGCTCTCCGTAGCATGGGAACAGTCACGCTCGCTACCACTTTGTCAGTCATTGTCCTCTGGTCCAGACAAAACCACAAATCTGTTCCTAGATAGGCATTGATCAGCGTGATACAGTGGCTGAGTAATTTCAAAATTACTACAGAGTAGGTGATTCGAAAAGAATGTGTAAAGATGGCATATTTTTAGATACAAAAGATTGTGTCACCCTCTTAAAACACCCTTCCCTTATACAAGCAGTGATATGCTTGATTAATTTTGCTTTTCTTTTAAAGAACCTGATGGGAACCATGGCAGCAAAGGGTTCTGGTATAAAGTGAATGCTGGCAAAGGGCTCTGCAGAACTGTTCTAAACTTTTCAGATGGAGTGAGAAATGAAACAGAAGAGATTGCACCCAGTAGTGGAGAAGGTGAGAGGAAGGCCTGTTCTTTCATTACCTCGTTGCCCCTGGAAGCCAGGAGCACACAAGTACAATGTTAGTTGATTCGATCTCAGGGTGCCTTGATAATATCAGCTTTTATTTGGTCCCCTTGCATGTGCAGGGATGCCATTGACAAACCTAGTCATAGAAGCCAAGAAGAACATGGGCAGCATTAAGCGCTGAAAGACAAAGGAAGCCTAGCCATTCCCTTTTTAGCAAAGGAATCACTACCACTAGTGGCCAACCTTATATGGCCCACGCAGCATCCTGCAACGATGGTGCAAGATATACATCAGGTGCCTTAGATACATTGCAAGAAAAAAATGACTAATGGGGGACTTTTACTTACACAATTCAAGCTTAAAATGCTTTCATGGTATTTAATGTTTTAACGATTTTATAATTTTTATGTATTTTTATTTGCTTTTATGGCGACGGTCGAAATAAAGTCTAATTGAAGTCAAATTAAAGCAGCACAGAGAGATAGTTTACTGGTGAAACCAGTCCTCTAGGTATAAAACAATATTTAAAGAGTGGGAGTTGCTTTTGTACTGGGCATGGAAGTATTAAACGTATAAGAACCTCAACCTGAAAAGTTTAACAGGCAAACACATTGAAAGCAAACTCATTTCTAAAACGTAGCTTACTTAAAACAGGCTTAAGTTATATAATACCCATTAAAACATCAAGATAACAAGAAAAGTCCGAGATTAACACCCTCAGAAAAGATGTTGCTGCCTACACAATACACGCAGATAGCAACAATCTGGTAACCCATGGCTAGAGAGAACCCCAGTGGCATAAGAGATTAGTACAAGAGTATACGTTTGACGTACTTGAAGAGGAATCGTACAGGATTTGTCAAAATTAGTAAATGCCACTTACTGGAAATGTATCATGCCTCAGCAAAATATGCCCATCTAGAGTCTCAGGTTAATACATTGGGAAAAAAGGAGAAGCATACAAGCAGTGTACTCCAGGTGTGTTTCTGGAAGGTGACCAAATTATAAAAAAAAAAAAAAAATCTCTTACACCTAAACATTCAGACACACAGCAGAGACCTCCTCCTCCTCATCTTCATGCTAACGCTTCACATCAACATTCTAGTGTCTTTACAATTCAATGAGCGGATGACATGCTTCTTGGTTTCTCTACAGCATATTTTGTCTCTGCCATTTCTGGCTGAACCATAATCCCCGCTGCCTCACTAGTTTCTCTAACACTCCTCATCTATCAGTTGTTTGCCAGCTACTAGACACCTGCCATACACACATATTCTGAAATTTCCACCCGTTCAAGTCCCTGTAGGCGCCTAATTGTGCTTGTGCCTGTATCATTGTGGCACTCTGCTTTCCCACACTATATTCTTTTTCCACTCTAATTATTGGGGAGTCATGATCATATATATTCGGACAAGGTACTTACGCAACAATTGGGATGTGTGCACAACTGTATCCCTGGAATGATGAAGGAACTGGCTTTGTCTGAGTTTTCTCAACTTTAAGCGAAGCCCTGATGGGCGCACCATTGGGTTGGGCCTGTAAGATTTTGTCTGAGGAGTCTGATGTAGGGGTGAGGTATGTTTTTTTTTTTTGGATCGTTGATTTTTGTATTTATGTTTAAATGGTTAATCTCCATCTGTTTCTGCAGTATTGATGATTCAGCTTATCTGCAGCTGCTACTCTTTGGCATTGTTCAGGGGGCCTGTGGCCTTGGATCCAGTAGTCACTTTATTGCAGTTTTTCCATAATATTCTCTGCAGCATTTTAACATCTGAATTGTTATTGGTTTATGCGTTTAGTTTCAGTTGTATTCTTTCTATATATTAGTACTGTTGGAAAATGGGTTATTGGTAGGGCAGGTAGGTACCTACACCTAGCAACAAGCCACTAACCTCCACATAGGTACAGTTAGGTCTCAGTAAATTAATCCCAGCTCTACCCTTGGTAGCTTGGCATCGAGCGTCAAGGCTTAACTTAGGAGACAAAGTGTAAAGCATTCAAATATCACAAAACAGTAATTAAATAAAACACAGGAAACAGTTTAAAAATCCAAAACCAATTTATAAAAATAGCTTATATGTTTATCTTTAAAATGACACAAAAACAATTAAAATCGGTTCAGGGGAACCGGAGATATGAATTTTTAAAGTATTATTATTTTCTAGCGCTTAGAAACAAAAAGCGCCAATCGGGTCATCTGGTTGCACCAGGACCGGGGCAAAGTCAAACTTTCAGGCCGACCGCGATGGAGCCCTGCTCGGCTACAAGTCGCGGGAGGCCTCGGTTAAAAAGTTACCTTCTGACTTAGTCTCTTTTTTGATGTTTTTCTTCCCCGGGACGAACCTGCCAGTTGAATCCGACCTCCTGGAGCCCTTGTCCGGATACGCGAAGTCGGTTTCCTCGGTGGTGATTTTTACCTTCGGACTTAGTCGTTTTTTCGAGATGAAAATCCTTCGACCGGGGTAAACCTGGATCTTGATCCGACGTCCATGGAGCCCTTCTCGGATACGATGGCTGGGAGGTCCCGGTCAACTTTTTACGTTCGGACTTAGTCTCTTTTTTGGATGTTTTTCTTTACCGGGACGAACCACGAAGTCAGGCCGGGTCGCGGTTGAGGCAAGCCGGCTAGAATTTCCGCGTCGGGTCGGTCACTTTATGGAGCTTTTTTTCAAAAATTCTCCAATCTTTTCCAAACTTCTGGGGCTTCACCCAGATGTTCTTTTAAGGTTCTTTTGGGGTCCACAGCTCACCCCAAGGGTCCAGAAGTTCTGTGATGGTCCTTGGGGGTGCGGACTTCAACTCCCAGAATGCACCTGGCGCAAACTCCTTTTTGGCCACTGGACAGTGGTCAGCTGGTCGCTTTCTTCAGGAGTTGGTGCAGGGGACTCTGGTTTAGCAATTTTTCACCTGTAGCAAACAGGGAGTCCCTCCATGAACCAGTTGAAGCCAGGCAAAGTCCTTCTTGTGGTGAAGCCCAAGTGTGCAGCTGGTGCAGTCCTTCTGAGTGCAGGGTCCAGGTGCAGGCCAGGGGTCCAGCAGGGCAGTCCTTCTTCTTCTTTAGTTCCTTTCTTGTTGAATTCTGGAGGGGATCTGAGGCGTGGGTGCAGGTCTGCCAGTTTTATCCTTGCTCCTGGGTGAAAAGCAGGGGGGCCCTGGTTCTCCAATCAGGGACAGGGTCGTCCCCCTGTGATGACCACTTCCTGGGAAGTGTGGCAAAAATCCATCCCAGAAGGCAACAGTCTCCAAAAATCCAAAATGGATGAATCTGATTTTTGGAGGAGAGATCTGGCTGAGCCCACCCACTGGTGTGGCTAAAAATCATAAACACACCCCTCTCCTGCCCTCTCCTAATCTAATCAAGGGGGCACCTAGCTGTCTGGGGTTGCAGGATGTGGGGGTGTTGCTGGGTGCTGCAAATGTCCTTCTCTGCCTTTGAAGACCAGTTTGGCAGCCCTCCCCCTTCCTGCCTCACCATCTGCTGAGGGGAGATTCTCTCCCCCAAGCACATTCCTTTGTGTGAAGTCAGGCCACTTCACACCTCATTAAAGTAGCCTGGCAGAAGCTGCTGCAGGCTGGCCAATCAGAGCACAGCAGCAAAAACAATGCAGAGCTGAAATTGGCAACTTTTTAGGTAAAGTCTAAACTTTTTACCTGAACTGGTTATATTAAATCCAACAACTGGAAGTTGTGGGATTTATTATAACAATCAATTTGATACCAAATTCTTGGTATGTAACATTTAAGGAGACTTTAAAATTTAAAATAAAGTCTGCCCATTCTAGCCTATGAAGGCCATTTACTTCAATGAGGGAAAAATGAATTTGGCTGTTTTTACCTCACCAGGGCTTATAAATCTATTTTTATAAAGTCCCTGCTTATAGTTACATGGCACCCAGCCCTAGGGGCACATAGGGCACACCTTAGGGGTGACTTATATGTAAAAATAAGGTAGTTTAAGACTTTGGAAGTACCTTTAATTCCAAAGTCGAATTTGCATATAACTTTAATTTAAAAGCAGCCAGCAAGGCAGGCTTGCTTTTAAAATGACACTGGGCACCTCAGCAATGCACCTAGGTGTGCACCACCTATGCTGTGGTCCCTAAACCTACATGCCCTACCATATACTAGGGACTTATAGGTAGGTTAACTTAGCCAATTATAATTAGCCTAATTTGCATATCCATTTTACACAGAGCACAGGCCCTGGGACTGGTTAGCAGTACCCAGGGCACCATCAGAGTCAGGAAAACACCAGCATAAAGTGGAAAATGGGGGCAAAAAGTTATGGGGCCTCTGCAATCAGCCCCAGTTTCTCACACAACCCCCCCCCAGCCCACACGCCCAGGAGACTCAGCCCAACCCTGGGAGAGTCTTCCTGGCTTGTTAGGCGAGGAAGACAGTGAAGAAAACTGGCTGTCCCTTTGCAGGGCCTACTCTGCCTTACATCCTCCTGTCAGCGTCTCTCCCTCTGGGTAGTGAACCCACCCCAACAATGAAAGGACCCATTTCAAACTGAAACTTCCCTCTAGGGGGGTCTTCCTCCTCTCTCTCTGCCAACTTGGGTAGTGAGGTGCCCACCTCCCCTACTCCTAACTTTGCTAGGGCAACACCTAGCTTACCCAAAGAGGTCACCCAACACTTGAGCAACCCCACCATGACCAACAGGGTCAGGGGGCCTATTTTGCTATTGGCCTTGGGGTCTGCCTCCCAGGCCAAGTACAGTGCTGCCAGGAAGGCTAGCACCCAGCAGAGGCTACTGACAGCTGTCAGTACCCAGAACCACACCCTAAGCTCTCCACTGACAGGTGGCAGAGCTGCTTTAGGGGCATCTTTGGGGTCCCGGCACCCCTCTTGCTGTCTAGAGTGGGGGGCTACCACCTCCTGTGGCAGACACCCTCCTTCCACTCTCCCTTCTGTCAGTGCAGGGGCAACACCTTGCATCTGGACAGCTGCCTGACTACTCAGGACTTCCTTGGGGTCAGGTGAGGCCTCACCAGTGCCAACTCTGGGCTCCCCCCCTACTGGGGCAGAAGGCCCTTGGCTCCCTGGAACTCTCTTTAAGAGTGGCCTACCCTTCCTTTTCTTCTTTCCTTTTCTTGGGGACCCCTGTCTCCTAACTGTAGGGACTGACTCCCCAGGACTTTGGGTTGGGGGGGCGCCCTGGGCGACCACCCCATCTGTGACCAGACTCACCTCTGGGAGGTCATTGCCCAGGATACAATCTAGGGGGAGGTCAGCACTGACTACCACCCTAATCCAGTCAAGGATACCCTCCCTCTCTAGGGGCACTATGGCTACAGGTTTGGAGGTGACCTCCCCTGTGGCTATCCTGACTTTCTTTGTCTTTCCTGGGATATACATGTCTGGGGTCACTAACCGGTCACTCACTATAGTGTGACTGGCACCGGTGTCTCTCAGGCCAGTGGTAGGGATCCCATTCACTTGAATGTGGTGGAAGTGCCTACTCCCACCCTCAGGGATCACCAGCTTACCATCTGGTCCTGTCTCCCAGCACAATGCTAGGAGGACTTCATCATCTGAGGAATCCTCCTCTATGGCTACACTGGACAGCCCAGTGCTAACCACCTTCCTTGGACAGGCTGCATCTCCTCTGAAGTGACCTGTCTGCTGACAGTCAAAGCAAGCCCTACTGTCCAAGAGTTTTTTTAACCCTGGGTCTCCCTGTCTCTGCTTGTCAGAGTGGGAGTGGGATTTTCTCTCCTCCTCCTTAGGGTTCTGGGGTACAGAGGGAGTCTCTGTGGTGGGCTTACCACCTCCCTCCTTAGGTTTTAGGGGACCTGACCCCCCCTTCTTGGAGTCTCCCCCCTGGGACTTGACAACCACCCTGGTTCTCAACCACTCATCAGCTGCCTCCCCTAGCTCTCTAGGGTTGGTCTGCTTAGAGTCCACTAGATGCTGGCGTAACCTTTCTTGGATACAATTGGTCAAGATGTGCTCTCTCATGATCAGATTGTATAACCCCTCATAAGTATTTACTTTGTTGCCAATAATCCAGCCCTCTAGTGCCTTTAGTGAAATGTCCACAAAGTCAACCCAAGACTGGGTACTGACCTTCTGGGTGTCCCTGAACTTCATTCTATATTGCTCTGGGGTCAGACCAAACTTCTTGACTAAGCACCTCTTCATACTAGGGTATGAATCTGCCTCCTCCCCCCTTAAGGTCAGAAGCCTATCCCTCCCTGAGTTGGGGACCAACTCCCACAAAAGGGAACCCCAGTATTGAGGCCTAACCCTTCTCATTTGGAGTGCCCTCTCAAAGGCCCCTAGCCACTTATCTATGTCATCCCCCTCTACATAAGCAGGAACCACCCCCTTGGGTAATCTGGGGCAAACTCCCCCACCCATGGACACCTCAGCTTCTTTATCGCTGCTTCCATCTCTTTTCTCTTTGTATGCCCACTTTTTCTTTTCTAGGGCCAGCTTCTCTGCTTCCAAAGCTATGTATGCTAGCTGGGCCTCCAGCTCTCTTTCTCTGATGGATGGGTTCTCTCCTCCTGAAAGGACCCCCTTCCCACCACTAGCTTTGGATCTGCCCCTAGTGACTGTATTTACTGAGGACCGTTCTTCCTCGTCCTCACTTAGGGTCAGATGCCTTCCCTCCCCTGAGTGGTTAGAGCTTGCATCCTCCCTTCTTTCTCCCTCCTCTGGAGCTTCTTCTGACTCTACCTCTTGGGCCTCAGCCCATGCTGTCAGGGATGTGATCAGGATTTGCTTCCTGAGATCAGTGGTTGCAGGCAACCCTCTTTCAATACACAACCCCCTAAGCTGGACTACTGTCAGAGTGGGTAGGCTAGCCAGATCAAGCTCCATGGTTCCCTAGTTTTGTGTCAACAAAAACTTTTTGCAAAAATTGGAAACAAGAATTTAGAAAAATTACAAAAATTCAATAATTGAAATTAATCCAAATTAAAAATTAAAAACAATTTTTGCACTAGAACAATTTAAAGGATTTTTAATTTGTTTTACCTAAAACTGTAACGTGATATTGAACACAAGTACAGGATCCCGTCGCTGCTTCCAATTATGTTGGAAAATGGGTTATTGGTAGGGCAGGTAGGTACCTACACCTAGCAACAAGCCACTAACCTCCACATAGGTACAGTTAGGTCTCAGTAAATTAATCCCAGCTCTACCCTTGGTAGCTTGGCATCGAGCGTCAAGGCTTAACTTAGGAGACAAAGTGTAAAGCATTCAAATATCACAAAACAGTAATTAAATAAAACACAGGAAACAGTTTAAAAATCCAAAACCAATTTATAAAAATAGCTTATATTTTTATCTTTAAAATGACACAAAAACGATTAAAATCGGTTCAGGGGAACCGGAGATATGAATTTTTAAAGTATTATTATTTTCTAGCGCTTAGAAACAAAAAGCGCCAATCGGGTCATCTGGTTGCACCAGGACCGGGGCAAAGTCAAACTTTCAGGCCGACCGCGATGGAGCCCTGCTCGGCTACAAGTCGCGGGAGGCCTCGGTTAAAAAGTTACCTTCTGACTTAGTCTCTTTTTTGATGTTTTTCTTCCCCGGGACGAACCTGCCAGTTGAATCCGACCTCCTGGAGCCCTTGTCCGGATACGCGAAGTCGGTTTCCTCGGTGGTGATTTTTACCTTCGGACTTAGTCGTTTTTTCGAGATGAAAATCCTTCGACCGGGGTAAACCTGGATCTTGATCCGACGTCCATGGAGCCCTTCTCGGATACGATGGCTGGGAGGTCCCGGTCAACTTTTTACGTTCGGACTTAGTCTCTTTTTTGGATGTTTTTCTTTACCGGGACGAACCACGAAGTCAGGCCGGGTCGCGGTTGAGGCAAGCCGGCTAGAATTTCCGCGTCGGGTCGGTCACTTTATGGAGCTTTTTTTCAAAAATTCTCCAATCTTTTCCAAACTTCTGGGGCTTCACCCAGATGTTCTTTTAAGGTTCTTTTGGGGTCCACAGCTCACCCCAAGGGTCCAGAAGTTCTGTGATGGTCCTTGGGGGTGCGGACTTCAACTCCCAGAATGCACCTGGCGCAAACTCCTTTTTGGCCACTGGACAGTGGTCAGCTGGTCGCTTTCTTCAGGAGTTGGTGCAGGGGACTCTGGTTTAGCAATTTTTCACCTGTAGCAAACAGGGAGTCCCTCCATGAACCAGTTGAAGCCAGGCAAAGTCCTTCTTGTGGTGAAGCCCAAGTGTGCAGCTGGTGCAGTCCTTCTGAGTGCAGGGTCCAGGTGCAGGCCAGGGGTCCAGCAGGGCAGTCCTTCTTCTTCTTTAGTTCCTTTCTTGTTGAATTCTGGAGGGGATCTGAGGCGTGGGTGCAGGTCTGCCAGTTTTATCCTTGCTCCTGGGTGAAAAGCAGGGGGGCCCTGGTTCTCCAATCAGGGACAGGGTCGTCCCCCTGTGATGACCACTTCCTGGGAAGTGTGGCAAAAATCCATCCCAGAAGGCAACAGTCTCCAAAAATCCAAAATGGATGAATCTGATTTTTGGAGGAGAGATCTGGCTGAGCCCACCCACTGGTGTGGCTAAAAATCATAAACACACCCCTCTCCTGCCCTCTCCTAATCTAATCAAGGGGGCACCTAGCTGTCTGGGGTTGCAGGATGTGGGGGTGTTGCTGGGTGCTGCAAATGTCCTTCTCTGCCTTTGAAGACCAGTTTGGCAGCCCTCCCCCTTCCTGCCTCACCATCTGCTGAGGGGAGATTCTCTCCCCCAAGCACATTCCTTTGTGTGAAGTCAGGCCACTTCACACCTCATTAAAGTAGCCTGGCAGAAGCTGCTGCAGGCTGGCCAATCAGAGCACAGCAGCAAAAACAATGCAGAGCTGAAATTGGCAACTTTTTAGGTAAAGTCTAAACTTTTTACCTGAACTGGTTATATTAAATCCAACAACTGGAAGTTGTGGGATTTATTATAACAATCAATTTGATACCAAATTCTTGGTATGTAACATTTAAGGAGACTTTAAAATTTAAAATAAAGTCTGCCCATTCTAGCCTATGAAGGCCATTTACTTCAATGAGGGAAAAATGAATTTGGCTGTTTTTACCTCACCAGGGCTTATAAATCTATTTTTATAAAGTCCCTGCTTATAGTTACATGGCACCCAGCCCTAGGGGCACATAGGGCACACCTTAGGGGTGACTTATATGTAAAAATAAGGTAGTTTAAGACTTTGGAAGTACCTTTAATTCCAAAGTCGAATTTGCATATAACTTTAATTTAAAAGCAGCCAGCAAGGCAGGCTTGCTTTTAAAATGACACTGGGCACCTCAGCAATGCACCTAGGTGTGCACCACCTATGCTGTGGTCCCTAAACCTACATGCCCTACCATATACTAGGGACTTATAGGTAGGTTAACTTAGCCAATTATAATTAGCCTAATTTGCATATCCATTTTACACAGAGCACAGGCCCTGGGACTGGTTAGCAGTACCCAGGGCACCATCAGAGTCAGGAAAACACCAGCATAAAGTGGAAAATGGGGGCAAAAAGTTATGGGGCCTCTGCAATCAGCCCCAGTTTCTCACAAGTACTATTTGGGCCTGCAAGCCATTGTGACTTTTCTGTCAATTTACATATATTTAATTGCACATCTATCATCTTCTGTCCTTGCAGTGGAACATTGCTTGACAAGAAGCCAGAAGAGGTCCACCAAAGAGCAAAAAGCTGTCATTTCCAATATATCTACCTGAAATACTATAGACACTCAGTCAACAAAAACAGAGCTAAATAGAACATTACTTTAAAAATGATTTAATCACAATGGCTTGTTAAGGACCTTGAAATTGCATCTGCTGATATTGAACCCCTAAAGTCTAAACTTGGAATCAGATTCCATGTTTAATTCCACCATATTAGAGCTTGCACAGCGCCCATTAGAAGACCTGTACTTGAAATGAGAAATATTGATAGAGGGCCCGTTGACACTCCTGCTCTGTCACTCTTGAGAAATATTACATCTTCTCTAATGACAATCATTACTTTGTTAACCTGCCATTCTATGAAGCTTGATACACAGATCAGTTTAATGTAAAACAAATTCTCAACATATTGTCCAGCTATCCTCACAAAAACATAATTTGCATAAAGTAATGACAGAATCACTCACAAATGAAAACTACACATTCCCAGAATTCTATTGTTAATTGGCACACAAGTCATAGACGAGTTAGGACTGATAAAGTACGTTGGCCTGGTTTGTGATTCCTTCTGACACTACAGGAATTCATATAATAGAATAACGGGAAGCTGCTACTGGCTCTAGCACGCAAACAGTGTAATCTTTGGAAGTCTTTATTGTACTCGATTTTGGGGGTTGGAGGACAATTTAAAGTTCCCATGGAGAGTAACCAGGTATCAGCTCTCACTGATCACACAAGGCGACCAAAACTGGGCAGCCCTGGGCTATCTAGAAAATGGGCATCTATATTTTCCAAGGGCAAGAAAAGTTAAAATTCTAATAAGTATACTATAGTTTATAAACCTGTAGAGTCCAGCAGTTGTTTTGTTTCAACCTCTCACCTGCTACATATCTCAGGCCTGCTGAATTGTCTGAGGCTTACACAGTCCCTAGGAAGAAAGACTTAACATTTACCCCAGATAAATAACTGGGTATTAGATCTACTACTTTACCTGGTGGTTCCTTTACAACACTTATCTTTCACAAAATACAATACTACACACAGGGCAAACAATTATGTGCTCAGAAACCTACTTCCTTGTTGTGTCTTGTCTCCCTTATATACACAGGTTGGGCAGTTATTTCAGAATTATAGGGGCTGTGGTTTACTAAATTAATCTGCCACTAGTTTCATACCCCAGCAGTCTAAGAGACACTGTCCTGGGTCTTTTCCGGGGCATTCTCAACCTCACTTGAGCACTGCTAGTTCTCCAAGCAAGTGTTACTAATTATTATTCACCGAACATTTACAGTCTGAAAGCCTATGGATAATCTTAACTGGAGGAATATTTTAAAATTGCTTAATTCAGTATCAGACTTGAATAACATTAACACAAATCCTATTAAGAGGGTAGAAATTTGGGATGCAAAGATGGGTCTATAGGGCAAATACAAAAGTTTCACCTTGTGTTCCCTGTTTTTCTTTGTGTTTTCTGCCATGGTAATAAATATTGAACCTGAATGTGAAGCACCATAACACATCTGTCTATGACAGAGGTCTCCAACACTCAATGTAATAAGAGCTGCTTATGTTTAGTTTAGTTTAGTTTTAAGGATTTATAAAGCGCGTAGTTACCCTAAGGCATCCCAGCGCTAACCAGACATGACCAGTGTTGGCAACAGGAGGAATTCAGAGAGTTATCTACAGAAAAGAATGTTTTTGAGTTTTTTTCTAAAAAGCTGCTCTGAGGGTTCAAAACGAAGTTCAGAGGGGAGATCGTTCCAGAGACGAGCGGCCTTGGTGGAAAAGGAATTGGCCCCCCAGGCTCTCTTAGACCGCAAGATGGTCACATGTCGGGAGGAAGAGGACCTCAGACTTCGCAAGGGGGCATAAAGATATAGCCGCTTTCTAAAGAACATCGGACCCTTATCTTGAAGGGCTCTGTGAACAATGCATACAGCTTTGAAATGGGTACGCTGCTTAATGGGGAGCCAGTGAAGTGTTGCAAGAGAAGGCTTAGCGGATAAATGTATGGGAAGATTGATGAGAAGCCTGGCAGCTGCATTCTGGACTATCTGCAGCTTTTTTATGACATAGGCCGGGGCGCTAAGAAACAGTGAGTTCCCATAGTCCAGATGGGAAAGGATCAGAGTTTGAACAAGGATTCTTCTAGCCGTAGGGGGAAGAAGATTAAAGATCTTCCTAAGGACTCTTAAAATACCAAAGCATGTAGAGGAGACTTTTTTTGCTTGATAATCCATGGTCAGACGAGAATCCAGCCAAAATCCAAGGCTTTTTACCTGGTCCTTGGGCGGAGGAAGATTATTGAAAGCCTCTGAGTGCAATGAGAGGGGGAGGCTGGGGGGCCATTGCCCAGTACAATGACTTCTGACTTTCCATCATTGAATTTAAGCTTAGACTGGATCATGCAGCTTCCAATGTCTTTCATACAGCACGAAAGGTTGGCCGCCGACGAGTCCCCAAAACTAGATAGTGATACCACCAGTTGAGTATCGTCGGCATAGGTGACCAAAGATAGATTGTAGGGAGCGATCACATCAGCCAGCGGGGATAGATAAACATTAAAAAGGGTTGGACTCAGGGAGGAGCCCTGAGGAACTCCACAGGTCAATGGAAAGATATCGGAAAAGTAGGCTCGATCCAGAACTTGAAAAGATCTACTTTGACAAAAGCAGACAGCCAGGACAATGCTAAGCCTCCTATCCCTAATTGAGAGAGCCTACAGCAAAGAAGGTTATGATCCACTGTATCAAAAGCTGCGCTAAGATCAAGTAAAATCACGGCTACATGAGCCCCTTGGTCCAGAAGTTGCCGGGCTGACTCCGTCACTGTGAGGAGGGCTGACTCCGTGCTATGATGGGCTCTGAAGCCCATTTAAGTGGGGTGGAGAAGTTTGTGGCTCTCTAGGTAGCTGGTTAATTGGTAGTTAACATGTTTCTCCAAGATTTTTGTTGAAATGGGGAGGAGAGCAATGGGTCTGTAATTTTCCAGCAGAGATGGGTCCAATTTCGGCTTTTTTAAAAGAGGGTTAATAATGGCATGCTTAAAAAGTGGAGGAAGAGAACCTGAGGATAGGGAATGATTCAGTATTTTTGTAAGGGGAGGGGCAATAATATCTGAAACCCGCGAGAGAATGGAAGGAGGGGCGGGGTCTAGGGGGGAGCCTGATTTAATTTGAAGAAGAACATTGGTAGTAGCAGTATCCGTGAGAGGTGCAAAGGCAGTTAATATACTTCCGGAAAGGGAGGGATCCATCGTTTGATCCTCTGATGTCTCTGGGGAAGGAGAAGAAGAGAACCCAGAGTATATCTTAATGACTTTGTCATTGAAGTGGGATGCCAAGAGGTTACTGTGTTCAATGGAGGGCTCTGTGGGAGGGGTGGGCATAGGGGTTATGGTTAATTCTTCACAAATCTGAAAAATGTATGTTCAGTGAAATCCTGAACTACTAACATTTTATTGTTGTCATAATATTGTGAGATTATATGGATAGACACCACATGCAGGATTACAATCAGTGCTCACCTCAGTTTATCAGGCACCGTTTCTAGTAGTAACGAAAAAAAGGTTTTGTCAATGCGGAATGTCTCTGCATGGATATTACATAATAGCAATAGCTGCAGTGCCCCTGGCACCAAGGTAATAATATTAGTAGTAAATCTCCCAAGCCTGGCATGAATGATCTCTCAAACATCAGCCAGCTTTGAATATATATTTTGGATCAACTATTTTTCTCCAAACAACAGTTAATGAGTTCTGAAAAACAGGCATTTTCACCTCAAATACCCGCTTTTCAATGTTTGTATACGTATATCAATTCAGCCAAGCAAAGCTTCTAATTTAGGAGGGTGGGATGCCCACAAGAGAGCTGCTTACAGTTAGGTTGAGAGCTACCAGTGGCCCACAAGCTACTCATTAGAGAAGCCTGATCTATGACAAGTAGATGTCTGTTAAACGCCATCCTCCATCATAACCCCCTGCATGCTCCACTCTTTCCACTCTCAATTTAATTACCTTAACCGCAAAAGCTTTATGAGCTCTCTATTGAAAACCAGACAAATATATTGCTCAAGCCAGAGTGAAAACGGATAACCATGATGGATAATGGATAAAGGCAAACAGTCATAGACTATTGTGGCAGTCTGAACTGGATCAGAGTTTATTATTCGAAAAAGAGATTCCCTTACAGTCCAGTGGAGTTATCACAAAATAATAATTTTTACCCATGTCAAACCCCTAAAATGAATATTTGTTCTTGAAATGTTTCACTTTTATCCAGACAAATGGCTAACAGTGAGATTGGTTCTTTTTACCAGTCTCATGATTTTGTTTGCCTATATGAAACATGGCATCTAACTGTTTGATTAGTTCACTGTTTTTAGAGCTGTGTCTTTTCCTCATCATCATCCAAAAGTTGAACTTATCGCCATGGTAAAATTAACCAGTAGGTGTCCTGAGACTATTACTTGTGGTCAGACTTCCATGTTGTCCTCGTAGAATATAAATCTAAGTGTATTCCTGGTTCTTTTCTTTTTAGATAATGGATAGCTTATCCCAGCCAAAGGATCACATGAAACCTTACCATGTAAAGTGTCTGAATTACTTAATTTATTATTTGAAAAATATGTTAATTTGCCTCTTGTGCTTGCTGATAATTTAAACTGTTTCTTTTTTAGTAATAAAATGGTGATCTATTTTTTTTCTACTTATATCAACTTATGAGGGGATCATCCCTCATATTTCATAAGCCAAGTAGCAACTCTGGGGGTAAATACTTTTTTAGATCACTACACTGAGCTTGAGTTTGCATCTCAAGATGATGGTCTTAAGGTTAACATATCTAAAACCCAAATCATGTATTTTGTTAGTCTATCCACAAGTTTAGCTGATTCACCAACGGCAGATGTTTTGTTATAACCCAAGCTTATGATTTTGTGGTTGTGAGCATGTCTTCCATGCTGTCTTCTTCCCAGTTGGCCTTTTAAAAAATAGGCATACAAAGCCAAAGCTCCTGATTTTAATGTTTGTAATGCCAAGATTGCCACTGTACTCAATTACTGCTCTGTTATTTACAAAGTTGGTATAACTATAGACATGGAAAATCTGGAGGCTTCTTATTTAAGGAGTCTTTTTTTTAGGATTGGACAGAGTACGTGTCAGGAGATTGTGTGTCTTCAATTTGATTAAACTCCCATTGGTATAGTGTGTCAAGTCAACCCTCTCCTTCTCCTTCAAACTACTTAGAGGTGGACCTAATGAACCCTGTCTGTTCTTTAATTTGGGAGGAGCTAGATAGGAATCCAAAAAGTTCATATTCCTTACTTCTATGAAGTTTCTTCACATACATGAGCTAAACCGATATGATCTATTTAAAATGTATCTCTAAATGTGTTTGAAACAAAATCAAATCAAACCGTTAAGGTTTTCTAGGTTTAGTTCCAATCTACACTCTTCCCTTAGAACTAAATTGGAGCACATACTCACACCTACTTAGTCTTTGGCTCCTGAAAGGTATTTAAAATTAGCCATGGCTTAGAAAATCCATTGGCAGTTTCTATGCTATTACTTTCTTTATTCTGAAAGAAATACCAGAGGGTTTGGATCACAGTTGCTTTCAAAATCTCTTGTCATTTTTCTTCGAGGGCAAGGACTGACTCTCTTCAGCACTTTTTGTGTATTTGTCCTGGATTGATTGTGTTTAGAAAATGTTATTTCAACCTACACTTAAACTGGCTATGATATGTACAGTCAAGTCGTCATAACTTTTAACTCATGAAGGACTGCAAATTTGTTGTTAAATTTATTGAATGGGTGTTCCGCACCTTGCAATAGGGGAACATGTAGTTAAATGTGTTTTTATATTTCTTTTTGTAGCCAGCTCTTTTAGTCATTGTATACTCTGCATAAATTGTACATTTCACTAGTCCATACTGACTGAGGTTTTTAAAATTTGTATCTGTTTATTGTGTTTACATTCCGACCATAAGCTAAACCCTGGCACTCCAGTGTATAAGTAATTCAGAGGTCTGACACCTCAAAAAAAGCATTTCTGCCATATCTTGCATCTCATATCTGGAGATGTAAGAAAACAGGATAAAAATTACAGGGTATGATGGGAATCCTTAAGAAATCACAAGTAGAGGTGTTTATAGTCTGGAGCTGGATCAGATTGAGCATGCTCAGGACCATGAAAATGGCACCCCAAAGATCCAAGGAGAGAACCGGAGGGTCATTTAATCTGGGAGTCTGGGGAAATATGATGCTTTTATATGAATGTTCAGTAATTAACAAGTGCAGCACTGTGGTAGAGATGTGATTCTTCCAGTAATTGATGCCGCACTTATTCCCACCAAAATATATATTTTTGCTTTTGGCACGTCTGCAAGAAGAAACGAGGCTTGGTCAGGAACAGACAATGAAGATAATACACTACTGAGTCTGGAATTGTGCAAATTAAAAACCTCCTTGCAAAACTTCAGAGAAGTAATCAGGCACATGGGCAAGAGCTTTTTGGATCTAGGAGGTAGAATTGATACCTTTGAACATATGTCATCTTCTAAAAGAATAAAGATCATTCTGACACTTTCTTTTCTGGGATCTGAAGGAAAACATGATTATTTTCTGATGTGCTAGACTCCACTGCAACCATATTCCCAAATGTGTGCAAATTTCCAGCTCTTAGGACCTCCATCATCTTATACCAGTGGTTATTATTTAAAAAAAAATATTATTTTTGTTTTTTAGATTATCTTATAAGCCCAAGAATCATCATTTGGAAAGTCACCATTAAACATTGTAACATTTCCATCTAAGAAGCAATCACAAATAGAGTGAGGTGCATTCATAAGCATTTCACTGGAGATTTTGTATTCACTTCCAAAGATGACTGATCAGAACAATTCATGACTTTCTTCTGCAGATGCACTAGTTGATATCTTCATAAAAAACTCTTGTTCTAGAGTGCCCCACAATCTGGTCATGTAGCTGTTTTTTTCATTCTGCTCACATCAGCTTAGTTGTATGTGGGAATGTTATTCAAAATATTGTCTGACATAAACAGTGCATACTAAATCTATTTTACAAAACAAAAATCACAATGGATGTAAGCTGTCTATTATTAACTCAAAGTGCGTGATATTTTTGTAGAGCATACTTAAGACTTGATACTTATGACAGTTGCAGTACCGACAACCATATTCTTCTACCGCACCATCTGCTTATAGGGCCACAGAAGAGGTTTGTTTTATTTAATTGCCCACTCTAACTCTATTAACCGGGCATTGAGGGATATCACCCAATCTACCCAAGGTCTTATTACGCATACTATCAATCTGAACTTCAATTTCAGTAATGGCTCCCATTGGCCAGCAGAAGGCCTAGTCCATCTGTTATAGTTACGCTATATTCTAATCCACTTAACATTTATCTGTACTTTTTGCTAAAGAAATTAAGCCAAATCCATGGGCTCAAGGTTTCACAAATCTTTCACTGTTTTAATCACTAACAGAAAACCTGCCTTATCCCTCTGTTGTAGCTCCTCTTCTTGTGTCTTTTCAAGGGGCAAACATTTACATATGCGAGTGTGAACTTTAATCTGATAATTGCAGCATTTTATTGCTCTTTCTTACAATACTAGGTGAAGCCATTCAGCCATCTGATTACTCTGACTCCCCTCCCCACTTCCCATCGTCCTTATCATATGGAATCAACATAGGATATAAGGGGGTAGTGGCCGATGTTTGTGTGATGAAGATGGCTGGCGTTGGGCTCCTGACTGGGCCTCCTTGACACCAGTCATATAGCGGACAGAGCTGTCCCCTCTTCCTGGAGAACAGAGAGGGAATGGAACGAGGCGGTAGTGCTGCAAAGTAAAGCAGCACTGACCCACGTGTGGCCTTAAAATTGCTTTAGAAAGTGACCCAGGCAGAGAGACATTGGCAGCCTTCTTGATGATTAGAAGGAAGCCCCAACTACAAAGGAGCGGTCTTGAGTGCAAGGCAGACCTCACTTGCTTGAATGTGGCCCTGCCAAGTGGGACATGCCAAGCTGGATTGGGAAACCTGCACAATACCAGGAGGCTATGAGCATGGACCATGACATTATTGGAATATACTTTAGGCACAACTTAAAGGCTAAGGTATACTACCTCACTTATTAGGAAAGAGCTCAAACATGACCTCACAGAGAATGTTCTCATGCCTACTAGAGTATGTTTGTATACTACAAGAAGGAATGGTTGATGAGACCATTTTTTTCACTACACGAAGAAAGGGCCTACTAAAGATAAATATTTTTTGGGAATATTCAGTGTCAAACTTTGGTGTGTTAACCAGGTGGAGACCATCAGTACTTATAAACATTGGTCGGTCCTTCACCCCTGTGGTAACACAAGCTTCTGTTAATCACAGGAATAGCAGCATTGCGGGACTTAGATGACAGCTCTGGAGGAAAGAAAACAGAAAAGAATAAGAGGCCAGAGAAGGATTCCCCTAGCTAAGTACAAGTCATCTTATTTGTCATTGTCAGTTCATTATAAATACGGACTCTGAACTAAGACTAAATAAAATCTAGTGACGTGCCTATCTGGGACACAGAAAACAGACGCTCACAGGCCAGATTAAAACAATCCAAAAAGATGTATAGGCCTTAATTGAAACAATGATTGACTTGAAATAAAATATGCAAGCTGTTGGAAACAGAGTGTGCACCAACGAGGGTGTAATTAGCTCATCACACAAATTATTAGAAGAACTACCAACAGCATTTATGGCCGATAACAGAAGACGGATAAATTCTAAAAACAAAATATGAAGAGCTTAAGGATTGGGCAAATCGGGACAATATAAGAATTCGAAATGCAGTGAACACATGGGAGGACCAGCTGTTAGACAGTTCTGTATAGATCTTTTCATACATATTCTGGGTGACATTGGAGTTGTAAGAGCGTGTTGCACTTGGAATACAAAGCCCACCTTAGAGACATTCTGGCCAAACTAGCATAACAGAATAGGTTTCTACTACCAGCCACCCTCTGACAGGAAGCTGCGACAAATGAGTGCTGCACAATGCAACTGTCCCAGGACATCTCCCAAGCAACCTTGGTCATAAAGAGGACCCTTAGAGACATTGAAATGGAATTTAGGAACAAGCTAATTAAATGCAGATGGGCCTGCTATTTTGTCTTACTTTGGACCATCCATGGCCAACCCAATATGAATAGATCTGTGCATGATCAAAGAGAGGTCCTGGCCACAAACAGAACAAACTTGAAACCACTGAGCCCTTTAACAGCTGCACAAAATCAAGTTAAACAAACGAAAAAAGGAAACAAAAAAAAAACAAATGGACAAAACAAAGAGTGCTCGATAAACAGTTTAATACTGGAATCTAGTATTCCAGTGGTAAGCAACCTATGTAATGACAGGATGAGACAGTACCATATTTAAGCTGATGGGATGTAGGATAACATTTGTGGAGAAAAGAAGTAGTAGTTGTGGAGGAATGTATACTTTTTCTATTTGAACTTAGAGATAATTTGTTATGTTTTTATGTTGCAGTAATTTTGGAGGGGAGGGAGAGGGTAAAAGAGAGAATGGACACACCAGCCCCCAGGTATGCAGAGACAGAAAAAATGTATACACCACAGGCAAATGTGTGGTTACTCACAACACCCTACTAGAACATCTACAGTAAGAAATAATGTTTAGAATTTTCTCATGGATTGTGCAGGAGCTCAAGTTGCCCATCAAGATGCGCAATGTGTGGAAGAAAATAATGCGAGAAGCGCCAGACATAATGTCTTCCAGAAACATATCCTCTCGCAAGGGACATGAGGCTCATGTCACACAAACTTTATTCTAACAATACTTGGCTAATAATAAAGACTGTAAAAACAAGAGAGTAGTTCTAGCATTACATAACCACTTACCTTTAGAAGTGGTAGAAACAATACCAGACATAAAAGAGGGTTTATAAACAGTAATGTAAAAAAAACGAAGTGGCCCCAGCATAACTTTAGTATTCTGATCTGCCCCATATAAAAAACAAGAGGAGCACATACAACTCATCCTAGACCTACTATAGTCGTGATCATTTGAGCTGGAAATTTTCATATAGTATGTTAACCTTCTTTGGCTAGTCATTCATTTTCACATTTTAACAGGAGAAGGGATGGATTCTCCCAAGATACGTTAAACAAAACGAAAGACTTAAGCCTAGTCGACCTGGGGCAAGAAATACACCTGTTGGACTTTGGATAGACATTCTTCTCCTCTGGCCATTGTTCTTTCTCTCGTCTAGAATATATCAGATATGGGGATCCAACACTTTACTGGATCATAACATTAGAATGGAAATAGGCCTAACAGCTATTTTAGGTTACACACTGGTGGTGTTGGCATAGTCAATAGGGAGAACCTCATAAGGGGCAACTTATGCAGAGATTCAACTATATAGCTTTACATAAACATAGAATGCACAAGAAAAAAATCAAAGACCAAATAGGAGATTTTTTACCTAAACCAGAAGGGAGACACAAACCCAGCAAGCCATTGGGACTCCTTTAAAGCAATCATAAGGGAGAAAGTAATAGCGATCAAAATGCAGCAGTGGCTTATTTGTTCCCATTCTAAGACAACATTAGAAGCAGAATTGAGAAACACCGAAAAACAGAGGCAAGAAGACCCTATCCCTACTGAGAGAAATTAAAAAAGGAGAGGTTAGAAATCAAATTAATATAATGTTCTCCAAAAATCTGAAAGAGCCCTATTGTATTTGAAACAAAAATTCTGTGAAAAAAGCCAATAAGGTTGACAAAATCTAGCCATAAGGCTGAGGCAAGCAAAATATTTTTCACACATTAATGCCATAAGGAAAGGGGATGGGACTTTAACAAATGGAGAATCAGAGAAATTGGACACATTCCTGGAGTACTACTCGGAGCACCATAAGAGCCAATCCCAAAAAAACAGAGAATTATCAGACGATTTTCAGAAAGCACATTTTCCCACCTTACGCCAATCTATGAAAGAGGACTTGGAACTCGAAAATGTATGGGAAGAGGGCAGAAAGGAATTACAAATCTCCCATGTAATGAAGCACCAGGACTTGACTGCATTACAAATGGCTTCTACAAATAATTCACCTTGAGTTTAGTTCTGCACCTAACAAAACTCTTTAATACCTCCTGGGACATGGGCACAATTAATAAATATATATGCAAAGTGGGTATGATATTAATTGGACAGCACGTTAAAGCAAAAAACAATGTGCTTCTTACAGCTTAGTTTATGAAGTTCTTGGTCAAGAGACTATGGGCATGCATGCCCATGTTTGTGGGCCTGAATCAGTTGTGATTTATCTGAAACCACCAACCTTTTAATAAGGAGACTCCTATATTTAATATTGAAGGCAAATGGGCGAACAATCACCATGCCTGCACTGGCAATGCGATGCGGGAAAAGCATTCAACTAGGTCAAATGACTATTTCTCCAGCAGATTCTAAAGGAGGTAGAGATGGGCATGCTTATACAAACAAGTATCTGGTCTAGCTACCAACAAACAGTAGCTAAGATGGGCATGAATGAGAGTAAGATCCAGAGGTTTTGGGCTCACATGAGGAATGCTTCTGGAGTACTTCTCCTCTTTGAGCTGTCTATTGAACTCTTAGCTCAACTGATCTGCTTAGACACATAGGTGACAGTGATGACCTTTGAAGGATACTAGCAAAGAATTGCTTATTCATGGGTGAGATCCTTATAACTTTAGCCAAACCAGAGGAATTAATAGCAGTAGTTCTACACTTAATGAAGCCCTGTAGTAGGGAGCTGGGCTTTAAAATTAACTTTACAAAATCAGAATTCATAGGGATCAGAATAGAGCACACCACTAGTGGATAGAAAGTAGGAATTTTCCCCATTTAAGTAGGAAATAAAGGCCATTAAATATTTGGGGGTCTAGATCACAGAATCTCTAATGAATAATTAGAAGTCAAATTACCCACCCCCTAATAATATTAAAAGTGGTCTTGCAAGATAGAGACCTATGTTTATATCATGACTGGACAGGATCACATCCCTCAAGATGAAAATACTTCAGAGGTTATTATATTTCTTTTAGATCCTTCTAATGCTAATCCCTAAACAAAACTTGAAACAATTACAACAGACCTGTGACTGAAACATGTGACAGAAGAAAAGACCGAGACTGACTAGAGAGGCTCGCCAATGAGTGGTTGGTCTCTTAGACCTGGAGGCTTACTTAAGGCAACCTAACTACGAAATGCATTTGAAAGGTCACCAAGGGAAATGGAAAAAACTGTGTGAATACAGAAATGCATTGGATGTACTGTGACTTCCTAAACATCACAGACCAAATGTGACATATGCCTCTGATGTAACAAGACTGCTGATGGAATACTGGGACTCACCTACCAAAAATGTATTGATCATGTAATTCCCTTTCGATTTACACCTTTATTAAAAAATCAGAATTTCACATCAGCACTTGACCAAAAGCAGTTTGAACATTAACAGGGAGGGGGGCATTGCACTATGCTTACAAACCTCTTCAATATAAATGATTTTGAGCTTACAGAAACAAAAAGGCATAGAAACTTCCAAATGCATTTTTGGCTGCTGTATCCAAAGAATAAGAAGGTAGGAACAAGTTACTCACTGTATTGTGCCAAACTATTCTTAGTAACGTAGTTACTGACCAACTAAAGGGTTAATATTGACTATTTACACTACACTCAGAACCACCTAAGTCAATTATTATTGGTCATATGTACAGAAATGAGAAAAGAATTGAAAATTAAAAGAGTATGATTAAATTAGATTATGGAGAGATATCCCAAAGGCATCACACAGGATGCAGGCAAGAGAACTTGTACAATCTTTTTTTTAAACATATTTTTTATTGTTTTCATAAAACATAAGAATGACTGCATTTGACCCGCCAACGGGGAGACTCTTCAGAGCAGCCTGATGATATAGTGCAACGTACAATATGTGTGTATAACTGCTGTGATAGAAAACATCTCAACATCCCACACTGTGCCACCCCCTACGGACCAAGATCTTCACTGGAATGTATGTGGTGATTACGTATGACAAGTGAATCTCGACAGTCAGCCAGCCAGGATGGACTGACCGTGGCACTCCCTTGTGAATAAAACACAACTTATGACAGAGCGATTTGTGAGTGAAGTGGAGCTCCTGCTCTGTTATTGGGTTGTTGAATGTCGTTGGGTGGCTGAATAGACTATAGTCTCAGGGTGTCCACTCATGTAGGGGGTGTAGGAGGCTCCAGCTGTACGCAGGTGGAATTAATCCAGAGGCTCTAAAGTGAGGTCAAAAATCTGTGTCCTCGAGGAGGTCTGAAATCATTGTCGAGAGATGTTTGGAACTTAAGGACCAGCACTTCCCATTTGCCTGAGTTTTTTTTCTTTACAGAGATCTCGACGTTCCTCTCGAAGTAGTGCTCTCGCCTTCATTTCTTCCCAAAGTAGAACCTTCTCGCCATACGGCTGGACCAACGGGGAGGCCTAAAACCTCCACTGTTTGGTGATATTCCCTTTCGCTAGGAGTAGCACTAAGTCAATAAATCGTGTAGCCACTTTAGTTTTATTTCGCTTGTGCATACCTAATAGTACAATCTCCATTGTGCACATGTGACATCTACCTGCTGTGTGTTTCACAGCTGCTATAACTGCCCTCCAGTACACTTTGAGGTGAGAGCTGGTACAAGATAATGTATGACTGATACCTTGTGCCACAAAAGTGAAAGTGACTATATCCAAACTAGGGTGGGAATTAAGGTTCATTGTTATGTAAAAGATGGTACTGTCGGACAGTTGGGATATCTTTTAAAAAGATTCTAAGCCATATTAGAATGGCTACAGCTCAACCAAAACCTCATGATCCACTGGTGATAGTTCTAGGAATGAGACTGGGACAATGGGAGGGTCTACCGCTGATATAAGAAGAGTTTTTGCCTGACCAAGATTCTGTTGTAGTTCCCTAATTGAAGATTGAGTCTGCTTTTGATGCCTGAGACTGAGGGTTACCCCACGGACACCCACTTTCAAAGCATCCCATACAGTTCCTGCCAGGGCGCTGCCCTGAATAAAATTCAGCTATCCAAATATTCATAGATTGGACATCTGCTGGATCAATCAAGAGACCCCTCTTGAAAGATCAGCTCTGTCCACTGCTTCTAAACCCCTCCAGGAAAATTTCTATCACCAGAGGATTATGGTCTGACATAAAGCACGGAAATAATTCTACTTGTGCCCCTGTTTATAACTCTGGGGACAGGAGGAAATAATGTAAAGGGGCTAAAGAGCCATGAGGTACTGAATAGAATGTGAAACCCCGATCTAGCGCATTAAGCTTCGGCCAGGCATCAACCAGGCCAATCTCCTTCTCCAAACTACGGAGGGCCCTGAAGATCTTGGGTTTTATGACCAGTATATCGGCCAGGAGTAAGACCTGCAGTCCCCCGTAAGGTGCTCCATGCAGCATTAAAATTAAAATCACCACAAACTACATAGGGAGCAGGCCAGTATGGGACTTCCCCAGCTAAGAAATCTAAAAGTCTGGCTCATCTAATACTAAACCGTACAGTGAGCATAAGGTAAAACACCCTGTATTATAACGGCATGGTGGTATAGCCAATCTTCCATATTTGTGTGCTGTGTGCACAGCGGGTAAAGTCACACACCTTACTACGGCGAGAATAGCCACCCCCCTAGTTCTGGTGTTCTGTGTGGTGCTAACCACAAGAGTCAAACCTAGAGTTTCTAGTAATTGCATGTTGGGATAATCTATATGTGTCTCCTGAACACAGTAAATATCTGCCCTCAATGCTTCCAGGTCCTCTGAGACTTTCCACCTTTTCCTGCTGTCGTTCAACCCGCATATATTAATGGAAGCTTTACGTAACTTAGCCATGATCCCAGTACAATCCAACAGCAGGGCAAGGCTGGCCATAACTTTGATCAAAACGGTTCCATCCTCGCTGGGTTTGCTTATCCTCACAAAAATCTTCCTTCTTCCATGTAAGTAACCACTCTACATCCCTGCTGCAATCAAGACTCTTCACTGTTTCTACTTCTACATTAATGACTAGATCCTCTTCCCCCCTCCAAGCATTTCTTTTATCTGCCTCACCCCTACCCTTGTCCATGTCCACCCTGACCTCCTCATCCAGCACCCCCCCAATCCGACTGCTTCCACCCCACTTCCCAACCACTTTGGCCCCTCCTCCTCCACCCTCCCTACCATCTGAGACAATCAGGCCCCCACACAGCCTGAATTATGAATCCCCATTATGCTGCTGCAGGCTCACCTAACCCGCATCTGTGTAAATAGAAAAAAAAAATCATACGATCGCAGCATCCACACATTCTTATATAAAGAACAACATATTGAAAGGATATGGAGAAATCTCATTAATTAGCAATCCCCTATCATAATCATAATCTGACTGTGTTCCATCAAACTTCTAACCTTACCCAACCCAGACAAATAGCTCAACAGAGACAGAAACATAAAGATATGGACTTAGCCCCAGCCCATACATACAGCGTCCGCCATCAAACACAAAGCCCTCTGAATATTAAAACTACTGTGGGGAAAAATCATTCAAATATTCTTTAGCCAAAATCTCAGAGGAGAAAACTCTAGTTTTGCCCTTAAACACAGTTTTCAAATGGGCAGGGTCCAGTAAAAAAAAAAAATCTGCCCCAGCTTCTTGAAATGGTTTAATTAGCTCTTAGCCTCCATCTACGTTCCACCATAGCCTGGCGGAAATAAGGTTGTTCAAAAAAAGTATGGCTGTCATAGCATCTCTGAGCATCCGGACGGGCTTTTTCAAAAATAGCTTGCCTAAGCAAAAGTTCACCAAAAAACAAAATACGTTTTTTCTTGGATGCTTCCCATCTGTACTTTCTGTGGCGCCCTGCATTTTCGGCATTAGCTTAACCCTATGTACCCTCTGTACTTCTTATTCCCAGTCTCAGGATGTAAGCTCTAGAAAGACAGTTCTAAGGAGGGTGATCATCAAAGTCCATATTTCATTGCCTTCTGCCCCTTCCTTAATCTCAAGGAAGCGCAAGTTGTTCCACCATTGGCAGTTCTCAAAATCTTCCAGCTTCCACATGATGTCAGAGAGTTGTCCTCCTTGGGACTCAGCCTGCTTTTTCAGACCCTCCACTACAGCCTCTATGGACGAAGCTCTCTCTTCAATCGTGTTAAGCTTTTCGTCAGTCTCTCCACAGGTTTTCAACACTTTCTTCAATGCTTGATAGCCAACTGTGCCCTCCAACTCTCTGCTCTAGATTCTGTCTGAAGTTCTTTTATTGTGCCATAAATAAGGTGTAGCATTGAATTGCTTGTCCCATCGGTGAAAATGGTATAACGATTACCGTCCCCTTTGGATGTTGATGCTAATACATTCTTGGGTGTCCCCCTCTTCATATAGTAATTTTACCTACTGCTTCCTGCAGTTCTTTATCCTTCAATACCATTGGCACCGATCTTGTTTTTAGCCTTCTAGGATGCCTCTGCTGCTTCAATGCACCCCAGGTGCCATTGATGAACTACTTCCACTTTTGAGGGGCAAACTAGCCTCATCTGCACTGGGATTGGAGCTCCTGCTGGTGGACCCCGAACCGTCAGTGACGGAGTAGAACTTTTCTCCTCCTTTTCAAGACAGATCTGAACTGTGTCTCCTTTATTCCCAACTTCCATGGGTCCCTTTGTCTCGGCTGGTTTAGTACCATTATCTGCATTCTGCTTAACACCTGTGACCAGGGAATTACATTAGCTGTTATTGTGACTGATGTATTTTTCTCCCCCTGACAGTAACAGATCCCCTATCCTCTGAGGGCCAGCCAGGTCATTAAGTTTGTAAGCAGACTCTGTTCCAGTGGTCATAGGTTCCACCAAATCTCACCTCTCATCTGGGCCCTCAATGAGGTGGGTCAATAGCATACTCTCTATGGGCCGCCCCTCCCACCTCCCCGGTTGGATGCCACAAAAACACAGTCCCCACTTTCCCTGACTACTATTTCTTTCATACAGTCTGCAGGTCCTACTTACACTCACACAGGGCGGGGTCCGACCCCCTGCATATGCTGTCTGCCCACCAGCATGAAAGAATTCTGTGATAACTGTCTGTGGCCCCTTACACAGCATATGTATTGCAGAGTCAATAATATGTGAGGACTTTAAAACTATGTCAGAAAGCTTATTGAGCTTAGAAGAGCCTACTTCAGCCCACCTACCTGCAAGGGCCTCACTAGTCTGCTCCTGTTTTTGGTGTCCAACACCAAGCACCGACCGTCCTCCAGGCGCCGCGCCATCTGTCTTCTCTCTCGTGCCTTGTGCGCTTTTTGGTGCCATGATATCCCAAGTCGCTTCAGCCTCCGCAATATAGTCCATTACTGGGCCGACACACAGCTCTGCACCGCAGGCTTTGCAGGACGAAAGCTGTGCGCTGATCTGCACCAGAATCAAACAGCACCCGGGAGATTTCTTCAGCGCCTGCCTCCCGAATAGTTAATCCTCCACACCTGAGTGCCGCCACAGACATTGTATCCACTGGAGCAGCCCAGAGAGAACATCGGACCACCTCTCCACCTCCCTCTTCCTTCAAATGATACCGCGCTGCTTGACCGCATTGGTACAGAGTCCAGGTGGAGCCAGCACCCCACGGCACTACTCGGTTGCCATCTTGCCATCTCTCGCCCAAAATAAAATATATATATAATGATTCCTAAGTTTGCTACTTCTAAAAGGTGAATCTCTGCTTTTTGTAATGTTAATAGTGGACAGGTAAAGATCCTCACGCTACTAATTACTTAGGACCAACAATTTAGAATAAATTTGAATCAATCAAAAAGCAATCTACAGAATTTGAACAAGGTTGTGTCCGTTGCCTTGAGTCCCTTAGCCTGACTACATAATGGCAGTTGCATGCTACACACACTACACCATGTCACACCCACAGCAAAGGGTTGTTTAAAAGGATGCTTCTATCCAGTCACAAAGCCTGATTCGCTCATACCCCACCTGCTTGTTAAAACCCCACTCTTGCCTCTTCCCACATGAACTGACCCAGGAAGCCTGCCAAGTATTTTTAGGTGGTAGAGGTGCTTGAAAGACTAACCAGTTTGCATATATCTGCACCTATGACAAAAGGCTGCTTAAAAGGTACCCTATTAGTAAAGATGCCACAGAACCGATATGGAAGCTGAAGACATTTTCCCTAAAAGTATAGGCATTAGTAGTCACAATATACCCCCATATTCTTGCAAAACTGATGGAGCTCTGTAAGAGGTTTTTTTTTTTTAATGACTGAAATATTATATACAGAGCCAAAATCCTACAAAGTAAGAAATAGTGTGCACAGAGTCCAAGGGTTCCCCTTAGAGGTAAGATAGTGGCAAAAAGAGATAATTCTAATGCTCTATTTTGTGGTAGTGTGGTTGAGCAGTAGGCTTATCAGAGGGTAATGTTAAGCATTTGTTGTACACACACAGGCAATAAATGAGGAACACACACTCAAAGACTTACTCCAGGCCAATAGGTTTTTATATTGAAAAATATATTTTCTTAGTTTATTTTAAGAACCACAGGTTCAAGATTTACAAGTAATACTTTAAATGTAAGGTACTTCACTTAGATACTTTAGGAACTTTGAATAAAAGCAATATCACATACAGTCTTTGAAAAAAAGGCAATAAGCTATTTTCAAAGTGGACACAGTGCAAAAATCAACAGTTCCTGGGGGAGGTAAGTAAAGGTTAGATTTGAAGGTAAGTAAAACACTTACAAGTCTCAGTTTTGAGGCATAGGCAGCCCACTGTTGGGGGTTCCAGGCCACCCCAAAGTTACCACACCAGCAGCTCAGGGCCGGTCAGGTGCAGAGGTCAAAGAGGTGCCCAAAACACATAGGCGCCTATGAGGAACAGGGGTGCTCTTGTTCCAGTCTGCCAGCAGGTAAGTACTTGCGTCCTCGGGGGACAGACCAGGAGGGTTTTGTAGAGCACCGGGGGGGGACACAAGAAGGCACAGAAAGTACACCCTCAGCGGCACAGGGGTGGCTGGGTGCAGTGTGCAAACAGGCGTTGGGTTTTAGATTGAAAACAATGGAGGTACCCTGGGGTCACTTCAATGATGCAGGCAGGCACAGGGGGGGGGCTCCTCGGGGTAGCCACCACCTGGGCTAGGCAGAGGGCTCCTTCAGGTCCTGGGGGCTGCGGGTGCAGTGTTGGTTCCAGGCGTCGGGTCCCTTGTTATAGGCAGTTGCGGTCAGGGGGAGCCTCTGGATAGTCTCTGCAGGTGTCGCTGTGGGGGCTCAGGGGGGTCGTCTCTGGTTACTCACGGGCTCGCAGTCGCCGGGGAGTCCTCCCTGAGGTGTTTGTTTTCTGCAGGTCCAGCCGGGGGCGTCGGGTGCAGAGTGGGAAGTCTCACGCTTCCGGCGGGAAAAATGAAGTCTTTAAAGTTGCTTCTGTGTTGCAAAGAAGTTGCAGGTTTTTGAACAGGGCCGCTGTGCACAGGAGTTTCTTGGTCATGTAGTCCAGGGCAGTCCTCTGAGGCTTCAGAGGTCACTGGTCCCTGTCAGATGCGTCGCTGGAGCAGGTTTTCGAAGTTGGAGACAGGCCGGTAGGGCTGAGGCCAAATCAGTTGTCGTCTTCCTCCTTCTCTGCAGACTTGTAGGTCAGCAGTCCTTCTTCTTTCTTCAGGTTGCAGGAATCTGATTTCCTGGGATCTGGGGAGCCCCTAGATACTGAATTTAGGGGTGTGTTTAGGTCTGGGAGAGCAGTAACCAATGGCTACTGTCCTTGAGGGTGGCTACACCCTCTTTGTGCCCCCTCCCTGTGGGGAGGGGGGCACATCCCTAATCCTATTGGGGGAATCCTCCAAACTCAAGATGGAGGATTTCTCAAGGCAGGGGTCACCTCAGCTCAGGACACCTTAGGGGCTGTCCTGACTGGTGGGTGACTCCTCCTTGTTTTTCTCACTATCTCCTCCAGCCTTGCCGTCAAAAGTGGGGGCAGTGGCCGGAGGGGCGGGCATCTCCACTAGCTGGGATGGCCTGGGACGCTGTAACAAAAGGGTTGAGCCTTTGAGGCTCACCGCCAGATGTTACAGTTCCTGCAGGGGGAGGTGAGAAGCACCTCCACCCAGTACAGGCTTTGTTCCTGGCCACAGAGTGACAAAGGCACTCTCCCCATGTGGCCAGCAAGATGCCTGGTGTGTGGCAGGCTGGCAGGAGCTGGTCAGCCTACACTGGAAGTCGGATTGTTATTTAGGGGGCATCTCTAAGATGCCCTCTTGGTGTATTTTACAATAAATTGCACACTGGCTTCAGTGTGCATTTATTGTGCTGAGACGTTTGATACCAAACTTCCCAGTTTTCAGTGTAGCCATTATGGAACTGTGGAGTTCGTGTTTGACAACCTCACAGACCATATACTCTTATGGCTACCCTGCACTTACAATGTCTATGGTTTTGCTTAGACACTGTAGGGGCATAGTGCTCATGCACATATGCCCTCACCTTTGGTATAGTGCACCCTGCCTTAGGGCTGTAAGGCCTGCTAGAGGGGTGACTTACCTATGCCACAGTCAGTGTGAGGTTGGCATGGCACTCTGAGGGGAGTGCCATGTCGACTTAAGCTTTTTCTCCCCACCAGCACACACAAGCTGTGAGGCAGTGTGCATGAGCTGAGTGAGGGGTCCCCAGGGTGGCATAAGACATGCTGCAGCCCTTTGAGACCTTCCCTGGCATCAGGGCCCTTGGTACGAGGGGTACCAGTTACAAGGGACTTAACTGGGTGCCAGGGTTATGCCAATTGTGGTGACAAAAGTACAGTTTAGGGAAAGAACACTGGTGCTGGGGCCTGGTTAGCAGGTTCCCAGCACACTTTCAAATCATAACTTAGCATCAGCAAAGGCAAAAAGTTAGGGGGTAACCATGCCAAGGAGGCATTTCCTCACACAAAGTTAGGGGGTAACCATGCCAAGGAAGCATTTCCTCTCAATGACTGATAAAGGTGGAAAACCTGATAGGATTACGCAACCTCAATAAAAGTTAATTTATACAGACGTTAATGTATCCATATGTCAGTACTACGAATAGTTTCTTGTGACTGTCTGGACTTTAAAGAAAGGGCAGTGGCAGAAAGGATGAGAGGGACTTTATCAATTGTTTTATTCAATGGCATGAGAGAAGTGGCTGCTTCCTTGTAAAAGGTTTTCTTCCCGAGGGCAGAAATCTGAAAAAGGTGGCAAATCATACAGATGTAGCACAGGAAAAGAAAAGAACTAGGTTTCACTGCCACTCTACAATTCTTGAATTCCGGATGACAAGGATCTCCAGCTTTATAGACAACACCAGATAAAGGACTACAACGAATGCTACAGAGAAGGAAGGCTTAGAAAAATTCATTGGATGTTATTTCATTTGGGTTTATTTTATTTAAAGTGATTTTGCCAATGTGCTGTGCAAATGAGTTATCATTTGGTATAGTCAGTCAAGAAAGTAAACAGAACCAGTGCAGCTATTGAGAAAAGACGGATAATAGGAGGTGATCCTTTAGGACAAAAAGTGGGTAAAGTGTGGGCAATACGAATAGGAAGTGAAAGAGAATCCCTGATTGTGGGGACAATTAGCAAGCTAATCGAAACACAACATAGGGAGGATGGAGAAATACATGAATAAATTTAGAAGATGAAAAAAGATTTCTAATGGGTCCATAGAAAGTAACAATAGGAAGCAGGAAGACCATAAGTGTTTTTAAAAGTAATACAGAGGAAGTGAAACGGAATGTAATTATAGTACATAAAGTAGCATTTGGAAGTAGGAGATGGAGAATATGAGCAGTAAAAAGGTCAAATTAAAGACTTAAAAATGAACATGAGTGTCAAAGGATTAAGCAAGAGACCAATGAGGACAGGAGCACTACAAGAAACTTTGTAGCATGATAGATATGAAAAGGACCAATTTTCCAGAAGATGTGTAGTTGAAAAAAGAAACAATGGAGAAGATGTGATTGGAAAAAAAGAGAACAGTTAAAGATAAACCCATGTTTATAGGCCATTGATGTCGGAGGCATAGAGGCAAAATAAAGAGATGTAGAAGAAGGATGGGCGTAAAGGGGAAGAGCTGTTCCGAAAAGAATCCCAGGTGTAGCTGGACTAAGCAGGAGGAAGTTGTAGCACAGCCAAGATTGGACAGATAATAAGCACCTAGAGATGGCATTATTAAGAAAGATCAATCATGAACCAAGTGGGATATCTGGCAGTTTTCTATAGGGGAGAGGGAGGGAATCAAAATTATGCCCTGCCCAAGTAACATCAGAAGCGCAAGCGATCATTTGGCTAAGAGAAAGCATATGGAAGTGTCCTACCAGAAATACCCAGTTATCAGAGTGAATAGTGGACAGTAGTACTTAAGGCAGCAGACAGTTTATAAAACTGAATGTTATTATGTTAGGATTCAAATGCAGCATTGACAATAACAAGGTCAGTTTCTGTAGAGTAGCCTGAAACTCACACTAAAACGGGGAGAGCTGATGTTAGGAGGATGACTGACAATGACATGTTCAAAGAGTTTAGAAAGAAAGGGAAGAAGATAAATAACATGTGAGCAAGTGGTTGATATAGGACTTTTTAGAGTGAAATGATCAACATGTTTAAATGTACAGGGTAGTATTTGAGGTTATGTCAGTAAAGCAGTATATGGGAGTTATTATGCTGCCTTTTTGAGCTACAGTTGGCTGCCTGACCTCTGAGTGTTATGGTATTAGTATTAGTGAGTGAAGGAGGGCAGCCCTTCGTAATACAGTTGGCCATAGAAAGTGATGTGTTAGTTGGGCGGTTCCATAACTGTGAACTGTAGATTGTACTCAGAGTGATTATTATTCTGTGTTCTATCCCAGGGTTATGTGATGTAGTTATTTTGCAAATAGCCATGTTTTTACGCTTCTTATAAAGTATAAATGCTCCTGAATACTCCAATTCTTGGCTGTTAGTTTCAGTGCTTGGTTGCTGGTACTGGGAAAGATGTGACCCCCTATAAACTTCTAATGGTAAGATGGTATGATGATCTCTGGTGCAAACCAGGAGCACAATGTCCTATTAATTTGTATTGCTTGAATTAACTAGGTATAGGGGTCTGTTTCCTTGAAAGGCTGGACAATAGAGAATGTGTTAAAAAGTGCTTGTCTTGCTACAGCAGGTCAGTGGACTCTGTTTTTGGACTAAAGTCATGCAGTGGAATCTGAGGAGTTCTGGAGCAGCCTTTTCGGATTAGTTACATTTTGTGGATGATGAAACTTGGGGTGTCAAGGTATAGGCTGTTGGAGAATTCAGGGTTGGGGATTGCAAGTGGGAGGATAGTTTGTAGGTTTTGTTGGTATCCACGGTATGGCACAATGTGTTGTAGTGTTTTCATTTTGTAGTAACTGCTTTTTGCGACATTGCTGGCGCATGATATCAAGAATTGATCTGAATCCATGGCTATCCCATAGGTTTCTTTACTCTGTTCATGTTGTAGAAGGGGCCTCAAGCTCCTTGGGCAGTATGTGGGTAAGCTGGTGTTTTTGTCATTGTTCCAGGTCATAACTTTTGTCTTTGCAATGTTAATCTTTGGGTATTTACTCATCATCCATGCATTTAAGAAGTAATTATAGTTGTCAAGTTTTGATTTGTAGAGATCTTGTGAGCCATTCACTATTAACATTTGAGGATGAATGATCTCACCTGGTCCGGTAAGGAGTTTAGGTAGATGTTGAATAATAGAGGAGATGTTCTGGACCTGTGAGGTGTGTCACAGTGTTTGGTGTGAGACACTGATCTGAAAGGTGTTAGGTATAACAAACTTTGTCTGTCCTTGATGTTAGAGGCTATCAGTTTTAGAGCATTTTTATGTATTCTGAGATGGTGGAGTCTTTGAAGTAGCAAGTGATGGTTCACAGTGTGAAATTCTGCTAATAAGTTCAGAAACAATAAGGCAGCCACTTTTTTCTTGTATACTCTGAGTTGTAGGTCATTTCAAATGGATACGAGGGCTGACTCGTTGCCTTCACATAGTCTGAGTGTGGAATGTTGGTCTGATATCAAGTCATTTTGCCCCATAATCTTAGAAAGGTTGAGTAAACCCTGTTATTTCATATATTTTACCAAGAAACTTGCCATTAGATATTCGTCTACTGTTTGCTGACTTAAATGGGTTGAGGCTTCTCTTTTTAACCAATGGTCTAATGTAGGAGTTTTTCAGCTCGGTGGGCAAGAACCTAGTTGCAAGGACCTGTTGAGTAATGTTCTAGCAACCTTCCCTGTAAAGATTGTGTGAAGGTTATTTTTAAAGACTTTTTGAGATGCTGCAATTGAAGGTGTTATTGATGGTTTACTTCTGTTGATGATTGAAGAATAAAGTCACTTTTGGCAGTAAAGAAATGAGCAAAGTGTGAAGCACTGAAAGCAAAGACATATGATATGTAGTGCTAGGTGAGCGCAGCTGATTTAGGAAAAGAAGAAAGGTGAATGAGTAGAGAGAGGTGTCACTTTACATTTGAAATACAGCTATGTGGCCTAGAGAATGTGAGAGTTGTAAGAAGAATGAAGGAGAGTTTGGTTAGCAAGATCACCTGATGAACAAATGAATGAATCAATCAGTTTTTTGTACAGCGTGGCACTCACCTGTGAGGGTCTCAAGGCTCTGGGGGCAAGGGGCCTCATCCGACGAGCCACATCTTTAGGTTCTTCCTGAAGATGGTTAGCTTAGTCTGAGGTGCAGTTCAGGTTGTTCCAGCTCTTTGCTGCAATGTAGGTGAAGGATCGTCCTCCGGCAGTGGTTTTGCGGATGAGAGGGATGGTGGCCATGGCCATCTGGGTGGAGCGGAGCGATCTGGCGGGGATGTGGAAGGAGATGCTGTAGTTCAGGTAGGCTGTCCCTGCATTGTGTGTGGCCTTGTATGTGTGGGTGAGTAGCTTGAAAGTCATTCGCTTCTCGACCGGTAGGCAGTGGAGGGTCCTTATGTGTTGGGTTCTTGACAAGGGAGGTCCAGAATGAGTCTGGCGGCAGCGTTCTGGATGATTTGTCATTTTTTGATGTTTCTAGTTGAGGTGCCGGCATAGAGGGTGTTGCCGCAGTTGAGCTTGCTAGTGACTAAGTTGTGGGTGACTGTCCTGCGACAGTCTGCTGTGATCCGCCAGAAGATTTTCCAAAGTTTGCGGAGTGTGTGCCAGCAGGAGCAGGCGACTGAGTTTACCTGGCGGGTCATGAATAGAGAGGAGTCGAGGATGATTCCTAGGTTTCAGGTGGGCTCAGTTGGTGCAGGGGGGCACTGAGGGATCTGGGCCACCAGGAGTCGTCCCAAGCTGAGGTGGCGTTTCCAAAGATGATGAGCTCAGTCTTGTCGGAGTTGAGCTTGAGACAGCTTTCTCTCAACAAGGTGGCGACGGCTTCCATTCCTGAATAGAAGTTCTTTGGCTGTGTCCGGGTCTTCAGTGAGGGAAATGATGAGTTGTGTGTCATCAGCATATGACACGATGTTCATACCGTGGCTTCTGACGATGGCAGCGATAGGGGCCATGTATATGTTGAACAGTGTGGGACTCAATGAGGATCCTTGAGGGGCTCTGCAGTTGACTCCTGTGGGTCTAGAAGTGTAGGCCAGGAGTCTGATCCTCTTCCACGGATTCCTATGTCATTTAGTCCGGTGCGCAGAGTGCTGTGGGAGACAGTGTTGAATGCTGCTGAGAGGTCGAGGAGTATGAGCGCTGCAGTGTGGCCATGGTCTAGGTGTAATCGGATGTCATCTGTGGCTGCCAGGAGGGCTGGCTCCATGCTGTGGTTGCTGCAGAAGCCGGACTGGGATCTGTCTAGGTAGTTGTTGGCCTTGATGAAATTCCATAGTTGTACGTGGATTGCTTTCTCCAGTACTTTGGCAGTGCAGTGTAGGGTAGCAGCAAGATGGGCCGGTTGCTTGAGGTGAATATGGGGTCCAGTGTGTGTCCTGCGATGTGTTTCGGTGCAGAGTCCAGCTATCTGAGGCCAAGGGTGGCGAGGTTGTGGAGTAGAGTGATGGTGTTTGGATCAGCGCGGTCCTCGAAGTGGAAATTCAGGTTGCCGAGGAGGTGGTAGTCGTCTCTCGCCAGGGCCTGAGGGGTATCGATGTCTACAACGTCTATGAAAGCTGAACGGGGGCCGGGTGGCAGGTACACCAGGGTGCCGCGAATGGAGTTGTGGTTGGAGTGGACCAGCAAGTGAAGGTGTTCTATGGTGGTGCATTGTTCTTCTGGGGCGGCCTTGACACATATTGAGGACTTGTGTATGATGATGAGCCCTCCGCCCGGGCGGGAGGGTTGATCCCTCCTTAGGATGCTGGATCCGTTGGGAATGGCGATGTCTGGTCTGGAAGTAGGCTTGGTCCAGGTCTCGGTAAGGAAGGTGATGTCCGGTTGGGCGGTGTCGATGAAATTCCAGAGTTCAGTGCCATGTTCGTGGAGGGAATGGATGTTCAGGAGCAAGCAGTTGATGGGTTTGTGGAGGTTGTTGGTATCTTTGTGTGCGGAGAGTACCTTCAGCTTGTTGAGGCTGGCGCTGAAGTTGCAGTTCCTGCAGGTGAAAGGTCTGTGGGTGTCCTTGGGGTAGATAGTGCAGCAGTTGCTGAGATGTCCGGTGTTGAGGCAGAGGAGGGTCTAGGAGTCATAACGGGGGCAAGCCAGGGGGTGGTTTAATGGAGATCCAGGGTTTCCGGTGCTGGGCGCGGTCGAGGTTGGGACAGGCACAGATGGGCTTGCCTTTGGCACGCCAGCGGCGCGCCCGTGCTGCGGCTGCCATTAAGAAAGGGAGGGGGATGGGGGAGCGGTCAACTGGGACGCAGGAGGGCGGACAAGGTGCTTCGAGGGAGGGGGGCAGAGGAAAAGAGGGGAGAAAGGAAAAATAGAGGGAAAACCAAGAGGGAAAAAAGGCAGAAAAAGCAAGAATGAAAGAGCGACAGAGAGAAATACATAGTTGTGATGGCCACTAGATCACCAGGGATGAGCCTGTGGGTGGAGGATGGCCTAGAAGTGAGAGTCAGGATACTCACAGTTCGTCCCAAGCAAAAAGCAGAGGCAGCCGCCAGTGGAGCTCAGGAGGGCAGCAGACGCTGTCCAGGAGGTCAGTGCAATTGCCCTCTCACAGTGCTGCAGCCGCCATTAAGAAGCGGAGGGGGGTCGGGGAGCAGTCAACTGGGAGGCGATGGGTCGGGAAAGGAAAAATAGAAGGAAAAACAAGAGAAAAAATGCAGAAAAAGCAAGAGTGAAAGAGCGACAAAGAGATTCACTTACTAGTGATGGCCACTAGACAACCAAGGATGAGGTGCAGGAATGAGGCTGCGGGCGGAAGAAGGCCTCGAAAAAGGGCCCAGGCAAAAAGCAGACGCAACAGCAGCAACCGCTAGAGGAACTCGTGAGGGCAGCAGATGTTGAACAGGAGGTCAGTGCAGGTACCCTCTCACAGAACTGCGGCCGCCATTAAGAAGGGGAGTGGGTGGGGGAGCTGTCAGCTGGGAGGTGGGAGAGTGGAAGGGCGCTTCGCGGAGGTGCAGGGGGGCAGAGGAAAAGACGGGGAGAATGGAAAAACAGAAGGAAAAAACAAAAGAAAAAAAAACAGAAAGAGCAAGAGTGTGAGAGTGACAGGGAGAAATACTTACTTGTGAGGGCCAGTAGACCACAAGGGATGAGGCACAGGGAAGAGCCTGCGGGCGAAGGAGGACCTCGAACGGAGAGTCCAGAGACTCTCAATTCGTCCCAGGCAAAAGGCAGAAGCGGCAGCAGCCAGAGGAGCTGGGTAGGGCAGCAGACACTTAACAGCATTCTCCATCTGTGCTTAGCCTCGCACAAAGTATTCAAGGCAAGCAAGAATATTTTTGTAATACTAGGCTGAGAAGGTTTCCGATGGGGAGTAAAGGGAGTAAACAAATGGGAGAAGTCTGAAGTGGATGAAATGGCATTAGTGAGAGAGGATGAGAGTTGTGATCAGGCTGTGGACATAGCAATCAATAAGAAGAGTTAAGAAGCAAGAGAGTATATGTCTAGAGAACATAGATGGAGAGGGAGTAAGTAGATGACTTTGTGAAGAAAAGATCGCACTGTGAGAATTTAGGACAAATTATGAAAGAAAAGGAGAAATATTTGTAATGTGGCGATTGAAGTCATCAAGAAGAAAGATAGGAGCGGGTGAAAGAATCAGCTAATCAAGCAGAATATAACAGTCCATATGATATTCAGATGTAGACAAAGTGAAGACAGATAGAGAAGCAAAAAGAGTCAAATTCAAAGGTAGACAATGTGAAGAGAGATGGAGAAGCAGAAGGAGTCAAGGAAGAGTGGGGCAAAATGCCTACACCACCAAAGGTGGATATAGATGCTGAAGACGGAGCCAAATAAAATATCAGGGGTGGCATTAAAGACAAAAAAAGTATTCCATAGAGCAGTAGTCATGGGGGAGGCGAGAGGGGATACGATTTCTTTGATGTTGGAAATGAACAATACTAAAATGAAAGTGAACAGGCCAAAAAGCATACACATGGAAAAGCCTCAGACATTATGTTAGTAGTAGGTAGATGGGTATATAGACTAGAGATGAAGAAGATAAAATGGCAAACTGAGGCAGGGCAGTGAAGGAGGCAAATAAGTGAACACAGTAACCAGTCGGAGCCTTGTCTGTCAGCCTTGGCATATCCAGACGGCTATCGTTCTTGACTTGGCTCTCTTCACGTCTATGCCCAGTCGTGGTGCTCTGTGGAGAGTGAGAGTGTCACCCCTGTTCTTCAAAAGCACACCCTTATGGTGCTCAGCTGTTTGGGTGGGCCTGGAAAATACAGGATAACATTTTAATGTGAGGCTGAAAGATTTGAGGATGGAGGGAGCAGCAGAGAAACCAGGCAAGAGAGGCAGATGATCTGGTGCAGTGCTGAAGCCTAGCTGTGTTCTTAACTTGTACAAGTCAGCTGGGAAGGGGACAGTGTGGTGCATGAGGAGCAGACCACCCCAGGGAAAAACCCTTTATTTACCTCAAGAAACATTGACAGTGCTGAAGGATTGATTATTTTTGGCAGACACAGATTTAAATCTGTGATAACAAAACCAACCCTTATTATGAGCCACCTTACCTGGCATACCATAAATCAGTATTGGGTTTGAACCAAGATGGTACTTGAGCCATCACATCCTTCATCCACTGCAGCACTCTGCACTAGAATATCTTCAGAAATATGCTCACCCTAACAATTGTGGCCAAGAATTCTCCATCTGTAAAGACTTGCAACATCAGGCTGCCCTGAGAGAAGAGCAAAAATCAAAAAAGCTTTGGCCGGAAAGACCTCATCCACTATTTGTGGCATGCTTCATCATTGCCCAGTCCGTCCGGCCATGTTAAGATGATATTAACATGATCGTCTCAAATTCATTGAGAGGAAGATCAGAATAAGTGGTCTTTCTGGTTACACAAGAAGTCCAGATTCTTATGTAAAACAAACTTTGTGTAAGCCTAGGCTTTCCCTTTACTTTGGAGTGCGCCAAGCTGAATTAAAACCACAGGATATGTTACCATGAATCTATGTCTTGAACTTTCTTTCTGCTTGTCCCTCACCAATTTGTTTCGGCCTCTGTAAGATCCCTCATAATAGGGTCTAGGGCCTTCGTCAGAGCAATAGAAGGTGTCCCTACTAGCTTTAAGTGCTTATTTGTACATCCAGGTTAAAAACAAGTCTTACCTGCCCGTCCAACCTTAATTCACCCTAATTCTATTGAGTTTAAACCTGTTAGTCACACCGGGGAGGGACCCCTCCTGTAGTCACACATTTGGTCGAGGCTCAGGTCTCCTGCATTGACCTAAGAGTGATGCTGGTGTACTCACCACTGGTGTACTTCCTTCCCTCAGACATGAGGCAATATCCTTATACGATTGTATCATAATTCAGTGCAGGTGAACCTCTGCCATAAAAGACAATACATTGAGCAACACATGAGATTAAAGTAACATTGCCAAATTGAAGTGCATTTTGTCTTGACTCTTGTCGCATGGTCTTAGCAGGGCATGAGATAGAGTTACTAGCCTGCTCTGTTAGATATCTTAAAATGGAATCCCTGATCACTGTGATTGGCGATTACCCCACTATTATCGCTCTTTTTACTGCCAGTTCCAACCCTTGGTGGCAGCTGACAATTGGTTACTAAAGTGGGCTATGTACTAAACAGAGATAACTTGGTCTTTGGGTGAATGGCATGATGTGGTTCCATTACCATTGCAGGTTACTTCAGATTGGCGTTGAAGGGCACAGAAGCCCACAGGACTGTGTGGAGAAACATTGTCTTATCTCCTTTCTCTAGCTAGAAAAACATGCAAATACTGACAGCATTTGAAAACTGGCAAATAGAAGGGCAGTAGTGCGACAATCTGGTGAAGATGGTGCTTTTGATGAGAGTATTTGCATATTTTGAACTTGTGCTCTGTGAAAGACTTAGGAATTAATCAAGCATGTGCTGGCTGTATTTACTCAAGTTTTATGCTGTTTATAAGGTACATCCTATGGAAGTTCACTGAAAGGTCATAGAGCTCTCTTTTGCTCTCTCCACCCCGTATCCAGCCTTGCTTTACTTAAGAATTGCATGTCAGGGATGTGGAATTCCTATCACCCCACGCCCGGGACATCTTGTTTGGGGTCAAGGGCAACAAGTTTTTATGTTTACTTTGTCCTTGGGACAAGTAGGCCCAACCCCCTGCAGCACAAACCCTTTGGCTGCCTGTTTACAGAGAGTTGAACTCTCTGCAGTTGAGGTAATGTGTTTCCAAAGGATAATGCTGTTCGAACTTGTATTTATGGTTCATTATTTGAAAGCCTTCATTATTAGGGTGCGTGCTGTAAATAAATGTTTTAAGGTCACACTTCACTACTGACGTTGGTTCCAGTACAAAAAAAAAAAACGTGTACACACATGTTTGAAAAGTTTAGGCTAAGAGGCTAAGTATAATGCTCCCAGAATGCTCTCTGATTATATGCAAATGAAGTGTCATTTAGTAAAATGTGTTGATGCATGCTAGTATTTCCCAAAAATATTTCTAATGGAAAATCAGTGTAACCATTTTCAACACGATTATGGGAAGCATGAAAATAAACAAACACTAACAAAGCCAACTGATCTGACATATTTTTATAAGTCTTTTAGTTTCATCAATGCGTGTCTTGTTTTGACATAGCTTTTGTAACACTTTATTGTTGTGGGAGCTACCAGGCCCTCAACATTGTAACAAACATTGGCAAAACCCCCCCAAAAAGTTTTCGAACTCTTAAAGGCCCCGCAGCCGCCCTCCAGGGGGCCCCGTCAGCACAGCACCTGCCCTGAGTGAGTCTGGAGAGGGGGCTCCTCCATGTTCTTTGCAAAGGGGCACCCTCCAGTTTCGTTACGTCACTGATTGCCACTGTAGTTCCTGACACTGAACAAAACTACTTTGTGTGGCAATATGCTCCTTGTGGAAGAGCAGAATGCGATCTCTCACAGTAAAGCCAGCCGAAAGAGAGAGAAATAGAAGTTTAATAAAAACAAAATGTCTTTGTTAACACCAGACCTAATTAGGGACCAAGACCCACATGTAGGTAGCTTTTTGCATGTCGCAAACAGCGACTTTCGCTGTTTGCGACGTGCAAAAAGCACATTGCGATGCACAAACCCAGTTTTGCGATTCAGTAACCTGGTTACCGAATCACAAAACGGGTTTGCGACTCGCAATTAGTAAGGGGTGTTCCCTTCCTAATTGCAACTCGCAGTGCAATGTAGGATTGTTTTGTGACCGCGGGCGCAAACCAATCGCAGTTTGCACCCATTTCAAATGGGTGCTAACACTTTCGCAAAAGGGAAGGGATCCCCATGGGACCCCTTTCCCATTGTGAATGTCACTGTAAACATTTTTTCAGAGCAAGCAGTGGTCCTGTGGACCACTGCCTGCTCTGAAAAAATTAAACGAAAACGTTTCATTTTTCGTTTTTGTTATGCATCTCGTTTTCCTTTAAGGAAAACGGGCTGCTTTACAAAAAAAACTGCTTTATTGAAAAGCAGTCACAGACATGTTGGTCTGCTGTCTCCAGCAGGCCACCATTCGTGAGGGGGTCGCAAATTGCGACCCACCTCATGATTATTCATGATGTGGGCATTTGCGAAGCCCTTGCGAATCACAGATGGTGTCAAGGACACCATCCTACATTCGGATTTGCGACTCGCAATTTGCAGGTCACAAATCTGAACCTACCTACTTGTGGCCCGAAATTCTTAAAGAAAGTCACAAAAGTGCACCCTTGGTATATGTCGTACCCCTATAAAATATTTGTGAACTGTATTTTAGCGTGGGTAAATACGATGTGTAGATTTGCTCATGTGAAAATCTATTGAGCATTTGCAAGTTCATTTTCCCTCCAGCCACTTTCTTCCCAACCCTGGAAGAAGTTCTAATTCTGTCATTGTCAGGAGTAAATGTCCAACCTTTCTTATTATGGGAAAATATTAGAGAGAAGCTGGTAAAAATCTTTAAAACATGCAGGTTAGTAGGTTTGCAGACTCAAAGGCATTCCAGCCCTGGAACTATTGCTTACTGCTTCCTCCAGCCCCAGTATGCAGATCTGCAGAAAGGTGGCAAAATAAGGAAATTGCTACAGTAGGGATTGAAACTCCAAGTATTCAAGCACTACTATGGTAGTAGCCCTGGCATAATCAGAGAGGCTATTAATTGCTGCCATAATTTGTCGCCACACTACATGGCACCAAAGGGACAAGTAGATCTTTTTACAGGACAAGTAGATTTGAGAAGCAACCTGTCCCCTGGACAAGTAGATATTTTAATAAATTCCACACCCATGCCAATGCTGTTATCTTTCTTGTCCTTAACTTTTGATTCTACTGAGGTGATTCTGGAAAACTAACATTCCTCCACTGCTTGTAAATTCTTTCCAAATGCTCCTAACCACTATTATTCCAACACTGGCCTACCACTTGTGACTTGAGCCCATCAGCAATGACTTGTAAATGCCAGCTTCTGAGTTGTGTACACTAAGCACAAGACCTGACTCCCAGCATAAGCTACCCTGTTGCAGAAAGTAGACCAGCAGCATAATGTTGAAAAGACACATAGGTGGTCTTTACAAGTTTGGCGATCTCGGGACTGCCATGTTGGTGGCGGCGGTCGTACCGCCAATGGCCTGGCGGTGAAGACCGCCATATTATGACCATGGCGGTCTTCCCAACTGAATACAGCCTATACACCTCCAGTACCGCCAGGGTGGTGTTAACACAGCAGATGGCGGTAGGCACCTTCAGACCAGCGGGGAGCATGTCTCCGCCTGACATTCCGCGCGGTCGCACTGCCACCAAATCCCTGGTGGAAATGGATGAAATATAAGGAAACACTCAACTTCAGGAACACAGAGCTGACCGAACCCGCCATGGAACCAGAACTCAAAGTTCTGCCACTGCTCCTGCTCGTACAACGACACAAGATCCATCAACAAAGACAGCAATCGTGAGTACACATTGGAGGGATAGGCTTTAGTACATACCCACACACACAACACATACAGCCGGGACGCCTTGCGACTGCCACACATACACGTATCCGCACACCCATACGAACACACACACCTCTACCTACACACACGCTCGCACATACTACACACACCACGGCCACACACGTGACATACACATACCAACCTGCACACACACAACACCACCATTGTTAAACACATTCATACACTACTCCACCGACTCACACAACCACATCACAACCGCACTACACAGACGCTGCACCAACCATTCTCACTGCACACATCCACATCACACCACATACACACATCCACATCACACCACATACACACAACACGTAACATCACACAACCTACACTAACACACACCCATACAACGAATGTGTTGTCACACGACGCCCCCACACCACACACAACGCATAGGACATAGCCAACACCACACACACGAATGCACACACAACACCACAATGGCACACAACACATCGCACTACGAACAATTTACATTATAGCTACACACATGCATGTGGCTACACAGTCATATCACAGACACAATCCACGCCCATCACAGCAGAACTGATCCCAGGGCCTCACACCCACATCAAGGCCAATGCACAACAGCACGCACATCCAAGACACACACGTCACACACACAACCTAAGGATCACAAACACAAATCTGACATGGAGAAAGAAAGGTAATGTGGTCGATGGATGCCAACATCTAGTTGGCCTAGATGTATTGAGTAAGCAGAATAAACAGAAATAAATAACTATGTTCAAAATTCAGTTGCCCATAGGCAGGTCCAATGTCCGAGGATGCCAAACAAACACTCTGCCCCAACTTGACTCCTGGCAGCAAAATGACCTCCACAGGGTAGGGGCATCAAAGGGGCAGGCAGGCACTTCAGTGGCGAGGAGAGTGGGGGGTTTGGGCTTGGGAGGGGGTGTTTGGGTTTAGGCTTGGGAGGGGGCTCCTTGGCTTTGGGCTTGGGAGGGGGGGTGCTTGGGTCTGACCTTGGGAGGGGGGCCTTGGCCTTTGGGGGGTTGACGTTTTTGCAGGGGGGAGGGGCAATAGCAGGGGTGGTAGGGAGGACTTTGAGGTGAAAGGGCTGGACTTGGGGAGGGACACATAGGGATCCGGAGTTCCACGGGAAGGGAGAGGGGTAGGGAACAAGGACAACTCATATTGGAAACGTATTTTTAGGTACACAGGGGTGGTCATGGGAAAAGGCTTTGGGAGTGAAGGGAGAAGGAATGGTCGTAAGATGTGTCTTTGTGGTTGTCTTGGTTGCATGTGAGTGGGTTTCTGTTGGGTGGGTGAGTGCGGACGATTAGGTGTCTTGTGGGGATGTCGTTCGTTGTGGTGAGTGCAAATGTGACTGGGGTGGATGTCTGAGGGTCTGATATTATGGTGACTGTGGGTAAGATGGCATTGGTGGCTGGATCTGCAAATGAGGATGTGCTGCCTGCAGGAGTGTAAGGTGTAGTCTCTGTGAAGGAGGGGGTGGTGAGGGAGTTCGTGCAGGGAGCGGATGTTGTTGTCTGTGCAGGGGTGTGTTGTCTGTGTGCATGCCAGTGGTGGGTCTTGTGGTGCTTGTGTTTGTCAGTGCCAACCGTGTCTGTTGAGGTGGATGCATGCTTGTGTGAATGTGTGCTCTGGATGGGTGTAGGGAGAGGGGTTTGGTATTGGGAAGAGATAGGTGGAGGGAGAAATGGTACACAAAGCGACACTGGCTGCCATCAGTGAGATGGCCAGAGCCTGAAAAGATCTCTGGAGGCCAGCCATGACACTGTGAATGCCTTCCAGGAACGCATTGCTGTGTTGTACCTGAGCTGCCAGTCCCTGGATGGCATTCACAATTGTTGTTTCAAACACACGAAAGGGATTGGAGGATTAGTGGTCCAGTGTATACCCTCCAGGGAACCTAATAATATAATATGATACACTGTTCCAAGAAAACAGGGAGGGGGAATAAAGGAGTCCTAATCATTAGGAGCAAGAGTCCTCACACACCATACTAGGTGTCATGCTTCATCATCGGACAGCTCCTCGTCAGACCGGCGCTGCAATGTCTGACGGGCACCCCCCGAAGGGGGGCTCTTTGCCGGAGATCTTTTGTTTGTCAATGATGCCGCGGAGCCATATATGGGTCCGTGGAGAAAAGAAGATACAATAGTTAAGGGTAAAATTGGCTCAGGACCCTCACTAAATATTTTATTCTTTGATATTGGGAGATGGCCAAGATTAAAAAAATGACAAGGGAGTGAAGGTCGAGATAATGCTCAAACACTCGCACAAGACAATCGGATAGAGGAAGTCGGTAATTATCCGATGTTCCTCAGTATGCGGTCGACATGTTTCGCGTCTCTGATGGTCCAAAAGGATCCTAAGACGCTTCTTCAGGACCTACTGAATCGTTGGACTTCTTTATTTGAAACCAAGGCAAAAAAATTACATATAGACTCATGCAATCAAACGCTCACAGTCAAGACGTCATCAGTCACTTACTAAAAAGAAAGAAACAGGACTGGCTTTTTCCTATCAGTCACCCATCTCCACTAGAGAACGGACTTCATGGGATCACGTAGGTCTGTTGCCCGATTCACAACAGAATTGCATGTGAGTCGGTGTCCGATATAGCACCTACCCTCAGGCTACGTTCCCGAATACGTTCCAATTGTTGACCGATCCACAGAGATGAACCTCAGGAGGTCAATAGCCTCCTCATTGAGGGCAGCAGGGGTGGAGGTGCCTGCGGCGAAGGAGATGCCCACCCTTCTGGTTGAGTGGGCACGGGCAACTGGGTGGGGTGCAACTGGCAGAGTGGTGCTAGTAAGGGGGATGGTGGACAAAGATGGTGCTGGGGTGGTCCCTGATGGGTCCGCCACCGCCAGAGAGTGTCCACTGGAGAAGGATTCTGAAGATGATGTTGTATCCTCTCTCTTCCGTGGCACTCCCCTCCCGTTCCTCTGGGTCCCTCGGTGTTGGTGGTGCCACCTTCCTGGGTCCTGTGGGATGCTGCTTCCTGACTCACCTGTGCCCCTTCTCCTCCACCAGACGATGCTGATGCACACAATGAGAGAGGGATGCAGAGAGAGAGAGAGATGGGGGCAAAATGGTTAACACACACCTCTGTTGACACAACTAATAATGTACATCTGTCACTATACATATTATGGCTAGGCAATCTCATTTGCCAGGACACATTACCTACATCATGTCATGACATGGCACTACTTTCCACACCTGCCTGTCAACCCTCACACCTACAGCAATACCTAGGTAGGACAGCACTACTAGACTCATCCCCATGATGCCAACTTATGCCCTCTTAAGGTGGCACAGCATGCCCTGGATGCACTATCAATACCATGCATGATTGCACATCTTACCTCACCATACCTCTAGCACCCATTGGATGTGCAGATTACACAAAAATACACTGTAGTCCCCTACAGTGACAACACCTGAATAGTCCATATCCACTGCCAATTTCCATCACAATGTAGTCAACGCCAAACACTGAGCATACAACACTTAACCTTTCATTACACATGGCTGCCCACTCAGTACAGTGAGGCCGTCATGGAGAACAACTCAGATTTGGCCAATACGAGTCAGACACCTAGACACATCACATCAGATGTGTAATGCAATCCCCAAACCACTCCCAATCTGTCACAAACTAATAGCCAAGCTGTAAGAGTCACAGGCCGTCACAAGTGCCCCCAGCTATCCATGTCGACATGATGTAGTCAATCAGCAATGCAGCAGAGGACAAGCTAGAGCTTCGTTATGCATGTCATATACACACCATGGTGTCACATCTGGTATCTCCCAGGTCACTTACCACCACCAGTACCAACCCATACTTAGGAATGACACATCCCCACAAGTATATCCTCCAGGAATGTTAGAACTCTGCAATCATACTTCATCAAATCTACATGTATCAGTGTCCCAGGTTATCTACCTACACATACACTACAGTCAGCACATCACCTATATATGCCTAGTCAGCTCTCAGGCCAGTACTCCCATCCCGTGAAGGGCAGTGCAGTGGTGGAACTGTAATGCCAGCCCCACAATCCATCTATACCAGTTTCAGTACATGATCTACATTGTCCCAGTGTCGGGAGGAGAGTCGCACAGTTGCATTTACAATTTGCCTACACAGATGGGAGTGGACTGACACCATTGAGCCACTGATGCAGATGGCTGGAACTGGTCATACACAATTGTGGAAAAGTACCCTCTTTCTTGGCATGGTTACCCCTATTTTCTGCCTGTTGTCAGTGTGTTTGACTGTGTTCACTGCGATCCTGCTTTTAGGACCTCAGTGATTATTCTATCTCCCTTCTAACTTGGTAACCATTTTTGACCCACATTTGACATACTGGTGCTCCCATGTAAGTCCCTAGTATATGGTACCCAGAGCATTTGGTTGCCAGGGAATCCCAATGGGCTGCAGCATGTATTATGCCACCCATGGGGAGCCCATGCAAAGTATTCTGCAGACCAGCCATTGCATCCTGTGTGAAAAGGTGCATGCACCCCTTTTCAGCATAGATCACTGCACCAGCTCACTATGTCACCCCTATGGCAGGCTCTCCTAGCCCAGAGGGCAAAGGCAAGTACCTGTGTGTGAGGGCACCCCTGCACTAGCAGAGGTGCCCACATGAACTCCAATTCCATTTTCATGGACTTTGTGAATGTGGGAATGCCGTTTTATGCGTGTACTGGACATAGATCACTACCTATGTCCAGCTACATAATGGTAACTCTGAACCTAGGCATGTTTGCTATCAAACATGTCGGAATTATACCCCAATACTGGTGCCAGTATTGGAAGTATGATTCCATGCACTCTGGGGCCTCCTTAGAGGACCCCCAGCATTGCTCCTACCAGTCTTCCAGGGTTTTGTTAGGCAACCCAAGCTGCTGCCACCCCTCAGACAGGTTTCTGCCCTCCTGCTGCTTGGACAGCTCAAGTCCAGGAAGGCAGAACAAAAGATCTCCTTTGGGAGACAGGGGTTACACCCTCTCTCTTTGGAAACACGTGTTACATGGCTTGGGAGGGTTAGCCTTTATAAGCCACTGGTATGCTGTGAATGGCATATTTGGTGCCCTCTGTGCATAAACCAGTCACTTTTTGGGAGCGCATCCTCGGGGTAGGTCTTCGGGTGGGGACTGTCTTCCAGCGAATATTATGACAATCCTATGGTACACTTGTTCCATTGGAGCCTTGTCCCTAACTGAGGATGGTCTGCTTCTACATTTGACCATCTGACGTGTAGATTTTTTGAGTCAGTGACTCGAGGTTTCTGTGCATAAATTTTTAGACACTTTGTGGTCTTTCAATATAGATTAGGAGAAGTGTTTTTTAGTTTTTTTTGTGTGTAAGTTCTGTCACTGCTACACTTTCTTGCCACTGGCTTCTTTCAGATGGCAATGGGCTTGGCAGCAGGGATGTCGCATCCCATGTTCAGTCTTGTGTTGAAAAATGTATTGTGTGCTGTTTTGAAACACCTGGACAGCTACATCAAGTTCCCTTAACAAGGCGATCTGGCCCATGTGGAGGCAGACTTCTATGATGTGGGACACATCCCTCATAGATGGTACCCATATACCCTTGGTCCTTCCCAGTGCCAATGAGCAGGTGTATAGGAACAGGAAAAACTACCACTCCGTCAATGTGCAGGTGGTGAGTGCGGCAGACCAATGCATCTCTCAAGTGACAGCCAAGTTAACTGGATCTGTGCATGACTCCTACATTCGGAGGAACAGCAATGTCCCACACATTATGACACGTCTACATAGGGAGAGGGTTTGACTCATAGGTATGTAAACATTTAGTTGTATGTCCCTGTTATGGCACCTGTCATCCCAGTGTTCCCTGTGGCTGTACCCATCCTGTAACAGGTCCTATCTCTGTGCATGCAGGTGACTCTGGCTATCCTAACCTTCCATGGCTGTTGACACCAGTGAGGTACCCTGCCACTGAAGGGGAAAACCGTTTCAACTGGGCCCACTGCAGAATGAGACATGCAATTGAAAGGACATTTGGCATCCTGAAGGCCAGATTCAGGTGCCTGCACAACTCTGTAGGTGCCCTCCTCTACACTCCCCAAAAGGTATGCCAGATCATAGTCGCCTGTTGCATGCTCCACAATCTAGACGTGAGATGTCAGATACCCTTACCAGCTGATGAGGAGGAGGCAGCTGGACCTTCAGCAGGTGATGCAGAAATGGAAAGTGATGAGGAGGCAGATGAGGAAGGTGGAGCTGAGTCAAGGGCTGAGCTCACCAATCAGTACTTCCAGTAACATATAGGTATTTTGTCTGTGTATTTGCATGTGTGGTATTTCAACATTGGTTCTTCATCTATGGTCCTGCTTATTTGGTACATCAGGGGTGGTGTAATGTGTTAATTTCCCCATGTGTTGGTTGTGGGAGGTGACTGACTGCATGCAAGGTGCAGAGTTGTATTGTTTTCTCTCTCACATGTGTACTCTCTGCAGTTTGGATGCATCACATCTCTCATGGACAGGCCAGTATTGTGCAATGTGTCCTGCATATTCCTGTTTTCATGTATTTCCCTCTACTGACTGTGCACTGTTTATCTTTGACACTCATACCTATTGCTTGAGGCATGCATATTCTGTATACTTTGGTTACTGTGCACATTGTGGATTTTAGCACATGAGAGGTGCCATGTTCAGTGTTTGGTGATTTATTTCCTGCGACTGGGGTTGTAGAGGTGTTAGTTGTTGGGCCCTGTTTAGTTGTCAGCTACACTGGACACGTCTCCTATGGACTACATATGTGCTTTAGCTGTCACCATGCCTGCTATCCTCATAGTGATCTCTGTATTGTTATTTTTACACGGTTGATGTGTAGATTTACTCTGGTGTGGGGCAAGACTAGTGACTCCCTTACATCAGCTCTGGCACATGTCTGTTGTACTGTGTCTGCTGCAGAGTGTACCTCCATCTGCAGTCCTTTGCACTGCCTTTTCGATTGTGGCCCATTCCACGTTGGCAGATAGGTAAACCTACTTTCTTTACTCTACAAATAAATACACAAATGTATTGGCTGTGATCAAGGGTGTTTTTGGGGACTTGAGTGACATACAGGTAATGAGTGGGGTCATAGTAGAAAAAATCCTGGGAGTAGGTGGCACAGCTGTAGGTAGCACAGGTCCTGTGCCCATTAGCCATGGGAAAATGGAGTTTAGGCATTGAACAGTCAACATGGTCTCTCAGTGGCACACAAGGGAGATCTCACAGGTGTGAAAGTCACTTCCTTGCAGTGGTTTTGGTCTTGGCATCTGCTCCAGCCATTTGTATAGATGGACGTCCACATTTGTGGGGGTGAGGGGTTCTCCAGCTACAGAGGGAGAGGTACTTGATGCTTGTGTCGTCTCTGGCAGGGCCTCCATTTCACTAGCAGCCACAGATGTAGAAGGCTCAGGTGAGATGTGGGCAGTGGAAGAGGCCTGCTGGTGTGTGAAGGAAGCACTCATGATGGCGGTGAGGCCCCTGAGCACCCTTGCAATGGAGGCCATGGTGGCAATGTGGGCTTGCCACTGCTTTATAACCTCCTGGTGGTATTCCCTCTGCAGCATCTGGGTTTCCCCCATCATGGTTATGATCTGGCCCATCCTGTCCGGGGATAGTTGATATGCTTCCAGGACTTGGGAGATAGGTTCATGGTCAGATGCCTCCCTTGGGTGCCCTGTCCTCTGGCCCACATGTCCCCTCCCATGCCCTTTGCCCCCAGTTGCCTATGCCCCTGGCACGGTGTGCCCACTCCCAGTTTCACCAGGACCTTCATTGTCTTGGGTGAGAGGAGCCCACTCAGGTCCCTGTACTGTTGGGCACACTATTGATTGACAAGTCCTTGGGGCACAGGTTTGGGGATGAAGGGTTGGCTGAGTTGTTACCACAAGGTGGAAGCATTTGTTGTGGGCAGGGTGAGGCACGGAGTGGTAGACTGACTAGGGGTTCCCAGATGGGCCAGGTAGGTCATCTCTTTCTAGACGTCCAGCAGCATTGTCCTCACTCACTGCCTTTATTCTGAGGAGGGCTGACAGTCTCTGGTAACCTCTCCGTTGTTGCTGTCGGAGGGGTACCTGTGGATGGAGCGAGAGAGAGTTACATGTTGTTGGTGTGTATGGTTGTCTGTTAGTCTGATGCATACAGTGGCGTGGCTTGATTCCCAGCAATGGCATTGACAGGTGCAGCACTGCTAACACTGTTTGTAAATGGTGGATTGAGACGTGTACCATGCTCCTTGGGCTTGTTTGCATCAGGCCGGATCACTTTACCTCAGTGGGTTGGTTGTGTTTCTGTGTGAAGGTTCACATGGCAAGTTTGCCCTGTTACAGATGGGCATTCTGGCTTGCTAGGTATGTGTGTGGGAGTGGCTGTACGTTGCAGCATGGTGTACAAATGGAGGTGGTTATGTGTGTATGCCAGGTTGTTTGTCCTGTCTGTGCCTGGTGTGCATAGAATATACCTCTTACTGTCACCTGCAGGATTGGTCCATTTCAGGGTAGCGTGTCTGGATTAGTACCCGTTTGGATTGGCGACAGTACTGTATCTGGGATAGTTTACCTTTGTGTAGTGCCATTGCATTACTGTCATTGCCAAGTAGTGGTCCTCAGTCGGGGCATCCAGTTGCTGTAGCTAGTGCAATTGCTATACATTCAAGAGGTATGATGTGATGTGCACAATGCAGGTTTTGTTGTGGATGGGCTAGTGTATTGTGGGAGTCGTAGTGATTGTTATTGGCAGCGCTATCCGTACACTTGGCAGGGAGAGTATAGGCATTGGGGGTGGGTAGTGGTGTGGCATGCAGGAGAAGGGCATTAAGTGAGTAGGTGGGAGTTGTAGTGTGAGATGTGATTTGTGGAGTTATTGGGTGGTGAGGAAGCATGCTGGACAGGACAACTCACTGGCAGGAGAGTGTTAGTTACTCACCAGAGTCCAGTCCTCCGGGTATTTCCGGTCAGGCCCTCATGATGCATGATGTCCAAGACTCTCTCCTCCCACAATGTGAACTCTGGGGGAGGAGGGTGGAGGTCCACTGCCAGTCTTCATCACCACCAGCTGGTGCCTCTACGCAGTAGAATGCACCTTCCCCCGAGATTGTTCTACCTATTCCTGATGTCCTCCCTTATGCGTGGATGGGTGCCCACTGAGCTGACCCTGTCTACTATTCTCTGCTATAACTCAATTTCCCTGGCAAATGAGGTCTGCTGCGTCTGTGCTCCAAAGAGTTGTGGCTCTACCCTGAGGATTTCATCGTCCATGACCTGCAACTCCTCATCGGTAAAGTGTGGGTGCTTTTGGCGTGACATGTTGGTTGTGTTGGGTGTGTTTGTGTGGTGCATTGTAAGGTACTTGGTGAGGTTGGGGTGTTTGGCAGTGAGTGGTAGTAGGTGGTGGTGTTTGTGTTTAGGTGTGATGTGTGTATGGTGTTGGTGGTGCTGTGTGTGGTGGTTGTGAGGTGTATAAGTGCCTATGGTGTATATGTGCTTTATGTTTGAATTGAGTGTGTTATATAGTGCTGTGAGTAGGTATGTGTGGATGTGTGTCTGGTGTGGGATTTTCGAACTGTCCAATGTGGTTTTGTGTTCTGAGAGGAGTGAGTTCTGAGCGTGGCGGTTCAGACCGCCAACGGTTTTCCGCCATGGAAGGAATGCTGGTCTGATTTGTGGGTCGTAATCTGGTGGGTGGAAAGCTGTTGGTGTGGCAGTGTAGGTGGTGCAACTGCCTCTTTCCCACCCTCCTCTGTCCTGGTAGTGTCGGATTTGTGGCTGTTTTTGGGTGGAATGCTTTGTGGACTCTTAATATGGCGGGCGGGATACTGGCAACACTATCGGTCATTTGGCTGCCGCCACCACAGCGGTCTTGCCAAAAGACCTCCTAATTCGCAATGAGGACCATAATGTGTGTCATACTGGGGCCCTTGCTACTCATTTATTCCCCTCCAAGCCACACTTCTCCTACAGCTATGAGCGTTGGTAGTACAGATGCATCTCCACTCCACTCATCTTCTGTGGGCCCATACAACATCAGGCACTGGGCAGAGCTGCTGCCAACAGCCCAGGGAAGGCAGCAGCCCTGGGATCTCACGGAAAAGAAAGACAGTCTCATAGCCCTTCATGCTGTGACCGCCCAGTTTCCTTAACTTTTAGATCCTTGCTGGAATGTGGGTATCATTTCCATGCGTACGTAGATCCTTCTATGTCTAGTTGGCAACTTCAACTGTCTGTAAAAACGATTTAAAAGCTGCTTACTTGAGATAGCAAGTTGGATAAACACCATGTTGCTCTACCTCAATGGTGATAACACTTAGGTCCCGGTCTTCCGCAGTGCCTCTTACTGGTACCGCTTTTGGTTGCTGGAATCCTTAGGCACCTGTCCCACCCCAGCTACCAGTGCAAAAAATCTAGGAGTTATTTTTTACTCCAAATTGTCTTTCGAGCCCCACATTAAGAAACTGATGACAACCTGTTTCTTCACCATCAAGATTTTAAAGAAAATTATTCCGACCATACCATAGATGCGCAGACAACCGCTTGTACAAACCGTGGTCATCAGAAAGATTAACTACTGCAGTGCCCTGTTTGTTGGCCTTCCCGCCTATCTAATGCATAGATTGCAGCTAATTCAAAACACAGCAGCAAGATCAGTAATAGGCCTTCAGAAATATGACAAAATATAATTACATCTCAAAACCTTACATTGGTTCTCTGTCCAGAAGAGGAGACTCTTTTAAGGTGCTCTGCTTCTGCTGTTAGATTATTTTCCCACCCATTGTTCCAACTACATTTCTGCAATGTTTACGCAATATAGGCCTGCAAGATTGCTGCATTCCTCTTCCTCCGATCAAGTGGTTGTGCTCAAATTTCAGAAGTCCTGAAGCGGCGGACGTGCTTTCTCTGTAATCACAGTGCAAGTCTGGAATAAGCTTCTACCTGTGATTGGAGCGAAAACTAACCTTATAAAATGTTACAAGTCTCTAAAGTCTGCTCAAGGTACTCCTAAAGGGGCTTTACATCTTTCCACTGTTCTTATTGGTGGTCCCTAAAAAAGATGTATAAGGAAGGCTATTGTTTAAGCTCCTTGACTTTCAAATAGACTTCCTCTGGAAATTTGATCTCCATTGTCCTTGATCCAGTTTAGAAAATCGGTTTAAACATTTTTTTCACATAATTTTCTATATTTGGGTGATTTGTATTGATCAATTGATGGCTGGTTATTTAAGGTAGTGAGTCCTGAATGACTATTTAGTTTGGTATATGTGCTTCCTAAATACCGTTTTTGTGGTGGTTATTTGCCTAAATTTTAAGAGGCTGTTTGTTTCTTTGCGCTCATTATTTTACTTGCTTGTAAATCCACACCAAAGTTGCTAATAAGTAACTCTCACAGATTTGTGTATCTTTATCCAACTGCATCTTGATCATAACTGAGGCGTATAGTTCCAGTAAATTGGTAATTTAAAATCAAATATAACCAGTAGTTGTAAAATAACCATACAGGTCACTTTATCTGATTTCCTGCATTACTCCAAGGCTTTATCACCCAACTTACTTAAAAAGCTCAATGTGCTCAGAGAGAGAGTTTGATGAAATTACTGTAGTCCTTCGGTTTTGCTAATAAATTGCAAATCACATATCTATTACCATTGACAAATTTTTTTTTTTTTTTTACTAATTTACTTAAGAATTCGATGAGGGCTACAGTGGAACTGCACGAAGGACGAAAAGAGGGCTATCCTTCGATTAAAGCCTTAGTCACTTTGGGCAACGAAGATTTGTCAATAAAGGTAAATTTACAGATTAAATTCAAATGATTTTATTTACATTTAGGAAACAAATTACAGTATTCATGTAGGCGCAATGTGGTACAAATATGCAACTGATGAAAGCAACCAAAGGTATTTTGCAGCATGCAATAGAGTTTTCGGTAGTTAACAGGTCCTAAATGTTTCTATGTTGACCAGGGAGGCATTTGCTCTGCTTAACTTTTACTATTGGTAGTCATATCTCTCATGATGTTTCTTTAGATAAACCCTCTGAACCCTGTGGTGCCCACATATGTTCTTCATCTGTTTTACAAATCATACTTTGTAGCTCTTTGGGCAAGGTCCCTTTGTAGGACTATGTCTTTGTTACTCTTCCAGTGTGAATGATTCAATAGAGTTTTGCAATCAGGTCGACCTGTTTGTTGTATCATTCAAACTAGTTATGAATCCAGTGGCATCTCATCTAACCTCTTTATTCATGACCAAGTGACTAATCTGAGTCTAATAAAAACTCTCTTGTTTACATTACTTAAAGGTTTTATGTTCTCCTTTTTAAACAGTTCCCTATTTTTAGCAAAAATGTATTCTTTCAAGGCCAGAACCTATTGTCTGTCATTTGTGGTAAATATTCTGGTGATTGTAAAGTGATTGCTCCTCCTCGTTTCACCATGTCCCAGGCAACAAAGAGGACTTTTTGTTATAGTGGTCTTGTATTAGACTTTGGTATGCAGATTGTTGGTTGCTAATGTACATCCCATTGTGTGGTTCCAACAAGCGAATGTTGATTTTTTGACTAGCATTTGCCCTTTTGATTTGTCCCCATTCATACTTTTAATCTGTTTCCAGGTCCCGCATCACTATGCCTCAAACATTTTGATGAGATAAGTTAAGCTGTTTGCTTGGTCTCTTCCCATTCCACATAGGTTTGTCATTGCTATCCTGTACTTTTTTAAAGAGCTCCCATGAGACTCACTCCATATATTGCCTGAAAGATTAATATAAAGTTGGGGATGAACGCCATATGTATAGCTTTGTAAAGCTGTGCTGCTTTGCCTGTTTGCCTTGTACATTTTCACCCACTGACCTGACCATCATGCAGTCTAATTTAGGATTATCCTTTTTAACTGACTTCAGACATCCAAACGGGGTTCTGATGTTGAGATGCACCCCTCTTTGCAATGGTGACCACTGTCCCCTATATCTAGAATACTTATAGGCTGACATGGCACTTTACTGCTATCCCTAGTGTAGTTGGGTCATTTACTCACTGGTCACCTTTATGCTTGGTTGCAATTGACCTTGATTATTGGCACCTTAATTGTTCAAGTCTCCTTTTCCCTTCCCAAACCAGTTGTTTCTTTTATATGTGGGAAATATCTATCCCGACCTACGTAACCACAGCTCTCCTGTCAAATTAAACATCCCCCTTTTCCTGCTTGCAATTGGCATTTCTTTAATCATGACCTCCATATCTGGAGCTACTCCACATCCCCCTGGACTAGCGAAACCAGTTTCAGGATGGGCAGGGATTTGAGGTGATTTTGCCAAGACCATGCCCTTCCAGGACTTGTGAACCCCTGCAGAGTTTAAAAGGTGCAGACTATCTTATTGGCATGACCTGCCCATGAGGGCTAGATAAATACTGGCCACCTTGACAAGCACATTGTTCAGTGTTTTAACTCACCTCTAAGAAGAACCAGTTCACCAGCACAGGTGAACAGATCACCAAGATTCTGGAATCGAGCAGTACCATTCTCTGTATGGAGTGGACTACCGCTGAGATAACTTGACAAAACACCTTGCATGAATGTGTGGAGAGAAAGGAAAAACATGCATGCCTGCATGAAGATCTGTAGCCAGAAGGAAGTGACCTTCAGCAGATGCATGCCTATAAGGGACAACCTCAATGGGAAAAGGCATACTTATACGTGATGCACCCAAGAGAGCTGCCCAGGAAGCAAACATGACAGCATCTGAATCATAAAGAAATTCCATCACTTTCAGCAGTCAGAAAGGGTAAGCTTCCCACTGGCCCCTGGACATTCTGTTGCCTGTTGTGAAAGTTCCCACTGCTTCAAAATTATGACAGCCCCTGGTAGTTTGGGAGATACATGGTGCACAGGCACAGCCCACCTAAAATATAACAGCGGTGACTTTTTAGTTTGCTAACACTATTCCCAGCAGGACAAATCCATACTGTACCCTACTATCTTTAGGACATGATATCAAGTGTAGCAGGCAGTGACGGGGAGTGTTGTCGATATGGATATCCATCACTTCCTGCAGTTGACGTGTGATAGTTTCCCAGTTTGGTACCAGCCCTTCAATGAACCTGCAACATCCCTGTCCCAACCCTGTTTCTCCCCACCTGGATCTTGGGCATATCATGCTTCAACGTGCTATACAAGCGGGACAGTAATAATCGAGGCAAACCCGTATCTAGCAGCATCTGTTGTGTTTATTACTGAGCAGCTGTTTGTAGGAAGCCAGTTCAGATCTCACTAGCTGGCTTTGTTAGCTTGGCGAATTTCAGGAACTGGCCCAGGCCTACTCAAAAATCTCTTGTGCCTCTATGGATGTGATACACCTCTTCCACATGTATAGACCACCTGATATCTTGCAGCCGCAGTCTTTCCAGGCTGATACTGATGTATCCTTTGTGATACGTAAAATGGGCTGTTGCCACCATATTTAAGGCAAAAAGATGTCAAGATGAAGGTGGGAAACCAGTGCTTACTCCCCTTAGGATATTCCTGTGCAGAGATGCAAGTGTTAGCTCTGCACTCCGCAACTCAGTCAGTGTCCAACATCCTGATATCTTTTTACGTTAAATTGGATTGAATACAGCCATTCGTCTGTACAATTTATTTCGGGGATTCTCGCACCTGGTACCCCAAGTAAGTAACTTTCTTGTTCCTTTGCACCTTGGGTGACTTTCACAGACGTATAGAGTATCAAAGGCGACAGAGTGAGGTATCCTTATAACTGCTGGTCCTGATAAGACCCTATATCCGTAGCAGGGTTGAAACGTCGGTGACATCTAAAACACAAACAAACCAACTTTGAATCCTTAATTTATATTTTTTTTAAAGGCTCAAATTTATTATAATCCTTGATTTGGACTGATTCACATGGTTAGTTGTTGTTCTGTGGAACACATGGGTTCATGTTGTTTTTTTCTTTGTTGTATATGTATGTATCATTTATTATATAAATTTGTTGTTTCCTTTTTTTCACATGGGACACAGCGCACTTGCATTATAAAAAATAATGATGATATGCACTGGGTGATGGCTGTTTATCACTTTGTACTATAAACATAATAATCATATATGGCCATTGTTGCATTTATATTCTTATATTAATCAAATCACTAATGAGAACCTCTGTTCTTTGAACACCCTTTATGGCCGGGTTCTCGTTGAGTAAGGGTTGCCCTTGTTTTCACAAGAATTGAAGAACTTACTCATCTTGTCAGGAACACTATCTTTGCTACTGCAATCCTGCCTGTAACAGACAACAGAAATGTATTCCAAAATGTCACTGACGCCTTAAGGCCAGACAACACTCTCTCCATGTTATATTCATTCTGTTTCTTGGCTCTATGTGTCACTCACATCCCCAGATACAGAAAACTGTCTATTTCCTACTTTAAACCCAATTCAGGGAGGGACTCTATGCTATCTCTGGCTAGCTTAGTGATGGGGAACATTAAGGATTTAGCTGCGTTCACTTAGAGTCCCAACAGCCTGCCATATTTCTGCAAGGTAGACATCAAAAGCAATACAGCCTATTCTGGCCTCCTCAGGTACACCAGTGCATCATCAGTGTGTAGGGAGACTATGGGGGTCATTATGAACTTGGCGGTCGAGACCGCCACATAATGAACACAGTGGGGACTGCCACAGGTGGGCCTCCACCACCGCTAGGCTACCGCCGCCAGGCAGCCTGCCGATGGCGGAATTCTTAATCCGACAGGGCAGCGCTGAAAGCAGCGCTGCCATCCGGATAAAGAACCCGTGTTCCGCCAGGAAAAGGCTGGGGGAAGGGTTGCTTGCCCATGCCAGGCTGTAGACTTGGCATGGGTAGTGCAGGGGCCCCCGTGACCGCTCCGTTGCGCAGGTCACTGTCCGATTTACGGGCAGTGATTTGCGCGACGGGTGCTGTTGCACCCGCCACACTGCGGAATTGATGACGGCTCCATATGGAGCCATCAACAATGTCCAGGCCCAGCATTCCGCTGGGCCGGCTGGCGGAAATACTTTTTCTGCCCGCCGGCCCAGCAGAATGTTGTTTATTGGGCCGGCGGGGTCCTTAACAGGCTGGCGGTCTGTGTTCAGACCACCAGCATGAAAACAGCGGGGTTTCCCGGCGTGTTCGTAATGAGGGCCTATATGTTCTGTATCCCCACCTATATCTGAGATCCCTATAGCACTACCTGTAGATAGGCTGCCAGCAGCTCTATAGCCAATGCTCACAGGAGTGGGGACAGCTTACATCCCTGCCGAGTTCCTCTCTGTATTTCGCAGCGGTCAAAGATATACCTCCCTAACTGAGCCGTAGCCGTTGGTGCTGTGTACAGCGGGGCTATTCACTGCAGAAGATTCTTACCAAAGACCATATGAGTTAAAAACACCCACATAAAGTCCCACCCAATCGTATTAAATGGCTTCTCGATATCTAGGACGACAACTGCATGCTCCGCTTGGAAATCCCATATGGAGTGCATGACGTGTGAGTCTGGATATTCATGAGGGTGCTTCTGTTTTGAATAAAACCATATTCGTCTTCATGTATCAGTTGTTCAATTATCCCCTGCATTCGATTAGCTAGGAGTTTATAAAGGATTTTCACATCCACATTGATCATGGAGAGCAGATGGCAGGAGCCAATCCTCCCTTGGTTCCTATCCGCATAATTGTGAGTGCTTCTCTCATAGTTTGTACTTCTGCGTCTCTAGCTTCATTTGAGACTTCTAACAACTTCTCAGAGAACAGTGCTGCATATGAAGAGCAAACATCTACTAGTAGCCCATCAGTGCCTGGGGTTTTGTAGCTTGGCATATTTTTGATAACTGCTAGTTTCTCTTGCTTAGTAAACGCCTGCTCTAAGTCTCCCCTTTGAGAATACTGTAGACATGGTAGGTCTAGACCTCCTAAGGGCTCATTCACCTCCATAGGGTTGCAGCTGTCCCGTCACTGATACAGCATCTCTAGGTAGCTTGAACCTCCCTGTTTATCGCAGCCTGCGTCATGATCGACCAGTAATCATTCACCTCATCAGACATATATAAGAAGTACTGGAGCGACGTCTAACAGGAATCGACCAAGGTGTTTGACTGTAACCACCTGTGCCAGAATTCTGTCTAATCTGCTGTGTTTATGTACAGCAGAGTGGCATGTGTATTCTCTCCCCATTGGGTGCACTACCCTTCTTCCACATATCTAAACAGTTCATCAGAGACGTCAGCTGTTCGAGTGCCGGTTTCTTAATATATATAGGGGGGACTCTATCAACTTCCCTGCTTAAAATGCAATTGAAGTCCCCCGCCCAGATCAGAGGAAGCAGGTCAAAGAGCATTCAGAAAAAGCATTTATCATCACAGTTGGGCATATAGACATTCAATAAGCATATGTCCCTGCAGTCCAGTGTTCCCATAAGGAACAGATGTCTATCCTCAATATCTATATGTGCCTCCGGGAGATGGAAAGATACCCGTAGGGGGGACCCATGTCACAACTTCCCTTGCATAGGAGGAGAAAGTATATGTGAATAGCTGGCCCCTCCATTTTTTTCTTTAATTTCTTAGCCTCAGGGTTGGTTAGGTGTGTCTCCTGTAATAAGGCTAGTCTCACCCTGTGGTGTTTAAGGTAGGTATGAACACTGTAGCATTTTGTGTAGTTCCTTATGCCTCTAACCTTCGAAGATATAATCCTCACTTCTCCAGCCATGGATATTGGTATTTCATCAGCTCTCACCTGTCATGCCCTACCGATCAGCCAATCATTTAGCCCCCGGGAGTCCTAAGTGGAGAACTTATCCTATCTCCAATTTGCCATCTTCATCCCAGCGGAGGTTTGTTTGCCTGTGCTGTGTCTGTGATACAACATTTCCTTGCAGAAAGTCCAAACTAGTAGAACCATTAATACAAATGCAATCCTTCCCTGCGTTCCCCTCACCCCCCCAACATCCCCATCCCCCGGGTAAACATCAAACCATCCAAACTTGAGATGTTTGACCATAGTAAATGCTACAGAGTGTGGAGACCCTCCCTCCTGTTCACCATGGCATCTTTGTTCCTACACAACTGATAACCAGCCAACTTGTAACCTGGATTTTAATATGCAGAAGGCCCTGCAATACCACAGGCTACATGCCGGTGTACTCCAGCTAGAACCTTGTAGAGCTTAGTTCTCCAAAATCCCTACCATTACCCCCCCCGGGTCCTAGAACAAAGAGAGACAGGAAACAAATAATTAATTCTGAGGAGGGGAAGACGTGGTTCTATATATTGCCGGCCTTGCTCCCTTGGAATGAATCAGAACATGTATGCGCTCCTGCTCTGCACAGTCAATATTCAAGGCAGAGTTTAGCAGTTGTCTGTCTGCGTTTGAGGGTCTTATGCATCATGGCTCTGAGCTTCCCGTCAAGAGTCCGCAGCAGAAACAGCTAGCAAACCATCTCGATGCACTTCGATGCGGGTACCACTGCCAGCAATCTCCATCTTCCGGGCAGGTGAAAAAACAAGACTGTCCATTGTGCACTATCCATTATTTGGCAGGAAAGAGCAACATATATCATACATTCCTGGATTGGAGTATGTTTTGCAGCCAGGAATGAGCACCTTAGAGCCTGCACCTTACCAGTATAGTCTGGAAAGATTCAGATGGTGTGGCCCTCATACTTGGAGTCTACATGCCGACTGGCCCTATAGAGAATGTTATCTCTGTCCCAGTAACTGAGAACTTTTGCAGTTAGGGCCCTTGGCACAGGGGCCCGGGGAGCGAGCACTTGATGAGTCTGCTCAGTCCCAAAGAAAGATAACTGGGAGGAATCCATGATTGTTTGAAGCCAATGCTCCAATAAAGATTCTGATATGTCCCTCTCTTGTCTCTCAGGGGATCCTATGAAGAGTAGGTTTCACCTCTAAGATTTGCCCTCTGAGTCCTCAAGGTGGTCATCAAGGTACTTAGTTTTGTCATCAGACTCTGCTTGTAATTCCTTCACCTCTGTGGGCAAACTCCCAACCCTCAACTCCATCTTGAGGGGTCTTCCTGAAGCTTTGTATACATCCTCTTGCAGTAGATTAACTTAGGTGGAGATGGAGTCAATCTTGCTCTCCAGCACAAGCTTGGTAGATTCAGTGGCTGCAAGGATCTGCGCACCCATTGTCCCTGCGGGACTCCCGAGTTTGCCTATTTTGTCTGCCCCATCTGGCGCATTGGAAGCCAGGGGTGTCAGTAAATTGGTCCATACTCATTTGCTGAGTCTGAGTCTTGGGGCTCCTATCCCAGTCTATATTGGCAGTTCAAGCCCCAGCTCTCTCCTGTTGCAGCAAAAAATATGCGGCCCAAGGAATAGACCGTCAGCTCAGGCCCTCCACCAACCACCTATGCCCAGGATAGCGCCGCCTGGTTTTGAGACCAAAATCTGGCGGGAGGCACCTTGCCACATTCCACCTCAGGGCCCCACTAAGCTCATCTGCGACCCTGGATGCCTGAGCACCACCATTCGCCTGTGTTGTCAGCCCCGCTAGGAGGCAGGCTTCGTCCCACCGGCCCGCTCTGTTAATCGGGGGACCCTCCCAAAGAGGTCTCCAAAGTCCAACAGCGGCCCCCCTCATATCAGTACCCATGTGTTATTGCAACCAGGGGTGGGGGGCAATCCTGCAATCCTTCACAGGTCCAAAGCCAGCTCTTGCGGTGCTTCCCCACAGTATAACCGCAAAACAGGGAAGATTCAGTTGATCGGCCCCATGAGGCATGAGACATGCTCTTTCCCAGGTCTCCCGGAGACCATCGCCTCCACTGCTTCCGCAGGCCTCTGCAGTCCTACAGCTGCAGCTCTTACTTCCAAGTCCCCAACAGTATGCACCTCCCACCTCTCTCCAGCGGATCCCTCTCGCAATACCTGGGCTCTCCGCTCTCAGCTCTGGGTACAGGGTCCCAGAGTGTCAAGGCTCCTCGCAACTCAACCCAGGCCGCTCAGCATCCAGAGCCCACAGTCAGGCAGCTTCCTGTCTAGGGGCATATGTAAGGCTGGTTCGTCACTGCAGCCGCAACTTCCTCACTGTGCTGCCCAGGGCCACCGGGCGCTTCTATAATGCACTGGAGGCCTCTCCAGTAATGGGCCCAAGCTGTCCTTCATCCGAAGTCTATAAAACTTTGTCTGCTACCACCGTGTTATTCACCTCAGGCCGGCTGGCCCCCAAGTGGGCACACTATTTCAGCGTCAGAAGCACAGGATGCCTCCGGATCTCATGGGTGCAAGCAGAGCCGCTCCTCAAAGTCTGTTGACATCCATTTTGCTTGGCGGTGTGGCCCGGAGGGCTCAATTTTAAGCCAACATATGACGTCTGGCTCTAAAGAACTGCAAACACATTTAGGCTCAGTTTTTAGGCACAGAAAGGATTAGGCACTAATGCTGTTCACTTTGTATCTTTGTTTAGAATGTTTTAACTTTGCTTTTATAGAAACTTTTTCTTTTCCGAAGTTAAGAACTTCCAAACACTTTAGTTATTAAATGTTAATTATAGCATTATACTGTTTGAGTTCCTAATCCCATATCTTCTGGAGTAGCCTTGACTGCTTGACCTCACTGTCTTGAGAGTCAAGTGTTAAAAGGGAGTAATTGGTCATTCAGTGTGAGTACAATGGTAGTTTGTCCCCAGGACACCAGTGTTATCAACAATAGTTGCTACAGTTGTTGCCTGGTAAATGCTGGCTGTCGCAGGACCCCAGGAATAGACATCACATATAAAAGTCTGAAGAGAATATTCATTTTAAAAGAGGCCACCATACCAAGCCAGGAAGTAGTTATATTGCCACTTGCAAACATTCCTTTTCAGGTCCTTGATGAGTCAAGGTTAATGAGCATAATATTGGCCTTTATAGTTAGTTCTCTGGTACATTGCCATTTGGTTGCTTGCTCTAGAGGCTCATTGGATTTGGTAAATACTTGTGATTCTCTCTGTCTAATGTGGCAATTTCTGTTTTATGCATACTTATTTTGAAACCAGTTACTTTTTGGAACGTGTGCAGTTCCTGACCATGACTTGCAAGGATTTATCTCCGTTCTATTAGTGTCATCAGCCGGCACCCTATTATGTCTTAAACGTTGTGTCAAGGACTCCCATCTGTATTGGGAGAAGTGACTTGGGCATGGTAAATCCCTGTGTAGTTTCCTGTATGTGGACAGAATGGAAGTGGTTGTTCCCTATTAATACCTATCTATTTAGAAGGTGGACGTTGAATAAAGAACCATAAACTAACCAATGGTAATGTCTCCAAGTTCCATCTTTTGTAGTGTTGCTCTGTTGACTAACAATCATGTTTAAATATATAGTTTGTCAAATGTACTGCCTTCTTGACATTTTATCTTGTTTGCTTTCTCAAATAAAACTAGATTTGTGTGGGTAGATCAGATGGGTTATCATTGTTTCAGGTGAGCAGCCAGGATTTTAGTGAAGAGTTTTATTTCCAAGTTGATTAGGATAAAACGAAACGGTGATAACCAGAACTTCTTATACTGTCAGCACTTCCCATAAAGTCAGGGAACCCACACCTGATGATTTTAAACTGTCAAATAGATGGGATTAAATGGCCCAGTAGATGGGGGGTAGGAGAGCACAATTGCATGCCAACATTGTATAGAAGGTGGCAGTAAAGCGGGTCCATTCTTTGATACTTTTGTCTATGTCCAATTCTCTGTCCCTTTTTTTGAAGTTATGAATGCAGATCCTCTTCCCTTGGAAAGGTTGTCCAGATCTCCTTACTTTTCTGTATCGTTGAGGGATTGTGCCACAATCATTTCTGGTCTTAATTTATTAGACAGGATCTTAGCTGTTAGGTTCATGATTTCTGGGGACATTCTCTATATCTTTTCATTTTTTTCTATATTGCTGAGGGACTGCGCCTCAATCACTGCTACTCTTCATTATTTTCATTCAATAGTGAGGAAATAAGTTGCTAAATCCTTTAATTCCTTACGCACTTCTTTGATGTGTCCTGTTTCCCAGACTCATTTTTTTTTCCTGTACCTTCTCCAGGTTTCACTTCAGGTAATTTTGAGCGCCTTTATATCATCACGTATTGAGGTGATTCTCAATTGTTCTTCCAACATGGCTAAGTGTTTGTAGGAGCTGAGTCCTGAATATGCAGTCTAAGGGGATGTGCCCTCCTCCATGGCACTGTGTAGTCATCCTTTAAGTTGCAGGAATGTATTACTGCCCTTTGGTTTAGTGGATTTACTCGTGTTTGCCATCTGTCAAGTCTACAAGACTTTACTTTTCGGTGTAGGGAAGCCAGTAAAGTGATATCCCATCTTTCTGTGTGAATCAGTCACTTGAAGTAAAGTTATCTGTGGGGTTTCTTTCTGAGCTCACCTTGGCATCCATAAACCTCACTAAGCTGGCTTGATGTAAAGCAGTCTCAGGGCCTTCTCACACATAATGTTTGAATTTTTAAGGTGTTTGGCAACAGTTCCACCATGAAATATACAGTAGTCTATCTGTTCACCAGTGTTACCAATGCCACCAGTGGCTTTGTTTAGGAGATGTATACTTCCAAGTGAAGTAGCTACAATTCCCTGTGCTGTGGCAGTGTGCACTGTCACATCTGACTAGACAAAACACTAGCACTGGGCTTTTCTCACCAGTTCAGGTGCACTGGAGTCGGAGTGTCTTATGAGATAATTGGCATTTCTTGTCAGATCAGCCCTCTAATACTGACCAGGAGAAACAGGACGCTGGGTCCTAGGTCTGGAATCATATGTTCCTCTAGCCTTTACTATGTTCTCCTCCCCTCACCCTTTCCACATTTTTTTCTGTGACATTGCCGCAGCCGTAGTTTTAGAACTCTGCACATGGCTAGGACTTCTAATGGCTTCTTCACACCATTCGCCCTCAATGCTATCAATTGCATCCTAGTCGGACACTGGAACTTTGACCTAGCAGGTCACACCAACCCCCAACTCAAGAGTACTCATCAAAGACTTTGGAAGCCTGGGCCTCACCCAACAAGTAAAGGGACCTACTCACATGGCTGGACACTTCCTGGATCCTATTGTTGTCAACTTCAGCAACATCCTAATCTATAAACCCATACCAGTTCTCTGGACAAACCACTCCCTTATCAAGTTCAGAATCCTTGTCCCAGTCCAACTCACACACACCATCGCTAGACTAGCCTGCCGAAACTGGAACAGCATCACTGACAATGTCTAAAATACAGCTCCCAAAACCCACTGACCTGAACACAGCAACAGCCTCCCCAAAGCCATCAAGAAGGTCAACAATTGGATCACCTCCTGCACCTACTCTCTGGCCCCTTCAAACACAGAAATACAAGATCCAAACCCCAAGCCAGTTGCTACGCAGAAAGACTCAGACTGATAAAACACCACTACAACTGTAGCGTAAATGGACGATGAGCAAGGATAATGCAGACAGGAGCACGTTCAAATCTGCCCTAAGACATTACCACCTAATGGTCCGGAACACCAACTGTATCACTCTGGCACACTTCATTGATGCAAGCACCAACAGAAGCAAACACATTTTTGCCATTGAAAAAAATGTCACCTTACCGTCGGCTCCCTTCAATGCAATCATCCCATCGCGGGACCACTTCAACAGTCTTTCTCAATTCTTCAGCAAAAACATCACCAGCATTTACAGCAACTTCAGTCAGCAACTGAATTCGACAGACCGCGCCATAAGCCTCCTGATTTTATGCAAGCTAACCACTTGACCCATCATTACCCGAAAAGAAACCTCTGCCATCATGAAGTCCATCAACTCAGGGACCGCATCGGACCCCTGCCACGCCTATTCCAGCGGTCTGCAACCCATCAGCGCCATGCTCAAACCCCTTCTGAGTGCCTCACCTCTTCTGCAACCTTCCCAGATGCTTGGAAACATGCAACATTTCTACCATTTCTGAAGAAACCTTCTGCAGACCCTTCAGTGCTAACCAACTCCAGAGAAATCTCCCTTCTTCTTTGCTGGTCATGGTCTTAGAGGCTATCATCAATAGACATCTCACAAAATACCTCAATGACTACCAACTACTTGACGCCACTCACTCTGGTTCCAGACCCAACCACAGCACTAAAACTGACCTCATCTCTGCCATGGATGACATCTGCATGACTTTGGACAGACGAGACAATGCAGTCCTCATCCTCCTGGACCTCTGCACAGCATTTGACACAGTCACCTTCCCCGTTTTCATCCAAAGCCAATATGAAATTGGAAGCCAAAGAAGAGCACTCAGATGTATCTGCTCCTTCTTGATTGGAAAGACCCAGGCATTCAACTCGATATCGTACTCCTTGGACGCCCAAGACCTCATCTGTGGAGCCCCGTAAAGATCTCCCTCAGCCCGACCCTCTTCAACACATACGTGATCCCACTAGCCACTATAACAAGGCCCTCTCCTATGCTGATGACCCGCAACTCATTCTCTTCCTCACAGACAAAATGCCTAGTACTCAGATCAAGTTCAGCGCCTGCATGAATCACTCACTGGGTGACCACGATTTGTCTAAAGGTGATCCCCAACTAGACCGAAATAGTGATCTTCAGAAGAGCACATCACTGTGGTACTCCACCTTGTGGCCATCAGAGCTAGGACTGACACCCACCCCTACCACCCACGCCAAGCACCTCAGCATCATCGTTGATAGCAAACTCAACATGACTGCCCAAATCATTACTGTCACCGCCTCATGCTTCCATACCCTGAAGATGCTGGGGAAGGTTTTTAAATGGCTCCCAGTCAGCACCTAGAAAACAGTCATGCATGCCCTAGTCACAAGCAGGATAGACTGTGGGAACACCCTCTATGCCGGTATCAACAAAAAACTCACCAGAAGGCAGCAGACCATTCAGAACTAAGCGGCCAGAGTCACTCTTAACCTCTTACTCTGCAGTGACATCACACCAGAAGGAGCTCCACTGGCTTCCTATTCACAAATGAGCAGAAATCAAACTCCTCACCCATGCTTTCAAAGCACTACATGACAGTACCCAAGCATACCCAGCACACGAATCGTTCCTCAGCCCCACCCTTTTCAACACATACATGACAAGTCTCACCAGCATCCTCCAATAACAAGACATTACTGTAATCTCCGATGTCGATAATACCTGACTCATTCTCTCCCTGACCGACAAGACAACACCTAGCAGGACCAACTTCACCAACTGCTTGACTAAGGAAGTGAACCTGCTTCCTGAAGCCCAGTTCCAACAAGATGAAAGTACTGGTATTCTTCAACAAAACCTCCCCATGAGACTCCCAACTGGAGCTAGAACCAACACCCACAGACCACGCAAGAAACCTAGGATCATCCTAGAAGACAAGATCAAAATGACGGCTCAAGTCAACGGAGTGTGCAACTCCTGCTTCCACATCCTATGCATGCTGCAAAAGATCTTTAATGGTTGTCATAGAACCCAGACCATCGTGTAAGCACTCATCTCCAGCAGGCTGGAGTACGGGAACACTCTCTAGGCTGGAGTCTCCAAGCTACTCCTACACAAACTCCAGACCATCCAGAACATGGCTGAGACTCATTCTCAACCCCATTCCTCCCCCAAATCACACTGCACCTCAGAAAGCCACACTGGCTCCCTATTCACAAGCACAGCCCATTCAAATATCGCACACACACAGACATAGCCCTACACACCACAGGACCAGAATACCTGTACAGCTGCATACTCTTTCAGCAACCCACCACACACCTAATCTCTTCCTAACTCATTCACATATTCCTCGCATCCGCAAAAGCAAAACCGGAGGACGCTTATTTTTCTGCATTGCACCAAAGACAAGGAACAACCTCCCTCAACACATCAGAGCCTCCTCCTTCTCACTTTTTGTGTTCTGCAACAAGCAGAAAACCTGGCTCTTCGTATAAGCACCTTGGGGGCCACACTCCTAAACACCTGCCCAAGCACCTGGATACCCTCTCTGGTGAATAGTGACCTATACAAATCAATATAACATTACATACCTCAACAATCGCACCTGCGTCATTAACGTTCCGGACACCTCCGCTTGTCTGGACTCCTACTTGCACAAATCCCAGACATACGGGAAGCCAGATCTGTTGGTTGAGCCTTCTCCTACATTGGTCCTAAAGCATGTAAAGACCTGCCTCTACCCATAAGAGCCTCCTCCTCACTTCTTGAATTCTGCAAGAAGCTGAAGACCTTGCATTTTGAGTAGTCCCACTGGGCCCTAGGTGTGCCTAGACTCACACCTGCTTAGCTCCAGGTTACCCTCCTGGGTGGAAAAAGCCTTTAATTTTTGCAGGAATGCTGTTACCCTTGTCTGTGTCAAGGTAGTTCTTGGTGTTTACAGGCACTGTGGACTGGTGTTGTTATTATAGGGCAAAGTTTGCATTTGTGTTCAGTGTTTTATAAAGCACTACGCCCGAACACGCCATGGGCTAAGACACCCATTCAGCATCACAGATTTTTTTTGCCCTGTTATGTATAATTGTAGCAACTATATATTATTACCTCCACGTCCCTTCCTCGCTTTAATTCAATACCAATGAAGCTTCCCTGCCTCCACTGACTCAATCCCAAGCTACCTCTTAACTTTTAAAGGCTCACACCGCCACACCACCTGTTCTTTTCTCTGTAGACTAATTTTGGCTCATCTATTGTTCACGGCAGGGCTGTGGAAACCAACAAAACTGCTATACAGGGCAGTGGTAGTACTGGGTGGTGCCATGTTGCTTTCTAGTACTCTTAGTTAGGCGAATTTGTGCAAGTCCCTCGACAGAGCCAGGAACGGGGAAGGGAGTAGCTGGGAGTGGCTGGGTCCAGAGGTCACGTATTGAAGCGGTTGGTCGGCGGAGATGTAAAGCTTGTGTGTATGGGTGCAGAGAAGGTGGGTGACCCTGGAATTTTCCTTTTGGGAACCTAAGGCACTTGTTTGATGATTGGTCGATACCTTTGCTCTTTTGATTGGAGCATTAGAAATCTGTATGTTTCTCCTTGGTACCCTTTCAAACATGCATGGTTGCTTTTAAAAGGGGATATTTGAGTTTGTAATGGTATTGTTGGAGCTGTATGGAGGGCAAGAGATCAGCGAAGAGGAGACATGTATTGTCTTCTTCCTCATCTTCTGAGAAGAGCCTTATTCCAGCTAGGTGTCACAGAGGAGGCTAAAGAGGCAGCCATGCAGGAAATGTGAAGCCTTTGATGTCTAAAGAGGAAATTCAGGCGATGATAGAGACAGCAGTCTCCTGGGATATGGAGTCTAAATATCTTCCAGCAGCTAAATCCACCAAGGTTCGACTTCTGCGAATGCAGGCAACTTGGCAGGTTTTGAATTGGATATGCCTTCAACATCCACACATCACAAAACAAAATACCCAGATATACAAAACTATACTAAAATACAAAACCCAGATCTGTGACTGGGGGTGAGTGTTTGCATTGTTCAGCACTCCGTCCATCATCCCTTTGTGTTACTGAAGTTGCCCTAAGTGGGAAGGGTATGCCCAGACGTGGGTCCCTTGCTCACTGTGCCACTGGATTCAAGCTAGCCTGGCTGATGAAGGGTGATACCCTGAAACCGGTCCCAGGATGCTGGTTTCTGATCCAGGAAGAACCTGGCCTGGCAGTTCGGGCTAGACTGTTCCCATGAGGAACAGGGTCAAGACTGATTTGCATATGGTTGGGTCCAAACTGGGGTGGCATAGTGAGCAAAAGAACTATGGATTAAACCCAGATCTGTGACTGGGGGTGAGTGTTTGCATTGTTCAGCACTCCGTCCATCATCCTTTTGTTTTTGTATGCCTTCAACATCATCAGGGCAATATGTAGGAAGAGATGAAATGTGGGACATTTTATTCTCATGCAAGGGAGAATTTAGACTTTAATCCCTTTCACTTGGAGGACAGCGATTAATCTCTTTCCTCAGTATGCAAAGCCCTCAGCACTGGTAATGCCATGCCATGGGTGAATGAAGGAAATTGTAATGGATGAGTGGAAGGAGCTTGATAAACTATCTGTTCCATGGTTTCTCCAGAATATGTATTCGATAGAGAGGGGTGATGTGTTACTTCCTGCTGTTAAGGTGGATGCGGTTCTTAAAACAATTCTTGGGAAGACAGCCATGCTACAGATAAAAAGGTTGATTCTAATCTCAAGAAGGCTTTTGCGTCAGAAAATGTGGCATAAGAATGCTGCCTAACCAGTCTAATCAATAATATGGGACTTCGTTAAGTTAGCCATAGCGATTCAGGAAGGTTTGGAACGCTAAGACCTTCTGGCCTCAATGCAGCAACAGGTCAGGTTAATAGCTGATACTTCATCGGATGTGACTAGGGCTGCAGCTATGCTGTCATCGCAGCTAGGGTGAATCACAGATTGGAAGGCTACCCCTGCTGAAAAGGGCACGCTTTTGAAACTTCCCTTTGAGGGAAAGATGTTGTTTGGGGAACAGTGGAACTCTATGTTGTCAAAAGCATTCAGAGATCGAAACCACATCTGCCTTGTAAGGGGAAGTCTACGGCTAGGAGGTTTTTGGGAGAAATCGGCCAGATCTCTCCTAAACGTGATTCATTATCATCTTCTTTAGAAGGCGAAGGTATCAGCCCAGGTCCTCTTCGCTGAAGAAAGAGTTCAACAAACCTAAGGAGCGGAAAAAGAAAAGTTCCTGAGTAGTCTCCCTTCCTCAAGGTGCTTCCTGTAGGAGGAAGGAATCTGCACTTTCGGACAGTTTGGGAAAAGAGTGTTTTGGATTGTTGGGTGATGGGCATTGTTTCAATAGTGCATGACATCGATTTTGTGGAATTGGTGCCAACCACAGGAATTATTCACACCCATCTCCCACCCCAGGGTGCAAAGAGGCTGGCGTTCTTATAAGTAGTGGATAATTTTCTCGAAAAGAACGCAATGTCCAGGGTACCTTTACCAGAGTGGGAGTATGGGCTCCTACTCCATTCTTCTTCTAGAGCAGAAGGCATCAGGTGCCTATCGGCCAATGTTGGATCTAAAATAGATAAACTATTTAATCAAGTAATGTCACTTTCATATGGAGAATCTTCAGGACATTATTCCCTTGGTTCAACCAGGAGATTCTGTGGCATCAGTTGATCTCCAAGATGCTTATCTGCATATGCCTATCAGACCTGCTTATCAAAGATACCTTTGTTTTGCCATTGGAAACAATCATTTCCAGTTCTGCATTCTTAAAATATTCGCCAAGGGTTTTTCACAAAGGTGTTTGCTCCTCTGGTGTCTAGGCTGCATGACAAAGGTATTTTTGTACACCCCTCTCTAGAGGAATGGCTGGTGTAGTCTTCAAGAAGAGATGTTCTCTTATGCCATGTTCAAAGATTGTTGGAGGTACTCCATACACATGGTTTTCTAATCAATTGTGAGAAGTCTTCCCTGACTCCCACTCAAGAAGGGAATGGGTGCTGTTAGTGATGATAGCTCCCTTTTGGCCTCTGACAAATTGGTTTCCTCTTGGCTGTCCATGAGGGTCTCGCAGGAGTGGAGGCTCCCCATAGTGCCCTCTCCTCTCGAGTTTGCGGTCCAGTCTTGGGGAACACTTCTAAACCTCAGGTTGACGGCATGGAGGTTGAGTGGAGATGGTTGAGAGTTCATATTGCAGGCATTGGGCAGCCATTTCTCGTTGAAGTAAGGTTAGAGAGTTGGATCTTACTTCAGCCAGTCAGATTATTGTGATGGAGTTTTTGCAGGAAGACAAAAAGTTAGGTTTGACATGTCAGCCCTTAGAGTGCAGCGGGCAGCGATAAGGGCTTTTTGAAGGTCCTGGTAAAATTTAACTGATAAGGATGGTCTGATTTCCAGATTTCTTAGAGGAGTAGTGAACATGTTTATTTCTTCTCATCCGCTTTCTACATGGGATTTATCTATTGTGTTGGAAGCTTTGGCAGTTCACCCCTTTGAGCCATTAGATCAGGTTGATTTGAGAATTGTAACTCTTAAGACCTGTTTTCTCATAGCACCTACATTAGCCGCAAGGTAGGGAAAATCATGTTAAACATCCTTTTTGTTGATATTTTCAGGATAGAGTGGTTCTGCTTCTGGTCCCTTCTTTTCTACCCAGTATTAATTCTGCATTTCATGGGCAGTAGGAAGTTATAATGCCACATTTTTCCTTCCCCTTCTTCTAATAAGGAGACCAAGCTACATTGCTTAAATGTGAGAAGAGTTCTAATTCTTTATTTAGAGAAGGTGGAAGTTTTAGGAAAATCTGAGCCTTTGCTGGGACACTTTGCACCCCCTAAGAAGTGGGAAAGGGCATTGGCCTTTTAAAAGTTAAGAGGTGGCTTGGGATTTGTTCTGTGGAGTCAGGAAGGCCTCATTTGTGCCGAATTAAAGTGAGAGAGTAGGACTAGTAGTAATATAGTTGCTGTTAAGTGATTGAAACATCAATACAATATTGGAAATAGTTTTTTTTCTGGGCAGTAGTTGACATTTTAAGGTAATTACAAAGTACTTGCTTGGCCTTTTAAATATATTGATGGTGTACTGTACATTCTGCATCAATTATTATCCAATATCTGCTCCACCTGCTTGCAGTTACTGCATGAAAGCATCCATTGCTTACTCTTTCCGCTGTCATGGTCTTTCATTTGTAAAGGAAAAGCCACTATATTACTGGGAACCAAACCGTAGGTAAATGATTAGATCTTATGGATTCAGACGCTGCATAACCCTTGTGTCTGCAGTCCTGTTGGAAATCTCTTTTAATGGTGTTGTGATTGTTTGAAATGGGAACAGCATTTTACATGTTTTAGGAATTGTACATGTTACCCACTTAACACAAGTATTACCAATAAATCAGAGATTTTCTTCATGCACTATAGAGAAATTCTGGGCAGGCCAGGTAATGCCTTTAACATTGCACTTTCAGTCTGCAGTTCTACATTGTCAGGTGTCACACATCTTATAAATCGTGGTTTCACAACAAAACTAGCATTGTGGTACTAGCTTTTCCTCAGTAAATACTAAGATTTGATTCAAACTTTGATTAGAGAATTGTCAGTGTAAATATGTAAACTTGCTTTAGTGGTCAAAGCAGAACTCCTGGTGGGAGTGTTATAGTTGTTCAGATATTATTACTCTTTAGTCACAAAAACAAACATACCAGTTCAGCTGTTAAAAACATGAATTGACTTGTGCTGCTCTGTAACATCTAAAGAATAGCAGATTCCTCTAACTGTTGTATGTAAGTGCCTCCACACCCAATTCTTCCAAAACAATGAAAGTATAACAAAGAGTTTCTGCTATATAGTTCATTCACTTTCATTATACAAATTTACAGAGCAGGATCATGCTAACAGGTGTCGAGAAATCCATTAACAACATAGACACGGTAGGGTTAGCAGTGAGCAAGGTGGGTTCTTCTCCTTGCTCTCCTGATATCTCATTAGCTCTGCCATCTGCCTGGCCCGTGGACAGATCTTAGAATTCCTTGAAATGTCCATCACTTATGGATTAACTTGTAACAACACAGCTGACTCTACCTTAAAAGGCTATTAAGGGATGATGGTCTGAAAAAGGTGGAGGGAGACTGCCTGTTTTTTTAGAGCAGTCAGAATGATAAGGCAGAACCTGTTAAGAGGAAGCTCAGGATTCCTGAAGACTGCAGGCGAGATTGATATATGGTAGACCCATGAGAGTCAATGCACTACTGTCAAAAATCTTTAAAGTGAAGGGCCTTGGTGGTGGTCGTCAGTGAGTGTCGCATAACCAGCATGTGCAAGATACATTGCGACTGCCAGAAATCTAGTGCCGAAGAGAGACAGAGGAGCTGTGAAATGTTTTGAAATGACACAAGCCAGTCTGACTCTCCTTGGGACCAGGCATTACTGTGACAGTCTTTCTAAATTGCCCAAACCATCCTCAGAGCAGAGTGTGAGAGCACTAAGAGGATTGGGTGGGATAGAGAACGGCAGAATTCCATTTTGAAAAGAGCAGCTGCTATAAAACATGACTCAGATAGCGGGTGAGCAGATTCTACTCATCGTAGGCTTTACTATTGAGATTCAGCACAGGTAGAAATCACTGCTAGGGATCCTGAAGAAGTTATGCCAGTTCCACTTTGTGCACGTTTGTGGAATATGGATAGGTTGAAAATGGAGCATGGAGACAAGACTTGTATCATTACTCAAGCTCATAGCTGCTCTAAATGGCTCTTAATTGTGCAGAGGGCCATAACTCTAAATGATTCTCCTCTTAGACTGCCTCAGCCTTTGGTTCAGCTTGAGTCAGTTTGAAGGTCACAGTTTCCCAAGAGGAGGGGCGTGTAGAATTGTGTAAAAAGCTACTACTGACGTTTTGAGGTTGATTCATCCACTGGTCTCCCTGCTTCCCCCACCTTTACTGTTTTTCTGCTCTACTTCCAACCCCTCCCAGCCTATGCCCCACTTTCTTCCCAAGGAAGGAATTCAACTGTCATTGTACAACTTTGTTATTATTAGAACTGAAAATCTAGTGTTTATCTTGAGCTTGTGATTGCATTGAGTCCGCGTAGTAGTGAAGTCCCTTAGCAAGATCGAGGGGACAGGTTGGACAAATCACAAAACTGCATGTGGAGCGTTTTTTTAGTGGTATACTAATAGTTTTTGGTAGGATCCATGCGATCAGTGCTCATGGATCCTGTCACGTGAATTGTTTTTTAGAAATCGGACTGCGCAGCGGGCACCGAGGAACAGGGTAAGCATTAGAAGCATTTGCTTCAGACAAGGACATGAAGGAAGCAAGAGCTTTTATGTATAGAACTCATTTAATTTCAGATGTCTACTGTGTTATACTTTTTAAAAAAAATCAAAAGTAAAATCAGCAGTTTGAAATCTGCTTATATGTTCCTAAAAAGTCCTGTTGTGAGCTCAGTTTCAGATGCAGGTCCACAGTGCCTGCTTGCAAGCACACTTGCCTGTGCAACCAGCTGCAGCTTTGTAGCCACACTTGACAAGTACAACAAATGTCTTAGATGCCGCTGGTAGTGATGTTGTCAGTGGGGTCCACCACTGACGGTCTCTGTCCATTTTCCACCCCCATCCCTCTGAAGTAGTCGCCAATGGTGTTCCATACAGCTAACTCTGTGTGGAGGCCACCGAACATCACCACAAACTTGTCTTCTCTATGCCTTGTGGGCCTTTTCCACTATATGTACTTTTCCAATGCAAACAGAGGAGAATCCATTGAACTACTGGGATTTGCATGGGATTGAGGAACTCTGTTGACTGAAGAAGAGAGGCAGAAATTGTGAAAGAGCAGTCTCTTCATTCAAAGCTGGCTCTGTCTGATGGGAAGCACGGTAGGCTGACCATGCAAGACTGGCTCCCTTTTCTAGCTTCTCCTTCTCAGTCAGTGGGAGACATGATTCAATCCACAGTTTCTCATGAGCCATTGCTTCCCTCATATTTCCAACAAATACCTCTGTCATGGTGATTTTTGACACCTCAACTGTAGAATCTTTCAGAGGTACTGCTGGTTCGGCAGTGAAGCTGTCAGGCAAAGATAAGTTCTTTCTCTCAACTTCTTCAGGAAGAGTGATAGTTTCTCTGATCTTTCCTGGGTTTCAGATTGATGATATCTGAAAGATACTTATCCCTGTGCCATGGAAAGATCCATTGGCATGGTGCCTGAAGGATTGTGATCAGGATTGTCTATTGCACCAACTGCGAAAAGCCTTGTTCAAAACTTACATGGGCACAGAACTCCTTCTCTCTGTGCGTTCTGGGAAACAGCAGTTGCTAGCTGATTCTCCACCTGAAAAACGTGGTGGTAACTGGAGCTAATTCCCAAATGGCACATTTATCAACTTTCTTCTCCATGTCAGGGTGTGCACTATCAGCCCTATGTACAACAGAAGTGACGTTTCAAATGACAAAGAATGGCAAGATTGTACCACAGATGATATTGTCTCCTTGCAGCAAGAGTTTCCTGATATTCAGGCGAGTCTTGCCTGTTGACGCCAGACCAGTTTAATAACATTCAAACAAGCATTTTCAATGTTGGTCAGACTTAGTTATTTTGACAGTTTGGCGGGAAGGTGGCATCGATGTGAAATCCATTAGATCCCAAGATTTATTCTTAAATTATATTGACAGTTTATGCCAACATGGCTGCATCGCCTTATTAATCTTTAAAAGCATGTTTGAGCATTTGCTTCATGCCTTGTTTGAAAATAAGCACAACATGCCTTCCATCATTCTGTGCTTGGCTCTGTGGAAGGTAGCCACGAACATTTTCCTTCAACTTTGTTGACCTCCTACTTAACTCCAAGTGCCAAATGATGATCTGCATACTTGTGCCGCAATTTAGACAGCTTGAAGCAGAAAACATATCCTACTGAGTTGTCTATGAAGTCGATAAGTTAAATGAAAGCCCACTCCTCTATCTTCTTTTCTTCCATCTGTTTCTCATCAGTGAGCGATGACGATTCCGTACAGTGAGGCAATTCTGGTGGTACATGCCTTCTATTGCTACAACATCTCCAGCAGCTGTTCTAGCTACAACAGCAGTATTCTGTTGGTCATTGGCCATGTGTCTGATATTTTTATTAGCATCAAGTGCGATAAACTCATGAAGGTCACCCTCATTTGCTGTGCACAAGATACAGATCTTCTTTGTCTGTGACAGGCAATCCCTTCATAGCTTTCCCTCTGCATCTTCATTTGATGGTCCTGCTTCTTCCAAGTCTCTATTTTTCTGAGCTCTTACCAACTTGCACTTGTTGAACTTTTTGTGACAGCATTTATGCCAACTAGTTTGATGCTTGATTAAGTCTTTACCAGTTGTGGCTTCTTCAAAGTAGAGAGTGACAGCGAGTCTGTTCAATTTGAGAAATTCACTGACTGTGTTTGCAAAGTTCTTATATGGCTGAGATTTATCTCCAGGTCGTAAAGCATTCAAGGGCCAAGGGACATTTCAGCCCCTCAATAGTTCTTTGCTGGCAAATACCTTAGGCTTGCCAGTCCATGTCTTCGTCTGTAGAAGGTCAAACCTGAAACATACAGTGAGATATATATATATATATTTGCAGTTAAGCCCCCCCCCCCATTATGCACTTTACCCAAATAACATAAATGTAGTCTGTTGTGGTCCAGGTATTATTTGTAATCCAGCACTATCCGACAGCTGTACGCTTTGTCAGATGACACGTTTACGTGGGATAAAACTCATAACTCGTGATCCATTGTCTTGATCATGTAGATCCTACCAAAAATATAAAGTGTTAACAATACAGTTCACATGAAAAAAAGATGGTGCTTTTGTCTGACCTGTCCCCATCCTATTAAATTATCAGTCTGTACTATAGAATGGCCTTTTGACTGTGCTAGTAATTGGTGTAGAAAGCGTATGCAATGCGTTGGGTCTCTCTGGCTGTTTTTTTGTATACTAATAAAAAGATGTTACAAAAATATAAAACAGGGAAATGTGTACCAGGCAGTGCAACATTACAAACTCCCTTCCTGCATTGTTGTAGAAACTGGGACAATATGAGAGGTAACAGGTATTTAACCAAGGGCTTGCAAATGTGTTTTAACAGATGAAGTAAGCTTGTTTTCTTGTCCTTGCTTTTTGTCTGTATCAGCTTGTGTGGAAGGCCCTGCATGGTGTATGTAGATTGTGCAATTACCTAAGAGGCAGGCATAGGATTTTTTCTCATGGTTGCCTTGTATGTTATGGAATGAGATTTTAATTTGAGGAAGTAAATATGCTCAAAGTGGAGATGCAGTTTATTATCTATTGATCATTGGTCAGACGCAAAAGGGCTGCTGGTTTTACAACAGCTTTTCATCATGCCAGCGTGCACCCCTTGAGTCTCTAAGCAAAGAGCTAGGTTGAGCATTGGAGCAAAATTGGGAGGTGGTAAGAGTGGGTTAAAGGGGACGTTCCATTCTTTGGGATGCATTAAATGGCCCCGCAGAGGCCTTCACATCAAGAAACAAAGTAGCCCACCCATCTCTTCCACTTGGCGCGTTTGAGAATAGTAGGATGGGACAAGATGGTGGCTGCTAAGTGACAACTTCCAGGTGCTTAAGTTGGAAAAACATGACAGAAGTTACATTGAAAAAAATATCTGTATGATTTAGTAGTTTTTGTGTTGTTTGCCATTTAATTTAACAAAGTATATACTGGCTGCATGTGGTGTAAGAAATTGAGTTGGGGGGGTGGGTGAAACCCAACTCAAGTAGGAACCACAATCCTTGTCGGAGTGAAGTCACAAGCAAATCCCAAATTAACCTGTATAAACCCTCTGGTAGCTTGGCAAAGAGCAGTCAGGCCTAATTCAGGCAATGTGTAAAGTACTTGTGTAACACTTCAAACAGTAACACAGTGAAAACATACCACAAAAGGATCCCACACCAGATTAGAAAAATAGAGTAATTTCTCGTACATAAAACCGACTATAATGACAAAAATCCAATCATGCAATTTTAAAGATTTCTGTAAAAATAGCGCCACAAAGCGTTAGACCGGGACAGTGTCACAAGTGCAGACCGACTGAGCATTGTGAGGTCCAGCGCCGAAGATGCATCGCACAGCTGAGGCGATGCATTGGTTCTTAGGTGCTGCAGTTACTGCGTCGTCGTCAAGGATCCTGTCGACGAGGGCTTGTGATGGGAGAAGATACATTTTAATTACTAGCCAGCATGCTTTATACCTCATAAGTAATTCAAATGCTCGACTTGACTTCCCTGCTTTAGGAAGTCAGTTTCCTCACCTTGCATAGTCATCTTTAAGTAGACACTTACATGAAAGCGTTCTCAGTATATATGACCCCACCTTCCACTTCCACCAACAGTTTGCCATTCTTTATAACTTTCATGCTTCTGTACTTGGTTCTGTACAACAGCTAATTTAACTTTTGATCAGGTGCCTTTCATATTTTTTATAATCACAAAATTGTATTTGTTTTTTGGCAAAGAAGATAGCAACACAGCAAAAACATTGATCATAGGATGTGTAACCAAACAAGTTACAGCAGTGATTCCCAACCTTTTGACTTCTGTGAACCCCCACTTTATCATTACTGGAATGTGGGGACCCCTACTGAATCATAATTGGAATCCTGGGACCCCCCCACCACTGAGTCATTACTGAAAGCCGGGGATCTAATCTGTTAATATTTTTTTATTTTCTAAGCAGTCACGGACTCCCAGGGTTCCCTGGACCACAAGTCGGGAACAACTGAGTTACATAGTCAGCCTTGCAATACAAAACGTGGGCAAAAGACTAGTCCAATCAGTAAACTGCACCTCTGTTGCCAACAGTCACTCTCCCTCTCACATATGGTTAAACAGGTGCCCAAAACAATCAACCCTTCACCCTCCCCTCCGATCCCAAGTCATAGAGTATGCAGGAATAGTTACCATACTGCCATGAAACCCCAGTGATTAAAGCAAAAACAGAAAAATCAGTGCTCGAGGCAGAGGATACCACACCCACTGGCACCACCAAAGAGTGCTCAGTGAGGTCTCCCCTGCCCACCCATCTGCACAGGCTTTAATCTCCTGTGGGGTGAACTAGCCAGAGAGGAAGGATTTGAATACTTCATACTGTCTGTTAGATTATCCCATGTCTATGGATTCATGTCCTTGCTTCGCCTCACTTAACAATACTCCACTCTCATATCCCGCCCATCTTAAAAGCTCCTAGACCTATTTTTCACACTGGGCCCTCTAGTGGCTTTTCAATGAAGTGTTATCTGGTGTTTAGCGAGAAACAGAACCAGATCTATAAATCTGTTTATCATTGTACACTTGGCCGAGCATGCATACCAGCCCAGCAAACATATGTTTGGTTGTGTTACATCATTAATGAAATCCATCATCTCCACCCAAAACTCTGAGAGGGAGGTGCAGTCCCACACCGTGTGAAACACCTCTACCTCTTCCTCCTCCTCCTCCCCACACTTAGAATATGCTGCCTTGGCAGCGTGGTAAAATGTGTTGATCTTACCCGGCTAAGTTAGGCTGTATGAAGGAAGTAAAAGTTGGTTAGTTTAAACATGGCATTCCTAGAGACCTTTGCCACCTATTCTAAGATCTTTAACCAGTTGCCATTAGCAATCGGAACACCCAGATCTGCCACCCATTTATCCTGTAACCCAGTCAGGGGAGCAATGATATCAGTCCAGTATACCCTGTATAAGCTTGTTATTACCTTATCAGTACCAGTGGTGGTACAAATGAGATGGCAGATTTGGTGCCTGGGCAGTTTGCCAACCCGCTTCCCTGGTGTCTTTTGAGCGTCACCACAATTGCCCCATACAGTAAGAATTGCCCGACCGGTAGGCCAAACTCTGCCTGCAGGTCCTCGAACAAGAGCAATTTCCCCGCCAGAAACAGCTCTCCCATCCGGTCAATGCTATAGTCCACCCACTCTACAAGTTTCCACCAATTTTTGTTGTGCACCAGTACTATCAGGTGCTGTAACAGCAAATCAGAAGAATATGGGGACTCCATCTGGGTTTTCTGCAAACAACGGAACCAGCAGTGCTTTGTGACCACCAGTGCGCTATTGTCCACTCATGCAACGCATTTCGGGGTCAGGAGCAACTGTAAAAAACAGAGCTAAGTTGGGAGGCATGGACCTTCAATCACCCTGTTAGTCCTTTTAGTATATACCCACTTGTTGGCCCCTTGCACCTGAGCAGCTAAGTAATATGTCTCAAAATCCAGGGCCACCAAACCTCCTCGACAATAGGGCAATGCAGTGTGGACAGCACCATTCAACGCCTGCTACGACCCCATATCAGATTAATCTTCAGTGTATCAAGTTTCTGAAACCTACTCCTAAGGATAGTTAGCAACAATACCAAGAAGTAATAAAGCAGCCTGTGTAAGACCACCATCTTAGCAGTAGCAATGCGGCCTGCTACCAAAATCAACAGTCTTTCAAAACTTTATGCCAGATCACATGCCCCTCACAGTCACTCCTATATTACCCTCAAGTAAATCACGGTTGTCGTGGTAGGTCTTCACTCCTAGATACTTCAGGCAGGTAGATTCTAACAGCAGTCCCTGCAGAGCTGGGAGTCGTTTTCTGCCAATTAGTACGCAGCCCCGACAACACCCCAAAGCTACTGAACAACTGAATGGCCTGCTCCGGTTTAAGTGAACATTGTTCAGAAACAGTAGTATATCATCTGCATAGAGAGCAATGTGGTGGATGACTCCACTACAGCTAGGCCTTCATAATAGGTGTCAGATTACGCACTACAAGCCAAACTTTTGGCACAAATAGCAATGGCGACAGCGGTCATTCCTGACGACTCTCCCGCCCCACTACATTTGTCTCCAAGATCATACTGCCTGTCTTAACGGGGCAGTGGGGCATGTGTACAGAAATTAAGTCTAGCCCATCAAGCCTCTTTTTAATTTTAATTTTCTCCGTCACCCTATAGAGATACAGTCAGTCCGGACTATCGAAGGATTTCTCGATATCTACCACCATAATCACCACTGCCCAGCCACCAAAGGAAACATCAATCAACAAAGTTAGGAGCCATTGTATATGGGTTGCCATGGTGCTCCCTGGATTGAAAGGCTCCTGTTTGGGATGTATCAAGCCTCATAGCTAAAATAGGACTAAAAAGTTTGTTATCAACATTCAGCATTGACAGAGGTCTGTAGGCCTTCATGTCATAGTGTGGGCGTCCCAGTTTAAGCAACAAGATAACCAACGCCTAACAGTAAGACACAAGTAGATGTCCAAGGTCCCTCCCTCACTGCTTTATAAGCCTCCACTAGTTTTGGAGCCGAGTAGGTCTATATAAGTGGCATAAAACTCAACCGAGAGACTGTCAGCTCCTGGCACCTTCCCCGAGCCGTGTTCTTCACAGCAGCCTTCAATTCACCTACTGTGACATCTCCATCCAAAAACCAGCCTACTCCAAGGTAATTCTAGGGTTGGGCAGTGTCCTCAAGAAGTCATCACTCTCCTGCTGTGCCTCATAAGGAGCACCCTTTTACACAGAGGTATAATATTGTTGGAACCTGTTATTAATATCCTCTTGCCTGCACACCCTACTTCCTAACTCCATTTCAGGCGTCAAAATCAGGGAGCTCCCCTTTGCTGGGTTAGCTAACCATGGTAACAGGGTCCCAGACTTATCCCTGCCAGCTTGTGCCGTCTGCATATACTCCCGGTAAATATGCTCCGCGAGTTTCTCTTGCGCAGCTAACATTGTTGTAAGCAGGGTTCCCAGGTCTCTTTCTCTCTTTTTACAGACCTACGTGTTTCCTCTTGGGCTTCACCTTCCTTCACCAGGATGCACGGCACTCCCACAATTTCAGCTATATATTGCCCCCGGATTACCGCTTTGAAAGCACCCATCTGAGTAGTGGTTTCCATATATTCCCATTATCTGCAAAATAGTTCCTTATTCTTTCTCCGATCTTATGTAGACAGACCTGGTCCTCAAGAGTTTCAACCTTAAATCTCCAATTTGGTATGCAAGAGCATGCTATTACCCATGCCAAGGAGAGGAAAACAGGATTTTTTAATTTGTCCTAGCTAGGTATTCAGCGTTCTGAACAGTGGTATGAACATCTGGTGTACAAAGAAACATGTCTAGGCAGATGTGCAATTTGTGCATGCCCCAAAAAAAGGAACAGTCCGCATCTTCCTGATGTGTACATCTTCACGCATCTTCCTGATGTGTACATCTTCAGATGTCTATGACCACCCCATCAGTGTTACCATTCTGTAGGGAGTCGTGCAATCTACCCAGCATGAGGTCAACCACACTATTAAAATCTCGTCCATTTAGCACCGGCTGTAGCATATAGAGTGCAAAGACTCTTGACAGGTCATTGAAAAAAAAAAACAGCTTGGTCCAGGTTAGGGACATAGGTGCTGACTGTGGTTATGTCTCTTCCTCCAAGGCGGCAAGTAATCACATATCTCCCAGCAATATAGACTCATTCTTCTGGTCTCTGAAAGGGAGCACAAGGCCACACCAAGATTCTGATCCTCTTTCAGAATGAGGGAAAGTAGTGTATAAGTTCAATTGTGCAGTGCTATACCCTCAGTGGCAGTTAAGTGGGTTTCTTGCAGTATGGCAACATGGACCCCTGTTTCTTTAGGTTCATGTAAACTTTGTTGTTTCAACATATTGTTCAAGTCCCTGGTATTCCAAGATACGATCTTATATCTCAGTGAGCCCGCCATGGTCTATTCAGAAGCAGACAGAATACCAACCAGGTGGGGTGCACCCCCGGCCCTGTCTCCCTCTCACCCAGGTCCATGGCAAGTGTAAAACAGAGGGGATTATGCAGCTGGACCAACAGAAACAAACCCAACACCGCCTCCCTAGGACAAGAAGGCAACATCTTCCTGTCCAAACTACTACTACACAACAAACATGCGTGTAGGAATACAGGACCAACAGAAGCAGGATTGTTTGCTCCGAAAGGCAGGCCCCCAGCTTCGCAACTCATCATCTGGCTGTAGCAGAACACAGAAAGCCTACCCCCTCAGGAACATGTTAAGGCCTTGTGAATTGCATTCCCCTCTCAATCCCTGACACGCTACCACTGCGAGGAGGCGGCACCACCCATCAATAGTATGAGAAGGTCAGCTGCAGTTTAAAGTGTGATCTAGGGCAATGTGGAATCAGAGTCCAGCGCGGAGACTGAGGACCGGTATGAGTCCATGTCATGTGTGGTACGAGTCCATGTCACATGCGCCATCTTTTCCCAAGGTGGACTGTGGACTTACTCCACCGCACTCAGCATCGCTGCTGCACTTACTGCCCGTAACTGCACTGGCACACTTGCGACTTAGTTGAGAGTGTGTGCCCTGCCACATCCCAAACTCTTTCTAGTCTTCTTAAAAGAAGCCGCCCTCTTCCAATTTTTGGATCAAGGTCCCTCACCCACCCTAAGAGGTGACATTCTTCATCATTGAGCTAGCTTCTGGTTGTGCCGGCGCTGCAATGCACAGCAGGCCCCTAAAAAAAGGGACCCTTTGCCAGAGATCTTTTTCAATTGTGTTGTATGAGCCCAGAGATATGATACCATCACTGTTAGTATATCGTGGTATATACTAATGCCTCTCAATTCTATTTTCTTCCATTTGTCTAGCCCGCACCTAACTTGACTTGGGCTCTTTGGGACACATGAGACGTATTGGAACACAAAAAGAGAGTATCGGGAGTGATTCAACCCCACACTTGCTCCCAAATAGACTAGAAAATCATCAGTACACTAAAAGTGTGGGGTGTAACTGGAAGGAAATGGACTATTAGGCCCAGTTCAAGAAGCGGTGGCTAAGCACGATTTTCCAGGTAGAAATATGTGTAGGGGCTGGCTGTGCCTACGAAGACGGAGTTCCCTTTACGGACTAGGTGGTCTCACACACATTATAGTGTCATGCTTCATTTGACCACCTAGTCCCACCCAGGTAAGATGATACTACCTGGGCGGACCCAACCTCGTTGTTAAAAGAACTGCTGAGGGAGTGCTGAAATTAAATCTGGCTGGATATTTACAGGGATCCAGATAAGGCATAAAATAAAATGACCTTACAAATCACCTGTTACAAGTGGAAATCATTTAATGTAGGTGTCTGTAGGTAAGGCAAAAAACTATGTTAAGGACTTGGTTGAGATTGATGACTCACGGAGTCTAAAAGTCAGGGACCAACATGTTTGTGCCCACACTAGGAGCTGGGAAGTCTGGGGCATTCATCAGGGTCATGGATCCCATATCAGAAAAGGCATGAAACCATGCTTCAAGGTAAAGTGAATAAATATCGGGCCTACCTGAACATTTTGATCTCTAAGGGTAGGCCTAAGAGGAGAATAAAAACAGTGGTGAAATCAAGGTGCCACTGCAATCAAAACAGAGCGCACAAAGGTGAAAAAAACAATATGAATGTCACTCACACACACACACATGCAATAAAGAAACAGGAAGGGGAGCCCAGCTAGATGCACTTACCCTGCGCGACAAGGCGGATTGCCTCTGGTCAGGGAGTTAAAGGAGGGGGGGTTTCCCCTGATAGTCACACTCTGTTAAGGAGATGGAACAAAAGCGCTAAGGTGGCAAAAACTAGAAGGAGATCATGGCAGGCAACGAGTGTAAGTAAGGAGGCTAGTCTCAGTGGAGTCAAAGACTATGTACATAATGCTGAGTCCAGGACATAATTATTCAAAAAAATCTATGAAGGAATCACAAAGGCCTAGCGGTCTATGATAGAAAAACGCTGTTTTTCTGCTGAAAACCAGTATCTAAATGCCAAGGAAGTCAAGGGTGGCCCCCCATGTGGGGGGAAAAGGTTTTAGCACTTACCACTCCAAAGGGGTTTACTCAGTATGAGCACCTATGGTCCGTATCCCAGCCACTCGAATAGTGGTATGGGCGAGCGCTGTGAATATAACAGCCCGGTTGCTGCCAATTAGGCTGTAATTAAACCAATAATCGGATGCAGCTAGTGCCGGCACACGCTGTGCTGCGGGGCTCTGGGTGGGGCCTCGTGAGGTCAGGGGCCAAGGTAAAGCCGGATGACGCGGTGCGTCTATAATCAGGTGCAACTGGTGCCGACCTCTGCTGGCACACGCTTTGCTGCGGGGCTCCGGGTGGGGTCTCGTGAGGTCAGGGGCCATGGTATAACAGGATGACGCGATGCGTCTAGCCAGTCCTCGGGCAGCAGGGAAACAGAGTCCCCGGCTGCCGAGGATCGTTGGAGAACACGGATGCTGTGGCAACTGAAAGTGGAACGGGTGTCGCTGCGTGTCAGCTGATACCCGAGCTCTGGATTCCTGCTTATGTTGGGGATGCCCGGCATAGGGAGGAAAAGGGGGAAGAAAAGGAATCGGGGGAAAGAGGGGAGCCCCAGAGGAAAAGAGAGAAAGGAAAGAATTAAAAAATAACCAAAATGACGTGAGTTGTCTAGTAGGGCCTCGGAGGGGCTGGGAAAGGTAGTCCCCAGCTGTCGAGGACCGTGTGAGTTCATGGTTGCTACAGTAACCAGTAACTAAGTGAATTTGCACTGAGAGACAACAGAGCCGCGCGTTCCTGGTTCCTGCCCATGCTGGACACGGCCAGCTAGATAAGAATGGAAGTTGAAGCAGTGGGAAGAGAGGAGCAAGGGAAGCGAGCAAGGTAGAAATAACGTTGTTATCCTAGGGTTGACCATTGGATATTGCTGTTCAATCGCATGGTGTTGGTATGCAGCCTCCACACCCATCTTTGTTCTTAAAATAGTAGTTTCTGCTTCAAGTTCGTGGTTGGGGGATCAAGTTTATCAGTGACATACCACTCTAGGTCGTTGGGATTGTGGTTGTTGGTGATATAATGTTCAGTCAAACGAGTGGCTTCTTGTTTGCATCTGATAATGCTTCTGTGCTCACAGATGCGAGTGCCTACTCTTCTTGTGGTCATTCCAATATACATGAGTCCACATGGACATTTTACCATGTAAATGTCATTCTTGCTGTTGCCGTTAGTGAAATTCCTCAGCTCCCAAGGCATCTGTAGACCCAATTCTACCTTGAGGGTCCTCTTTGTAAACTGACAGACACTACAGTTCCCGCACGGGAAGTGGTCTCTCGTGGTGGTAAGCCCCATAACGTTCTTTGTCTGTTGCTAGGCGGCCCATCCCGTGGTCAGGTATGGATGATTATGTCCGACTGCTTTTGGCTTTTTTAAAAGCATTGAGAGGGGGCTTGAAGGGGAGGCTGCCTGAGGTTAGAATTTTCCAGTCCTCTTTGATTATCTTTTTTTATTGTGTTAGATACAGGATTAAAGGTTGTTACACAGATTATGCTGTCTTTATTGTCGGTCCTGGCAGAGGGTTGCAATAGCGTATCCCCACTGCTTGAGCAAGCTCGCTTTTCGGCTCTTCTTGTGAGGTATGTGGGATATCCTTTAGCCCGTAGTTTGTTGGTGAGCTTTTTAGCATGTTTGTTGTAATCAGTTATTTCTGTACAGTTGCGCCGCAAGCGCAAGAATTGGCCCACTGGTTTTCCTTTAGGGAGCGTGGATGAAAACTTTGAAATTGTAACAGATTGTTCCTGTCAGTTGGCTTATAATACACTTCAGTCTTGAGGAAGCCATTTTTTTCCTTTATGAGAAGGTCAAGAAAAGAAATGTCCGCGTTACCTATAGTTGATGTGAATTTTAGGAAAGGATGTATAGTGTTGAGCCAGGTCACAAAGGTGGTTGCTTCCTCCTTAGTGCCTTTCCAAATCAGGAAGATGTCATCAATGTAATGCTTACATATCCTGATGTTGTCATAGTATGGATTTTCTTCAGTCACAACAGAATCCCTCTCAAAGTGATCTAAATACAGACAGGCTAGACTTGGGGCAAAGGTACTGCCCATTGAGGTACCTTGTACCTGAAGGTAGAAACTTTTATTAAGTTCAAAGAAGTTTCTAGTGAGTGCTGTATGTGCAAGATCTAGGACAAATTCTCGAGGTGTTATAAAGTCCCAAGCACTGTTATTCAGGAGATTGCTGATGACTTTGAGTCGCTTCCTGTGGGATGTTAGGATATAGGGACTCGATGTCTAGGGTTATCAGGTATTCACTTTCTTTGTCGAATTCTAGACTATCTAGTAGCATGAGAACATCTTTTGTGTCTTTAAGAAATGTTGGAATTTGTCTCACATATGGTTGAAGGAACCAATCGCAAAATTGTGAGAGAGGTTCCAAAATAGATCTGATTCCGGATACTATAGGCCTCCCTGGTGGTGGGTGCAAGTTTGTATGTATTTTAGGTTGAATGTAAAAGTAAGGTGTTTTAGGATTCACTTGGTTCAGGAAGGCTGCCTCATGCTTAGTGATCCAACCATTATCTAAGCCCTTACTTATTAGGAAGGCTATTTCTTCTTTGGTTTCTGGTGTTGGATCTCTAGACAGTTTTTTATAGTGTCGGGTATTCTCTAGTAGACGTAGACATTCATCCTCATACATGGTCTTTGCCAGTATTACTATGGCACCTCACTTGTCTGCTGGTTTGACAGTTATCGAGGTGTCATTAGTGAGGTCATTCAGGGCTGCTATTTCTTGTGCGCTTATATTATGGAATACCTCAGTGTGATTCTGTCGTAAGGTATCTATTTTCCGGCTCACCGATTTCTCAAAGGCCAGCACCTCCGGCGGCATTTGTTGGCACAGGGGAGTGAATCTTGATTTTGGACGTAGTCCTGTGTTACTGTCTTGTCCTGTATTAGATTCAGGATGGTTCAGGAAAAAGGTCTTAAGTCTTATCTTTCGAAATAATTCAGCTATTCCGATTCTCAGCTTGAAGCTATCAAGTTTCGGTGTGGGAACAAAGCCCAGGCCCTTCTCCAGTCCTTTTAGTTCAGTGTCTTTTAGTGTCTTTTGACTTAGGTTTATCACTGTGGTTGGTCTACTGGTTATGTTTCGCTCGTGCTGGGAGTCTCGCTGTCTGATTGTTCCTCTCTTAGGTTCCAGCTTACTCCCTTTTTCCTTCCCCTTCCCCTTCCTGGGCCTCTCCCTAAAAAAGGAGCATTAAGGTAGGCCCAGGGACCCAGTGGTGCTGGACAAATCGGGGGTTGGAATTGATTGCGAGGCCCATAAAGGGACGGCCATCCCCAAGGTGGGATATTTAACTGGGGGAGCTCGGGGCCTACGCGTGGAGGAATCCATCTGTTCCTAGGGGTACCCCTTCGTCCACGTCTCAAGCGTGATGATTGTATGGGGTCTGTTTCTGAATTAGAGCTCGTATACCCTCCTGAGGAAGTGTCAGATGGTAGGGACGATTTGGCCACATAATCCTCCTTGGAGTATGGCTGTACCTTTTCTAGAGCAAATTTCTGCAAATCCTTTTGAAATTTCGTGATTTTACATTGGGTAAGATACTCTTTGAATTCATTGATTGTTTTGTTGGTTTATTCTTGTTTCCTTTTGAAAGATGATGTTGTTAAACCAGTTTTGAGATTGTTTTCTGCTGTCTTAATTTGTATAACGAGAGCCTCAGATAGCCTGGTTGCTGTTCTTTTTTTTATTTTTTTATTTTTGAAATGGAAAAAAAATAAGCAACATATGTCAGGGAAGACAGGTTTACAGAGCACAAAGTAAGAAAAATAAAGTGCCCATATCCCGTCCAGCCTCCCGGTCCCCAACCGTAACACAAGCAGCCAGCCATAATCCAGCTGGAGCACATCCTCAGAGTCCATGAGTGTCACCTGTGGAGCCTGGCTCACAAAAAAGTGTACATATCGAAACATTCATCAAAAGACTAGGGCACAAAGCAGGACGTTCGTAGGCCAACAGAGCCTTAAGTAAACCAACAGAAGAACAGAGGGAAAGAGGAAGGCGGACAGAGAGGAAGGGGGGAGCACCAGCAAGCAAGCCAGCTTCACAATGGGATCACATCTCAATTGGAACGATGGCAATCGAGGCCGCCTAGCGCGTAAGCAAAATAAATCACTGACATAGCAGCACTATAAAGTTTCCAAATAGGAATGCAGCGGAGCCCATATATCCTTTGGCCGTGAGCCCTCGGGGGTTAGTTCCCAGAAGAGCATCAATTGCTCTTGACAGAAGGAGGCATCACGGAGCCAGTCTGCCATACGGGGGGTCCGACCTTTACCCCAACACATCGCAATCCTGCGCTTTGCCAACAAAGGAGCAAACCTATCAGATGCCTATGGGGCGGCCGCACAGCATCCATACATCCAAGCAGCGCCAGCCGGGCAGAGAGGGGCAACTCCAAACCGGTCATCTCCACAACTGCGTGCAAGACCTCCATACAGTAGGCATGAACTTCAGCGCATTCCCAAGCAAGGTGTAGAAAGCCAGCATCGAGAGCGCGGCAACGCTCGCAGCGCGCGTCAGCACGCAGGCCCATGGCGTATAGACCCCGTGGGGTGTAATATAGGCGGTGCAAAAACTTGAAATGAATCAAGCGTAGCCTGTAATTAGGAGATAGAGCTCTCATGTGTGCATAGCATCCCTGCCACACCTCTACAGATATAGGCTCCCCAATATCCATCTCCCAGCGCACTCTAGCAGACGCTCCAGCGCCACCCTGCTGATTCTGCACACAATTATACAATTTAGTAATGAGCCTGCGCGGCGACTGAGCGCAGCACAGCACCTCCAAAGCGCAGCACTCCAACGCAGTCCCAGCGGGGCCAAAGAAATAAGTTCACAGCATAGCGTGGACGTGCAACACATACAGCCTGTGCAGAGCAGCAGCACGCACATCGTCTAGCGCCTCCCCAGGTGAGATCAGCCGACTGTCAACAAACCAATCACCCAGCACAGATAAGTTCGCATCACGTAGAAAATCACGTAATCCTACATCCCGAAACATCACAACGTCCGCAACTGAGATAACAGGCAGCAAGGGAGCAAAGGGCGCGCTTACCCTAGAGCGAGCAGTACACGTGACGGTGTCCACTCTTCGCATTCTAGGCCTGGAGGGATTCCCAAGTATTCGGGACAGACCATCCGGCCACACCGCGTCACTCGCAGGCGCAAGGTGCGGTAAGTACCGAATCGGGCGCAGCCAATAATACGCAAAGTGCGCCTGCGCACAGTAATGATAAAGCTCCAAGTCTGGAGCAGCAAGCCCACCCAATTCAAAAGGTAACGTCAGCTTCTCCCATGCAATTCTAGGCTGCTTACCGGCTCATACCAAGCGAACCAAAGCAGAGCGAAGATGCCGCAGGAAAGCCATGGAGAGGAGAAGAGGAAGGTTAACGAACAGATACAGAAATGTAGGCAGCTCCACCATTTTAGCAATAGCGATACGTCCAATAAGCAAAAGCGGTAACGAGCGTCCTCCAACCACGAGATAGCTTTCCCATAGTTGGCCCACCATAGCGTCCCCATGTCACAACTCAGCCAAACCCCCAGATAACGTACTGGGTCGCTCGACCAACCGATTGGGTTCCGGGAAGAAAGGTCCACCACCCCCGAAGATAAGGCCATCACCACTGATTTGGACCAGCTAGTCCCAGAAAAGGAGCCAAAGCGCACAATTTCATCCAGCAAAATGTCCCTGGTTGCTGTTCTTATAATCAAGATAAGCCAATCTCTTGTGCATTTCCAGGCTATCAAAGAACAGTCTTTTCTGAATTCCTTATCTTGTAAAAAGATTCGGGGTTCAGTGGTCATGAGTAGTCCGTTTGGAGCCCCGTTGTTACGCAGGTACTCCGTTAGGACCATGGAGGATTGTTTTTATCTGTGTCCTCTTGAGTTCTCTTAAGGTATCCCAATCTCCCATGTGAGCTATTGTCTTTGTTACTGAGGAGTCCCCTAGTAGCGATGGTGCAGAGAGAATGGCCAGGAGTTCCTCCGCATTGTAAGCAGTTCTTTTAACAACGAGGTTGAGTCCGCCCAGGTAGTATCTACCTGGGTGGGGCTAGGTGGTCAAATGAAGCATGACACTATAATGTGTGTGAGACCCCCTAGTCCGTAAAGGGAACTCCCTCTTCGTAGACACAGCCACCAACTACACATATTTCTTCCTGGAAAATCGTGCTTAGCCAGCGCTTCTTGAACTGGGCCTAATAGTCCATTTCCTTCCAGTTACACCCCACACTTTTAGTGTATTGATGACACATGTGATGTAGCCTTCTGTTGCAGTTATACTGTACGTTTATAGATGTCATGCTTATATCTATCCAGTTATCATGGTATCCAAGCGACTTCCTGTCCTCAAGGGATGTGACACGCTGTTTTTAGACTTCTCTGGTAAAGTCTGGGAATATCATAATTTTGTGATTGCCGAGCAACAGGTCCTCCATCACCCTTGCTTGCCACAAATATGGTCACGATCTTTATAATGTATCAGTTTGGCCACCACAGGTCAGGAAGGCGCCACCAGCGGCGGACGCCATGCCGGAACCCTGTGGACCCACTTTAGGGCAAGGCAAGGGGAAAGGCTCTCCGGGTCAGTTTCTGTCCGAATCCACCTCACCAAGAAATTAATCATATCAGGTCCATCAGCGTGCTTCGGCAGTCCTATTATCCTCGTATTGTTCCTCCAAACCCTGTTTTCGGCATCTCGGCACGATATTCCAAGGTTCTAACCCTTCCTTCCATAGCCAACAGTTGGCCCTTCATGGACTCAGCTGCAGGAGACAAGTCTCTCAAATTCCGTTCAGTAGTCGTGAACTTCTCAGCTAGCTTACACTGGTCATCCTGTAGTATCCCCATGTCTGCTACCACAGTGTCCTTCTAAGTTTCTAGGACTCTCTTGGGTCTGTGATTGCCTTAAGAATAGTGTTGAGGGTGGCCACCTGTGTGCTCGAAGCAGAGCCAGTTAAGGGTGTGGCAGGACCGAAGGAGTCCACTGACTCCTGTTTCTTAGAATGATTTACCCATAGTAATAGCACTTAGGCCCTAGCGCAAAGTTCACTCCAGCCGCTTCACTTACATCAACAGCTGGCTGCGAAGGTCCCAGGCAACGCCGCTCTATTGTGAGGCAGACCCACCCCTCCTCGCACAGCACCAGCTCTTAATTCTAGAGAATTGGATGAGGTATGTACCAGGGGATCCAACTGAGGGGTAGCATAAATCGCCAGTTCTGTCCACGTATAACAGGACCCACCGTGTTCAAGGCACCACAGTCTCAAGACCACCCCGTGGGTACCAGGGCATGGCCACCAACGATTTTCCCTACCAGATTCCAAGCTCACATAGCCCAAGGCCCTTGTTGGCAGTGCACTAAGCACCGCAGCGGAGGTAGAAAAAAACAACTATTGCTAGGACCACCACAGACCAGCAGCTTGCAGCCCCCCCTCTACTGTTAGGCTCCAGAGTCCACTCAGCATCGTCATAGCCGCCCATTCTCGGGGCCTCTCCATCTCACCACTCCGGGATTGCTAGCACCACCAGCCTGGCCAGCATTGTTGTAGTGCCCGAGCTCAGTCTCTATTTTGGATTTCCTTTTTAACTTCGCATCATTTTCTGGTGGTGACTTTTACATGTTTTTTTTTCATGAGGCACACGTGCATTTATTCTTGGTAGGTATTGTCTCCCTGTAGTCTGCACATTTAGTTCCAGGGTCAAACAATCAGAACACAATGCCCTTGTTTTCCTTTTCTGTGCTCGTTGGAGACATCTCTTACTCTAGACAAACTAAAGAAGCTGTTCTGCTCGATAAGGTTAGTCTTTTATGATATAAATAGCATCTATGGTAGACTCACTGAGGTTACCATAGAACTACTATGCGCAATGACCGAGATGCACTCCTGCTGACTCTGAACTTCATCCTGAGAGGGAAGACTGCCTACACACATAGAGTAGTGCATTTGTGAATGCACTGAGACTAGCTTCCTGATAGATAATAACAAGATACTGGAGTTAGACCATCCCAACAGGTCTGATACAGGGTACTCCCACTATGCTCTCTTTAGTGGATAGTTATTAGTAACAGATAGGAGTACCATTAGTAACAATTAACATGGTTGAATTGTTTGTATTATTTAGCATTCAAATAATGCTTACTACAACGTATCTCATCTGCTTAATAATCGTGGCTTATGTTTTTACCATGAGATTCAAATTGCTTCAATAAATGTTTGAAAGTGTTTTCTGGTATCATAGGGTGGTCATGTTCAAGCTTACTAATAACACCTATTATCCTGGAGAGGTAAGTGGTTTAAGTGTGGTGCTGTGAGCTAGACACAACAAACCAACAGTTACTGATGATATAAATAGAGTATGGGCCTGATTTAGAACTTGACATGGTCAAGTCAGCGCTACCCATCTGCTAGCTGCCAGCGCAAAGGCACTGCTGGCTCAGGCTAAAGCCTTCCCGCGTCCAATCCCACTACCCACCTTGTCTCCTCTGCTGCGTGTACCTAGGTATCATCTGCACGTGTCTGTATCTGTTCTCTTTTTCACATCATTGTATTTGCCCTCTCTTCCTCGTTGCCCGTGTCTGTATCTGTTGTCTTTTTCACTGTATTTTCCCTTTGTTCCTGGTTGCCCATGTCTGTATCTGTTGTCTTTTCCATATCACTGTTTTTGCTCTTTGTTCCTCGTATTGCACTCTGTTCCTTGTTTTCTCCATTTTACATATAACTGTATTTGTTGCTTGTCTGTGTCTCTATCTGTGGTTTTGTCCCTTAGTTTAAATGTATTTTGTTGCATCCATGTCTGCATTCTGTTTGGTGCCTCACCGCTCCTGCCTTTTCCTGCTCCCATCCTCGAGCCTCCGGCCTCCCTGCTAGGCCCTCCAAGGACTAATTATGTAGGCTGCTGCGGAGCCCCAGTAGTAGTTCTTGACCCTTGTTCAAGTTGCCGCTCCCCAGCTGCTAACTGCCAGTGCATAGGCACTGCTGTCTCAGGCTAGCGTCTTCCTGCGTTCGATGCCGCTCTCACCTTGTCTCCTCTGTTGTGTGTTCCTAGGTATCATCTGTCTGTGTCTGTTGTCTTTTTTATATCACTGTATTTGCCCTGTGTTCCTCGTTGCCTTTGTCTGTATCTAATGTCTTTTCCATATCACTGTTTTTGATCTCTGTTCCTTATATTGCACTCTGTTCCTCGTTTTTTCAGTTTTACGTAAAAATGTATTTACTTGTCCGTGTCTCTAACTGTGGTTTTGTCCCTTAGTATTTCTAATTGTATTTAATCGAGTCTGTGCCTGCATTCTGTTTGATTCCGCGCCGCTCCTGCCTATTCCCGCTCCTGCCCTCCCTGCTAGCCCCTACCAGAACTATGTATGGAGGGCGCATGTGGCGGTGCAATGGGTGTACTGCTGGCGAGCCAAAAGCAAGCCCGCCTGTGCCTCGATTACGCCCATCACCAGGTATCCTGGCTCTCCAATCATCTGCTGATACTCCAGAGTGGAACTCATGTCATGCAACACCCGATCAAACAACAGGAACTGCTGCCTCGCCTCTCCACATACCACTGCTGGCCCTTTCACCTGCAATTATTGCTGGTTCTCCCGCTACTCCGTGCCACCAGCGCACACCACTAAACATCCACCTCTGGTCACTTCACCCTCTCATCAACTTCTCTGCATATGTCTGAGGTCCCACTCCCTTGACCTACATACCTTCGAGTTGTGCGACACCATAACCAACCTCGCACCCAACTTTGTCTTCCTCACAGAACCTTGGCTCAGTGCCACCTCAGCCTCTGACATAGCTGCAGTCATACCCGAAGGCTACAAGATTGTCCACTGCCACCGTACCAAGAAGCTTGGCGGTGGCATTGCCATAATCCACAAAGACACAATCCACTGCACAACAATGGAAGGGTCACCAACGCCAGTCATGGAGCACATTAATTTCCAGCTCAACATCATCAACAACACCATCATCAAAGGCACTCTTGCTTACAGACCCTCAGGACCCTGCCCTGTTTTTTGTGATCCCATCCCTGAAATCATTGCCCTGCAAGCTATTGCCTCCAAACACTACATCTTCCTCGAAGACCTGAACTTCCACTAAAGGACACCAACGATCTCCACACTGTCAACCTAATGGACAGCATGGACATCATCGGCCTACAACAGCTAGTCCTAGACCCCATGCACATTGTGGGACACACCCTCAACCTGATATTCACATCCAGCAACAAAATCAGACACAGTCACATCACCAAGCTCACCTGGACAGATCACTCCATTGTCCATTTCAACTACCTCTTCACACTGAACAGACAACCCAGAACTCCCCCCACCTCACATCTAAGTTAGAACTTAAATGGAAATTGGTATCTGAATCCCAGTGGTCTAACGCCTTCAACTCCCACCCACCAGGCACCAGTCACCTGACACTGCCCTAGATATTAACAGAGATGTCAAAAACTTCAGCTTATGGATATCATGCTGCACAGACATCATTGCCCCGACCAAAACCACCAATCCCCCCAAAAAACTCCAAACTAGCAAGTTGGTACACACTTGGTCTCTGCACCACAAAATGTACCTGTAAACAACTAGAAAGAAAATGGCTCAGATCCAAACTTCCCAACGACCGTTCCGCGTTTAAGGACACTCAACCACTACCACAAACTCATAAAAAAAACACCAGAAAGCAAGCTTTACCACTCGCATTCAAGTCAGCGCCAACTGCAGCAAAGACCTCTTCACTATCGTCAAAGAATTCACCAACCCTTCAGCACTCGAACACCCAACTTAGGAACTGTACGGCTCCCTCGCCACCTACTTTCACAACAAAATCACCACGATATACAGGAACTTCATACCCCAGCCTGCCGCAGAAGACACCCTCCGCCTCCTTGTCCGGTCGGACACCCTTTCCCAACAAGGTATCCACAAGTGGAATCAGCACACCACACAAAATACCATCGACATTGTGACATACAGACCCATGCCCACACCACATGTCAACCTTGGACTCAACAGCATCAACAAAGGACTCAGACACCTGCAACTCCTCCATCAACTTAGCCACATACCCTGACAACTGGAAACACGGAAGAGTAAAACCCCTCCACAAGAAACCCAATGCCGACCCCAACAGCCTCAAAAACTACCGGCCAATCTCCCTGCTCTCATTCTCAGCAAAAGTTCCAGAAAAAGCTATCATCCAGCAACTCATGTCGTACTTAGAAGACAACAATCTACAGAATTCATCACAGTCTGGATTCTTCCCCAGTCACAGCATGGAAACAGTCCTGATCGCCACTACAGACAATATCAGAACCTTCTTAGACCATTGACACTCCACCACCCTCATCCTCCTTGAGCTCTCAGCAGCCTTCGATACAGTCTCCCATCACACACTACTCATAAGACTTCACCAGGTTGGCATCTAAGGAGATGCCCTGAAATGGATTGCCTCCTTTCTCTCAGGATGGACTCAGACCATCCATCACCCTCCTCTCAACCCAAGCCCATCATCTGCAGAGTTCCCCAAGGATCTTCTATCAACCGGACCCTATTAAACGTCGACATGGTGCCCCTGGTCAACGTCATAAGATACCACGGACTGAACATAATTTTCAATGCGGGCGACACACAGCGTATCCTCTTGTTATTGGAAGACCACTCCAAGCCTAAAACCAACTTCCAGCTCTGCATGAGCAGCATAGCCGTCTGGATGAGGGAGAACTGCCTCAAACTTTACACCAACAAAACCTAAGTCCTAATATTCTGAAACTCCATATCACCTTGGGGTGACGCCTGTTGCCACCCCCTCTCGACAGAACACGCCCGTAACCCACAGCTCATCATTGACAACAAACTCAGCATGAAACACAAGGTCAACATAGTCTCCTCCACCTGCTTCTGCACCCTCCGCCTCCTGCGCAAGATCCTCAAGTGGCTCCCCACTGACACTAGGTGCACCGTCACCCAAGCCCTTGTCACCAGCTGTCTGGACTATGGTAAAGCTCTCTACGCCGGTCTCCAGACACACCTCAAGAAGAAACTCCAAATCATTCAGAACGCAGCAGCAAGATTCACACTCGACCTCCCAAGACGCATGCACATGTCCCCTCACCTCAGGATGCTTGACTGGCTTCCTGTAAACAAACAATGCCTATTTAAGCTACTGACCCTCACCTACAAAGCCCTCCACAACCTGGCCCCTGCCTCCGTCAACCACACCTGAACTTTCACCACCCTACTAGACACCTCCGATTATCCACCCTTTGCCTCACCCATACACCACGCAACCGCAAGAGCAACCACAGAGAACGCACCTTCTCACACCTAGCAGCAAAGTGTGGAACAGTCTCCCCCTTTACCTAAGATCTGCCCCCTCCATCCGGGAACTAAGAAGACATTTCAAGACCTGGTTATTCGGCCAAGTCCTCAAACTGACCTCTGACAGCTGACACAGCACCTTGATACCCTAACGGGTGATAAGCACACCCGACAAATCCACTCATTGATTAATTGATTGATTGGTTGGTTGATCGATTTTAACCTGTGGAAGTTGTAATATGGCAGACATAAAAACTCTGTATCAGGTCCTAAGTCTCTAAATTGTGAAATTACTGTTGACATAATACACAGTCCTACTAAACTCATACGAACCATATGATGGTGGGGGCTGTATGCTCCCCGCACCAGAAACCTCTGAGCCAACACATCACCAGATCCTCCAAGGAGAGCACAGCAACCATACTGACCCTCTGAAGCAAGCGTCCTTCGACCACCGATAGTTACCTCTCCAGTGCTGCTATCTTGGCTAGGTGTCCCTTGTGACCTGCAATGCAGCCCATTTCATGGCTTATTCAACAACAAAGAGGGCAGCAGCTGGGGGGCATCAACAGCTCATGTCCCAACAGTGTGAGGTAGGCCAGGATGCTGTCACATGGTGGTGTTCTCTCTGAAGTGCTGCAGCTCCCAACTTACTCCATTGACATCAGTCCACGCCCCATTCAGTCTCTTATATATGAGAAAAAATACGAGACTTGAACACACCTGGATAAATGTCATGTTACTACTACAGTGGTTCAATGAATCAGTAGATTTTTAGAATGCTTCTTGTCACCCAGGAGGATATTCAGGTGCAGGCAGGGTCTAGTTGATTAGCCTAATAGCCAGGTCCTCAAGGAATTTCGGAACTCTGGAAGAGATGGGGGAGTCCGTAGATGAAAGGGTAGTTCTTTCCATGCCTTTACTGCTAGATGTAGGAGCAGAAAGGACCTCTGCATCTGCTATGACGGATGTGGGGGTGGGGTGAAGGTTAGTAGAAGGTAGGTAGAGCGGAGATGTCTGGCGGCTGATGGAAGTTCAGGCAGTGGTTCAAGTAGACAAGACTCCAGTTGTATAGGTCCTTGCATGCTTTGGTCCAGGAGCTTGAACTGGCATCATTTCTGTATAGGAAGCTATTGAAGTTCTATGAGGTAGGGACTGATGTGGGTTTGTATAGAGGGACCCAGGACGAATCTGCCTGCAGCGTTTTGTATGGTCTGTAGTCGATGGAGGAGGTGGGCTGAAATCCCTTTGTGGAGAGCATTGCTGTAGTCCAGTCTGCTAGAGGTGAGGGCCAGGGTGATGGTGAGTCTGGAGCTTTGGGATAGCCATTTGAATATCTAACGAAGCATGCCGACGATGAAGAAGCAAGAGGAGGAGGAGACAGATTTGACCTGAGAATCATCATGGTTACCTTGTTGTCCAGAATGATGGCTAGGTTCCTAGCGTGGTCAGTAGTTTAGAAGTATTTTATTTAAACACATAAAAGGCATAAATCCTGTTTTACTACTAAAGCTTCTAGAACAGCTTCTTGCCAGAAAGCAGGGTAAGACCATGATCTGTGTGGGAAAATGAGGCACTGCAAAAGGAGAGAGTTTTCAAGGATTATTACTCTGTTAGATGCACTTTGCAAGCAGTGCAATGGTCACCCGTGTCTCTAAATTGAAAAAAGAAATTGAAAACTCAGACCTACTCAGTTCAAGTAAAATCTTTTGGTTCCAACTAGTCCATTAGGAGGTTCTTGGAGCTCCACTCTGCTTTGGATGTGTTCTTGCTCTGGCTATTGAGCTTATCCTTTCTTTTGTGTAACGTGTTACCTATGTTGACTGTGAGAAACATTAATCTGCTTTCTTCTGATGGGCCTCATTGCAGGCATTTTGAAATAATCTTAAGGGTCTCCTCAACGATGTATCTTTTGGCTTGTATGCATGTCATTACCATTTAGATTCTTGGTCCTGCTTTTGCCAAGGACTCATCAAGCCATTTAATTTCAGACACCGAGGTCTTGTCATTGGTGTCTTGCATATGTACCTCCTTATCCTGCAAACGAAGATATATTTTTTAGATGTGTCAGAACTTCGGGTGGTCTTCCCCCAAATTGTTTCCCTCTCCACTCCTGTTTTGCTGAATTTGTTTTTGTTGACCTTAGAACTCTCTGCCCTTTACCACTGCTAATCAGTGCCAGAGGTCTTGTGCTTACTCCATAAAACTTGATAAAATAGGCTGGCACTTCACTGGCGTATTTAATTTACTTATAAGTCTCTAGTATGGTGGTGTGCCATATTGGTACCTGGTTAGAGACCAATAGTCTAACAATAAGATGACACTTTTTTCATTTAAGAGAGGTGTTAACTTGAGTGATTCTTTAGTCAGCGCTGTTTTGTCATATCCACTACGGCACACTTTCAATTTACAATAGGGTTTGCCACCACTAACAGGATGCTCAAAGTGTAGTCATTGTCTACTGTGCAAATACTGTGTAAGTACTAAAGTGTTTACACACTAGAATGTTCCATTCATTCTAAACAATTTTACTAACTCTGACTCACAAGATGTGATCAATGCTATCTGGTACCCTTGTAATTTGATCTATACAGGTCAAACGAAGCAGAAGAGCAAATGTCAGATTCCACTGCATAGAAGCCACTTCAAATATGCAGTAATAGGAGCACCATTTATTGAACTTTTCAGTTCCTACAACACACGAAGGAAACCATATGCTAGAAAGTAATCGAACAAGTCAAACTTGGTCCCATAGGCGGAGACAAGTCAAATTTGTTGTCACAAAAAGAGCTACAGTGGATGGAGAAACTGGGCTCTATTAAGAATGGACTCATTGCAGTAGAAGACTGGAGATAGGTCACATTTCTATGAAAAGTAAACATACTTTGTGGAGACTGTACATACACTTGTGATATTCTACATGAATCTATTTGAATTTTGAGTATATGTAGTACATTCATTCATTGGGATGTTCTTATAATGATAATTGTACTTTCACTATTCCAGTGAAAAATGTTTCTGTTTTCGTTAAGGTCTTTCTAAACGTTGGACAGTTACTGTCTTTTACCTAATAGTCGAAAAAGAAAAATCCACTTTTTTTGCTTAAAATATTTGAGACTTAGGTTTGTGCTCCTCTCAAATTAAAATTAATTTTCGACATACACTCGCGTAGGCTCTGTCTATAACTTCCATGCAGTCTACTTTTAGATAGCTTGTGCATGCGTAAACAGACAGCTTTTCTGAATGTCAACATCTGCCTGTGGCTCCCAGTAAGTAAACTAGTGGACCAATATCATTTATGTTACTATTTACAGTGTACTTTCATTTTGAGTCATGTTAAAAACATATATTTGTATATCCGCCTCTGGTGCCGTACATATGCTTGTATAAAACACTTGTCCATCTTTTGCCACATTTATCACTATTCTCTCCTCACTGTGTCATTCTTATTGGAGCACCTTTGTTAGAATGCTGTGTCTTAAAAGTCAACAGTGAATACATCCATTTGCATTTTTCACAGAGAATTTACCTTCTGTATATAACTTGTCATGGAAGCATACATTTATATTTCCTCTGAGGGGACCGTTGTCTTCTCTGTTTCACTAGTGGGCCTGCAGCACTTAAATTGTGTCACCCATTTAAGTAGCCCTTAAAATATGACCCAGGCCTTCCATTGCAGCAACATTAATCCCTTGCCATGCTTAAAACTCCCTTTCTTTATTACATATAATTTACCCCTAAACTGCCCTTAGGGCAGGGTGCATTGTATTTAAAAAGTTAGACATGTACTTTTTAAGTTTTCCATGTCCTGGTAATTAATAACTCAGAAATTAGTTTTTCACTACTGTGAGGCCTACATCTCCTGTAGGATAACATTGGGTTTACCTTATTACATTTAATAATTGATAACTTTTGTTTGGGAGCAGGTAGAAATAGTGTTTGCTGTCTAAAGAATTGTAATTTAAAATCCTCTTTAATGGTAAAGTTGTATTTTAAGTCATAGTGTCAAAAATGCCACTTTCAGAAAGCTGTCAGTTTTTTATCCTATCCAATTGGTACCTGCAGCCTGTTTTGTGGGTCACGTCACTAGGTGTAGTTTGTACTTGGCCTTTGTGTATTCCTCCAAGACAGTCATTGACTAAAGGGACTGGGTATTCACAGGATGGGCTATCCAAGCAGAATGAGGGGGCAGAGCTGAGCACAGCTCCACTTTCACTTCAAAGACTCTGCCCCAGCTCACACACAAAGAACTTCAAACTAGCCTAATGTGCTTGCAGACAGCCTGGGACAAGGGCAGGAAATTACAGACTCTTATGAGGGGAAAAACTCCAGAAGCTTCTTTCACTTGAAAGCTGGAACCAGGTATAAAAATAGGACCCTCAGACCCCACCTTCAGTTCCCTTCTTGACCTGTGGAAGGACTCTCAGAGGACTGCCCTAATGCCTGCTGTGTACATCAGAGCACTGCTGTGCTGCACCAAGAGGGCTACCCTGCGGACTAAAGCCTGCCCTGTGCACTCAGATTACTGCCCTGCTGCTTGAGACCTACTTTTCTGCTTGAACCCAAGACTTCCAGACTGATTCTTAAGCCAGGTTTGCTGGCCTCCTGATTAGAGCCTCCGGGACAGAAAAGGCTCCAACCATCTTGAGCCCACACCTGGATCCAACCCGAGTGGATTCTGGCCCTCCATGTGGCATCCTTCTAGTCCTGGACCATTGGAAGGTGCGGTAAAGGTGCCCAGATAGCTTATATCCAAAACTTCAGAGTTTTCTGCAAAAACGTGTATCCGAAAGAAGACCGGAACCTACCAGCTCGCTGATCTGCTAAAGTTTTATTGCTGGTCTGCCTGACTGCATGAAAGATATCAATATGTTCTTTTCTGCAGAAGCAAATCCATTTAAACTGCACCTCTCTGAAGGAGTATCCTACCTCATAGAATCCTCATCAGCCACAGCCTGCAGCTTCATTCCACTGGAGATTTTTGACTTCCATAAAAGATGCTAAATCCAGACTTACAAATCATCACCCCGACGAGCAGCTCCCTGACTATGCCACCTCCTCAGACACCCCTGACTGCCTTTTCTAAGTCCAAAGGTAAGCAGAGACTGGGCGCAATCCACTTCTTATTTCTGACCTGTACTTAATCACTGTCAGCCATAACGTTTGACTTTGATCCAGTCTTGTGCAACTAGATGTTCACATTTGGCGCTTTGATCTTTTAGGTACCATTTTTCCCTTAAAACTTTAAAAAATGTATACTCCAATTCTACTGATTGGATTTTTGTTGTTTTGCTGTCAAATAATAAATTTACTCTATTTTTCGAAATTAGTGTGAGATTTTTATTGTGTTGTGATTTCTGTTTTTTGCCGTTTACGTGCTGCATGAATACTTTACACATTGCCTCTAAGTTAAGCCTTACTACTTTGTGGCAAGCTACCAGAGGGTTAAGCAGAGGTAAATATAGTGACTTTTTGTGGTTCAGCCTGACGTAATTGGGGCTGTTGCTTGAGTAGAGTGTCAACCCCTCAACCTACATCCCATTGTTTTACATTAGTGATCAGCGGTGGGATACAGTACTTCTGTTTGTTCAGTACCATAGAGTGATTACTGTAACACTAAAATCTCATAGAAATAATTGGATTCTAGATTCAACCTCTTTTAAAAGCCTTCTTAATTGTCAATGTTTGCATTTTCCAAAGTCACTTCCATTTTACCTGACTGTCTGTGCCTGTGACTGTACCTGCGAGTGTGGAGTTTGAGCTCAGCAACCTGGAGAACTACATTGTAGCTACAAGGAGAGAGGGCTTCTGGCAGAAAAGGAATTTAATGAAGGGAAACCTTCAGAAGTCCCTCAGGGCCTGAGAAGTGGCCCACCAGTTGCAAGCCAGAGCACAGGAGGAGGCGGAGCAGGCTATGGAGGAACAAGATGATGACCTGGGCACATGGCCTGGACTGCAGCAGCTTGTAGAGGAGAAGGAAGACTTGCCCAAAGAAGAGAGAGGGGGCATTGTGTCTTCTGATAGTCTGTTCCCAAAGGAGCCAGAAGAGATGAAAGGGAGTTCAAACTGCAGCTTACTAAATTAACATTGGAGGCAGCAAAGTAGGAGGTTGCTTCTAAAAGGATACTTGAGGAAAGCAGATTGTCCCTGAGGAGAAGTGGGTCAATGAGGAGGCTGATGCTAAGAGGACAACAGAGGAGGTTGCCTGGGCCCATGAGGAAAAATAAGTTTGCCATGGAGGAGATGAGAATGCTCCATGAGCTAACTCTCAGTGAGTTCGACATCAGAGCCAAGCAAGTAGAGTCCAGCAGCAATAGTGGCAACGTAACCTCAGTGTCTACTGGAGAGGTGAGAGTCTGCATAGCTCAAGACCTGGTGCCCAGCTAGGAGGTGGGAGATTACATAGTTAAATGGTTACCTGCACTTGAGTTAGCCCTGGAATAAACAGGTACCCAGAGGGGGGCTGTTTTGCTTGCCAAATTTGGGTTGACCCCTTCAGAGGTACCACTTCCTGTTCAGGGACAGCCACAAACTCTGAAACCAGTCTTGGTTAGATTTCTTGTATTATTCATGTAAGGCACTGTGTGGCTAGATGAGGGGTAACAATGTTAATGGTTCTGTTTGGCTGTACAATCTGATTCTGAGAGAGCACATGCTCAATACCTATTATATGGAGCTCTACCAACACCTGGTTGACAGTAATCCCAGGACCTTATTAAGGAGGTAAACCTATGGATCAGCACCAGAGTGTATAAGAAGACATCTGAAGGGCAGATTCCCAAAAGGGTGGTAAAAGGGTGATCAGAGTCCCCGGCAGAAGAAATGAAGTGGGAAAGAAAAATAAAAGCAAGAGTTCTATCAAGGCTCACAAATCACTTCTCATTGAAAGGTAACGCAGACCCATTCTGCCAATAAAGCCAGGGCTTGCATACAAAGGCAGGTAGGTTTTTCTCCAAGTGCCAGAAGTGCTACAAGTTTGGGCACATGAAAGTGGATGCCAGGTGTCCCAAGAGGGCACAGTATGCCACTGTTGGGCATACATCCGTGTTGGCTGGTGTAGCGCTTGGGGAGGAGATTTTTGCAGTTAAAGTAGGGGAGAGAGCAGAGGTTACCCTAGTTTCCCTGGATGACAAGATGCTCCCCAAATTGTACATGCCTTTCAATACTTTCAAGTATAGGCAGTGGACCACCATCAATTGGCAGGGGGTGGAGGTTCTGAGTAGGATGAGAGCCAGCATGGCTGCTGTGAAGTGTCATCTGGTGTTAAGTAGTTCCTTAAAACATGCCCCAGACCTGCCTTTGCAGCCTATTAGCAGTTTTAAATGCCAATTCAACTTTGTAAATTAAACCCCTTGTGAGACCTAAAACATGCATCATCCCTAAAAGAGACCGTAAACAGCTCATAGGATAGGATGCATTGTATTGTATTTAAAACGTTGGATATGTACTTTTAAGTTTTACATGTCCTGGTAGCGAAAAACTCACAAATTTGTTTTTTTACAATTTTGAGTCTGCCTCTCCAATTGGATAGCATTGGGTTACCTTAATATATTTAATAAGTGTTGGAAAATGGGTTATTGGTAAGGGCAGGTAGGTACCTACACCTAGCAACAAGCCACTAACCTCCACCTAGGTACAGTTAGGTCTCAGTAAATTAATCCCAGCTCAACCCTTAGTAGCTTGGCAACGAGCGTCAAGGCTTAACTTAGGAGACAGTGTGTAAAGCATTCAAATATCACAAAACAGTAATTAAATAAAACACAGGAAACAGTTTAAAAATCCAAAACCAATTTATAAAAATAGTTTATATTTTTATCTTTAAAATGACACAAAAACGAATAAAATCGGATAAAGGGAACCGGAGATATGAATTTTTAAAGAATTATTATTTTTCTAGCGCTTAGAAACAAAAAGCGCCAATTGGGTCATCTGGTTGCACCTCGACCGGGGCAAAGTCAAAGTTTCAGGCCGACCGCGATGGAGCCCTGCGCGGCTACAAGTCGCGGGAGGCCTCGGTTAAAAAGTTACCTTCTGACTTAGTCTTTATTTTGAAGTTTTTCTTCACCGGGACGAACCTGCCAGTTGAATCCGACCTCCTGGAGCCCTTGTCCGGATACGCGATGTGGGTTTCCTCGGTGGAGATTTTTACCTTCGGACTTAGTCGTTTTTTCGAGATGAAAATCCTTCGACCGGGGTAAACCTGGATCTTGATCTGACGTCCGTGGAGCCCTTCTCGGATACGATGGCTGGGAGGTCCCGGTCAACTTTTTACCTTCGGACTTAGGCCCTCATTCCGACCCTGGCGGTTTCAAACCGTCAGGGTGGAGGACCGCGGGAGCACCGCCGACAGGCCGGCGGTGCTCCAATGGGCATTCCGACCGCGGCGGTAAAGCCGCGGTCGGACCGGCAACACTGGCGGTCTCCCCTAGGAGACCCATAGGAATCCTCCAAGGCGGCGCAGCTAGCTGCGCCGCCGAGGGGATTCCGACCCCCCCTACCGCCATCCAGTTCCCGGCGGTTCTCCCGCCGGGAACCGGATGGCGGTAGGGGGGGGTCGCGGGCCCCTGGGGGCCCCTGCAGTGCCCATGCCACTGGCATGGGCACTGCAGGGGCCCCCGTAAGAGGGCCCCTAAATGTATTTCACTGTCTGCTTCGCAGACAGTGAAATACGCGACGGGTGCAACTCCACCCGTCGCACAGCTTCCACTCCGCCGGCTCGATTCCGAGCCGGCTTCATCGTGGAAGCCTCTTTCCCGCTGGGCTGGCGGGCGGCCTGAAGGCGGCCGCCCGCCAGCCCAGCGGGAAAGTCAGAATCACCGCCGCGGTCTTTCGACCGCGGAACGGTATTCTGGCGGCCCCCGACAGGCCGGCGGCGACCGCCGCCGATCAATGTCGGAATGAGGGCCTTAGTCTCTTTTTCGGAGGTTTTTCTTTACCGGGACGAACCACCAAGTCAGGCCGGGTCGCGGTTGAGGCAAGCCGGCTACAATTTCCGCGGCGGGTCGGTCCCTCTCTGGAGTTTTTTTACAAAATTTTTCAAATCTTTTCCAAACTTCTGGGGCTTCACCCAGATGTTCATTTAAGGTTCTTTTGGGGTCCACAGCTCACCCCAAGGGTCCAGAAGTTCTGTGATGGTCCTTGGGGGGTGCGGACTTCAACTCCCAGAATGCACCTGGCACAATCTCCTTTTTGGCCACTGGACAGTGGTCAGCTGGTCACTTTTCAGGAGTTGGTGAAGGGGGACTCTGGATAGCATTTTTTCACCTGTAGCAAACAGGGAGTCCCTCCTTGAACCAGTTGAAGCCAGGCAAAGTCCTTCTTGTGGTGAAGCCCAAGTGTGCAGCTGGTGCAGTCCTTCTGAGTGCAGGTTCCAGGTGCAGGCCAGGGGTCCAGCAGGGCAGTCCTTCTTCTCCTTTAGTTCTTTTCTTCTTGAAATCTGGCAGGGATCTGAGGTGTGGGGGCAGGTCTGCCAGTTTTATCCTTGCTCCTGGGTGAAAAGCAGGGGGGTCCTGGTCCTCCAATCAGGTACAGGGTCGTCCCCCTGTGATGACCACTTCCTGGGAAGTGTGGCAAAAATCCATCCCAAAAGGCAACAGTCTCTAAAAATCCAACATGGCTGAATCTGATTTTTGGAGGTTACATCTGGCTGAGCCCACCCACTGGTGTGGCTAAAAATCATAAACACACCCCTCTCCTGCCCTCTCCTAATCTAATCAAGGGGGCACCTAGTTGTCTGGGGTTGCAGGATGTGGGGGTGTTGCCGGGTGCTCCAGATGTCCTTCTCTGCCTTTGAAGACCAGTTTGGCAGCCCTCCCCCTTCCTGCCTCACCATCTGCTGAGGGGAGATTCTCTCCCCCAAGCACATTCCTTTGTGTGAAGCCAGGCCACTTCACACCTCATCAAGGCAGCTTGGCAAAAGCTGCTGCAGGCTGGCCATTCAGAGCACAGCAGCAAAAACAATGCAGAGCTGAAATTGGCAACTTTTTAGGTAAAGTCTAAACTTTTTACCTGAACAAGTTATATTAAATCCAACAACTGGAAGTTGTGGGATTTATTACAACAATTAATTTGATACCAAATTCTTGGTATGCAACATTTAAGGAGACTTTAAAATTTAAAATAAAGTCTCCCCATTCTAGCCTATGAAGGCCATTTACTTCAATGAGGGAAAAACGAATGTGTCTGTTTTTACCTCACCAGGGCTTATAAATCTATTTTTATAAAGTCCCTGCTTATAGTTACATGGCACCCAGCCCTAGGGGCACATAGGGCACACCTTCGGGGTGACTTATATGTAAAAATAAGGTAGTTTAAGACTTTGGAAGTACTTTTAATTCCAAAGTCGAATTTGCATATAACTTTAATTTAAAAGCAGCCAGCAAGGCAGACTTGCTTTTAAAATGACACTGGGCACTTCAGCAGTGCACCTAGGTGTGCACCACCTATGCTGTGGTCCCTTAACCTACATGCCCTACCATATACTAGGGACTTATAGGTAGGTTAACTTAGCCAATTATAATTAGCCTAATTTGCATATCCATTTTACACAGAGCACTGGCCCTGGGACTGTTAAGCAGTACCCAGGGCACAGCCAAGAGTCAGTAACCACCAGTATCTATCCAAAAAGTGTGGGGGTGATCAGGCAAAAAAGGAGGACTTTCCTACAATAAGTGTTAACGTTTGTTTGGCAGCAGGTAGAAATGTCATGTTTATTGTCCAAGGGATTATAATGTAAAATCCTCTTTAATGGTAAAGTTGGATTTTAAGTCACAATTCTGACAATGCCACTTTTCGAAAGTTGGCATTTGCTTCTCCTGTTTAGTGCTGGCATCCTGTTTCTGGGTGAAGTGACTAGGTTTAGTTGGGAGTTGACCTCCATATATTCTTCCCAGACAGTTGTAGAATAGAGGGACTGGGTGTTGGCGGGATGGGTCTCCCAAGCACAGGGGACAGAGCTCAGCACAGCCCCACTTTCACTTTAAAGGCTGCCTTGCGCTCACACACAAAGTACTTCACACTATTTCATTGTGCCTGCAGACAGACTGGGACCAGAGCAGGGAGGCAGGAAATTCCAGACACTTCTGTGGAGGGGAAACTACTAAAGCTTCTTCCACCTCAAAGCTGGCACCATATATAAATATAGGAACTGCAGGCCCAATCTTCAGTTCACTTCTGGACCTGTGGAAGGATTCTTAGAGGATTGCTTTACTACCTGTGGCCTGATTTGTACTTCAGAGGACTGCCTTGCAGCACAAGGAGGACTGCTCTGCTGCTTCTAGCCTGCACTGTCCTTTCCAAGGGGTGCCTCACCAACCCTGGACCTTTGGAAGTTGTGCGGCACTAAAGGTGCCCAGATAGCCCAAACCGAAAGCTTTGGACTCATAAAGTGCTGTAATCACAACCTGCTTGCTGATCCACCCAACGTGGATCGCCGGTCAGCCTGACCCAGAGGCACCTACCCCTCTGTTCTTATTCACAACAGCAAATCCTGTTTAGCAGCTCCTCGCAGAAGGGATATCCGGCCTCGTGAGCTCTCGTCGGCTCCTGCCTGCAGCTTCGCCCTGCTGGAGATTTTCAACTTTCATAAAAGAGACTAAGTCCGATGTAGAAATCTTCATGGCAACAGCTCCACAACGAAAATGTCCCCTCCTCAGACTCCGCTGGCTGCCTTGGCCCGCTGAACTTTACCTTCTCATACATTTCTCTTCAAAGACTTGTTGAAGTCGAAAGGTAAGGGGAGATTCAGCCCAATCCCCTTTGTGTATCTGACCTGTACTTCATTGTGGTTGGCCATAACTTTTCATTTTGCCCCAGTCTCACGTGACTAGATGTCAGCTGTTGGCACTTCGATCTTTTAGGTGCTACTTTTCACTTTTAACTTTTATAGAAACATAAATCCAGTTCTACTGATTGGATTTTTGTTGTTTTGGTGTCAAAAAATTATTAATATGTTCTCTATTTTTCTAAATTAGTGTGGGATCTTTCTTGTGTTCTCACATTATTACTGTTTAAGTGCTGCATAAATAGTTTACACATTGCCTATAGGCTAAGCCGTACTGCTTAGTAACAATCCACCAGACATTTAAGCACAGGTTAATTTTGTGACTTTTTGTGGTTCACCCTGGCAAGGATTGGGGCTGTTCCTAGAGTAAGGTTTCACACTCTCAACCAACAACCCAGTTTCTCACACTGTTTGAATTCAGAGTTGTTTCCCAAAGAGTTGAGTCTCTTTTTCTTCCTTCACCAGAGGGCAAAGGTTTTTCCTGTACTTCCAAGATCTCTGTGATGTTGTTTGTTATCTTTTCTTATCATGGGCATCCACATTGTTGCTTTTAATGTCTGTATGAATTTTTCCACTTGTCTATTTTTCGGATGATAATATATAGAGGAATGCATGATATTCCATCACGCTTCTACAAAACTTCAGATGTGCGTTTTGAGCCATTGTTATTTAACAAGTTCATTAATAGTAATTCCACTTGCCCTGTGGTAGCGATTTCCCTCGATCTACACTATTTTTGGTAACAGAAGGGTATCTGGCCCCATTCTAGACACTGCAAAGTTCAATTGGCATGTCTGAAAGCAATCCAGTTGCGTACTCTCTTAATTGCTACTAGACTCTCATCGTGGGGTACTGTGATATGAAATAATGTTATCTGAAGTTCATTACAGTGGCTGCCAGCCTTATTGGTTGCGTCCACTGACAACCCTAGATAGAAAGCTTAAATAAGTTACGCTTAATTTTTCATCCATGGAAGTTAGCATGCACAAGACCAATAGGAACAGAAGCGGCCTTCACAAGGCCAAGCAGCATCCTAAAGTTTAATAAAAGAAGTGTAATATTTTATAAGTTGGACCCTTCTGTTGCAATTTTCCATTCATTTCACTTAGTAATACATCTTCGCTTCCTAAAATACAATCGTCGTTTGTCCACTGTGTTGTCCTTTTGCTTAGTGTTGTGATTTAGCATAAGTAATGTTTTGTATAAAATGTACATTCTCTATTTTCCCTCTTCCTTTCATTGTGTAACCACCTGCCCGTAGGGATTCAAGTGTACCATTCCATTCCTCCCCATTTTCCCCTTCTCTTCCCAGTTGGTTCCTACCAGCATTCTATTAGCGTTGCTGTGACAGTTGACAGGAGTGAGGAGAAATGCTTCCTACCGGTTGTGGCTGGAGGCAGTTGTTAATTCATCTTGCCAATAAATTATTACTTAAAGAACATTATCGGAGCTAAGGAACATTTATAATACTTACATCAGTAGATATACTGTATGTATGTTGGTTATAATTGGATATGTATAAAATATATCTGGAAAGATAGTTTTGGTTATATTTTCATAACATTAGAATTTTTTGGATAAAACAATTTTTATTAGTTTTCATTTGAGCGAACAAAGTAGGAAATTAAAGAGTAAAACTAATGCTGCACACAACTTCAGCATACACTTTACATCATGTTATGTTCAAGACTACAGATGCTCCTACTAGCTGCTTGCCAATTCGAGTATCCCTTCACATCCCCATAGCAGCCATCACCTGTTAGGATGCTATTGGTTTACTCATAATTAGTTCAAACTATAATGTTGAAGCCCTGCTCCTATATTTTCTTGTGCTTCTTAGGTCTACCTCTGATTTGGCTACACCTTGCTCTAAATACGCACGTGTCCATCACGTTTGCCATACTGGTTTCAGTGTGGTGTTTTTACTATCAGGCAGTATTCATTTGTCATTATTCATCTGTATCTTCCATGCACCTCCTCATCTCATATCCCAGAATTGCTGTCTGTACCGAGAGTGTATTGGGTAGCTTCAGGACCTGCCTATTTTCAGTACTTTCCGTTTGTCTTAAAATGGGTACTTGCTCACCGTTTAAACAGACTGAAGCCATCTATATAATCCCTTGTGTTGAAGGGGCAAATGGCACACTTATACTGATATCAGTATCCCTAACGATCTGTGGCACTTGCCATAACAGTTTACTGCTAGATACTCAGGCTGCTGCTTAATGCAGCAGACGTCTGTCTAATAAACAGGTCTAAAAAACAACCATGACAGCATTAGAGAATCTACTCGTAAAATTGTATTGTTAATTAGAACTAGTAACTGTAACTTCCATCAACCCAGGATAATGACCGGCCTGATTTCAACTTAGGTAATAATGTCTAAGGGATTTCGTGCTTGATTACCCCATAGTGAATGAATGTGGGAAGATGAGCATTTCTTGACAGATTGTTAGTCCTTCTAAGTGTTGCATAATGTAAGATTGTTAAGTGACTGCTTTTCATCTTAGAGGCCTGCAAAAATGGCATTCCAATCTAGAGCCAGCTCAAGTCTTTTCAACTGTTTATGGTCCATGGCGAACACTGGATTGTGATCAGCGGTTTTAAAGTACTATTTCATTTACAAAGCCTGATGGTCTTGTTTGAGGGTCAACTAGATTCTCTGTGTGACCCGGGCTCAATTTTTTTCCTTCAATCTTCAGGTCACCGCTGATCACAAAAGCCTCAAACATACAAAGCTGGAACTGAATACCCATGTTTGGAGCATGCGTAGCTGTACATACATATGCTGTGCTTACTCTTGATATCTAGTGTTGGGCTCAGATGTGCGCAATGTGTTTTTGTTCAAAGAAGTAATTTCGAGTCACAAGGTGTAGTGACTCCCATCTATTGTAGACAAAGTGCATGGGCACGTGTCTACGGGAGCTCCAGTTCAATGCCACACATTCTTGCTGGGCCTTTGGCATTGTCCGTCATTGGTCCAAACAATCCCACTGTTCTTTGGTCTGCACTGTCGGTGTTGCTTCGACTCTGTCTCGCGTTCAACAAAATCTCCACTTCAGGGCTCTGCCCTTCACTACTAGTTTAACTTCAGCAGCCGAGAATGTCTATGTGATGGAACAAACTCCTTTTCGATACTGGCCAACTTGCCACACCAAGCTTCCAAGGACTGATTTGCACGAAGTCTGTAACCTGTGCCTGCCTCCAGATCACCAAAAAGAATCCTGTGTTGTGTGTCTTGTGTTCCGCAACAGATAGATGCTTCAGGACTGAGGAGCACAATGCATTTCCCCAGCTTCAATGGCACAGCACAGAGGACACCCGGATATTTTCAGTGAAGGGGAGGGAGAAGCCATGCAGCACCCAAGTGAGCCTGGCACGGAAATCATAGAGGTGTTCTCATAGGAGGATTGCTGACTAAGAGTCTGAAGTCGAGACTGAAGGGACCCTTCTGGGGCAACGCCAGTTACAAAGAACCGCAGTGAATAGCGCTATCTCTCATCACTCAGAGTCACCAGTCTCGAACTCCTGGGCCTCATCTGAAGGCTTCTGGCCGCAACTGCCTAAGAACCAGGATTGGCACAAAACTACAGAACTGGACCCGATGTCCTCGATACCTTTTCAGACAAAGTCCACTTCGAAGCCTCACCCCTCAATGTAGACTGCCTCTTCAGCGCCGGATCTGAAGATGCCCTTTTGGCTGCACTCGGTGTCTAAATCTTCTGTGCCGAAATCCACCTTGGGGCATTCTTGGCACTGAACTGCTTCAGCTCCGTTCATACCATCATTGGATAAAAGTGACCAGCCTATCCTTCAGTGGCTTCAAGGACACCTCCACGCCAGACAGCAGAGGATTCACATACAACTGGGCAAGGGTTAGATCATGGCTAAACCTGTCCAGATACAGAAGGACTCTGTCCATCACAAGAAGACTTACTTTGGAGGAGACCCTCAACCCTTCTTTGGAGCCATTGCCCAAAAAGCCTCTGTGCCACCACAGAAGCACCACTCCTTCAGTCCCTGGTCCTTCCAAGCCTCCTCCCACCTTCTCCTCTATCCCTACCTCCTTTTCCTCCTCCATCCCTTTCTAGTACTACCTCCCCTTTGTGGCCTCTGGAGTCTGAGTCACACACACATTCCACACAGGGATATTATCATTCAGTGGGTGGGGGACAGTCCAGGATCACCCAATGGCCCATATGACCCGCCATATGATCCCCAGGCTTCTGACCCTTGGGATCCCCCAGCTCACCTTGACCCAGGTTTGTACCCGGCCAAACCATCTCCCCGTGACGACATAACCTCATACCATGTGGTACTACACAGGTCAGCAGCTTTTCATGAGGTTGAACTGCATGTTCAACCTGAGGAGAATGATTTCCTTCTAGAAACCCCTCTTCTCCACTCAAAGGTACCTCCAATACCTACCCATGTTGAAAGGCTTGCTAAAACCTGCTTGAGTATTTGTCCCACCCTTTGTGTGACAAGGCACAAAATGACCCTCAGTCTGCCACTCCAGACTGGAATGACAGTGGTGGCACTGTCAGTTCCCCTTTTCCATTTAAACCCATGGCAAAGCCACCCTATCCTTTAACATTATATATAAATATCCCCTAAGGAGGGCCTATGGAGTCAAATGGCAGGAGCTGTATTTTGTGAAATAAGGCATGTGTTTTACAAAATGTTTTAATAGCAACACTTCCAAATTGTCATTTTGCAGTGGGGAAAGTTGGTAGCCCATTGGCTAATGCAAAGTTACCAGGTGGCATCCCAACCTGGCTAAACTTTGACTGGGACTACCAAGGTGGGTCATGTCAGGTATCAAACCAATTGTGGCACAACATGCGACTTGATGGCCAAGTCAAAATTAATGTCATTTTTACAGGTAAGCAACTTTCACAAAGTTGCCACTTTGTGCCCCAGCTAGTCCAATGGCTTTACAAAGGCACTTACATACAGACATCTTTCTGCCCACCTGGAGAGGCATGTGAACGACTTCCAGGCCAGGAAAAAGGGCTTCTGCTGCACTGGAAGTTTTGACCTCCTTCACAGGATGCCTGCCCAGGGTGTTAGTCCGCAATGCGAGCTTCAAAGGTGAAGCTGCCTCTGAAGGGCAGCTGTGAGACCACTTTCCGGCAGGATACCTTTCATTTCCTGCAGACAGAGTAGAGCCAGGGACAGAGAACGGAAAACCAGTTAAACAAACCGTTTTTTCCAGGGGCGTGTAGCCCCATGCTAGCCACACCTCTGGGGGTGGCCTACCAAGATCTTTACAGCCACGAACGGATTGTTCCATGTCGGTTGTGACTGGAATGTTGCACTCTCGGATAGCCAGCTAACACACATCCTAGGAACTGTCTCACCTGAGAGCAGGGGACCAAATAGCCCATTTTTTTTGTGACTGCGTTTGTCCCCTTGGGGCGCTTGACTGGGATATAATTGCCACCCTTTGCCCCGAGACCTCAGTACTCGCCAGGACCTGGAAGGAGGACAAGAAGACGGCCACTTTGTACCTGTTGGAAGCGCACAGAGAGGCTGTGATTCTGAAGCGACTGCACCTGCTGCACTTTGGGCTAGTAGTGTTTGGACCTTGTTATGCATCCTTAGCTTGGAGAAACACTGATTCCCCAGTCTGTAGCAGAGACTCCAAGGTTCTGTTGGTTGCCCCCCCGCCCCCCCAAGAACAGCACTTGGGACATTAAAGCTGCAGAAGACCAAGTTGCATCTCTGGTAACCACTGCAGAAGTCTTGCTGCAATCGGATGCCTGGCATCCCCAAGACAATTTGAAGATAGCCAAAAGCTGCACCCATGTCTACTGGGCTTGTGGGTTTTGGGTATGACCGGATTCGTCACTCGAGAAGGACACCAGCCTCCATCAAAGATTTGCACCATGACCGCTGTGTTGCAAAAGCACAATTTCTGCACCTGTAGCCTTTGGAACCCTCCAAATAGGACTTTGTGGGACCCCAGAATCTGTGACCAGAGTCGTCCCCACTAACCTGTGGTGACTGGACTTCACCCCTGTGGACTGCACGGCATCTAGAAAATCCTTAAGTATCTTTGAGCCTGCATCCCTCAGCATCAGGACCAATCCATTATCATCTAAGGTGGTCATCCTGTAATGTTGGATCTTGATCTTGTGATAAGGTAACTGTCCAAAGTATCCTCTCTGGTCCCCAGGACCTCTGTCCTGCTGGACTTGGTCACCAAACTCGGGAGTTGCCTAACTAACTTTTTCGATCTTTCAAAAGTCTCTTACATTTTTCTTTTACCATTGCTTGTTTGCGGTTGATGCTAAAGTTATTTATTCCTTTCAAAATCTATATCTCCAGAACCCTCTGGTGGATTTTGATGATCAAGGTCTCTAAGAATACATACAAAGCTAATATATTTTTCTAACCTGGTGCTGTTTCTTTCGTGTCGTGTGACTTTTTTATTCTGTTGTTTGGTGTTGGTAAATGCTTTACATGTTGTTCCTTTGCTAAGTCTTACTGCGCCCAGCCACAGCTACCCATGGTTGAGCTTAAGGTTGAGTAAATGCACCTGACTGGATCCAAGGTGGTATTTGTGAGTATACTGCAGGGGAGTGCTACCCATCAGTACCATATAGTGCACCTCAATTGCTCACAACAGCTTAATACAAGAAAGAATGAACACTTACACCAACCCCACTTAAACGATTTCTCTACTTACATGTGCCTTCCATGTTGACATTGTCAATAAAGAGCAAATCATTAGCGATAATATCAGTTCAAACTTGACCTCCTGTGAAGAAGTAATAAAACCTAGAATTCCTTCTCTCCCGTTAGCAGAGACTAACTCCCCAAGACATTAAAGCACATGAAGCTACGAACTACTACTTTGGTACACTAGAAGAGCCTTTTCAAACATGCCTGGCTCATTTCGAACAACAATTCCCTCACATAATGAGCCTTCCTGGAACTGTTAAGAAAGGAATAAATTAGACCCATTCCAAAAAAGCAATCTGCTTTCCTACTATCTCAAGCTTACCTTGTCGTGGGAAAACAATGAACAGGTGTGACCCAATTCAACTAATATCCTTCCTCAACCAGACACATCTGCTAACAGAGTACCAATCCTGCTTCCTTACTGGGTACGACACTAAACAGTCTCTTTCTCAAAATTCTGGACGACATTTACCATATCTTAGTCTTCCTTGATCTCTCTGCAGTTGCACATTTGATCCGTAAAGAACTGTTTCAAACTGATTTTTCTAAGTAATTGGTTACATTATGTTCACAAAGCGAACATCTAAGGCTCTTATTAATTTTGTTTTCATTATCCATAGTTATTGTAGTTCGAATAAGTTAAACACCAGGGTGTCTACTCGTTGTATCTTCCTCCGTTGACTGCAGCAGTTATTGTATGTTGAGCAAGTAAACTACGATTGTTTTCCACCTTTTGTATTCTCTCCCTTGACTGCATGTTTTATTATCAGAAATGTGTTGAAATGTCGGTTGCCCCTTGAATGCCCTTGGCTTCTGCTCCTTCCTGAAAAGGTCTGTTTGGAACATACGGTTCCCTAATGTTATTAAAGGATATCCTTTACTGTACTTAAGTCAAAGTTTATGAAGTGGTCATTTCGTCACTTAAATTGAAGGCATTCATCTCTTCAGTGCATGTTTCTTTGGCATTTGTGTAGGTGACACTCTGCTCCTCTACTGGATTTCCATAATATTTATTTGAAATGTCAAGGTTTGTGGTTTCTTTGGAGAGCATAGCTACATAGTTCTATAGTTCAACATTTTTCTTAGTGAGGATGCTTTAAGAGACCATCACTCGCTATGATGTCTTTTAAGGTTCTTGGATTGCTGCCAACAAAGCATCGAATAATTGCTCTGTTTTGTTAATCAGAAACATTAACTAGTCTTTGGTACTTTTGTTTGGGCTATTACTCCTTGACTTTCTTAATTCAGTATTAGCTCGGAATGTCTTCAGCTTTATTTGAATCATCCGGCCCTCTGGTACTGATTTTCCTATTTTTATTGGTAGGCATGTGTTTCCATTCTTTAACTCCTATGAATGGTGCATTTTAGGTCACTGTTTCTAAGTAAAGAGGATGCTGCTAAAATGTCTTCAATTTGGCTATCTATTAATGATGAAAAATTGTGTTCCATGGTAGTAGAGACTACTACAAACAGTTGTATTTGTGACAATGCCAGGGAACAGTCACAGCATATTAATGGGTTGTGTGCGAGTCATTCCACTTGAGAACAGCCCTTGTGTTGTTGTCAAATGCATGACAGCTGTGAGTCCTATAGCTAGTTTGCTGCCAGTTGTTACTGTGACTTGGAGATAAGTTCAGTGGGGGTTTACCTAAAAAGCTTTCTTTGAGTGTACACAGCAAACAACATATGTTTTTTGTGGCGAACACAGTTTCAATTGACTATTTTTGTCTAATGGTGCCCCAGCTTAGATTACACCTACTTAATGCTGGGGATAAGTCGTTCTGGCCTCTGAATAGACCCGCCAGGGAACAGTCACAGCATATTAATGGGTTGTGTGCGAGTCATTCCACTTGAGAACAGCCCTTGTGTTGTTGTCAAATGCATGACAGCTGTGAGTCCTATAGCTAGTTTGCTGCTAGTTGTTACTGTGACTCGGAGATAAGTTCAATGGGGGTTTACCTAAAAAGCTTTCTTTGAGTGTACACAGCAAACAACATATGTTTTTTGTGGCGAACACAGTTTCAATTGACTATTTTTGTCTAATGGTGCCCCCAGCTTAGATTACACCTACTTAATGCTGGGGATAAATCGTTCTGGCCTCTGAATAGACCCTTCAGGAGCCAAATGTACTCCTGATAGAGACGCATGTTTTAAAAAAAAACAAAAAAACTGTGGACCTCCCTCACAAACTGAGAAGAATGATTGGTTAATCTAAAATACAAGGCTTAGGTTCCCTCCATAGACTGAATATGCAGCACAGTTCTTATAAAGAAGCCTGTACTTAAAAAACGATATGTTGGAAAATTTGGCCAGAAAGTACTTTGGGACATGTTTGACTCATGCATTTTTGTTGTCTCTGCTGTGGTTTTTCTGTCCATTCCCTGAGTTGTAATAAGACCACATGTTAGGAATACATGATTGTCTGAATTTAGGAGTATAAATACGCATCACTTCTTTTGCATTGTTTGAGTCTTATTGTTATGTGTACAGCACTACGCATATTTGTTTTATGTTTTGAAGAACTTTGCATGGCAGAGTATCTACCTGCCGATACCAGTGATAGCCACAGGAGTTGTGATTCCATGTATGCCATTGCAAGGCAGGTGTTGTAGTTCTGGGTCACCTTGCGCAGGCACAAGTTGATCAGGTGATCACATAGGTCAAACTTGATTAAAATGGTGCCTTGACCAGATCTCTGATGAGAACTCCTGGGGGATGGTAGCAGAATGCTTAGGCCTCGGTGAGAAGAGCAACAAACTATAGTGCACAAGTCAAGAGCGGGCAAATGCCACAGACTGACTGTGTCTGCAGAATTAAAAAAAGGTTATTTGTGGGCCTGTGTACCAGGAAGATACGTGACTTAGACTAGTTGGTGTGTTGTCTACCCATAGACCAATCTGAAGAGGTAGGTCACTAGTCCCTTGTTGAAATCTCCTTTCGTTCTCAGATCGCTGTTAAGTGTGGCACTTTGTACATGAAGGGGTTTTTATTAAATTAATGCTGAGTTTATTTTGAGTTTCTGGTTCAGACTTCTGACTAGATGGGAACTCAGAAAGGTATCCCGGGTTGTGCTGTAACGCGCCTTGAAGGTAAGACCTAGACGTTTGCCTCTCCCACAAGGATGACGCGTTCATTCCATGCACCCTAGTTGTACAGAGATTCACCTTGCTTTAGCCTCAACTCTGGTCACATGGAAAACCATCTAACTGGTCTGGGTTTTAAGAAATGCCGGTGGAAGGCAGTTAAGGGAGACGCTGATTATTAGAAGACTTTCCATGTTGTTTTAGCTTTAATGCAGTTTGCAGTACATCTATATAGTACTGTGGTATAATGCCTTCGCAATAGCAAGCGTACATGGGGTGTTCATAAAGTACTGCTTCTATTTTGGCTTTGACCCGTTTGATATATTTTTTGTATAATCTTTCTCTGTGTTGCTTCCGGCAACGGAGGTCACTTGGATAGTAATTGAATTACTTTCTACTTTAGATAAGTGATCGAGGTGGCGGGGTTCCCCTGCGGAAAATAGATCGTTTATTCAATTACATGTACTCAACTGCACCCAGGCCAAGTTTGGAACCATCACGAGCTGCACCTTTGGTAAGAGCGTTTGCAAAAAGTTCTCAGTTGCAGTTATAATCTGGCATGTTAATTATCTTGTAAGGCTGTATTATTTTGCATCCTTTCACACAGATATTGATGTCTTATGGGTCAGTACCTGAATCGTGTCCAGCAATCATTGCAGATGTTCTCCCTTATTGTAAAGTCATATTAAGTTATGTTAACATGTTATTATTCATTTTGGCTTGCACATTTGCAACATTATAGTTTTTAAGTACATCTCCAAGGCTAAAATGCATGTGCATTGATTATGATATAAGTAAATCTTAAGCAAAAGGTACAGCGACACATAAGGTATTGGTTAGTCAGATTGACATTAATCACTTTAGTTGCCCCCATCCACTTCCAAACTGCTGTAGGAAGTTGGCCAAATATATATATTAGCAGTGAAGTGTTCTGTTGGCATACGTGACTATATTATACTCAGCTGGAGACATTTGGGAGTCAAATCACTGTTTACGCATTTCTGATCAGTTGGTGCTCCAGAAAATATTTTTAGTGAGGACAGGGTCCGAAGTAGCTTTCACCTTATTTTCAGTACTACCAAAAACTGTTATATTGTTTTTCTCTCATTTTAAAGCTGACTAACATTTAGAGTCTGATGGTAAACCACTATAAGTCCGCTATTATTTTATGAATCACTTCTTACAATTGTCCTCCTACAATATGTTTTTCAGTTTTAGAGCACTTTATTTGATTAGTTACTTAGGTTGACAGCAAACACTGTTGATTAGAAATTTCAGCATTTGGGTGAACACATCATTTAACCCCTTGGCTGCCAGGCCTTTTCCCCCCTCTGGTGCCAGGCCTTTTTTTGTCTATTTGGGTCAGTTCGGTCTTAGGCCCTCATAACTTTTTGTCCGTATAAGCTATCCACGCCAAGTTTGCGTCCTTTTTTTCCAACATCCTAGGGATTCTAGAGGTACCCAGCGTTTGTGGGTTCCACTGGAGGAGACTAAGAAATTAGCCAAAATATAGCAACATTTTTGTTTTTTTATTTAAATGGGGAAAAAGGGCTGCAGAAAAAGGCTTGTGTTTTTCTCCCTGGAAATGGCATCAACAAAGGGTTTCTGGTGTTAAAATCACCATCTTCCCAGCTTTCAGGAACAGGCATACTTGAATCAGAAAACCACATTTTTCAATACAATTTTGGCATTTTACTGGGACATACCCATTTTTACTATTTTGTTGTGCTTTTTAGCCTCCTTCCAGTTAGTGACAGAAATAGGTATGAAACCAAAGCTGGATCCCGGGAAGCTAAACATTTCTGAAAAGTAGACACAATTCTGAATTCAGCAAGGGGTCATTTGTGTGGACCCTACAAGGTTTTCCTACAGAAAATAACACCTAAATTAAAAGAATATTGACATTGAGGTGAAAAAAACAGCTATTTCTCTCCACGTTGTGATCTGTTACTTTTTCCCGCCATGTCCGATTTTCAAAAGCAATATACCTTTATGTCTACTGGACTCTTCTGGTTGCAGGGATATATAGGGCTTGTAGTTTCATCAAGCTTCCTAGGGACCCAGAGCCAATAAATGAGCTGCACCTTGCAATGGGTTTTCATTGTATACCGGGTAGACAGTAATTCATTTGGTGAAATAAAAAGAGTGAAAAATAGGTATCAAGGAAACCTTTGTATTTCCAAAATGGGCACAGGATAAGGTGTTGAGAACCATTGGTTATTTGCACATCTCTGAATTCCGGGGTCCCAATACTAGCATGTGAATTACAGGAAATTTCTCAAATAGACGTCTTTTTCACACTGTCTTACACATGGAAGGAAAAATGTAGAGAAAGACAAGGGGCAATAACACTTGTTCTTCTATTCTGTGTTCCCCCAAGTCTCCCGATAAAAATGGTACCTCACTTGCGTGGGTAGGCATAATGCCTGCGACGGGAAATGCAACATGGACACATCACATTTTTACATTGAAATCTGACGTGTTCTTTGGAAAGTGCCTAGTTGTGTATTTTGGCCTCTAGCTCAGCTGGCACCTAGGGAAACCTACCAAACCTGTGCATTTTTTAAAACTAGACACCCAGGGGAATTCAGGATGGGGTGACTTGGGGGGATCTCACCAGGTTCTGTTACGCAGAATCCTTTGCAAACCTCAAGATTTGGCCAAAAGCACTTTTTCCTCACATTTTGGTGACAGAAAGTTCTGGACTCTGAGAGGAGCCACAAATTTCCTTCCACCCAGCGTTCCCCTAAGTCTCCCAATAAAATGGTACCTCACTTGTGTGGGTAGGCCTAGTGCCTGTGAAAGAAAATGCCCCAAAACACAATGTGGATAGATCAAAATGATCAAATACAAAACTACCTGTTTTTGAAGGGGCGGGGGGGGGGGAACACCTGCGTTTGTGGTCCTGGGCTCAGCAGCCATATAGGGAATCCTACCAAACATTTCTGAAAACTAGACACCCAAGGGAGTCCAGGGAGATGTGACTTGCCTTTATCCCCCAGTGTTTTCTTACCCTGAATCCTCAACTAACCTCAAATTTAGCTAATAAATCAAACTTTTCCCACATTTCTGTGTGGGATCATCGCACTGGGACAAATTTAAGTGCCTGTGACAGGGAAGAGCCAAAACATATTGAACTTGAGGGGGAACCAAAGTGGGTCCAAACGGGCAGTTTGGATAAAAACATTTTTAGGCTGACAAGTGTTGCCGAATTTTATCGGTATAGATGCGACAATGCTGGGTGGTAGGAATTTTGTGGATTCCTGCAGATTCTGGAAGGTTCCATCACAAAAGTGGGACAAATGTGTGATTTCCAGCAAAGTTGGTGGTTTGCAGGGCATTGAGAGTAAGGAAATGATGCAGGGTGCATGTGAAGCACCCAGATGTTTAGCTTTCAGATGCGTCTACGTCTTGTGGATTTTTCTACATGGCAGCGTCCCAAAAGTGCAGCCCTCACCATTCCAACTGGTACGATTTTGAGAGTTAGACAAGCTCTCATGGCCCAAATGTTAAACCAAAACCCAGAATAATCAAAGTCCTCTTGCTTGCCGTGCTATAACATGTTTTAGTGTACAGGGGAGAGCTGAAAGACTGTTACCCCCTTCAGTTGGGGTGGGGGCATAACCATGCCCATAGTGGTTGGTAGCCACCACCCCACTTTTTTTTTCTTTAATTCCCTAGCATCTAGTAGGCTTTCTGCTTCCCCTCCCCACCCCCCCCCCCCCCCCCCCCCCCCCAGGGAGTGCATCAGGGGCAATTGCCCCATTTGCCCACCGGTGGTCAGAACAACTTTGGCCCCATTTATTTGGGGTTGGGGTTTGACCAAACCCCCACCCTCTTTTTTTGAAAAAAAAATCTTCTCTGGTGTGTGTTCTGCCCCGGCCTTCCAAAAATAGGCCGATCTGTCTCTATGGGGGGGGCAGCTATGGCCAACAGTAATGTGCCCCATGGGGAGCGACCCTTGCCCAAGGGGCTACCCCACCCAAAAAAAACACACACAACAATCCATGGTGCCAAAAGTGGTTTCTCCCCCCCCCGCCCCAGGGGCAGATCGGCCTCATAGAAATAGGCCATTTCTGTCTCCAATGGGGGCAGAAATGGGCTAAAATAAATCCCATCCCCACCCCCCTTGGGTGCGACCCTTGCTTGAAATTGGTGCAAAAAAATCCCTGGTGCCTAGTGGTTTCTGCCACCCCTGGGGGCTGATCGGCCTAATAAAAATAGGAACAGTTCTATTGGTTGGAGTGAGGCCCTGAGCCAGTCCTCCAGTAATAGTTCTGTTGTGAACGCCTCTGCACTCTGCATGTACCCCAAAACCAGAGACTACTTCTCCATGCCCTGCCCCTCGCATCCTCCATGCGAGCATCTAGGTGCACAGTCCTGTCATGCGCAACGCCTCCAGCTCTGCCATGATTCCCAGGACTGTTCGTCCCATCTCTAGGGAGCGCTCGCTCACAGTCCGCCCTGAGAAGGTTCTCATCCATAGACAAGGAATCTATTTTTTTGCTCCAGAGTTTGCTGTAGTTCGGCTATAGCTGTCAGTACCAGACCATTGGAACCATTGCTTTGCTGTTTTTGCGTGCAGTCTCGTTGTAGCTCTCCTGCCAAGGTGGCGCGCCACCAGGCTTTGTGTAGTGATCCATCTTGGTCTGGTGGCTTGCACAGGAAGCCCTGTCACGCCCCATTGCTTTGCCACTCCAGACAATCCATGCATGTGTTGCAGCTGGTCAACAAGGCCTCAACAACTGGCGTCCAGCCCATGGCAAAATTTACAACTGGAGTCAGTGAGGGTGTGCCGCACAGTGGCAATCCAGGCAGCTAACAATGTCTCTTCACCTCCCTGCGGGTATGTGGGCCAGCCCTGATGGCCGTCAGGGCCTCAGACGAGGCCTTGTTACAGCACCAACGTCTGAGGTGTCCAGAAGGGGATGTTGACCTCTCAATAAAAAGCTTAGGGGCAAGGATGCATTTCACCTCTCTTCGGCTAACCTCATATTTGACTCGTAGGGGTACGGGGACAGCTCTGCTACCCCCTTGCCTCCCCGCCACAGGTCACAGCTCACGGGGCAGACACCAGATGCTGCACCTGGCTGGGGCACCGCTGCAGACCCAGGAGGCGACTGGCTCGAGGAGCAAACTGGAGCGGCAATGCTGCACCACCAGTTGAGGCTGCACTTAGATTCCAGGTGGATCAGTCCCTTCTGCAGCATAGGCTGCACTATTCTGCAGCTCTAGGAGGCAAGGAACAGCCTCAGCACCCCCTCACATGCCCATCAGAGGTCACGGCACTCGGGTCGACCACTGGAGGTGCTGACCAACCAGGGCACCGCCACTAGCCCAGGATGCCACTTACCTCAGGATCCCTGCAGTACGGCAGCTGCATCAAGGGCGCACTGCAACAGTAGGCCCAACCCACCTCCAGTCAGCTCAGCTCAAGGCCTCTGCAGGTATCAGCACTTTGTCCAGTGCATGGGAGCACCCGATCTTCGACCACTCGTCACAGGATTATGTCAGATGAGGCAGGGTGTCCAGCGGAGTCAGAATCAGAGCGATTGGTCAGCCATCTTGCGCGGCCATGCCCCCACAGAACTTTTTTATGATGAGAATCCTCACCCACCCTGAAGCGGCATGCTTCATCAAAGGGTTACTCCTTACACCACAATAACCGGTTGTGGTGTGGGCTACAACTCCTAAAATAGCATGAGCTCTTGGATGTTCAAAGCTTCCATATTAGAGTCTGAAGTGTGGGTGAGCAAAGCAGAGTGTAAAAGATATAGTGCGAGAAAATCTAAACTGCTGCTTGGTCAGGCCTACCAATTTAGATTATTTCTGCCAGGGACAGTATTAAAAACAATAAAGGAGGGGACTCAATCCTGACTATTTCAAATAGGTCAACATATTTCTGTCCTAAATTTAATCTGAAAGAGGTGCAAGGCGCATTTGTCAGGACCTAGTAGAGTTACTCTGCTCTGACCTAGTAGTCACTCTGCTATAAAGGGCAAGATCAGAAATATGAAGAGAAAGATACTAGTACTAGAGGGCAGGGAGGGATCCACCTCGGAAGTATTCAATGTGGTCAAATTTATTGCCTCTGTTCGAGGCTCCCCCGGCAAGTGGCAGCACATGTGAGGCTGTTTCTTGCCAGACCTCGCCGCCCATTCCTCCAGAGGACATTCATAAAGAAAGATAGCACAAAGCTAAAATCTCATTGAAATATTATTATTGCAAAGGAGTATGAGAAGGAGGAAGCAACAGGATAATTGATGAAATGTTCAATCAAACAGAAAACTATAGGGATGGGATAGATCGAATATTGCATCCAGACTGTAATGCAATTATGATGAGTCTGGAAGTGATTGGTCCGTTTTTGTTGTAAGCAGAGTGTGGAAAATAACTGTCAGCTACAGAATGGTCCACAGAGACTGGATTTATTAGACTTTTTTCTTTTGCAGCTCCTCTCCCTGACATTTGTCTAGAAGCAGCTGCTTTATTGATAACCTCCTTTATGGGGATGATATTAGCAATCTGATATCATTTGGAAGCCATCATGTGAAGATGGGCGCCCTACCAAGTTTTAGTCAGCATTTGCAAAACATTTAGCACCCCAATTAGTGGAATTGATATCTCATATTAGGAAAGGCAGATAGGTCTCACCCTCACTCCATAATGGTGCATGTATCAGTTTTTTAAAGCACGTGAGCACAAGATGCAAAATATTTTATATCAGACAACACAATATACATTATTTGGAGGATATAAAAACTGGAGGGTTATTTAAAGCAACAAAGGAAGTTTTTCCTGGTATGATCACAAATGGTTGTTTGTGGGGTTCCAAGCGATATCTAGGCATGTATTTGTCCGAAAATGTTATTTTAATGACCGCTATCACCTTACTTATATCATGCTTCATAAGAAAGTTGCATTATTATTGGAAATATGAAGTAGCCTCCTATTAATAATCAAGTGCCAGATAGCTTTAATAAAAATGTCAGTATTATATTTGTGGTGTTTTTGTTTTTAGCCCTACTATGCATCATGTATGCATTTTTTTCCAGGAGGTTAATAGCCTTTTTCCAGCTTTATTTGGACCAACATGCCTCCTAGACCCATCCTTCAACAACATTATTTTGCTGAAAGAGAAGGGCGCTTCAGCACTACCTTAACTGTATTATCAAGGTGATTTTGCTTTGTGTGGTTAAAAATTGCATCCAGAGATGCCAATCATTTAATGATAACTCATTGATAGGATGTATGTTGTCATAAATAGTCCCAGATTGCCCCTATATCTTGTGACCTCCGAGTCTCAAAAACTATGGTATAAGACCATTCAAACGTCTTTTTAGTGAAAAAAACAGGTTTATTTTACATGTATATTAGCTGTAAATGCTCAAACTAGCTTGATTGATTGTCAGGCATTATTTTCTTTTTTTAGCAAACCCAGTGTAAATCAATGGTGAGGCAAGGTTTCTCACTATGTCTGTTTTTTCAGGGTACACAACTTAAGCCACTTGTCTGGTTTCAGCTACTAGCTACTGAAGCATCGGGATGGTTTCAGCTCAGATATTTGCAGGTTATGGTTTGGTTTAAAGCTATTCCAACTATTAATACATTTAAATCATTGGAGTTGTTAAAGCTTTTGTGGCCAATAGGCTAAGGCTTTACAGAGTTGGTATTTAGTACTCTGCCTGCAGACAACAACTTTGGTTCCAGTATATGAGAAAGCAGCCAGTAACCTGGTTAAAGCAACTGGAAGGGAGATCACATATCCTATTTGGCAACAGGTGAAATTTGTAAACTTTTCTGCGCTGAAAGCAGCCAATTATAGACATATGCACTGTTTTGCAGTGATGTTGATATTTTACACCTCTGTCGCATGATACAGTTTTAGTGATATTTGCATGTCAGGGGTGCTCCTCCACATTGGCAGAGGAATGCCCCCCTCCTGCTAAGAGCCAGCAGCAGAAAAATAAAACGATACTTCAGTATTTTGTTATTTTTCTGCCGCTGGCTCAGCCAGCATGTGAAAGTAGAGGTGGGGCTGGGCCATGGGAAGTGGGGGGCGGGAGGTGGGGAGGAGGAATTGAGTGCACTAAGTGCGCATGTGTGTTTGGCTGGCTGCCTTAGGCCAGCCAAACACACATGTGCACTTAGGTTTCTCCAGCCGGGTGGGAGAAACTTCACAGATCCCAGGGCTGTGTCTGAGCGGCAGTCAGAGCCACTCAGACCAATCCTGACGCTGCTTTCAAGCTAGGTTTAGCATGAAAGCAGTGCCAGGATTGCTGGGGAGCTTGTTCTGGTGTCCGAGTGAATGCTGGGACTCCAGAACAGGAATGGAGCGACAGGAGAGGTGGCAGGATGCGTTGGGAACAGTGAGTCTTTTATATTTTTTTATTTTATTAATTGAAGCATCCCCCCCATGACTCCCTAACCCCCCTCCCCTTGCCCTGTCATCCCTCCTACCCCTACCGTTGATATTTGCGGCCGCTGCTGCATGTTCGAAATGTCTGGGCAATAGTAATAGTGACTGGATCCATGTGGCACAGTCCTGTCCATGTTCATCCTATTTTGTCTTGATTTGTTGTTTATATCAGCCGAACATTGGGAACAGAAATAAAACGATCCAGTAATTGACTTATTGGGGATCGCTACTCATTTAGGGAAAATACCTAAGCATGACTGTTGTTCCATATGTCTAGCAGCACTTCTAGCCTGGTCTACTATAACATATCAGTGGTCACCATCTCTTCCTCTGACAGTTTTGGAGTGGATTTGTAAGGTGACTGAAGTCCAATCTAAAAAGGAGATTTACACACACTATATTGGAGGCGCAAAGCTCTTGAGGCTCTTTTGAGTAGTTTTTCAAATGTCTTTTTGACTCTGTTTCTTTGACTGATTTGATACAAAATATATAAAAAACAATTGAGAGTCTGGTTTAACCATGTCCCCTGCTGCAACCGTCATCTAAGTGTATCATAAGGCGGTGCTTTTGTATGCCACTCCACTCTAAATAAAATCAATGAACTTACTTTTAAACTAGCATTTTAACAACCACCTACCTAGATGCCTTGCACCCTACACTTTTTGTACAGAGGCATCTGTTGCCCTTTCATAGCCCCCTGGAAAGAAATCTACAGCTGTCAGGAAACGCTAACCACTCTGAACGACCCTATATGAGATTGCATTTGCTCACTGGCTCTGGAACCACGTCTCACAGTCAGGAAACGCTAACCACTCTGAACGACTGTATGAGATTGCATTTACTCACTGGCTCTGGAACCACATCTCACAGGTAAACTAAAGGAGCAAATGTAATCCCTAGCCTGATAGTGTACACCCCTCCCCCAGCAGATACGTAAAAATATACTCTTGAGAATTAGCTCCTGTATGTCAGCTAGAATAACAACTTACAGCTGCGTTTCCCCAAACAGATGCTGACACAGAAGTGACTGACCAGTCCCCTAAAAGGTGCTCGACAGAAACAATCCTGACCCAGACAATGCCCACACATGCCACATTTTCAAAACTGCGAAGAAGGAGATAGTGAAAGAAATCGGGGGAATTTATTTCCCCCTTTGATTAACATTAAACCAGTCAATTCTAGGTGGGAGACACCTAAATCCTGCCATTTTAGCTTTAACAAATGGGAGACTCCTGCCTTAATCACATGTATAGGCATGTATGATTGCTCCTCATCTAAGTAAGCAGTGAGTATCAAACGGAGGGTGTTCCTGCTCTGAGCTTTTCCTCATCATCTCTGAATCCATTATCACCCACTCCAGTCTGGAAGGGCCCACTGGAGATGGCCCACGACTGAACCTCTTTAATCGTTTCCAATTTTCTCCTTTGATCTGCTACCCAAAACATTTGAGAATGAATGGAAGCCATGATTTTGATGGGAAGCTATACATGTGTTTTGTCACCCAATCCCCAAGCAGCTTTGTGGGATTTAAAGAGAAAGGTTTTCGAGTTGAACATCATTTTGAGCTTGGTGGGAAATAGGAAATAGAAGCAAATAAGCCAGCCACGTGGCAGACATTGTCTTCTTCACTTTCTTAAAGGATGAAAATTATGGCCTTTAAGACGCAAACTTTCATGAGACAACTAGCAGCTTTCAGCACAGAGTCTGTCTTGGTAGTTGAGGAGTGTGGCGATGGTCAGCAGAAGGACATCCCAAGACAGGGTTTTCCATTTTAGCTTATTGTGTACCCTTTCTACTGCAACAGAGTGTGACACTCCTTTGTTCGGATTAGCATGCAAAGTCAAATTTATAAGAGTTGTTCTGGTTGCAAACCTTCTGGAACTCCCACATTGTGAAAGTTGTTACAGCGTGTGCCATCCTTTATGTCTTTAGCATGGCCTTCTAGGGACTTAGGAGTGATATTTGTGCCTCTGCACTATTGAGGTTCCTGACAGTGTCCTTCAGGTCCAATACCTTCTCTTCAGCCTCCATGACCCTGTCCTCGTGTTGGCACACCAGTGTCACCTGTACTCCTACCTCACCAGTCATTTTTAAAGTGGTTTAGGAGTATCTGGCCTGCATGATCAATTAATTTGAAGCATTAGGGGCTGCTAGGTTTCTCCCTCACTGAAGGTCTTCTGGAGCCATCTAGAGGGATGGTGTCCGTAGGTGGGGCTTGACTTTGCCTACTGCACTAGTTTGAGCTGGTGGGATCGTAGCCCCTGTTTGTTTTTGACAATTTCTCATATTAAAGTAACTAGAGTGCCACATGCAGCCCAAGCAATGGATGATATTTCCTGAAATTTCTAGGCTGCTGCCACAACAACAATGAAATTACCCTTCTTCACAGTGATCCTCACTGCATCCCCCAGTTAGTCACAGGACCCCAGTATAGAGCTGTTAACGTGGAATGGTATGGCTCTCCAGGAAACAAAAAATGCCCTGAACTCAGAGGCAATGTTGTATGGGGCTGCAGTCCACCAAATCTACACATCCATCCAGCATAGAAGGTCTCAACCTTGATATCCTTTTGCTGTGATGTCAAATGTGGTCTGCCTATGCAGTTTTGGTTATATACGAAAACTCTAGCTCCAAGAGTGTCAGTAAGCTCTAGAACCAGACAAATAGGAATAACCAAAGTGAATCTTTGCCCCAGGGCTATTATCAGCCTGTGACATTGAGTGTTCAAACAAGTGCATTTTTTGAGGGGGGGCGTGTCCAACAACATGGTAGGCTAGATGTGTCCAGGAAGAGCTCCGGGCGGGCCCACTGTTATCCTGACTTAACCCTGCCCTTCGTTGCAGATTACGACCTTGCCCGATGCGCCAGTAGGTGAAATGACCGAACGAGAGGATGTGTGGCTGTCAGCGCCGACACAGGAAAGAAGGAAGGGAGTGCCCGCGGCAACGGGGTATCCCGGAGAAAATGGCGGTGAGGTCAGGGAAAATTGAGGCTGCGTATAGGTGCACGGTTCCCTAGAAGTCAGACGTCGGAACGTGCACTTGGAGCTGACCACCAAAGAGTGACAGTGGTCCACGGGTGGCCAGGCTGACCGAGAGAGAGGGAGACTGCCGGCTGGCCCTGGACCGCGGTGACACGTTGCTGCGGCACCATCTTGGGCGCTCCAGATATCCCGATTACGTGGAGGTGGTCAGAGGAGGGTCGGCTGTGGAGGCTGCAGTGGAGGATTGAGGCAACCCATGCTCCCGGGGGGGAGGGAGTGATCCTACGTGGCCCTCTGCCGTTTTTTTTTAAGGGTGGTAATGTGGAGGCCTTTGCTGCTGGCAGCCAGAGTGGGGGGTGCCCCTGGCCTGCGAGGTGTCTTCCAAGCCTGCATCTGGGAGCACCAATCTGAAGCGATCCCACCCCCCCCCCCCGAATCGGGGGTGGAGCGGTTGGGCGTGAACTCTGGACGCATCGCCGCTTACTGCCCGGCAACTATGCATGCGTTGCGACTGGCACCCCAGAGGACAGTGAGGGGTTTGATGGGCACAATATAAGGCCTTGGAGCACTGAACAGGGGAGGAAAAATTGTCCCTCTACCGGAATTCCTGAATTGAGACCCCCTGAACAGTAGTTGAGAGAAAAAGGGGCTGGCAAATTAAGCTTGTTCCTGAGAAGCGGGGCCCTTTTGTGGCCGCCCTAGGCCCTGCCTGGACATGCCCCAGATGGGGGAAGTCACCTTCATGGCCGCGCCACAGCGGTAGACGCTTCACAGCGAACCCCCTGACACCTTAACATGGCCAAAGACACAGAACCGAAGCCAACCAAACTGGGTAGGATTGAGAAGTATACCAAAATGATAGGCTCCCCTGCCCAGGGCGACACCTCTATTCGTCCACCGGATGCAGCGGGCTTGTTACTGGCCATTCAGTAATCCAGAACGGTCCTGGAAACTAAGGTTGATGAAGTGGCGGTGGAGGTCTCCCTCTTGAGACCAGACCTGCGCAGGGTTGGGGAAAAGGTTACTGCGATGGAGGAGCATATCTCTGAATTAGAGGTCAACACACATGGTGAAGAATTGCAGGCAATACAAGCAATAACGAAAGATCTTCCCTGGCTGGTGGATGATGGTGAAAATCTTGCGAGACAAAACAACTTGCTCTTCATAGGATTCCCCGAGGGAGCCGAGGGAACCAACACTCCTATGTCTTTGGAGACCTGGATCAAAACTCAATTCCCCTCTGTGGACCTCTCTATATGCTTTGTGATCAAAAGAGCTCATAGAGCATTGGCTCCGAGACTGCCAGTAGGTGCACCCTGGAGAGCCCTTATAGCACGCTTTTTTGAACTATCAACGCAGAGACGTTATTCTCCAGGAGGCACGAAAGCTGGATTAACTTACTTATTACTCCTCAGCCATCTTGATCTTCCCAGACTATTCTCGAGAAGTGCAAAAGAAACGCTGATCCTTTGATGCCGTCAAGGTCAAACTCCGGACAATGGAACTCAGATACATGCAGCCAAACTGAAAGTTATTCATCAGGAAAAATCATATTTCTTTGATACGCCAGAGGAGGCAAACTAGAGGACTCTGGCAACAATGCCTGGGGGCGTCGCATCAGGAGCCAGGCCCAACACATGGACAACGTGGACACATCCAATTTTTTTAAAGAAAACAGAGGTGTTTTTTGCAAAGTGCCTACCTGTAGATTTTGGCCTCTAGCTCAGCCGGCACCTAGGGAAACCTACCAAACCTGTGCATTTTTGAAAACTAGAGACCTAGGGGAATCCAAGATGGGGTGACTTGTGGGGCTCTGACCAGGTTCTGTTACCCAGAATCCTTTTCAAACCTCAAAATTTGGCTAAAAAAACACATGTTCCTCACATTATGGTGACAGAAAGTTCTGGAATCTGAGAGGAGACACAAATTTCCTTCCACCCAGCGTTCCCCCAAGTCTCCCGATAAAAATGATACCTAACTTGTGTGGGTAGGCCTAGCGCCCGCGACAGGAAATGCCCCAAAGCGCAACGTGGACACATCCAATTTTTTGAAAGAAAACAGAGGTGTTTTTTGCAAAGTGCCTACCTGTAGATTTTGGCCTCTAGCTCAGCCGGCACCTAGGGAAACCTACCAAGTCTGTGCATTTTTGAAAACTAGAGACCTAGGGGAATCCAAGATGGGGTGACTTGTGGGGCTCTGACCAGGTTCTGTTACCCAGAATCCTTTCCAAACCTCAAAATTTGGCTAAAAAAACACATGTTCCTCACATTATGGTGACAGAAAGTTCTGGAATCTGAGAGGAGACACAAATTTCCTTCCACCCAGCGTTCCCCCAAGTCTCCCGATAAAAATGATACCTAACTTGTGTGGGTAGGCCTAGCGCCCGCGACAGGAAATGCCCCCAAAGCGCAACGTGGACACATCCCATTTTTTTTAAAGAAAACAGAGGTGTTTTTTGCAAAGTGCCTACCTGTAGATTTTGGCCTCTAGCTCAGCCGGCACCTAGGGAAACCTACCAAACCTGTGCATTTTTGAAAACTAGAGACCTAGGGGAATCCAAGATGGGGTGACTTGTGGGGCTCTGACCAGGTTCTGTTACCCAGAATCCTTTGCAAACCTCAAAATTTGGCTAAAAAAACACGTTTTTCCGCAAATTTCTGTGGCAGAAAGTTCTGGAATCTGAGAGGAGCCACAAATTTCCTTCCACCCAGCGTTTCCCCAAGTCTCCCGATAAAAATGATACCTCACTTGTGTGGGTAGGTCTAGCGCCCGCGACAGGAAATGCCCCAAAGCGCAACATGGACACATCCAATTTTTAAAAAGAAAACAGAGGTGTTTTTTGCAAAGTGCCTACCTGTAGATTTTGGCCTCTAGCTCAGCCGGCACCTAGGGAAACCTACCAAACCTGTGCATTTTTGAAAACTAGAGACCTAGGGGAATCCAGGATGGGGTGACTTGTGGGGCTCTGACCAGGTTCTGTTACCCAGAATCCTTTGCAAACCCCAAAATTTGGCTAAAAAAAACACATGTTCCTCACATTTCTGTGGCAGAAAGTTCTGGAATCTGAGAGGAGCCACAAATTTCCTTCGACCCAGCGTTTCCCCAAGTCTCCCGATAAAAATGATACCTCACTTGTGTGGGTAGGCCTAGCGCCTGCGACACGAAATGCCCCAAAGCGCAACGTGGACACATCCAATTTTTTGAAAGAAAACAGAGGTGTTTTTTGCAAAGTGCCTACCTGTAGATTTTGGCCTCTAGCTCAGCCGGCACCTAGGGAAACCAACCAAACCTGTGCATTTTTGAAAACTAGAGACCTAGGGGAATCCAAGATAGGGTGACTTGTGGGGCTCTGACCAGGTTCTGTTACCCAGAATCCTTTGCAAACCTCAAAATTTGGCTAAAAAAACACATGTTCCTCACATTATGGTGACAGAAAGTTCTGGAATCTGAGAGGAGCCACAAATTTCCTTCCACCCAGCGTTCCCCCAAGTCTCCCGATAAAAATGATACCTCACTTGTGTGGGTAGGCCTAGCGCCTGCGACACGAAATGCCCCCAAAGCGCAACGTGGACACATCCCATTTTTTTAAGGAAAACAGTGCCTACCTGTGTATTTTGGCCTGTAGCTCAGCTGGCACCTAGGGAAACCTACCAAACCTGTGCATTTGTGAAAACTAGAGACCTAGGGGAATCCAAGATGGGGTGAGTTGTGGGGCTCTGACCAGGTTTTCTTACCCAGAATCCTTTGCAAACCTCAAAATTTGGCTAAAAAAACACCTTTTCCTCTCATTTCGGTTACAGAAATTTCTGGAAACTGAGAGGAGCCACAAATTTCCTTCCACCCAGCGTTCCCCCAAGTCTCCCGATAAAAATGATACCTCACTTGTGTGGGTGGGACAGGTGCCTGCAACAGAATAAGGCCCAAAACTTGTAGAGATAGAGGGGTTAGCACAGCGAGTTTATAAGGACATATTCTTTTATACATCTTTAGACGGACTCTGCTTTGGGGACCCACATAAGTGAGGTGTCATTTTACTTGGGAGACTGAGGGGAAAACTGGGGAGTAGGAATTTTGTGCTGGAGCGGTGATCCTACTAAGAAAAGTCAGGAAAATATGCTTTTTTATGCAAATTTTGAGGTTTACAGAGGAGTCTGGGTAAGAAAATGTTGGGGGAGCCACGCAAGCGACACCTCCCTGGACTCCTTGGGGTGTCTAGTTTTAAAAAATGTATGGGTTTTGTAGGTTTCTGTAGATGAAGGCCGCACCCAGGACCAAAAACATATGTGGGCCCTCCCCCCCAAACACAGGTATTTTTGTAATATATCATTTTGATGTGTGCACATACGTCCGTGATGTGCCAAACACTAAAATTGTGAAAAGAAACACACTTAGGTTATGTGAAAAAGACCCCTCACCCACCAACCAAGTTGGTGGCATGCTTCATCATCGGGGTCCCACCCGAGGCACCTAGCGTGTCACAGGTGTGCTGCGACACCTGATTAGAGCGGAGCAGGTTTTGACATTTTTACCACACATACTGGTTGGATTTGGCACGAGGGTGAGTGATGGTTCGGTGGATCAAATCTTATTAACAAGAGATTTCACAAAAATGAAATGCACTGTTAATAACTGAAAGGCAAAAAACTGAACCAATGACTCACAGCTCGTGAGCTGTAAAGCTGCAACAAGGCACCAACCGCTTTACAGTCCATTCACACACCTTTCATACATGACACGCACAAGACCATTCACACCGCCAGCCACGGGCCCAGCACATTACAACACTCACATCGACAGACCGCGCCACTCAAGGGCCCATCACTTACATACGCCCACATGCCTGATACAAGAATCACACCAGCTGATGGGAGTGTGGACTGGTGTTTGGCTGGCACCGCCAGCCAAGCGCCACCCCAAGCACACCGCCAGCCAAGCCCCACCCCAAGCACACCGCCTTCCATGCCCCACCCCACGCACACCACCAGCCAAGCGCCACCCCAAGCACACCGCCAGCCAAGCGCCACCCCAAGCACACCGCCTTCCAAGCCCCACCCCAAGCACACCGCCTTCCAAGCGCCACCCCACGCACACCGCCTTCCAAGCGCCACCCCACGCACACCGCCAGCCAAGCGCCACCACACGCACACTGCCAGCCAAGCGCCACCACACGCACACCGCCAGCCAAGCGCCACCCCACGCACACCGCCATCTCTTTTTTTTGTTTATAAACAACAAAGAAGCGACTAATTATAAAATAAGCACAAAAGTACAAACACAAAAGCTCTAACTAAATACATGACAGAGATGCCAACCGTGAAACATATGAAAATATAAAACAGACAGCTTACGCTCACGGTATTTCCCAGAAGTTTTTTTTGTGTATGGTAACTTATATAAGAGCTGGGCGCACACAGCCCAGGCTTTGAAGGGCATTCGGGGCAGTACATCCGGCTCTCCCTCCGGATTAATCTCCGGGCACATACTCTACATTTCTTTGTGGACAAGTCTTTTTTTGGGAATGGGAGGAATGTGATCTGGAAAGTGCCGATCTTTCAATCTAGCCACATCCTCCACCACTTCTACTCTAGGAACTCTTGCCGGTTCCACCACAATAAGGCTTTCTATCACCGACTCCTGAAATTTAACAAATGTCATCCTTGACTCAGGTGAACAATCCTTGTATACAATAAAGGCATTAAAAGTTGCCAAATGAAATAAATGTAGGGCCAACCTTTTTATACCACACATAAGACTTACGAAGAGCAGTGTAAGGTTCCAACCTCTGATCTACTCTATCAACACCACCCATGTGCCTATTGTAGTCCAAAATGCATGCAGGTTTGCGCACTTCTGCAACCTGACCCCAAACAGCCACAGGGCAAGTACTCTCATCATGGATTGTAGATAGCATGTACACATCCCTCCTGTCTGAAAATTTCATAGCTAGCAGCTCATTATTCCGCAAGGCACTGTACTGTCCCCTCACAAGTTTCTTACAGACAAGCTCCCTTGGATAGCCTTTCCAGTTAGAACGGATTGTGCCACAAGCAACAGGGTCCACCCTAAACAACTCCATGAACAACTGCACTCCAGTGTAGAAATTATCTACGTACAAATGGTGACCTTTGTTAAACAGCCGTCTAGCAAGTTCCCACACAATTTTTTCACTAACTCCAAAAGTGGCCGGACAACCAGGGGAGGGTCATTACTGGAATCCCTACCAGTGTAGACCCGGAAATTATACACATATCCTGTACTGCTTTCTGACAGCAGATACAATTTAATCCCATACCGTGCCCTCTTACTAGGAAGGTACTGCTTAAAAACTAAACGCCCCTTGAAAAGGACCAAAGACTCGTCCACACTTATCTCTTTGCCTGGAACATAGACCTCTGAAAACCGATCCACAAAATGATCAAGGACAGGCCTAATCTTAAAAAGATGGTCACAATCAGGGTGATCTCGTGGCAAGGCTAAAGCATTGTCTACAAAATGCAGCATACAAAGAAGAAGCAAATACCGATTACGTGTCATAGTTGCAGGAAATATAGCCGTTGCCATCAAGGGACTAGTAGACCAATAAGAAGCCAGTGACGGCTTCCTGATCAACCCCATCAAAAAAGTCAAACCTAAAAACCTTTTCATCTCTTCCAGATATGTGGGAACCCACTGAGTATCTCTAGACTGAGGCTTAAGTCTGGCAGCGTTGTCCCGCAAATATTGCTCTGCATTCACATTTGTCTGCTCCACAATCTCTTCCAAAAATACATCGTCCATAAACAAGTGAAAGAAATGGACAGGCAAAACGTTTTCCGTATTAACTCTACACTCTGGGAGACCAGTAAATGCAGGTAACTGGCTGCTCCATGTTTGGGGCAATCCAGGTGTCAGGTCTTCTAATGGGAAACCCTTCAGCCCCAGGCTGCTGCACTCTTGGCACATCAATGTCCTCCTCTAACACAGGCCCTTCATCTGCACTGAGAGTAGCTTCCTCATCAGAAGAATACTCTCGGACAGAAAACTCACTTCCAGAATCTCCTGCTTCCTCCTCTGCCTCAGATGCAGAGTCCGTGTCGTAATCATGGTCTGAAGACGACTCAAAGAGCATGCGAACAACCTGCTGAGCGGTCACTCTGCGGCTAACCATGATCCTCACTAACAACAAATGGATTGCCAACAACAACTAGCACTAAAATAAGTAATAAACAAAGTGTAGCTTTATCACAAAGAGTTATGTACTACAAAAAACTATACCACTCACATGCCTGAAAAAGCTACTCACCAAGCAACTACTCTGCACAGGCACAGCAATCACCAATGATATCCCACTAAAAAGAAAAAAGCAAATTAGACATATGACAATACAAATATCACTGTGCTCAAATCTAAGGACAATGTCAAACACACAATACTGCATTTAGTACACCACCTACAAACATGTCATTCATGCATGTCAACAATACTCCTTTGGAGTAAATTGCTTTCACTTACCTAAAACATGCAACTATGCAAACCGCAGGACAACTACTGCCAAAACCGCAAGGATCCACAGCAAAGGAAGCAAAAGCATTGAACTAGAAGAAAAAGACGAAATAAATTGTTATGATCACAAATACAAATACTTCGCCAGTTGACAAACACCCCACCACCAAGAACTTAGAAGTTGTCCCTGGTACCTAAGTGGATCCTGCCCCCCTCGGGGGTAGATGGGCGTAAAAAAAATTGGCCAATCTGCCCCCAAGGGGGGCAGAAATGGGCAACACCTCTGTGCCCCCTTTAGGGGGTGACCCTTCCCAAAGGGGGCACCCCCAGCACAAAACAAAACAAAAAAACTCCCTGGCGTATTGGTGGTTTCTGCCCTCCTTGGGGGCAGATGGTCCTACAAAAATAGGCCCATCTGCCCCCAAAGGGGGCAGAGATGGCCAATACGAACTTTCCCCACTTTAGGGGGGCGACCGTTGCCCAAGGGGTGCCCCCAAACACACACCTCACACACACACACCACACAATCCCTGGCGCCTAGTGTGCTTCTACCCCCCCGGGGGCCAAATCGTCCAAAAAAATGGCTGGTCTGCCATCGGGGGGGCCGAAACTGAAAAAAAAAAAATAGCCCCCCAGGGGAGCGACCCTTGCCCAAGGGGTTTTCCCCAAAATTAACAATAAAAACAAAATCCCTGGTGTCTAGTGGATTTCGCCCCCTCCCGGGGGCAGATCCGCCAAAAAATTGGCGATCTGCCCCCAGGGGGGTGGGCGAAATACTAAAAAAAAAAGCCCCGGGGGGGGGGCAAAACACTAAAAAAAAATTACCCCGGGGGGGGGGGCGACCCATGCCCAAGGGGTCGCCCCCAATATACATAAACAAAACAAAATCCCTGGTGTCTAGTGGATTTCGCCCCCCCCTCCCCTTCCATCCCCTCCTTGGGGGGGGGAGGGGGGTTCACAGGGGGGGGGCGCGCTCGTCCAAGGCACAGAACGGGTTAACCAAAAACAAAACACAACAGATAAAGTATTTCACTTTAACAACTCTATTAAGGTTCCAAATGCGTCCATCATTTACCTTAACTGCCCCCTTAAATACTTTAATAATTTTGAAAAACTTTGCTGTAGTGAGATTGTCCACTTCTCATTTTACCTGGCAATCTGATTATGACAGAATCACCCACATTAACATGTATTTCTCTCACAGACTTGCGAGCATCATACCTAAGTTTTCTTTTTCTTTGACAGATCAAATCTTTGTTTACAGCACTTTCCTTTAGTCTTTCAAAGTCAACCCTCTCTCCAGTATAATTCTTGATCCATGGTGGATTTATTTTGGTGCGAGGAACACGTTTCCTGAAGATGACAAAGGGTGTCTGACCGGTGCTGGTGTGAGGTGTAAATCTGTAATCTTCAACTTTATGCTTAATCATAAACCCCCAATCCTCACCTAGCTGTCTAGCCAATTGGATAGTTTCTTTCAACATCCTTTTAAAGCGTTCTACCATCCCATTAGTCTCTGGGTGATATAAAGCACATGTTTTATGAATTATTACTCTCTCCCTCAAAAAATCACTCATAACTTTTGAGGTGAATTGCACGCCATTATCAGTTAAAATGTACCTTGGATTACCTTCCCTTCCAAATAGCTCCGTCAAAAACCTTATCACCTTCAAGGAGGTCACTTCAGAAGTAATAAATATTTCAGGCTACTGTGACAACCCATCCGTTAATACCAAAATATACTTGGAAAGTGTGCCACTACTTATAGGACCCAAGATGTCCACAGAAACTTCCTCCCACACCTCCTTAGGAATTTCTTTCAATACCATAGGCTGCATCCTAAGTTTAAGAGTTTTATCCGCCATTTTACATCCCACACAATCACAAACTTTCCTTTCAACCGCTAAGTCCATACCAAGCCACCAATAAACACCCCTCATCCTTTCTTTAGTCTTGCATATGCCGTGATGTCCACAGTGTACCAGATCAATTAAGTGCTCACGTAGCTTACACAGTGGAATCAATCTACACCCTCTAACAATTACTCCATTTTGTATAGAAAGCTCATCCCAAATTTTCCTGAATTGTTCATTAAATTTCACATTACAGCCAGGGAGTAACCCAGTAAACAGCAAGTCCTTGATTTTCAGTAATTCCTCATCATTATTCAACTCTTGTTTCCACTCCTCCTCAGATACACATCCCTCGGTGACACTACAAACTTTAACATCTTCGTCTACCCACCACGATGTATCATTGTCACTCTCATCCAACACACTCATCTTCATTCTGGACAAGCAATCCGCAGTCCTGTTCTCACATCCCGGAACATATTTTACACTAAAATGATAATCCTGAAGGCCAACAATCCACTTACAAATACGAGCAGAGACATTATCCAAACCTTTCTTCTCAAATATTTCACGCAGGGGTTTATGGTCAGTGCGCACTTCAAAGGTTGTACCCCAAAGAAACTGCTTACATTTTTTGACAGCCCAGAATATAGCTAAGGCTTCTTTTTCAATCGTGGAGTACTTGACATCTGCCCCCTGCATGAAGCAAAAGCAACAACATTTACCTTTCCATTATTAAATTGCTTCAAGACACAACCTAAACCCTTCTCTGAGACAACTGTAGTGATTGAGCACGGTAGACCAGGCTGGAAACTGCTAAGCGATTGTGCTGAAGATAAAGCACATTAAAGATCATCATACTCCTTTTGGCATTCAGTATCCCAAACAAAATCTGTATTTTTCTTGAGCAAGCTCCTAATTGAACAACTTCTTTTAGCCAAATCTGGTATGAACCTAGCGTAACATTCTACCATCCCAAAAAAAACTTGAACCTCATTCTTGTTTTCAGGAGCGGCCAAATCAAGAATAGATCTCACCAGCTCCTGTTTAGGTTTAACTTCATCACCAGTTATTATGTGACCTAAATAGGAAATCTCTGATTTTAAAAACTTGCATTTTGGACCTTTCAATGTAATTCCCTTTAATTGAAATATATTGAGCACTTTCCTGACCAACTCTCTATGTTGTTCAATGGTACTAGAGGAAATAAGAACATCATCTTGGAAGTATTTCACACCAGCAAAATCCCCTAGAATTTCATTCATTAGTCTTTGAAATACAGATCCCGCTGAACAGAGTCCAAAAGGCATCCTATTGAACTTGAAAACTCTAAAAGGTGTAATAAAAGAAGTGAGTAATTTGGAGTCATCACATAACTGCACCTGATGATATGCTGAACTCAGATCTAAGGTGGTGAAGTACTTAGCATCCCCTAGGGAACTAACCTTCTCTGTTATATTAGGTAGAGGAAATCTATCTTCAGCAAGCACCTTGTTAAGATTGCGTAAGTCAACACACAATCTAATGTCTCCATTGCTTTATGTTGCTACTACAATGGGAGCGATTCATTCGGCCGCTTCAACCTTCTCAATTATGCCTTCAGCCAGTAACCTTTCAAGTTCCATTTTCACTTTATCTCGAATGCTGAATGGAATATTTATAACTTTACATGCTACTGGCAAGGCATCCTTTCTGAGTACTATGCGATGTTTATATCCTTTAATGCAGCCCACCTTACTATTAAACACATCCGGAAACTCACTCATCAATTGTTCAACCCAATTACAAACCTTCTGCACTTGTACTTGTGGAACAGATTTGGGATTTAGTATAATCCCAAACAACTTTTGATGTGGCCAACTCAGTACGGTATCACCAACAACAGGAACATACACCGTCCCCTCAATGGCATTCCCTTTGAAAACAATCCTAGCATTAGAGTAGCCCTTTAACTCTATAGGTTTTCCACCATAGCTGAACAGTGTTACATCAGGAGCATGAAGAATCACTTTGTTCTGAAAGTATTTGGTGTAATCAGTTTCCGAAACTAAAGTCAACTTTGCCCCTGAGTCCATCATCATAGGAACTTTAACACCATCAACCTCCACAATATCAGTAGGGTACTCGCACATAACATTACAGATGCAGTTTACATCATTAACAACTTGTAAAATGAAGCTTTTTCTCTCATCATCCTCTTCTCCACACTCAATTTCATTAACTTTAACGACTTTCCTTTCCAACGACTTGCAACATCTGGCAAAATGACCTTTCTTGCCACACTTCTTACATACTGCATTAAAAGCAGGACAATCCTTGTTATTGGCTAAATGTGATGGAGAATTGCATCTGAAACGCAGTAATTTTGGCTTTGTACTAGTATTCCCCCTAGGTTTTGACTTCGTATCTACAGATTGAATAGTGTGAGATACCATTTTCGATTTCCTTAGATCATCAATACAAGATTCAGAATGCTCGATCTGTTTAGCTACAATCAAAACTTCCTCCAGAGTGGGATCACCTTTCGACCATAATGCCTCTCTTATATTATCACTTCTGCATTCTAGCATGAATTGATCTTGTGTGTGTTCATCTAAGTTGTCTCTAAACTTGCATTGAGCTGCTAACTTGCATAAATTTGTTACAAAGTCTTCAACAATTCCAGTTTCGATCTGTTTACATTTACTAAAATAGTACCTTTGTAGAATAATTGATACTTTAGGTAAATAATGTCTATCCAATTTAAGCAAAGTTATGCCAAACTCATTTAAAGTAGTGTCTCCATCTGCGCCGTCAGAAGTATTGATAGAAGGTAAAGTCTCCAAATTTTCCTGAACTGTTCATTAAATTTCACAGTACAGCCAGGACGTAACCCAGTAGACAGCAAGTCCTTGATTTGCAGTAATTTCAGTCCAAAATCTCCTGTCCTTCCACTCCCAGACAATGTTGTAGAACAGAGGTCTTTCTGTCCGCCGATAAATTGCTGCTGCAAACACGAATATAAGTAAGAAAAACTTTTTTCCATTTGCTCCACGGAATAGGTGGGTCACCTGGTAATGACAGGAAAAATGGTGGCGCAGTAATATTTTGCATTATACCAAAAATGGATGAAGAAAAAAAAATGAAAAAGGAAAGTAAAAAAAATAACAATTAATGAGCAGGATAATAATCCTCAATGTCTACAGAGTCCGTAGGCTGGGGAAAAGATGAAGACAGATGTGCGCCTTGTATGAAGACCCAAAGTCATACGGAAACAAATAAGGGTATTTAGATCACCTTCAGCTCCAAAACAAATCTTTGCGCACTGCAGTCAAGTTTGAAAATAAGACAAATGAACAAAGAGAAAAATGCTCTGTGTTAATAAAATATTTGATAGTACAAATAAACTGCTGGAAACTGCGTGCAAACTGTGGCCAGAAAAGCAAAAGCAATTGCAGAATGCCGCATGAAGAAGCTGTGTAAAAACTAATCACAGCGTTGTATGAGCAATTGTGTGCAGAAGCTGTGTAAAGGTAAACACAGCACCTTGTTTGAGCGAATAGAGAAAAGGCTTGTTGAATTAATGCGAGCGCCGAAATGCGTGTTAGAAAAAGGCTTAATGAAGCCGTCTCAAGCGGCACGTGTAATAAAGCCGCGAGAACATTTCGAATGGGGCGCTCGAGCCGCCGAAGAAGATTGAGGCACAGCAACCTGACAGGAGACGCTGGGGTTGCTAAGAAACAAAGCCCGCTCAAACAGAGGAAAAATGCGTTGTCACGAAGACCAGACGCATAAATCCTCACACAAACGGCAACGGGCAGTAGAAAAGGTGCAGGTAAAGAAAATGAAATGTAACAAATACACAGAGCTGTTTTTTTTCCTATTAAAAAAATATATAATGAAGAGGAAAAAGGGTCACAATGTTTCTCCTTGTAATAATTACAGTACCTTACAGTGTAACATGCCCGATAAGAGAGTTTTGGAGTTTCCTGCCTCGTGAGTCCAAAGTCCAAAATCCTCGTTGCCAAACATTTTAGTATTTTGGAAGATGTGAAGAAAAAACTCGATGATCCAATGGTAGAAAAATCCTCTTTTATTTTTCCAAAGTAAAAGGTAGCAGAAACTCCAGCCACGCCTGCACACAGCTCGTCGAGCTCCAACGGAATACAACCACCAAGGAATATTCCAGATAATGCAAGAGCTGGAGCGGGGTGAAGGGGGGGGCAGAACATACCAACTACCAAATATTATATACATGAACAAATATACAGAAAATAATATAAAGAGAAAAGTTCAATAAATAAAAACTTAAACTTACACATACAATGCCACAACTGGTATTAACAGATATAGGGAGGCACCATAACCCCAACGCAAGATGTTACTCCTATTTTTCACGGGCTCATAAAGTCTTCTGTAGGTTAGGCTATATATTTACACTTGCAGGGAAAGTGGGAACGATGCAAAGAGCAGGATACCTTGCCAGGGGACTGTCCGACCACACTCTCCTATGAGTTACTATTGGTAAGCGCCAGGATTGGTGTTCCAGGTGGAGGCTGAATGCCTGGGAGCTGTGGGATGACACTATCCTACGGGAAATTAGAACAGACACAGAGCTGTACTTTAAGGAAAATCAAACCACTGTTAGGTTGGCTGTGATTTTGTGGGAGGCATATAATGCAGTAATAAGAGGCAGAACGCAAAATATTGTAGCCTTTAAAAAGAAGACAAGGCTGGAGGCCCAAAAAGCTATGGAAGATAGATTAGCAGCCTTAGAAGAGGTGAATGTAGATGATCCCTCCCCTCTGACTATTAGACAAATGGAAGCCCTGAGGACTGTATATAAGACACTAGCTACTAATTACATTAAATCCTACTTTCTTGCCAATCAGAGTTGTCTTTATGAGGTAGGTGACAAGGCAGGGAAATTGCTGGCATGGTTGACCCGAAGGAAGTTGGAGGCGGGATGGGTGGCTTTGATAGAGGGCGACGAGAGGCGGGTTTGTGACTCGAACTAAGCCATTGCGGGGGAGTTCACCTGTTTTTCAGCATCCTTCTACAGGGAGAGACCTTTATCTACCCAGCCCCAGATTGAAACGTAACTAAACGTTATAGATCTGCTGATACTGTCTGCAGAGGACACTGAGTCCTTGGATGAGGATCTTACTCTTGCAGAGGTGAAAGGCGCAATTGCTAAATTGTCCACTGGGAAGACCCCGGGCCCCATTGGTTTACCAGCAGAATTTTTTAAAAAGTCAGGCGGACCTAGCTGCCCCTCATCTAATTAACTTATATGTTGCAGCAAAGGATAAGAAAATCCTCCCCCCAGACCTGCGACAAGCCACGATAGTGGTCATCCCCAAATCGGGTAGACCCCTTACACAATGTGGATCATGTGGTCCGATCTTGCTTCTTTATGCAGAGACTAAAATGCTGGCAACGGTGCTTGCCACCAGACTTTCGAAGTTCATTGCACCCTTAGCCCATAAAGATCAAACAGGTTTTATGCCGGGGCGTTCGACTAGATGGAATCTACGTCGATTTCATAATTGGATGGCGATGGTAGCCTCCTACCCTGACTTGCATGTCTTTGTATCATTAGATGTGGAAAAGGCCGTTGATACAGTCCATTGGCCATACATGATGTGTGTCTTACATAATCTGGAGTTTGGGCCTGAGTTCATTGAATGGGTTACCTTACTATACACAGAGCCCGTGCTGCAGTCTGGGTTAATGGCAAGTTGTCTGAGGAATTCTCCATTGGTAGAGGCACTAGACAGGGCAGGCCATTTTCCCCCTTTTATTTCCCCCTGTACTGGAGCCCCTAGCCTGTAAGATCTGCAAAAATCCTGATATAGAAGGTTTTAGATCCCCAGGCTCACCTTTGGAAGGGGAAGCAATTTCTTTGTAATTTGATGACTTACTCTTACATTTAACCCACCCCTCCGCTTCATTCCCTGCTGTGTTTGACTTTTGAGACATACGGTACATATTCTGGGTGCACCATAAATTGGACAAAATCCATACTCTACTCACATCACTTGACCGAAACAGATCATATTGCCCTCTGTGCTCTGGCAGGACAGCTGAAAGTGACAGGAGAGGGCTTTAAGTACCTGGGTGTTTATGCAACCCTCAACCCTGTCCAAAGCCTAGCAAGTAACATAGGCAAGGTTATCACAGAATTTCAAACAGATTGAAAAAGCTCCCCCTTACGCTTAAGGGCAGAGCAGCCCTTTTTAAGATGATTACTCTCCCCAAATTATTTTTATATACTGCAAAATACTTACTTATAAACTGACAGATGAACTCTTTACCATGGTAGATAGAGAGCTTAGACAGCTCCTGTGGAATGGGAAACACCTTAGAATAAGTCTGCAGATGCTACAACGAAATTGCTACAACAGAGGTCTTGATCTGCCTGACATTAGGGCGTACTGTTGGGCCACTCACCTGTTGGTCATTAATGACTGGGGCTGTGTGGAGGGGAATCACCCTCCCTATGCACTAGAAAGGACACAATTTGAGAAGTACTCTTATCTGCACTATCTTTACGGAGGGGCAGGAGCGGAACGTTTTCTGCCTGCCACACAGGTGACTATAGGGCTGTGGCCTAGAGCCAGTAGGCGTATAGGTGTATAAAATCACAAGGGAAATTGCGTTATGGGTGTGCAAGAAATTTAAGGAAATAGGAAGGCTCCTTGGCTTCAATGGATGGGATAACATAGGTATATCTAAGGTAGGAGACTTATTGGAGGGAGAAGACCTCCGGCCCTTCCCATCGCTTGAACAAGAATTCCAGCTCCTAGACTCACAATATTTTAGGTATCTTCAAGTGCAACACGCTTGGGGAGCGGAAACATTCCTGCATGCCCTACTGCAATACTTGTCCCTTGAAGGCAGGCTACTGATGGGAAAATATAAAAAAAACAGTATTGACCATATATACAACTCTAAATAACAATATGCCTGACACATTGCAAAAACGTAAGCACAACTTGAAGGGAAATGTTGGCGAGTTAGAGGAGGTAGATTGGGAGACTGCACTCATGTTTTCTAGGGAAGTGGCAATTAAAGCCAGGCTCCGACTCATCCAATTCAACGTACTCCGTAGAATTTATTATAATAGGGTGTGCCTACATAAGATGGGATGAGCACCCTCCCCCCAGTGTCTGTGCTGCAATACCCAGGGTGGGTGTTTCTATCATACCCTTTGGGATTGCCCGGTGGTATGTTCATGTTGGCGAATACTGCTGGCTGAACTTGGCAAGATACTTGAGACAGTGATCCCGTAGGACCCCATAAATGTGCAGCTAGGCATTCCCAATGATATTGATTTGCCTCGTATGAAACTACTATTGTGCAACCTTGGACTGGGAACAGATCAAAGGGATCTGACGAAACACTGGGGGGGGGCACCTGAGATACCATCCCTGACGGCATGGAAGCGAAGGATGGACTTATATAGGACAGCCAGAAAAGGTGGTCTATGACAATGAGGATGCCCACGTTAATTTAAAAAAAATATGGAGTGCATGGATCAAATATTATGGCCTCGCCCAAGACCAGAATCCAGTCTGCAGCAGGAAGACTGATGTTTAACCTTCATGCTACCTAATTGTTTGCAATGTTAAGTAAATTCTCATTTTTTGGTGATACTCAAATGAACTTGCTGTCCTCCTCAAATATGCTGGTCACTGAAAGACATTTATGCCCTCTCCGCTTCAATGTTAGAATGTGGCATATGAAACAAAAGTTTTGTTGCTTTTCTTTAAAAAAACTAATAAATACATTCATTAAAAAAAGAATGAGTGCATTTTTAAATTCTTTGTCTTCCTAGGCTGAACTGTACTTACTTCATATAAAGTTTCTGAATATATGAAGATTGCTGCCACTCTTCTCTAGTTTAAGCAGGAACATGCAAGGTCTTCTGCCTCCAGCTGTGAGGCTCATTGCCGCTCTGTCAGGCTGCCTGCTTGTGTTCCACTGGGAGGGAGTAGAAGAGCTGGAGAATGCATTACAAGCCATTGAGGCATATACATTATTAGGATTTCACTCTCCATGACGCCCCCATTTGCAGATGCCTCCCCATTCGCTGCACTACCGGCCCTGTCTTATCCTTCCGAGCATGCGAAGAGGAAATTGCGAAGGCCAACTTGCGGCCTAAGTTGCATTAGTAATAGTTCATCTGCCAAGCATAGCGCCTTTTCTTTGCACTATCTTTCCTACAGTGCTTCACCTGACAACCAAGCCTCAGTTGTCAACACGCCAGAGTCCAGAGCTACTTAGAGTTGCTGGCTATCTGGCAAGTCGCATAAGCTTTTGATGGTTACTGACAGCAAGCTGGGGCAATCTGCACGATAGTAGTGTCTGTATAGTAGCATGGCTCTAAAGAGATCAGCTGCCATCTTCACTTCTCCCTCAGTGATACCACCATACCCCTAATTTGAGGCCAGGAACCCTGCAGTCTGTATCACAGTGCACCAAATGAGCCTCTCCACTGTCTCCTGGAGGTATCTGCTCTGTCCACAGGCATCCAAGACAGCCATTGCTCACTACAGCCATAGTCTATTGGCATCTCACTGGTCCAGACACCTGCATCCACGAAGCTGTGACCCAGTAAGCCACAAAAGGAGGGTCTGAATGTCTGTGCAGTACCTGCAGGAATCTATGGCTCTCAAGGACCCTGCCATACACCATCCTCTCCGTAGACATTGATGTAGGATTTTGAAGGTTCTTATGCACATTCTTTAGCAGGGCATATCTGCCTTCGTGCTCTGCAAAGCCTTCCTACTGATCATCAAAGGGAGGTTGGTACAGATTCTCAGGGACAACATGACTGCCATGTAGCACTTCAACAAGCAGTGGCGGGTGGCACCTGGGTTCTATGCTAGAAGGCTCTGCACCTATGGAAGTAGGTTGATAAGCACGTTTTTTTTCTAGTGACCAATCATCTAGCAGAATCTCTGAACTCTATAGCAAATGAGTGGAGCATGCAGCGGCTGGTGGAACATGGATGGCGTCTCCATCCCCTGGTGATTCACAACATTTTCGATCTGTGGAGCAGGCCATGGCTTGATCTTCCGAGAACACACCTTGTAAAGGCTACTGAGCACAAGAAGGTTGCTGCTGGCACAGGTCTCCTGTATGTGTACCCTTTGTTACCTCAAGGGCTAAAAGAGAATCTGGATAGAAGGTGTTCAATTCATTTTGATAGCCCCTAATTAAAATCTCCCAGGATGTGGTGTTACCTAAATCTCTTGAGCCTGAGCATTTGCTCTCTGATCCATCTACTCATTCAGGAGTCTTTTGTCTGCGCTACAGTCCTGCACCCGAATATGCTCTGTCTACACCACTTTGTATAGAGATTAAATGGCGACAGCTGAGTTTTGACTTGCCGTCTGAAGTGGTGAAAGTGATCTTCTCAGTCAGATGCCTCTTGACTAAATCCATTTTTCTGACGGATACATCTACCTGTGGATTCCTCACCTTTTGAATAATCCCAATGGGCCAGCATTCAATGGAAATGTTTTCTTTCTAGTCCTCCAAGTCAACAAGGACGCCACAACGCGATGGCTCCGCACACAACTCCGTTTGATGTCATCGTAGCCATAAGAAGTCCTTGCTAGTGTGCGGACATCAGTTCACTTTTTTTCTGCGCCTTTGACGCTAACAGGTTTTTTACCTCTCCAGGTGGTTACACTGACTCGAAGGGGCTTTTTTGTCAAATATTTCTTTGTGCGATAAGGTCTCAGCTGAAAAAGTCGAATTTTAAGCCTTGTAGAGAGTGTGGAGGTGACATATCAGTTAGTGACCCTCATAAAAACTACCTCTGGTGCCTAAATTCCGACCATGGCATAGGGGATGCTCCTCCTGTCAAAGCATGAACCCGAAGGCACTGAAAAAAAGGGAGACAAAGCTGTTTCTGGCAAAAGCTAATGAGAAGTGTGTCGTCGAAGATCCAGACCTCGAGAGGAGGAGTCGTCCAACAGGTCTTCGAGTTGCACAAGAAGCAGCGTCACCACAGTTCACGGCGTCGCTCATCCCGAGATACCAGCCCTTGGTCTTTGTCTCTGTCTTGGTGCCACTTGACATGGGAAGTGAGTCGCACTCTACCTCCTCCTCAACCGAAGTCGCAAGCGATGTCATCGGTGCTGTCTTTGGTGGAAATCTCGGCATCGTTCTTGATTCCTGCAGCACAGTTTTCTCCTGTGAATCCATTGGCTCAGGAGAAAGAAGAGCAGGCAACAGGTCAGGTCCAGCCTCCGCAACAGGAGCAGAAGTATCCAACCTTTCCGGCCACAGGGACGGACCCATCCAACTTTTGGAAGCTATGTATAGCATTTTTAACAAAGCTATGGCCCCCTCTGGTGTACCTGCGGGCCCCATGGATCCTTTGGCCTTTAATCTTGGAGGCTTCCCGGCACCATACAGGCAGATTCCTTTCATGCCTTTCCTACCTACGACTCCCTATCAGTGGTCTGAGACAGAGCCGAGAAAGATGCCATCTCCTAATGAGTTGTCGGCGCCACTTGCACTGATTCCGACGTCGGATAGATCTGGTCCTGCGTAAAGTCAATCTACACCTGCTTGGTGCCTAAGCAGGCTTCCTCAACTGCACATTCACTATCAATGCCGTAGCTACAATCCATGTTGAGGTCTAGGAGGGAAACCTTGAGGCTCTTGGAGGAGCAGTAATGTTTGGAAAAGCAGCAGGACCTTGAGGAAGGAGAGAATCCATTGCCTTCCCACGAAATTAAAGGTATTGAGGTAGTAAGTCGACTTAACACTTCTCCTGAGTGGAAATTGTTGTCCCCTGGGGGTATACCAGTTTCGCAGGTTACCTCATATCACCTCTTAACATGGGGTAACCAGGAAGGCAGAAGAACTTCTGGACTTACCACTGCCCACTGCGGAATTGAAGTTGAACATTCTGACCAAGATTCTCCACTCTTCTGCAGAATCAGAACCCGTCCTGCCATTTAATGAGGCTTTATCAGAGGCAGCCTTTGATCTGTGGCGGAAACCTGTTACTGCTCCTGCAGTTTCGAAGACCATTGCCAGGATGTATAGAGCTGCACTAGGTGACCCACATTTTCTGAGTCAGCACCAAACGCTTGAAAGCCTGGTGGTGCAGGCTTCATGTTCATCCAAGTCTGCACCTAGTTTCTTCCCCACGGTTCCTGCAGACAGGGAATCGGAATGCATGGAGCAGTCAGTGAAGAAGTTGTTTTCTTCAGGAAGAATGGTGTTGAAATCTGTTAATGCTACATGTCTGTTGGGAAGGTATATCCAGGCACTGATAGATTTGGCCAAAGAGGTCATTCCCAAACTGCGGCCAGATGTGCAGTCATTTTGCAGAGCTGCTGCAGGACAGTCAGGCAGCAGCGTTATTCAGTTGGACCTTGATACTGCAGACTCTGTTTCCAGAGCCATGGGGACGTCAATTGTAAATAGGATTGCATGGCTTAGAGGGTCGGGGGTTCTCCCCTGATGTACAGTCCACTTTAATGGAATCTTTAATTTGACGGTTCCTGATTGTTTGGAGCCAAGGCAGATTCAGCCTTAGAGATGTTTAAGGAGAGTAAGACCACTGCCAAGTCACTAGCTCTTCAGACACCCTCCTCGACCTACAGACCTTTCCGTAGGTTTAGGGGGTTTGGCCGCAGTGCCTCTTTTTATGGAAGGCAGCACTTCCAAAGTCAGCAGTCTGCAAACCCTCTCTATAAATCCTACAGAGGTCAATTGAGACCTTGGCAGCGTAGTACCGTCGATCAACCTTCCTCCTTCTCCACTTCATCCTCTGCTGGAAACCTTTCAGTGAAGCAACTTAAGTTCTCCCTCCTTTTAATAGCATGTGTTACCCATAAATGGGGAGGTTAATACATTTTCTACAAGAGTGTAAGGTACAAAATCTGCTTTAAAAGGGTGCAGTGGAGTTGATTCCAAGACAGGAAAGGGGTCAGGGATGTTATTAAAAATATTTCCTGATCCCCAAAAAAGGATAGTCTTTTGCACCCTATCTTGAACCTGAGGATTTTGAATTGGTTCCTCAAACAGAAGAACTTCAAATTGCTGACCCTAGCACAGGTGCTTTTTATGCTGGAGAAAGAAGAGTGGATGGTTTCACCTCCCCATTCTGCAGTCACACAGAGGAAGTATTACCGCCTCATGGTAGGGACCCAACACTAACAGTTTGCGGTGCTTCCTTTTGGTCTTACTTCCACACCTTGAGTCTTCAGGAAGGTGATGGCAGTGGTTGCAGCGCATCTCAGAAGGTGGGGAATACCGTTAATCCCTTACCTAGATGATTGGTTGCTAAAAGCCAAGTCTCCAGTGTTGGCCCAGCATCACTTGCAATTGAAGGCGCATCTGGTGTTCAATCTTGAGTTTTCAGTCAATGTCCCAAAATCTCACCTGGAGCCTTCTCAGTGCATCCTGTTCATAGGGGCAATACTGGACACACAGCAAATTGTGCCTTTCTTCCTCCACAGAGAATTTAGGACATTTGGGCTATGATTCCAATGTTTCAGAACGAAGCGCTCGTTCCAGTCCTAAAGGTCTTTTGTCTGCTGGTTCTTTTTGCTTACTGCATTCTGTTGGTCACTCATGCATGCTGGCACATGAGGGCCCTCCAGTGGAGCCTCCGCAAGCAATGGTTTAAACACAACGGAGATCTCAAGTAGTCTGTAATGATCTCCAGAAGCACTGCAACGGATCTTCACTGGTGTTCTGTAGACAGCAACCTAACTCAAGGGAGGCCATTTTACCTGCTACCGCCAGTGACCACAGTGATAAAGGATGCTTCTACTCTAGGGTGGGGAGCTCATCTGGGGAATCTGGAGATCAAGGGTCTTTGGTCTCCGGAAGAACAGATGACTCTCAAGGCCTTTCTGCCTTCCATTCGCGGTCAGTCGGTACATGTCTTGACAGACACCACTACCGCAATGTAGTACATCAACAAACAGTGGGGAGTAAGGCTGTATCTTCTCTGCAGAGAGGATCTAGGACTCTGGTTCTGGGCTCAGGACTATCGGATTTGCATAGTAGCAAACCATTTGGCTGGAGTTCTCAATGTACGTGCGGACAGTCTCAGCCGGCACGTTTTTTTTAGCGGACCACGAGTGGCGACCTCATCTGGAGGTGGTTCTGCGTGTCTTCTAGTTATGGGGGATGTGTCAGATAGACCTGTGTGCCACTTGCGAGAACGTAGACTGCCCGTTGTTCTGCAACCTCCAGTATCTGATGCAGGGAACACTGGGTGACGCATTTCAGTTGAGCTGGAACAACCGGCTGCTTTACGCATTTCCCCCCATACCCTTGATTACTCAAGTTCTGAAGAAGATTCGCTAAGACCAGGCCCAAATCATATTGATAGCTCGGATTGGCCAAGAAGGGTGAGGTACACAGAACTTCTTCAATTCTCTCTTTGTCCTCTGCTCCATCTCCCTCACAGGGCACACCTCCTTTCGCTGGGGCAGGTTCTACACCCCCCACCTCCAGAGCCTGCATCTACGTGCCTAGAGAATGAACGGGACAACCTGAATTCCTATTCTCTTCCTCCTGAAGTGGTGGATGTTATTTTATCAGCCAGGCAACACTCCACCAAAACTGTCTATGCTGGTAGATGGGCCAAGTTTGTCACATTTATTTGTTTACCTGACCAACTCTCTTTAAGTCCCCCATAGTTGTAAGGTTTCTTAAAGGTATGAGTAATATGTTTCCTCCCACTCCTTTTATATTGCCTCAGTGGCATTTAAATTTAGTTTTAATTAGCCTGATGGGTATACCATTTAAACCATTACATAGTTGAGGTTCCTTGCGTTTAAAACAGTTTTTGTCATATCGATCACGTTGGCTAGTCGGGTTAATGAGCTGCAAGATATGAGTGTAAAACTCCCCTTTACAACTTTCCATGCCAACAAGGTGGTTTTGAGAACCAGGGCTGCTGCCCTGCCAAAGGTAGTGACTCCTTTTCATTTAGGGCAGTCCATCATCTGACCTTTTACCCGCCTCCCCATCCCTTTAAGGAGGAGGAAAAGCTGGATCGGCTGGATCCAAAGAGAGCGTTGAGGTTCTACATGGAGAGGACAAGTGATTTTAGGACGGACGATCAGCTGTTTGTCGGCTTTGTGTGCAAAATGAAAGGCAAAGCCATCCACTAAAGAACGTTGTCAAGGTCAGTCATTCTCTGCATTAAAATATGTTATGCGCTGGCAAAGAAAGATCCTCCTGAGAGCATTAGGACTCATTCGACCAGAGCTAAGGCTACTACTTCGGCTTTAGCTAGACGTGTATCAGTTGTTGACATTTGCAAGGAAGCAACCTGGGCTTCCCTTCACACTTTTTCAAAACATTACTGCTTAGACTCAGAAGTGAGGAGGGATGTCCATTTTGCCCGTTTGATGCTACAGGGTTTCTGGGTATGACAGGCACCCACCTCTGAGTGCTGGATTGCTTTGGGACGAACAAGTTACTTACCTTCAGTAACGCTTTTTCTGATGGGTACAGTATCTACTTGTGGCTTCCTTACTGACTCACCCGCCTCCCCGTTCCCCATCTGAATATACCAAGAGGGAAGTTATTTATGTATAATATGTATATTGCACTTTATGTATATATCATACAGAATGTATATTGTTATATAAATATATATACACTTTTGAGTTGAGCTTGCACATGTTGTGTGAGAAAGTAGCCTCTTTCTAGCCTTGTTACCCCCACTTTTGGCCTGTTTGTGAGTATATGTCAGGGTGTTTTTACTGTATCACTGGGATCCTGCTAGCCAGGGCCCAGTGCTCATAGTGAAGACCCTATGTTTTCAGTATGTTTGTTATGTGTCACTGGGACCCTGTTAGCCAGGACCCCAGTGCTCATAAGTTTGTGACCTATATGTATGTGTTCCCTGTGTGATGCCTAACTGTCTCACTGAGGCTCTGCTAACCAGAACCTCAGTGGTTATGCTCTCTCTGCTTTACAAATTGTCACTAACAGGTTAGTGACTAATTTTACCAATTCACATTGGCATACTGGAACACCCTTATAATTCCCTAGTATATGGTACTGAGGTACCCAGGGTATTGGGGTTCCAGGAGATCCCTATGGGCTGCAGCATTTCTTTCGCCACCCATAGGGAGCTCTGACAATTCTTACACAGGCCTGCCACTGCAGCCTGAGTGAAATAACGTCCACGTTATTTCACAGCCATTTACCACTGCACTTAAGTAACTTATAAGTCACCTATATGTCTAACCTTCACCTGGTGAAGGTTGGGCGCAAAGTTACTTAGTGTGTGGGCACCCTGGCACTAGCCAAGGTGCCCCCACATCGTTCAGGGCAAATTCCCCAGACTTTGTGAGTGCGGGGACACCATTACAATTGTGCAGTGTACATAGGTCACTACCTATGTACAGCGTCACAATGGTAACTCCGAACATGGCCATGTAACATGTCTAGGATCATGGAATTGTCACCCCCAATGCCATTCTGGCATTGGGGAGACAATTCCATGATCCCCCGAGTCTCTAGCACAGACCCGGGTACAGCCAAACTACCTTTCCCGGGGTTTCACTGCAGCTGCTGCCAACCCCTCAGACAAGTTTCTGCCCTCCTGGGGTCCAGCCAGGCCTGGCCCAGGAAGGCAGAACAAAGGACTTCCTCAGAGAGAGGGTGTTACACCCTCTCCCTTTGGAAAAAGGTGTCAGGGCTGGGGAGGAGTAGCCTCCCCCAGCCTCTGCAAATGCTTTGATGGGCACAGATGGTGCCCATCTCTACATAAGCCAGTCTACACCGGTTCAGGGATCCCCCAGCCCTGCTCTGGTGCCAAACAGGACAAAGGAAAGGGGAGTGACCACTCCCCTGACCTGCACCTCCCAGGGGAGGTGCCCAGAGCTCCTCCAGTGTGCTCCAGACCTCTGCCATCTTGGAAACAGAGGTGTTGCTGGCACACTGGACTGCTCTGAGTGGCCAGTGCCAGCAGGTGACGTCAGAGACTCTTTCTGATAGGCTCTTACCTGTGTTGCTAGCCTATCCTCCTTCCTAGGTAGCCAAACCTCCTTTTCTGGCTATTTAGGGTCTCTGCTTTGGGGAATTCTTTAGATACCGAATACAAGAGCTCATCAGAGTTCCTCTGCATCTCTCTCTTCACCTTCTGCCAAAGGATCGACCGCTGACTGCTCAGGACACCTGCAAAACCTCAACAAAGTAGCAAAGACGACTACTGCAACCTTGTATCGCTGATCCTGCCGCCTTCTCGAATGTTTCCTGGTGGTGCATGCTCTGGGGGTAGCCTGCCTCCTCTCTGCACCAGGAGCTCTGAAGAAATCTCCCGTGGGACAACGGAATCCTCCCCCTGCAACCGCAGGCAACAAAAGACTGCATCACCGGTCCTCTGGATCCCCTCTCAGCACGACGAGCGTGGTCCCTGGAACTCAGCAACTCTGTCCAAGTGACTCCCACAGTCCAGTGACTCTTCAGTCCAAGTTTGGTGGAGGTAAGTCCTTGCCTCCCCACGCTAGACTGCATTGCTGGGTACCGCGTGATTTGCAGCTGCTCCAGCTCCTGTGCACTCTTCCAGGATTTCCTTTGTGCACAGCCAAGCCTGGGTCCCCGACACTCTAACCTGCAGTGCACAACCTTCTGAGTTGTCCTCCGGCGTCGTGGGGCTCCCTTTTCTGACTTCGGGTGGACTCCGGTTCAGTCCTCTTCCAAGTGCCTGTTCCGGTACTTCTGCGGGTGCTGCCTGCTTCTGTGAGGGCTCCCTGACTTGCTGGGCGCCCCCTCTGTCTCCTCATCCAAGTGGCGACATCCTGGTCCCTCCTGGGCCACAGCAGCATCCAAAAACCCTGACCGCGACCCTTGCAGCTAGCAAGGCTTGTTTGCGGTCTTTCTGCGTGGGAACACCTGTACAAGCTTCTTCACGACATGGGACATCCATCCTCCAAAGGGGAAGTTCCTAGTCCTCTTCGTTCTTGCAGAATCCACAGCTTCTACCATCCGGTGGCAGCTTCCTTGCACCCTCAGCTGGCATTTCCTGGGCATCTGCCCTCTCTCGACATTGTCGCGACTCTTGGACTTGGTCCCCTTGTTTCACAGGTACTCAGGTCCGGAAATCCACTTTGGTTGCATTGCTGGTGTTGGTCTGCCTTGCAGAATTCCCCTATCACGACTTCTGTGCTCTCTGGGGAATATAGGTGCACTTTACACCTACTTTTCAGGGTCTTGGGGTGGGCTATTTTTCTAACCCTCACTGTTTTCTTACAGTCCCAGCGACCCTCTACAAGCTCACATAGGTTTGGGGTCCATTCGTGGTTCGCATTCCACTTTTGGAGTATATGGTTTGTGTTGCCCCTATACCTATGTGCTCCTATTGCAATCTACTGTAACTTTACATTGCTTGCATTACTTCCTTTTGTTATTACTGCATATTTTTGGTATTGTGTACATATATCTTGTGTATATTTGGCATCCTCATACTGAGGGTACTCACTGAGATACTTTTGGCATATTGTCATAAAAATAAAGTAGCTTTCTTTTTAGTATATCTGTGTATTGTGTTTTCTTATGATATTGTGCATATGACACCAGTGGTATAGTAGGAGGTTTGAATGTCTCCTAGTTCAGCCTAAGCTTCTCTTCTATAGCTACCTTCTATCAGCCTAAGCTGCAGGAAACACCTCTTCTACACTACACCATAAAACAAAGTCCAAGTCCCGGTGTATAAACACATAACGGTGTGTGTGCACACCTCCGTAAGTAACACGGAAAAGAGATCCGCGTTCATTATATTCTGCGGCGCTCCCGTTTGCTGAAAAGGTGCGCCGACACTCAGAAAGTATCTCCTTTATAGTAAGCCAAACGCTATTGAAACGCACAAAAGTAAAAGAGGACTAACAAAAGTTAGACTTGGACTTTGTTTTATGGGATGTACACTTCTTTTGGGACTTCAGGATAGCCATTTAAGCATTTATGGAATTGTGGCCCTTTTTAAGTGCTGTTTAAGCCCTGATTAAGTCTTTGAGACTATTTATCTCACAGGACGAAACACGTGTTGGCTGTTTTTTGCAGGTTTTGTTGGTCTTCGTTTCAAGAATAAATTGAACTATTGCCAATTATCCTGGTCCGGCTTTTGCGTGATGGTTTGGAACAAGACACCGAAGCCATAAAACACATGGATGAATGGACTGATAAACACGAGTGCCCTGACATCTGTTGCTGCTCATATGAAAACAGGCAGAGCACCTCTGTGCCCCCACAGGCCGACACGGGAGGGAGGACGTAGACTCGTGAGGAGGCCCCAGGCTGGCATGCCAGGTGCAGTTCCTCCACAACAACATTGCTATCTCCTGGGATAGACCTGCTGCTGCCCAGATCAAGCCAAGCCCAGGCCAAAGTCGATGTGGGGATGGGGGCAGTGTCCATTATATCAATAGGTGAGGGTGGAGGGGGGGCGCTACCCAGTTTGGGCCCACAATGAGGTGCCAGGGATGCTCCTTATGTAGCGGTCCTACCCATGTGGTGGAGGAAGGGTGCCCCCCCCCCCAAGGGCTTCCAGGCAGGTCACACCCAGTCACTGGGCTTCCCCACTACTGTCAGTCGAAAGGCCCGCGGTGGGCAGCACAGTGCAATTTTATAACGGGCCTAGGCCCAATTCAAGCTGGTGTGTGGGACCTCCGCCACCCAGTGATCCAAGCGGAGGTGTGGGAGTGGGGTGGTCACCACACCCCTCTTTTTCCCAGATCTTCTCTGCGGGTCCAGCTATCAGGGCGCAGCATATCAAACCACCATCTTGGTCTGCTGCATGGCCTCTCCCAGTCCTCTTCTGCTGGGGCCGCTCGAATCCCTGTCCTCAGTATAATCCTCAGCCTGGTGATAATCTGACTTGCATGCCATTGGTTTCCCAATACTTTTGGTTTTCTGCTTGTATTATAAGGAATATATGATTGTTGCTTGTAATGAGTTTTTCTTCCCCAGAGCTTATGTTTACAGGCTAGGTTGGAAGCTTAGTTAAAAAATGTGGCAACTGTTTTGGTGATTTTAATGAGCTGTTTCAAATGTCTTTGCTTTTGTTGAATATTGTAAAAACATTTAAATGGTTTTGCTGCTTGGGTAAAGTGGCTCTTTTACAGATCTTATTTCTTGTCTTCTGCAATATTTTCTGTTTCTGTTTCTGTTTAGACAACAGTTTGGTGTTGCTCTTCTGGGACTGCAGAGTTTTGGGGGGGATCTCCTCACTGAAGCAGTTTAGGTTTTCAGAGCGGGAATGTCTTTGGAATTTGTGACTTAATGGAGCTCAACCAGATGTTTAATTTGAGCTTGTCTCTGTTTTATTTTAATTGGGGATGTTTTATTGATTTGAGGTTTTGTGTTAGCCATCCGGAATTGCAAGGTTTTGCGAGACTCATCTATGGAGGAGTTGGAGTTTTCATAACAGTATGCAGAATGTATGGCTTGATGGAGCTCAGCCAGATATTTAATATGAGCTTGATTCAGTATTTTTTAATTGGCAATGTTTCATTCATTTTGGTTTTCAGCAAAGCGATATCGATTTGATTGCTTTTGGAGATGGGTGTTTTGCATAGCACAATTGCGTCCCTAATCCGTCATTGCTTTTAGATTGAAGCATATTGTTTCTTGGACTTTTATTTAAGAGGTCAACTTGCATGTCCAACTTATTTGAGTGATAATTTAAAGCATTTATTGTTGCTTGCAATGTATCTAGCAAGAGAGTACCAACATTCTTTGGTTGAGTCTGCTGAGAATTCAGTATGGATTACATAGGGTGACTGAATGTTCGAGGTCAATTGTAAATTATGAATTATCAGAGCTCATTTGATAGAAATCTTTTGCATTTAGAATTAGAGATTGTCCCCATCTTGTCTCCATTATTGGATCTGGCTTGTTTGTGGTTGGGGTACTTTGTTTATTTTCTCATTTGCCTGGGTTTATCGTAATGTTTGGGCTGCAAAATACACTTGCTGGGCATCAGTCTGAATGACTCAAATCTTTGGGCTCAATATCTTAGGTGTTAAATAGGGCTAGAAGTATAGGTGACATTTCTTCCCTTAGTTCTGAGTGCTCCATAAATGGAGAATTTCTTGTAAACAAATTTGTAGGTTCTGGTTTTAGGTTTTATCCAGGGACGATTGAAGGTTCTTGCGGCCTGTCATTTATCTCCGATGTGCATGTTATGGTTTTACTTCAGCTTGATGTGGGGAATATTTTACTAATGTGTGTCAGGGCAGCTCCTTGCTGGGGAGTTTGTAGACTCCTTTAGATGGTCGAATAAATTGATGTAGTCCAGCACACAAGTTCCCTCACTGCTCACCAGAATATTGAAAGTAGAAACTAAAGTGTTTTTAAAGAAAGTGAAGATAGTTGAAGCTGTCACATGTTTTCAGTTCCTCAGGCTTCGTTTGATTACTGACCTTGTACTTTTAGATGCATATTTGATCTATTTGTTGGCGCCTTTACATTTTCTTCTCTTTAAAGTTTTGGTGGTAATGGATCTTAATTTGCCAGATCTCATTTTGTATTCCAAAGGATAGCAGTAGCAGACATAAATTTCTCTACACAGAGTAGGAGTAATGAGTTATTTTCTCTGGCATTTTCATAGGGCTGCCCTTTGAGGGGCCTGATTTTTTAATCTGTCATGTTACCCGAAAATTAGTAGGGTGTCACAGAAAGCTTGATCCACCTCCATGGGGGAGGGGGCACAGATTTTCCTGAAAGTTTTGTGCGGTCTCCTTTATTTGAACAGATGACAGTTTGAAAGGAGTTTGATAATTATTTAGTTTGATTTTATTTGGAACACACAATTCCGCTAACCTCTTCCATTTCCATGCTTGGTGGATTTCTGAGAGTATTTGATTGCAATATAATTAGGCCACCCCAAAGGGGATTGATTTATGCTTGCCCTGGTACATTGACCAAAGGTGGGCAATGTTGCATGCTTACCAGACCAACGTTCAAGTAGGGATACAGAACATGGAGTTGGGCTGCAAGCTGCACTGAGGCCGACTACACTCTTCCGCCTCTCCCTGCTGTGAATCACACCACAAGCTGCATGAGCCTCCCGTTACCACCTCAGACCAAGCTCAATCTCTCCTCTCATTTGGGACTCACCATTAACCTGCGCAGCGGATTTGCCCCCTGGGCTTGGAGCAGGGAAGTCCTAACATCATGGTGCTGAAGGTGCAGCTCTCCACAGCTTAAAGACTCTGGGCTGCAGCACAAGCAACCCAACCGCTTCCATGGTTTCAAGTTCTAAAACGCCGAAACGTGCAGGCATATGGTCGTACAGGCTGAGGGCCGCATTCTCCTCTCCAAGTGCCCTCTCTCTAGTCTTCCAGCATCACGTTGGGCTTCCGTATGATACCAACACCTCGCTGCACCATGAGACTAGTCTGGTTTTGGTGGTTCAGCAGCATAGAAGTAGGACAAGTATGGGTGCTTCTCCTCTTCGCCTCTACTTGGTGATCTCCATGGTGGTATGTCAGGTGGAACAGCTGCTCCCTTTAACCTTATTTTCAGGCTTCCTGCACAGAACAAAGACTTCATAGGTGAAGTCTCTGAGCTACTTGCTACCTTATCTATCCAATACGCTGACCTGACATGCCTCAGCAACTTCATTCTCCCAGACAACTCAAACATGAAAAGAACAAAAGACACCCTACTTACTTTTATTGTCAATTTCAACATGATACTTGGTGCCCCAAATTAGCCCAGGGCAAAAGCCATATGTTGCACCTCGTCTTATCGACATCACGATTGTCCAAAGCAAGCCTCTCGTACTGCGAGGCTGGATTCGCTACTTCGCCATTCTTGTAACGCTGCATAGCATCCAACCAACACACCAAGAGAGAACAATACTCAGATCCTTAAAAGAGTACTGAAGTCCCTCTGTACAACAATCGGGCAACTCATCACCTAAGCCATTGAGCCTGCAAATAGAAACAGAACACCCTTCAAAATGATGAAGCACTGCATAAATCCTCTGCCTGACCCGCTTATCCAACACTGCACAGACAAGTGTAGAGCTGTCAACCCCTTCTCCAGTGAAAAATCACCAGCACCTAACATATTTTCTCCTTCAATACCCGCTCTTCATGCTTCATCCCCAAGCAGTTATCTTTCAAAATAGTAGCTCTCAAACACCTTGTCAATGTCTTAAAGGCCCTCTAAACCGCCACCTATGAAGATGATTTTTTTTTACCCTCGTCGTTCACCAAAGCAAAGCTCTACCTGGGGAAACTCTGCATCAGTTAATCATTATTGTTTATTTTGTATCAACAAAAAGAGGGATCGGGAGGATTAAAGGTCCAGTGTACATACTCCCAATACGTGCAATCAATAACAAAAGTACACTGTTCCTAACTCTAGGGTGAACAGTTAAAGTTTAGGAGCTAAAAACCCTCACACACCCGAAAGGGTGTCATGCTTCATCATCGGGAAGCTCCTCGTCAGACCGGCTGGTGCAATGTCTGACGGGCTCCCCTTTCGGGGGCTCTTTGCCGGAGATCTTTTTGATATGTGGTGGCTGCCGTTGATTTATGAAGGTCAGACACTCTGAATGGCAGGAGAGTGATAAAATTAAGATTGATTAGAAACCCCTGAACTTGTTCTGTTTTAATATCTATCCAGAGGAGTTACGATCAAGATTAAAAACATAATAAAGTGGGGAATGAGAATGATGCTCAACCACTTTAGAAAGCCTGGAGTACTGGGAAATTGTCACCTGTCCCCTAGGGTATGGTCAACATGTTTCGCGTAATATTGGTCGTGAAAGATCCTCTAACGCTTCATCAGGACCTACAGCAAACTAGACTTCTCCTGGCCGTGTACAAAAGAAAACACTATCTAATTACGTGTATGAGAGATAAATAGCAGTCACTTACAGCATTTCTGTGAACTGTCTCGTAAACAAAAAAGGTCGCCCTAGAAAACAAAGGATATAATGCAAACAATTCTGAGAGCACGGTTGTATGACCTTCACCCCCAATGTGAATCTGTGCATCAAGTGGTGTCAAACACATAAAGAACATTTGCTTACCCGCCCTCTGCTTTTGGGGGGCCCCTTAGGGAGTAGCACGATCCAGCCTATAGCTTCTGGCAGGGGTGAAATTTTGTTAGCACATTGAGAAACATTTAAAACTTGAATAGGGGACAAAATATGCAGTAGAGTAACCCCTATAACAAAAGGTATTGATGCCGGAATAAGTCAACATGCTAAGCACCATTAAATAACATGATCCTGACATCATCATTTGTAATCAATCTAATATCTGTAGAAATAGCCGTATGTAAAAATTCCTCCTTATCTTTAACAAATGTCTGGTAGAGTAACTGTATCACCAAGTTAATAATACTGATAGATCTTAAATCAAAGCATATTTCCAACCAACCATCATTAAAGATGAAGCAGTCCCATTCAATGGAGGTATATTCAGCATAGTGAAAAATTGCAGAGCTAGTCTCTGTCGAACGCTCTCCTTGAAGTACGATTCCCCACACTTACCTTTATATAGGCGTCCTCAATTCGAGACACCTACCCACAGTCGTGCTCGCCCTGAAGACAGAGAGCCGGTGCTCGATCGGCACATTTTAAACGCGGTATGGAAGCTAATTGCTTCCGCGTTTCGACGGCGTGGCTTCATAAAAATGAAAAACGGACTTGATGAAGTCCGAATGATTAGCAAAACATCAAATAGTTCACTGCCAGTGTGTCGGCCATCTTAGAAAGGGGTTTGGACGGCTCCTCTCTGGTTAGAATTGGAGAGTACAAACGAAGAACGCTTGGTAAAATATTTATTGTGTCAAATGTCAAAAATGAGTTAATTTAAAAATGATACATTGCCAGCATATGAGATAATGGCACCAGATAAAAAGTGGTGTATCAGGCAAGTTATAGACTAGCGATAAAGGAAGGAGATTCATTGCTATTTTAGTTCAAAAAACCAGGAAGTTCGTAAAAATACCCATCGTTGGGGGTCATAAAAATGGTTATAGGTGGATTCGCCTCATTTAGTACAAACGAATCAGTGATCCATGCTCTTAACGAGACAAAGATACCCAGGGGATGTCATCATTCAACCCAATGATGTTAGTATGTAATTTAAACACCCAGCGTTGTTCAAGTCTGAACAATGATTGGGAGGAGTCGTTGATAAACTTGGGGGATTCCAACACTACCCAGCGCAAATCGTCTGGATGGTGGGGTTTCTCAAGAAAGTGGGCACATAATTTAGTAGTTATTCGGCCACATCTGATGTTACTTCTATGTTCATTGATCCTTATCTTGACAGGTCTGGTGGTCATTCCTATATATCGTAGGCCGCATGGACATGTTATCATGTACACACAATTTTTTGTATTGCAATTAGTATGTTTTATCAGGTTCCATCGGCCGATGGGTACCAGATCAAGTGTCTTAGTGTGGTGTGTCAAAGGACAGACGTTGCATTGTCCACATGGATAATGTCCTGATACTGGAGGAAGATTCCAGAGTGTTGTCTGGGTCTGGGTGGTATTCCTAGGGCGAGTATGAATTATCAAGTCCTTGATATTCTGTGATCGTTTAAAGGCAAAGAGTGGTCTAGGAATATTACAGCCACTACTGCCAAGTATTGACCATCTTTTCAAAATAAATCTCTTGATTTTATTGGACAGAGGGGTGAAAGTAGTCACACATGTCATTGATTTGTTGGTATCCCTGGTGTTAGGTTCGAGTAAAGCCTCACGATTATTATTCCTTGCTGTTTTCCGGGCTCGATTGATGATTTCCCGGGGGTAATTACGTGCCAATAATTTGGTTTGAAGGTCATTAGCCTGTGTATTGTAGGTGTGTGTTGAACTACAATTACGTCTTAGTCGCAAGAATTGGCCAAGTGGTAAGTTATCACGTAATGATTTTGGATGATGGCTGTCGTATGTCAGGAGGCTGTTACGGTCCGTTGGTTTTTGGTATGTACTCGTAGTTAGTTTGCCATTCTGGATAGTGATTAGTAAATCCAAAAAGCTAATCTCAGTGGTTGACATTGTCGATGTAAATCTCAAGAAAGGGTTGAGTGTATTAACCCATTCTGTAAAAGTTGAAACAGTCTCTAGGGGACCATGCCATACAATCAAAATGTCATCGATGTAGCGTCGCCATAGTTTGATGTTGGCAAAAAACGGGTTTGTAGGTGGCAAAATAAATTGTTTCTCAAAGTTGTACATGTATAAACATGCCAAGCTGGGAGCAAAGGTGCTACCCATGCATGTACCTCTTATCTGATGGTAAAAATCGTCTTCAAACTGGAAAAAATTCTCAGTCATTGCTAGATTAGCACATTGCATGATAAAAGAGACTGGTGATGTAAGATTTTCACTATTTACTAGAAGTGTAGTTTCAATTACCCGTAAGGTCGCATCCTGTGGGATGTTTGTATACAGTGCTTCCACATCCAAGGTAATCAAACCGTGGACATAGACCGTGTCATTAATCAAGTCGATCAAATTTAATACATCCTTGGTATCCTGTATATAAGTTGACGATTTTTTAACCAAAGGCTGTAGGAAATGATCGCAAAATATAGACAGTGGTTCTAATAGAGACCCAATGCCTGACACTATTGGTCGTCCCGGTGGTGGTGAAGTGCCTTTATGAATCTTAGGAAGGCAATAAAAGTATGGGACCTTAGGGTGAAGAGTATCCAGAAAGGCTGCTTCTTTGGGAGAAATCCATGTATTATTGGTTGCTTCAAGAATCATAGACTTGATCTGTGATTGTAATCTAGGGGTAGGGTCCCTAGAGATCTTGGCATAGTAAGTATCATCACTTATTTTGTAAACAGACTTTCCATAAAACATATAATACAATTTCACCTAAACAATCATCAATTCATATGTCATAATCAAAACAATTTCAGATAAATCCATTGATAAATATTTATAAAGACAGAATAACTAAAACGTAAGTCATCATCAGCCATAAAAGATTAATAGCAGCTGCAGTGAGTCGAAAGTGCAAGTGAAAGAATAGCTCACCAACTGATAGAAATTGCGTAATTTGACAAGCATAGAAATAGCCTTGAAACCTCTATGAAAACTTATATCCCAATATGTATCTAGACTGCAAATACCAGGTCAAAAACAGATATTCAGAAGTTGCAAAAATGGTAGCTTGTTTAGTGACCGATGTACGTAGCCTTAATGAACCTCCATGGCACCTTAAATCTACATTCCTCAACCAAGTTATTAGATATTGTTTCTATGTCTCTTGTTTAATTGACCAAAAATAGGAAATGACCTTCGGGTTCTAAAATAGAATGACAAAGATTACTATCACCAGCTGAAATGTTGTCGTGAAGACCAGGATTCGCTAGAGCAGCTAGCAAGAAAGTAGTACCCTTATGAAGTGTGCAGTAACAACTTATTGGTATTTTGCGGTTCTCCAAAGTCCTGAAATTTCTCGCAGCAAGGTTGGTTAATTTTTGATTGAAAAATATGATTCTGTTAATCAACCTAATGAAGGAGACATTAAGGCAACTTGTCTTCACCATTCAATACATGTTATCACATTTTTTGTTTATCAGTTTTACCTAGTTCACAGCTACTCCAAGCATTCTGTAATCTGAACAGTTCTGTAACTGCATACACACGTTTCAACCAGTTTATATCATTACTACCCTTAATCGACAACACATCTTGGAGAGTGACTCTATAGACTACAAGACCGATACCACTACAAAAGTACCCCAAATGCAGTAACAGCTTTGCACGTATGCATTCCTCAATCGTGGTAAGTCCAAATCTGTTTTCAGTAAGAGATAGTGTAAGGAAATGCCTCCTTGGCATGGTTACCCCCTAACTTTTTGCCTTTGCCGATGCTAAGTTATGATTTGAAAGTGTGCTGGGACCCTGCTAACCAGGCCCCAGCACCAGTGTTCTTTCCCTAAACTGTACCTTTGCTCCACAATTGGCACAACCCTGGCACTCAGGTAAGTCCCTTGTAACTGGTACCCCTGGTACCAAGGGCCCTGATGCCAGGGAAGGTCTCTAAGGGCTGCAGCATGTCTTATGCCACCCTAGGGACCCCTCACTCAGCACATGCACACTGCCTCACAGCTTGTGTGTGCTGGTGGGGAGAAAATGGCTAAGTCGACATGGCACTCCCCTCAGAGTGCCATGCCACCCTCGCACTGCCTGTGGCATAGGTAAGTCACCCCTCTAGCAGGCCTTGCAGCCCTAAGGCAGGGTGCACTATAGCACAGGTGAGGGCATATGTGCATGAGCACCATGCCCGAACAGTGCCTAAGCAAAACCTTAGACATTGTAAGTGCAGGGTAGCCATAAGAGTATATGGTCTGGGAGTTTGTCAAACACGAACTCCACAGTTCCATAATGGCTACACTGAAATCTGGGAAGTTTGGTATCAAACTTCTCAGCACAATAAATGCACACTGATGTCAGTGTGCAATTTATTGTAACATACACCCAAGGGCATCTTAGAGATGCCACCTGAATACCAATGCGACGTCTAGTGTATGCTGACCAGTTTCTGCCAGCCTGCCAGACATGTTACTGGCCACATGGGGAAAGTGCCTTTGTCACTCTGTGGCCAGGAACAAAGCCTGTACTGGGTGGAGGTCCTTCTCATCTCCCCCTGCAGGAACTGTAACACCTGGCGGTGAGCCTCAAAGGCTCACCCCTTTTGTTACAGCACCCCAGGGCATCCCAGCTAGTGGAGATGCCCGCCTCTCCGGCCACTGCCCCCACTTTTTGGCGGTGAGGCTGGAGGAGATAATGAGAAAAACAAGGAGGAGTCACCCACCAGTCAGGACAGCCCCTGAGGTGTCCTGAGCTGAGGTGACCCCTACCTTTAGAAATCCTCCATCTTGAGTTCGGAGGATTCCCCCAATAGGATTAGAGATGTGCCCCCCTCCCCACAGGGAGGAGGCACAAAGAGGGTGTAGCCACCCTCAAGGACAGTAGTTATTGGCTACTGCCCTCCCAGACCTAAACACACCCCTAAATTCAGTATTTAGGGGCTCCCCAGATCCCAGGAAATCAGATTTCTGCAACCTGAAGAAACAAGGAGGACTGCTGACCTACAAACCTGCAGAGGCGGAGGAAGACGACAACTGCTTTGGCCCCAGCTCTACCGGCCTGTCTCCAACTTCAAAAACCTGCATCAGCGATGCAACCGACAGAGACCAGTGACCTCTGAAGCCTCAGAGGACTGCCCTGGACTACAGGACCAAGAAACTCCAGTGAACAGCGGCCCTGTTTAAAACCAGCTACTTCTTTGCAACAAAGAAGCAACTTTCAAAGACTGCACGTTTCCCGCCGGAAGCATGAGACTTCACACTCTGCACCCGACGCCCCCGGCTAGAGATCCAGAGAACAAACACCTCAGGGAGGACTCCCCAGCGACTGCGAGCCCATGAGTAACGAGAGATGACCCCCCTGAGCCCCCACAGCGACGCCTGCAGCGAGAGTCCAGAGACTCCCCCTGACCGCGACTGCCTGTAACAAGGGACCCGACGCCTGGAACCAACACTGCACCCGCAGCCCCCAGGACCTGAAGGACCCAAACTTCAACGCAGGAGTGAACCCCAGGCGACCCTCTGCCTAGCCCAGGGGCTGGCTGTCCCGAGAAGCCCCCCTGTGCCTGCCTGCACCGCTAGAGTGACCCCCGGGTCCCTCCATGGTTTCCTACCTGAAACCCGATGCCTGCTTTTCACACTGCACCCGGCCACCCCAGTGCCACTGTGGGTGTGTTTTTGTGTGCCTACTTGTGTCTACCCCAGTGCTCTACAAACCCCCCCTGGTCTGCACCCCGAGGACGCAGGTACTTACCTGCTGGCAGACTTTAACCGGAGCACCCCTGTTCTCCATAGGGGCCTATGTGTTTTGGGCACCTCTTTGACCTCTGCACCTGACCGGCCCTGAGCTGCTGGTGTGGAAAATTTAGGGTTGCCTTGAACCCCCAATGGTGGGCTGCCTATACCCCAGAACTGAGACTTGTAAGTGTTTTACTTACCTCCTAATCTAACCTTTACTTACCTCCCCCAGGAACTGTTGATTTTTGCACAGTGTCCACTTTGAAAATAGCTTATTGCCATTTTTACAAAGCCTGTATATGATATTACTTTTATTCAAAGTTCCTAAAGTATCTAAGTGAAGTACCTTACATTTAAAGTGTTTCATGCAAATCTTGAACCTGTTGTTCTTAAAATAAACTAAGAAAATATATTTTTCAATATATAAACCTATTGGCCTGGAGTAAGTTTTTGAGTGTGTGTTCCTCATTTATTGCCTGTGTGTGTACAACAAACGGTTAACACTACGCTCTGATAAACCTACTGCTCGACCACACTACCACAAAATAGAGCATTAGAATTATCTAATTTTGCCACTATCTTACCTCTAAGGGGAACCCTTGGACTCTGTGCACACTATTTCTTACTTTGAAATAGTATATACAGAGCCAATGTCCTACTGATAGCTATTGGAAATTTATATGATTCCATATTTGACCACCGAAGCAAGACGCTGTGACAATCAGGGCCTGGTATACAGAGAGCTATTGAGATGGATCTGCCGCCAGTCTTTGTTGCATATCATTTAACACCCCCTGCCCTTTACCAAAGGATAATATTGCTCTTATGGATTTGGTTATCCCACTTTCTGTTAGAGCTGTACCTAGTCTCTAAATAATCAAAGTTTGTCATAATTTCGAAAGCAAAGTTATTCTAAGTTAATTTGCTGAGAAACGACTTGAGGAGATTAAAAGTAGTGAACTTTGTTTTGGCCTTGATGATACCATTATTATTATTTTTTAAAGTATTGCGTAGTCAGTCAGTTACAAAACCTTTATTTTGTGCTTTTATGGATTCATATTAAAACCACACAGAATAAAATGCCACAATGCCTTAAATGCTATTAATACATTAATAAAAAAAGGTTTTCCTGTACAAACTGATATATGTGCAAAATACAAAGGAAACCGTAGAATTGCCTAAGTAAGACCCTCTTCATGGGTTTCTTAGCTTAAAGCCTAAACAGATAAAACTGCAAGACATTCATACAAAACAAGAATAGAGAAGAGGAAAAGGGAGATTAAGGCAGTAGTTTGGGAAGACTTACAAGAAGCAGCTGCACTACTTAGTAGGTTTTATATGGTCATTGGTGTGTGTGATATGAGCAGGGTGATGTCAGCAAATAATGAAGGATAGATCTTGTGTGCTCCCATAGAAGCTGTGTGATTAGTACAGTCATTCCACCACACTTTAATAACAAGCATTGGCAAAGCTAATAGATCTGGTGTTGTCCACCAGCCTTTTGGCAATTCTTGTTTTGTTTTGTTATGCTTTTTGCAAAACGTTATTGTTCACTTGGCTGCTGTGGTTTGTCAATCTAAAAAACAAAAAAAACAAATTGATTAAAGGCAAAAATGTTTTTCGATCTCGAAAAAGAACATGTTACCATAGTACTACTTGACACTAAAAGGAATTACTTTGTTGGGATATGTGCTTCTTGTAAAAGGGAAGCATGCCATAACTCATAGTGAAATCAGCCAAATGGATAAGGTGGGCTGGAGAAAAATGGAATGACACAACCACAGACAAATGGATGAAGTGTAGTTGAAAATCCCTATAAGTAACTGTCATCCTCATCATTTTAGTAAAATCTAAAGATCTTGAGTAGCAAAGATCTAACTCATTCTGCCACTGACTGCCAGCTTCTTGCCTTTGAGAAAGAAGGAAGGAAAGAAGAAAAGAGGGAAGAAAAGAAAGATATAAATGCCACTTATGGTAGAAGGCATGCTCCTTTCACCTCAGGCACTAAACACAAAGGCAGAACTAACATAAATATAAGAGTAAAAACAAAAACACTGGCACTGAAGGGTACTACTTGTGTCTGGATGTGCTTATGTGAGAGGGTAAAATGCAGTCACTCAGTGACGTTCACCAGTGGCTGAAATAAGCTAGCACATTGCCCATGCTGTATGTCTTAGTGGGTGGGAGCAAAATTTGAATGACACAACAGACCGGTGAGTGAAGAGAAGTGGCTGAAAACCCATTTAGGTAAGTATATTATACATATAATTTTAGTCAAATCAAAAGGTCCTGACTAACACCAAGCGTAAAAGGGATACATAGTGGGGGCCAGAAAACACCCCTGATGAACCTCTTAATTGACAGGAAATTACATAGCAAAATTGTCTGTCTTCAACTAGATTATAATATTAAGTAAACCTGCCAGAATCCCAAGTGGGGCTAATGCTGCCTGTAGATGTTGATGGAGAGAGCGGTCATAAGTAGACTTTAAGTCCTCCAAGAATGCACATAAAGATTCTTTGTTCAGCTCTGCATATTTCTCTACTAATAAATGAAAGTGGTACTAATCCCTTTTTGGAATCCTGTCTGGCACTGAAATACTATGTTGTTAGACTTGGCCCAGTCTTTGATGCGATCTAGTATAGTATAGCCAGTAGCCAAACATTATTATCTATTAGGCTAATTGGCCTAAAAGTTATTGGATCATTTCTACATCGCTTTTTAAAAAGTGCTTCAATTTATACACCAAGTTAAGTCGGTGTCAGTGTGCTACTTTGTGTAGCAGCGTTAATCTGGGTAGTTAAATATGAGACGCAAATTGTAGGTTCCTATTTAAAAAGGTCACCTGTGTTTATGTCCAGCCCAGGGTCGCTCCCATTCTTTTGGATACAGATAGCCCTAACTGTTTCTTTCAATGTGAGCCTAGATTCCTTTTAATCCATGCAAACTATCTTGCGCCATCCACTGCTTGCACTAAAGAATCAATAGGCTAAAAACCAGTAAAGCCTGCAAATCATTTGTCCTCCTTGATATGTAATTCTGGTAGAGCTTGTGTTTCTCTTCCTCCATGTACAATAATATGCCAAATTGCACGGCTATCCTTGGACTTGCATGATTTTAATAGCTCCATCTCTTGATGCTGTACCCCAACTTCCCTTTTACTGCTCAGTATTTTCTTTACATTATTTTGGTATCACTGTGGTATCACTTCGATATTTCTAATTATTGGACTTTAGAAGTACCCTTTTCCCTTCTCTGTATTCCACACAAAATAGGTATAAGTCCCCTGAGGCCTAGATTTTATATTATTGGGTTTAGTAAAACATAATCTCAGTTTTCCCGCTACCTCTTAAGGAAGCAAAATGCCTTTTGTTAATTTTGAAATACTAATTTGAGTAAAGGTAAGAAATATGAGAATATTTCTCCGAAAAACAGTTAACGATGGGCCTTTTTCCTTTGCTTTAACTCAATCTTTATTGTAAAAGATACATGGAGGAGATTGTGGTAACTTTCTATCCTACTGTCGACTCACATATCTCTCAAAAGGTGCCATTCTGATTGCTTCAGAAATATTTACTCAACAAAACTTCAGTATCTGCCTGACTCAAATGTATATTTGTGGAGCACTCAAACTGTGTTCTTTCATTGTAGCTCTTAAGCTATGCTTAACAGTGATGAATGCTAATTGATGGAGCACCTTCAGACTGATCGTTAGCTGGAAGTAGCTGAGTAGGTGGAATACCCCACAGTTCATCCTGTTCCTCGGTTAGCTGAGTAAAGTCCGCAATAGGTTCAAAGCTTATATTAAACTCTCCAGCAACATTCAACGTTGAAGATACTGCAGAGCTCTGGGTATCCCAAACTTGTCAATAGATTATATAACAAATGCAGGTTATGAGATTTTCATTTAACTCTATTTGGAATACCTACCTAGTTATAAATATTCAGTATTGACAATAGGGAAAAACAACTCAATATGTTGCAAATGAATACATTAAATAAAATCCTGCTGCCTGCATTGGTGGCTGAACCTTTCTCATGTGGAAACTAGAGAACGCCATGCAGATATGGGAGTCAGATTCCCAATATATACCGCTTGATAGTATGGGCCTACACTGTTGGCCTTTCACTTTGTTAGAGACCCTGCTACTAATCTCTGTCCTGTGCTTCAGAAAATCATGCAATGTTGTGATCTCTCAGGCTTACAAATACATTGAAATAAGTTGTTTCTTTTTTCATTGTCCATGGCTGCACAAACCTGCCCAGACTTCCCCTTAAAATGGAGAACCTCCCCCAGTTTGTTACTTGATTATTAAAGTTCATTGAAATGCTATGTCCATAGTGGGCAGAAATAATGGACCAACTTTAAACAGACTCTCTGACAAGATAGATCGATGGATAACACTACTACTGTCTTGGGTCGGATGAATCACCATTATTAATATGGTGCTATTGCCACAACTTTTATATGAACAAACCTGGCTTTAACCAGATAATTTTTCAGACACCTAAAACAACTTATGGTAACATTAGGCAGCTAAGAATTGGATGGACTACATTCATTCTTCCTTATGGTCAGGGGGGCTTGGCAGCCCCTGACTTTGAGCGATACTACCATGCCATACAGGGTCAATTTGAATATCATTGGATGCATAACTTATCCGGCCTTCCACATGTATGGATGGAAAGGGATGCTGCAAGCCCTATCTTCTTACAGGGCAAACTAATTAGCAATCAGGTTAGGAAATGTAAGTATATAGACCCAACAGGGAGTACTATCTATACATGACACCGTGTTCTGAAGCGAGTTGGTAGCTCATTGTTATATACTCCATAACTTAAGATCAGTAGCCTCACCTGGTTACCAATATGCATAAAACAAGGAACACAAATCCAATTAGAGAGTTTGCAGATCACAACGATTGGCAGTTTGTTCTCTGAAAATAAATTGAAATAACTTGAACAATTTTGCAGCCAAAGCTGGACCTTGATGAATAGATCTATTCCTATATGATACTGTTCAGCATGCTTTAGCTCTGCTAGCTCCAGTCATATCATATCATATTCTTTGACCTGGAGGTAGCCCTCTCAAATTGCCTCTTGAGCTGGCAGATGGGCATTGGCCACAAAATAACTGTCAAACAGTGGTTGTTCTGTTATTTAGCTATTAAAAAGGTCTCTTTAAATAGCAAGCTTGTAGTGATACATTTCACATATATATACAGAGTTTTTACCACACCCCTCTGAAATTGTATAGGTTTGGTTTCACATTTATCCTGGAAGTGTCCTGGTGTACTCCAGTATTGGTATGATGTATTTACAGAGCTCAAAAGAATGATAAAAAGCAATTCAGATCCTGATTCTCTAATAGTTTTACTCAATTATGTCAGGGATATTCAGGCACCAGTTCGCAAATTTACAATTGAATCATTGCTCTTGGCTAGAATGCGAGTGACATTAGGATGTAGAAGAGGCCCTTTGCCTAACATTAAGGACTGGATAAAAGACTTAAAAAAAATATATATATTTTTTTATTTTGCTTTATTGTCCAACACATATTTAACAACAGAGATAATCCAGTATCACAATTGCAATCCAGAAATCAACAAAGATATGACCAGTATCACAGTATGAAACAGTGGCAATCCTTATCCAGTTATCCTTTGTGTGGTTCATCAAGTCTCCTCCCTCCTTTAAACATAGAAAGAAGCATCTGAGGGCTCAAAATATCAGTTCTCTGCATCTGTCCCATAAGGTTATGTCGTAGGTACTACACCAAGCACAAATTGTTATCCGCTATAGCCCGGTACCACACCAAGCACAAATTTTTATCCGCTATAGCCCATAAGGGGAAATGATGGTCACACTGCGTCCCAGGTGTATCGTCCCCATTGCGGGGAATCCTGTGTGTCCCCGTGTCCGCCCTGGCCAATTAGGACCTGAGGGGGCACCATATACCTTTTGGTCGAGAGGTCATTGGGAGCATCAGTGCATAGATTTAATTACAGGCATTACAAACTGTTAAGTTTTGGAGCCATTCAATTGGATGTACTATAGCTCCCCCAGTTCAAGGCTAAACTGCATTTGGCAAAAAGTAGTGCCATAGTGCCATTGCTGTGAAGCGCCGGATTCTATTAGAGGAGTCCTTTAAATAACCCAGGAGTGTTATGACTGGATTGGTCACTAGGTGTTGATCAGTCATTTGGTCTAACATGTTCAGAACCTTGCTCCAGTAGGCAAGGACAGAGAGGCTTTCCCAGGCTAGGTGTCGAAGCCTCACATATTCACCCCATAGCGAATGCATCTGTGAGAGCTTGATGGGTCAGTGCAGTGCTGGTGGGCTGCTGTGCTAAGTGCCCTGTGTAGGAATTTAAAATGCAGTATTTTGTGTAAATAGTTCAGGGATATACATCCTGTTTGTGTGCAACAAAGCCTCCATTGTACATTTGACAAGAATTTGTTCAGGTCTGTGTCTCATGCCCATTGGACTAATTGAGCTCTGCTCACCTGAATTTGTGACACACAACTGTACAACCGAGACACCCATTGCGTCTCATCTGAGGAGGTGATCAGTTGTGTCAGTGGTGTCAAGACTTCTGGTCTGTGGGGTACCTGCAAATTTGTCCCACACAGTACTTCGAAAACTGGCATACACAGAAATATCTAAGATTGTGGGGTTTCTCACATGATTGGAACTGTTGTAGTGTAAGGAAGAACTTGTCTGTCTATAAGTGGTTAAAGTCTGACATGGCCTTTTTTGTCAGTGTGTTTTATATTGCCTGTTTCAGAGTGAGGAGTAGTAGGGGATTATTATGAAGGGGAAGTGTAGACGAGTATAGGAAAGAGCCACCCACTCTTCTACCTAGTGGATGCCATGTCCAGCATGATATTGGTACTGTTTTTCCCTCTCTCTTTGTGATCTAGGTAGTCCCAGCGGAAGTATCAATGCCAGAGAGATGTCATCTACATGGTCTCGTTCAGGTATTGAGTAAGGGAGACGTGTATCTGGGTGATACCAGTGAGTAGCGAAGTGACGCTTCTCCATGTAGTAATAAAGTTTAAAATTGGAGACCTCAAGCAGCATTCATAGTGAAGTATCAGCATGCCACAGGTAATCCTGGTAGTTCCATTGGCCCAGAGTTGTTTCATTTTAGGGATTTAAGGGTGAATATTTAAGAATAAATAAAGGATCTCTGGCAAAACCACCATTTAAAGGAGTCATGCTTTGACTGTCAGGGATAATGGAAGTTTAATCCACATATTTATTTGTTGTAACTGATCGGTGGCCGGGCAGTAGTTAAAACGTATAATGACCTTCACCACCTGCAGGGTAATCCCCAGACATTTAACGGAGTCATAAATCCATCTAACCAGGCAATGCAGAGGACAGGAGTTTGTGTCATCAGTCAGTGGAAATATGTCTGTTTTACCCCAGTCAATAGTGACAGCAGAGTATCTACCAAGTCTGATAATTTCCCTAATCAACGGTGACACATTGTCTTCTGTGTGTTTCTCAAAAAGCAACATATCATCCCCATATATGGGTAACAACATTTTGGTGGTGCGAAAGAAGAACGCCATATATATGTGGTGTTCTTGGAGGAGCTGGGCAAGGGTCCCAGACTGCTCCACCCGATCACTGCCTTCACTCCGCATCCATGCTGCCACAGTTTTGCCTCGTTGGGTATGACCACCTACGATGAAGTGTGTTTGCCAGACTCTGCGCTAGACCGCCATCTTGATTGCCTTTGTGGCCATGCTCAGCTCTGGATAAAGGACTTAACATACTTCAGCACTACATAAGACAATTTTAGCATGTTAATGCCTAAAAGGTCTGGCCCATATGATGTTTGGTTTCCACTGTAAGTGTTCTTGATTACCCACACTTCTTCTGATTCAGCAATTGACAATAATAGTAATACTGCACAACTTAACACTTGTGATAATGTTAATGATTAATGTTTGCTCAAATGGTCTCTCTTGGACTGCATTCAAAATAATCTATGATTTCCTACCATGAGTCTCACAAATCTTGTTTAAAATGCTTTAACAATGTAACTGAAGCCCAGCAGGCTGATGCCAATCTGATGTTAGTCAAGGATTCTCACTAATGAGCTACGATATCAGGGACTGATGCTTGGTGAATTTCTCTGCTAAACTTCATGTATGATATCACATTGACGCAATTGACTTTGCTATTGATTTGCACCATAACCTTAGAATGTGTTGTAGTTCAAGCTTTGATTAGATTACGTTTCTTCTGCCGCTTTGGACAACCAGTGTAGTTTCTGTATGTGTTTCATTTGATTTGAGATTTTGACATGACTTTAGCATTGTTAATATAGGGAAATAAACATTCTAAACTTTTACTAAAGATGTGGTTATTCATGACTGAAAGGTCATGTTGTGTGACAATTACTGACTCTATTGATTACTAATGATTATTGATTATTGTGTATTGATTATTGATTATGTACTGGAGCTATGGTAAGAACATCTTAAATGCGAGTCAAAAGGTTCATCGACCTGTTTTTTTCCCCTTGTAAGTTTACTTATTAAGGTCAGATGCACTAACACTCCCAGGAGGGAGCGCATCATAATGTCATGAGGGGTTGTTTGAAGGACAAAGTTTCAGCAATGAGGTCGACCCAGGATGGCTGGGGCACCACCAAAAAAGAAAGAAGAGTGGGGTGTTGTAGGAGTGCAGCTGTTTCCCCCAAGGTAACCCTACATAAGTACTGACCCTAAGACTGCGGGGTCAGAGGAATTAGGAATTATAACCATTCTATGATATACTTTAATTTGAAAGCACCCTCAAGGCTGATGTTTTTGCTCTAGAATCAGGAGTGCAGTGCCCTCTACGGGTTAGTTCTGTGGCTGCAGTCTAAGTGGCCTAAGGTTGTTTAGGAAAGACTCAGACACATGTTTTTGTTTGAACAGTGATTTTTTAAAATTGTTATTTATAATGCTTTATTTAGAGGTGTTGTATTGCTGACAGTAATGGTTAGTCCTGAGAGGTTTCAATGTTGTGTTTATTATAAGGTGTGCACATTGTGGCAATGCTTTATTGTTCATGACAATTGCAGTTGGATTATGGTTACTGTAGTAAGTGATGAAATTGCATATTTTGACATTTGCTTTTGATCCATAAGTGTGGTAACACTGACATGATTTTTAGTGAGACTCTCCTATATTGTTATGTACAACATTGTGTGGGAGGGAGTGTGCTCTGATTGGTGGAGTCATGCACCTTTAGGAGTGAAATGCAATGGTACCAAAGGTATTTCCACCAGCCTTATTTATATTTGTAAAGTACTACATAGTAAAGCACAGACTGGACAATCATTTATTGAGTGTTATTGAGTGCCAATGAGTGGCAATTACTAGCTCACACCACCTCCCCTGAGTAGGTCTTGGGCTGCTCTGCTTCACTACCCTGAGAGAGTGAAGTGCTACACTGGGGTGTTAGGTTCCCATTGAGGGGGTACTTTTGGTTCTGTTATTTGTGCAGGCCACAAATGTAATGGCCTGTTTCCTTACAAAAACGAAATACTACACAACACGATGAAAGTGCACAGAACAGAACATCATGGTGTCAGGTACTGGCCTAAAGCTCCGCACACACTCTAGATTAATGTGACACCACGACCAGAAGAAAAGGCGGGATACCAGTTTTACCTGCAGGGAGGCACTCAAGCAAGAGTACATGTGCGTTTACTGTGCAGGCAACATTCCTTTCCCAGCAGAAGTATTTTGAAACTTGAGGGCTTCAGTGCAATTATTCCCATACCTTATCCTACTTTAATCCTTAATAATTAAATTCTCAAAGTCATTTTTTCAGGGTGCTGTATTTTTAATTGGTTGTTTGCCAAAAAACATCTGAGTATCATGGCAGTTTTCTTATTTCTTAGTTCCAACCTGTTTGACAATCTATGCTAAACACTGAGTAACTTATTGGTTTGGCATCGGGACCTAGTTCAGTTACTTTGTATAATCTGTGTGTTATATGGTATGTTCAGTACATGTTCACTGATGATTTAATTTGCTATCAGTGCTTAATGTGAGCTGCTTTAACCTGGTGCTCGCCACCGGTACTTATTTCCTAACACCGGCCCTTATTTATGTTATTACATCACATTGTGGAGATGTGTGTCTATTTTTCATTTAACTTTATGATTGCAGTGTTTGTTTATCAAGCAAATAGGTAAAGGTGGTACTGGCGTTGGGCAGCAGGGGTGTTGATGGTGCCAGCTGAAGTGGACTCCTGTGAAGTGCCGTGGGCCCTTGCACACACATATATATATATATATTTTTTCAAATTAAGCACTGCCTGTTATAGTGCATGCTACTCTGCAATCCCATTATAAAAACCTGCCTCCATTTCTCTTATTAAAGACGACTTCTGACATCTCTAGTCACCTGTAATAATTAAATGGCATCTCTGCTCAGCTCTAATAACTTATTTCAGTTGAGTTCTGATGTCACAATGCCTCCTGCCAGAGACAGCATCCCAAGTGCAAGGCAGGTCACAACACATAATTGCTCCGGCAGTTTAAACAAGACACAAAAACAAACTTTGTTTTTTTCATTCTTACTATTATTTTTTAAAACGAGATGTTTACTGAAACGTTTATTTTTTACATATTAAGGGTCATTACAGGACGAATAGCATCTCAGCCTTTTTCCACACGATCTGAGCCACAGTGCTGTTTTTCATCTGACTTACATTAGGCGATTATAATATCCTTTTACAACAATTACTAATTTTGTTTTTGATGTGCTTAGTCTCATATTAGAGTCCACTTTTCATTTGTCATGTCTGCAGCCATACTTCCTCTTTCATATGAAAGCGAAAGACGCAAAGGATATAAGTGGTTCACAGAAAGGGTGATGATGTGATCATGTACTATAAGGAATGAAATTCCCTCTATCGTACATTTTAAGCTCTTGGGCGCTATGTACATGACCTCCACGTCCATAACGTATGGCGACATCCCATACTGGCATTGGACAATATCCTCACTCCACAACACCATCTTTCAACAGCCCCCATTAGTCAGATGGAGGATTTGCCCCCGGATTTCAAAATAGTGCCAAAACAAAGAAGAGGATGGGTGTGGCCACCCCAGCATTAGGCCATACCCTAACCCAAACGGGGCAGTGTGATTGTTCTGCCTTCCGAGGAGGGGCTGCCCCCAATTTGCCCTCAGGGGTTCAGAAAACTCACGAGACACCAGGGTTTCAAAATGGCACCACAGCAAACAAGAGGATGGAGTGGCCCATCCTGACATTGAGCCATACACCCACCCCAGAAGGGCAATAGTATGTTTCTGCCCCCTGGCGGGCAGATAGAAGGATTATTCCGATTGGGGGGTTGCCTCTAATATACTAACCCCTAAGCAAAGTGGGGGGGATAGAAAGCTCACTAAACACCAGGGATTTTACATTTGGGCAGAACAAAGGGATGGGGCTGCCCCATCCTGGCATTGGGCCATACCCCCACCCCATAAGGGGCAACCAGGGGGTTTGCCCCACTTGGCCAGGATGGGAGCAGGGCAGTAAGCCCACTGGATGCCAGGCATATTTTCTTTTAATAAAATGATGGGGTTTAGTCTGGCCCATGCTGACTTTAGGCCCCACTTCCACTGCTAAAGCCTCAAAAGTCTTTGTTTGCCTGGGGATTAAAGCATTGCCATGCCTATGGCTAGCGAGCGAAAACTTCAATTCTTCTGGGCATAGTTTTTACATATGAGCCAGCAGAGTGGGATTAAATCCAAATTTCAACCAATTTGCCATGCTGAACGGCCTTATTCAGACTCGGGCCAGCTGCCATCCATGGAAACATACAAAAATCAGACATTTCTGAAAACGAGACACTCTGGTGAGTCCAGGATGGTATGCCTTGCATCAATCCCACATGGCTGCCTTACCCACTGCCATATGCCCAAAATCACTCCTTTTCCTCAGTGTCCCGTGACCTAAAATTCCGGAATCTGCAAGAACCCACAAAATTGTGGATTTCTGTTTTTATCAGGAGACATGTGAAACTTTGGGTGGTAGGAAATGTGTGTATCCGGCAGAACTTTTGTCTCACAGAAATATAGCCAAGGTTTGAGGTTTGCAGAAGGGCTTCTAGGTAAAAAAAAAAAAAAAAAAAAAAAAACTATTAAGATCCACCCAAGTCACACCACTTCGGACCAGCCCGGGTGTCTAGTTTTCAGAAATGTCTGGGTTTGGCAGGTATCCCTGGGTGGCGGCTGAGCAAGGACCAACATTTCTTAGCTACATACACACTGTTGATTTTGTTTGGTAATGACTCCATTTCGTGCATTTGGGCATTTTGTGTTGCGGTCACTAAGCCCGGATGTAGGAAAGTACCATCTTTCTTGGCATGTTAACCCCATTCTTACCTGTATGTCAGTATCTTTTTGCCTGCTGGTCAGGACCCCAGTGCTTATACTTTATGGCCTAACATGTGTATCTGTATAGTGCTTAACTGTGTCACTGAGGCTCTGCTAATCAGAACCTCAATGTTTATGCTCTCTCTGCTTTTAAAGTTGTTTCTGTAGGCTAGTGACTTCATTTACCAAATTCAGTTGGCACACTGGACCCCCCCCTCCTTATAAGTCCCTAGTATATGGTACCTAGTTACCCAGGGGTTCCAGGAGATCCTTAAGGAGCTCAGCCAAACCCTTTCACAGGACTGCCACTGCAGCCTGCGTGAAATAATGCACACGTTATTTCACAGCCATTTTCACTGACCTTAAGTAACTTATAAGTCACCTATATGTCTAACCCTCACTTGCTGAAGGTTAGGTGCAAAGTTACTAAGTGTGAGGGGACCCTCGTACTAGCAAAGGTGCCCCCACATAGTTCAGGGCCATTTCCCCAGACTTTGAGAGTGCGGGGACACCATTACATACGTGCACTACCTATAAGTCAATACCTATATGTAGCTTCACAATGGTAACTCAGAATATGGCCATGTAAGTTGTCTAAGATCATGGAATTGTCCCCCCCATTCCAATTCTGGTATTGGGGAGCCAGTTCCATGCATTATGGGGGCTCCATTATGGACCCCCAGTACTGCCAAACAAGCTCTCTCATGCTTGCACTGCCGCTACAGCTGCTGCCACCTCACAGACAGGGTTCTGCCCTCCTGGGGTCTGGGCAGCTCAGTCGCAGAAAGAGAGAACAAAGCATTTCCTCTGAGAGCAGGGTGTTACACTCCCTCCCTTTGGAAATAGGTGTTACAGGCTGGGGAGGGATAGCCTCCCCCAGCCACTGGAAATGATTTGAAGGGCACAGATGGTACCCTCCTTGCATAAGCCAGTCTACACTGGTTCAGGGACCCCTTGTCCCCTGATCTGGCATGAAACTGTACAAAGGAAAGGGGAGTGACCACTCCACTGTCCATCACCACCCTAGGGGTGGTGCCCAGAGCTCCTCCAGTGTGTCCCAGACTTCAGCCATCTTGCTTTGCAAGGTGTGGGGGCACTCTGGAGGGCTCTGAGTGGCCAGTGGCAGCAGGTGACGCCAGAGACCCCTCCTGATAGGTCCTTACCTGAGAAGGTAGCCAATCCCCCTCTCAGGGCTATTTAGGGTCTCTCCTGTGGGTTCTTTTCAGATTCTGCCTGCAAGTTTCCAGCAGGAATCCTCTGCAACTACTGCTTCATCCTTTGACCTCGGATCAACCGCAGCCTGCTCCAGGAACGGCTGTAACAGCAACAAAGTATCCACAGGGGATACTTTTCTTCTGCAACTCCAGCTCCAGCCAGCAACTGCAACAGTTTCCACCGTGTGAACACTCTGAGGACTCCCTGTCTTCACCCTGCACCAGAAGGACCAAATAAATCTCCCTTGGGGTGACTGAGTCACTCCCCTGCTCACGTAGGCACCTTCTAAGTTGACGACCGGTTCTCTTGGACTCCTCTCACAGCAACGAGCATGCTCCTTGGAACACAGAGGGTGGACCCCATCAACACAGACTGTCCTGAGGTCCTGCTGATGCAAGTTGGAGGAAGTAAGACCTTGCCTTCCCTAGGAGCGACAGTACCTCTGTGCACTGCGTCGTCTTCACCTCCTGAGGCCTCTGTGCACTACTGTTAAAATTCCTTTTTGCACAGCCTGGCCCAGATCCCCAGCACTCTATCCTGCGACGCTCAACTCGCTGAGTTGACCTCCGGCGGCCAGGGACCCTTCTTTGCAGTGCTGCACCAACCGCGTTTAGCACCTCCCTTGTCCCCGTGTTCTGGGACTCTGGTGGGTGCTGTCTGGTGTCCTGAGGGCTCTCTAAAGTGCTGAGAGTCCCCTCTTCTTTCTCACACAAAGTTGAGGCCCCCAGGTCCCTCCTGGGTCCAGCCAGCGCCATTACCTCTTCACTAATAAGGGATAACTGTACCTGGTATAAGGTTCAAGTATCCAAGGTACCCACTACAAACCAGGCCAGCCTCCTACACCGGACACCAAGTGGGTACCGTTTTCATCAGGAGATCTGTGGAAACACAGAGTAGTAAAACATTTGCTTTTCCCAGTTCGATTTTTATGCATTTGTGGCTGTCAAATGTAAGCCAGTGTGCAGTAGGAAAGACATTTGGCATCATGCCCCCTGACTCACATGATAATAGAAGAAACCACAAATTCAGAGATGTACAAAGAACTACTGTTCCAACACCTCAGTATCTTATGTATATTTGTGAACTGCATAGGTTTCCTTCATACCTGTTTTTCCTTCATTACATTTTGCCATATGAGTTGCAGCGTATTCTGTACACAATGAAAAATCATTTGGAGGTGCAACTCAGTTGTTGGCTCTGGGTATCATTTGTTTTGGGACAGCCAACACACCCTATATATTCATGCAGAGAGAATGGTCTATCAGCTGTAACGGTATATTACTTTTATAAATCAGCCATTGTGACAAAAAACACAGATGAAAACATTGTGACAAATAGCTAGTATATCCTACTCATGTTCATTATTTTTTATTTTACCAATTAGTTTCTTTGGGAAAACTTTGAGGGATCTACACAAATGACCTAGGGCTGAATTTAGAATTTTGTCTACTGTTCAAAAATGTATAGCTTTCTCTGATCACCCATGGTTCTCACACCTATTAGCACCATAAACTGCAAGTAGGTTGAAACCTCGAAAATTAGGAAAAATGTCTACCTCTTGAAAAATTGCAAAAACTGTGGTAAAAAAAATCTTTTCATTAATGGCATTTGTAGATTAAGAAACATACGATGTCTTCCAGGGAACTTTTTCCCATTTTTCCCCAAAAACATAATTAAGCATTATATTGGCTATTTTTTCGGCTCAGCCCAGTGAACTCTACAAAGCCTGAGTACCTTTCGAAACCACAGGATGTTGGGAAAAAGGGGGCAAATTTGGTGTGAGCACGTTCTGTGGGAACAAAGTTATGAGTGCAAACTACCCCAAACAAAGGGCTTCACATTGGGGAAAGGCATAGCAGGCAAGTAATTAGGGATATTGCATGTCACCGTCGAGTTTCATATCCATATAAAGGACTTCAGCCTTTGGCCTCATTCCTCTGTATGGTCATGGAACTCATTGATGATTTGCAGTATCCTTATATTATATGACAGGGGGGTTTTATCCTATAGAAATCACTGGTCACAGGAGCTTTAAAAAGTGAAAAGCATATATATCTTCTGGCTTACTTGGAATATTATATTTTCGGTTTTAGTGTCGACAGGATGATTAATGAAGTCCAGCTAGTATCTTGAACGTATATGACTTCTATTAAGGAAGACATATATGAGCACACTTACTTCCGATTAGAATCAAAAGATCTGCTGTACTGATGATGATCTGGGCCAGATGAGCGCTTTATGCTATTGGGTTTCTCCCTGGAAGTCAATTTAAAGTCCCACACGGATGCCTGTATCACCTTTTCAGGTCTCCCGGGTTTATTGCATCAGGTAGAATTGTAGTGTGGTTAGTTTTACGTATCCTTTGCGCATTAGCTTCAGGCTTTAGGCCTTTGTGCACTTTGCCCTGGTTGTATTTTATTCGTTTGCTTGCAGCTTAGAGCCTCTGTGCACTTTGCTCTAAATGCTTTTTATTAGGCTTCGTACTGTTATTTTTCAAATAGCCAGTTCTACGGTCTTGTTTTATATTCATATCACACTGTTTAGCCTACTTCAGCACTGGAGTTCTCCATAACACATTCTTGTTCACTCTGTGCTTCAGTCAAGGATACAGTCTGGTACATTGCCGATAGACGTGGTAGGAGTTTAGTCTTTGGAATTCCTGCATAGGGACATTTTGTGATCACGCTGACATGTTAGTTATAAAAACACCTCCTTGTCCCAACACACGGAAGAGGGAGATTCCGACCAGGGAACCACAACTAGACGCTGACTGCCTCGTTGCAGATGCTGAACCAAGATCACAGGCCTTTGCTCAGGTATGAGGGCTGATGTCTCCCCAGTGATTCAGAAAGGCAAGTTAGAAGCTTAACATGCTGTGCTCGAAATAGAACAAGCAGAGGGAGAGTAGAAACTATTAGACACCATGATAGCTTTGTTCTTATGTTTTACTCTCCTGGTGACTATTTCAATCCTACTGTGTTGTATGGTTCTGGTTATTGCGGCTCACGCCTTATTATCTAAAATGCAGTCGTTTTATTAAAACATTATATAAAACTTATACTGCCTTTGTCATTTGTATACGAGATCATACTGTAAATGAAGGAGTTGGTTTGGATCTGAGTGACCACGACTTCCCTGAGAAGTTCCAAAGATGTCATGCGCTCGGCTGCCCAATCATCTCTTCCCTGTGGGAGAAATGAGGCACTGCTAGTTAGCCGGAGCAAAAACCGGATTTAGGGTGACAGAGTTCCTTACACGTGGGTCAGACTCAGTCCCCCACACCGTTATCGATCCTGCTGCCTAGAAATCCAGTAGTCTCATTTAGGATAATGAGAGCCAACGCGACATGGCGCCCAACGATTGGTCAGGCTCTAATTTTTAGGTCCGGCTGACTCTCTCGGTCTCATATATATATATTGACTCCTCGGTTCCGTAAGCGGAGACGTTCGTGGGGCTGAGGATTTCAGCCACCACGGGATAGGCATCCTATTACTTAGTGGTTGGTTGTTCAAGCTTGAACTTTGAAAGGAAAACCCCAATATTGGTGTGCCTTGTCTGACCTGGTGCTGTTTTTATAAATGGCGAATCCTAATGTAGTGAATATAGCGCCTAATATGCAACACCAGCTCACAGGACATCTGATAGCACATGGACTGACGGTCCAGGGGGGTCCGGTCACTTTTGTGGTGGACACCCATGCAGCCTATAGAACAGAACTTTTTTATTATTGGGTCGTATTTCCAGCTGTAGATGGGGGTACAAACACTTTTCACGAATACACTGTTGCGAATATCCCTGGACAATACAGGGCTTATGCATACTTAGAGATAACTTTATCTTATCAAGAACACCATTAAACACAAATTGTTGTGGGGTAAGGTTGCGGATCTGAAAGAAACGCTTCCTAAAGTCCATGTTGTACATACACTTGGACACCAGCGCGTTGGAATACACGCTGCTGGGAATACTTTGGCTGATGAAGCCGCGAAGTCGGCAGTGGCTCTCACCACTGTGGCCGCAGTGACTCGTTCGAGTTACAAACCAGACGCAGAGATTTCGGATGCCATAAGGGCTACGGCTCATGGCATGCCCTTTCCTAGGGGATTTCCTTCTAAATATAGTTACTGCTTGAGTAGTGCGCTAAATGCTGTTGTTAATATTCCAAGCATTGGTGTACGTGAAATGCCCAATAAAATTGAGAGACCTCGATTAATTTCTGCAGCACATGAGGGGGCGGCATCTGCACATGCTGGTGTGGCTGCCACGATTTCACTTTTACAGGCTCGTTACTGGTGGCCTGGTCTCTATTAAGAGACAAAGCAGTATGTCCTTTGTTGTGACGTTTGTCAACAAATTAAAGCTTCGTCGGCTAGACGCCCGCAGCAGACGCCCCTTCTGATTTCAAATAAACCTTTCCAGTGTGTGTACTTGGATCATTGTGGTCCGCTCACACCAGATAGTGCATACAAATATATTTTGGTTGCTGTAGATTCGTGTTCCAGATTTGTGTGGGTCTGGCCACAACGCTCGGCTGACGCTCGAATTGTTATTAAAGATTTGCGCATCTTTGTCGATATATTTGCACTTGCAGCTTTTCATTCGGACCAGGGCCCTGCTTTTGCCTCTAAGGCATTCAGGGACACCATGGCTTCGTTGGGGGTCCAACTCCAATTCTCGTCTCCATTTCATCCCGAGGGAAATTCTGTCATGGAGCGTTTAAATCGTGATTTAAAGCAATCCTTAACGCCAGAGTTATAGGTACGGGTCGTAGTTGGCTAGCCCACCTGTATGGAGTACAGAGAGCACATAATAACTTGCCTAGAAGGTCACTGGGGGGTCATACTTCATATGAGTGCCTGTTCGGAACACAAATGTATGTTCCTGATCTAGATGGTCCTGGTGTGGAGGCGGCAGATACGCCTTTTGACATAAATTACCGTGTCACTGTTTTGCAGGATTTACAACAATTCTGTGAAGATAACTCTTCTGCAAGTGCTGCCTCCTCAGGAATTAAGGATGAGCCAGTAACACCTACTGGTTGGATACCCAGGATTGGGGATCTAGTGCGTGAAAAGGTCGCAGTAAAGAAAGAATTTGGTCCTTCTTCTCGAGCACCAGTCCCTGTATTAGGGGTTAGCGGTATGAGAACTGTAATTTTACCGCCGCTGCACGGGGCCAAAGGGAATCGCTTTGTTTCCATTGATAATGTCAAGTTACAACATGTGGCCGATTCTGCACAGCAGACCAAGAGGGACACCCAGTAGTTCCGCAATCCCTCTCACTACTGGGTAAGAAGTCCCGCTGCAGGTGATTTGCACCGACGCTGTTTCCTCTCCGAGCTTGGGGAGGGTGGAAGATGATCTTGCGATTGTTCCACAGACGACGATTAATTAGGAATCTTTTGATCAAGTTGCTATACGTTCTACTGATGTTTCTGAACATGTGGTTTACAGTGTGCCACGGCGAGAGCCTCCTTCTGCTTCTTTGTTCACAGTTGCACCTTTTGCAAGAACTGCCTCTGGCTGCTTCAACGACACTGATGATGCCGTCTCAGGCTCCTCGTCCTCACTATCTTCAATCCGAGGTCCACGTAAGCTGCTGTGTTGGCTTAAACGCACATACTTTGTTTTTCCTTGGAACTATTTGTGGCTTTTTATGGCTGTAATGACTCTTTTTCTGTGGTTGGGATTTGTAGTTACTTTTTTTCTGGTAATACATGGTCATTTTCTTCCTGAACGATCTGACATTGAGCACGTGGAGACAGTGTTAAAACCAAATATTTCGTCTCATATGGTTCGAAGAGACTTGTCCAATGTAAACATTTCTGCGATACCGATTCCAGATGGGATTGTGTGGGATAAAGTAATGTTTGATATATATGGTCCCACTGAATTGATTCAAATACAGCATGTTCTCAAGTTATCTATGAATGATATTGTTAAACCCGGAATTGTTTCTGATGCTTGGGATGTGAAGACAGTAGATTCTATTCTGACAGAATTGCAATATTATACTGTCTATGACGATGAAGATGATTACCTATTTAGAGATAATCATGGTGACATGTTTTGCTACAACTATTATGGACACCACTTTATTCATAAAGCAAGTAGCCCTAAGTCCATATTTGATTATGTGCAATGGGAACATTGCCCAACTCCTCCACAAGGGAGTTCAAAAACATATTATGATACATTTGCATATTTTTCTGGGCATAATCAACAAAATGCTAGGTCTTACTATTTTAAAGTTACTCCGTATGCTAATAAGCAAATGTTATTGACCGATACTAAATTACTATATTCGACTTTGTTTGTATCTAAACTTTCGGTTGAGGGGTATGAATATTGGTTTAAGACTGTTGACTTAAAAAGTGTCTGGGGAACAAAAAATTGGCAGATGCAGGGCAGGGACACATTATTTAGGGCATGTATTATCCCTGTGCAAATGATTTTCCTCAATGACACAGTACAACAGACTAGCTGTTTGGGCTTGGCAACGATTAGAGAGTTAAATTTGCCTAGTATACCTGTCCCTTCCAAATTGAACAATTGGCAGGGATATGTTAATGCTACGTTTAATGAGTTTACACACTGGGTCCAGAATGGTACACTTAACACTTCATTGGTACATCCGGGCGGGTGGTTATTATGGCCTTATAAGTGTCATCAACGTTTTGTCACCTCTTCAGGGGGGTTCAGGACTAGTAGGGCAGACCCTCGCTACATTTCACCAGAACATGCTGATATCATAACTACATACAGCGTGGGAAAGCTTTGTCAGCAATGGTTGAAATCATCCACGCTGGATGCAGTTAAATCACATCTCACGTTACTGTCTAATGATACTGACTTACAAGTTTTTTTGTCAGGACCTAAGGTACCTCGGAAGAACGATTTTTATACGAAGTATATAATGAGATTTGGAAGCTTTCACAACAGGAGGCAGCGGCCCGGCTGAGGAAAATTGATCAGGAAAACCTGATACAGGCTTTGTCAGTTGTGGATAATGGCATGCATACCCTTTCTGACCGTGTTTACACAATTGACAGCATCGTTTCCTCTGCTATAGACATTATTAAGTCGGATATGTCTTCTTTATATCATGGGCAGTCAGACGCGGTCCATCATGCAGCTGGGTTGGACTCTACAGACCTTGAAGGCAGGTCGCGTTCCGTGGCAGCACATTCTTGCCAAAGAGATTTTTGTCTCCTTTAATTTAACTCGTCAACAACAGCTGATGGCGAAAAAGGAAGCGACGTATGTCATGTTAAATATTGAAACATTGGAGAAACTGCCTTTCACGGTTGCTGAGATTCCGTCAGCTGAGTGGTTGATTCATGGGGTTATTAATTTGCCTATCTCCACTCTGCAATTTACTTCTTGTTTGAAGCACATTCTGGTGGGTAGATACGAACGGTTGGGAGACAGTTACATACATGAGGTGTGGGAGCTTCCCTTTCTATACAGATGTATTAATGGTTTGAGGGAGGTTTTTCTTAGCGGTAGTGAATGCGAAACTTCTGTCAGCCATTCCATGGTTTGTAAACAGCTGTCCTTGCACGGGGCGTGTAACGCTTCGATTGCTAACTAAGCTTGTTATCTGAAGGGAGTTCCAGTCCCGGTTATTAAAAACACTTTCCAGGTGCTTTCTAACGGCAGTTACATTGTTCTTAACAGCGAACGCTGCTGTGGCATGCGTGCTGGAATAGTTTACGTAGTCGTTGTCACCAAGGCCGTTACGTGCTGCGGGAATGTGTTGTTTCCCCCCTCTCAAATTAGGGAGGTGGCAGACATCTGGTCTCATATTGCTACTTCCAAGGTGAATTTCGACAAGTTGAGTCGATTAAAAGCTTTATTGTTTCAAAAGCATGTGGCCCTTACATCTGCTAGCGAGACCTACGCACTTCAGGTGGCAAGGTCATCAGCGGAAATACAGTCCCTTTTGAACACTAACTTTCCGAGTCACTTTCGTGAGCTTGTGGGACGTATATTTAATGCGTCCAGCACTGCTGGAATTGCACATTTTTTCAAAGCCGTTGGTGTTGGTTTTGCTCACACCTTCTCTTCCATATTCGGTTTAATACCTTCGGCTATACACTCTATTTTCTGAAGCATTTTTGGGGGTTTCCCGATTACTTTGGCTTTATTGGCTGGAGTCTTGTTATTGCTGCTGTTCTTCCGCAATGGCTGTCCCGCCACGACGAGATCCTATATTGCTGCTCCCGTCAGCGCAACTGTGTCGTGAACGCATGATGCAGTCTTTTGGAGCAACTCTCCTGGGACATTTGGAGTGTGACTGGTCGCTGTCATTCCGACCAGTTTTGGATTGTGTGCAGCCAGTGTTTCGGTGCCTTTGGTGCTCGTTTGAACATGCACTGGCTTTCTGTCTCTCACTGCAGCGCCCTCCAGTGGTCGATACTGATCTGTTGATGTTCCCGATTAGGGCTCATTCCGAGACTTGTGCACTACGGTTGCGTTTGTCCGTGAGGCAGTTTATGAGATTCCCTTCCTGGAGGAGGATGGTATTGTCTCATTCATAGGCCCTGCACGGGGTGCCGCCCTGAATGGTTTTGGGGCTTTGGAACACACCTGCTCCCTGGTACTTTTTGGCGTGGATCTTCCAATATTGACATATATCGAAGTGGAGGAGCTCCTGCTTTCTATTGCTTCTGTCTGACAATTTGATTTTTTTTTCTCTCTCCTAAAACATTGACATTATATTGAATTTGGCTTTATCGTCACATGCTTCCCAAATTTATGACTTTGTTGTCTTCTGACCTTGTCGAAATATATATTTTTATGTATTGTTTTTATCTGGGGCATATTTTCTATTATTGGAACCACTTGCTACCGACAAGGGGAGGGTGTAGTGTGGTGTGGTTAGTTTTACGTATCCTTTGCACATTAGCTTCAGGCTTTAGGCTTTGTGCACTTTGCCCTGGTTATATTTTATTTGTTTGCTTGCAGCTTAGAGCCTCTGTGCACTTTGCTTTAAATGCTTTTTATTAGGCTTCGTACTGTTATTTTTCAAATAGCCAGTTCTACGGTCTTGTTTTATATTCATATCACACTGCCTTTGTCATTTGTATATGAGATCATACTGTAAATGAGAGAGTTGGTTTGGATCTGAGTGACCATGACTTCCCTGAGAAGTTCCAAAGATGTCATGCGCTCGGCTGCCCAATCATCTCTTCCCTGTGGGAGAAATGAGGCACTGCTAGTTAGCCGGAGCAAAAAACTGATTTAGGGTGACAGAGTTCCTTACACGTGGGTCAGACTCAGTCCCCCACACCGTTATCGATCCTGCTGCCTAGAAATCCAGTAGTCTCATTTAGGATAATGAGAGCCAACGCGACAGAATAGGGGTGAACAGGGAGAAGGAAAAAGATAAAGGCAAGAGGAAACAAGCATTTGCAATGCAACAGGGGTCTTGCGTTTGGCCGAGTCAGAGCAATTCCTGTTTTAAACTCCTAACCGGACTTTTCTTGCCAAATAAACTGAAAAGTAAAACAGTTTCACATAAGCAAGCCCATGGCCATCATGAAGCATTACAGAGACGCACAAAAGGAAACTGAAGTTTGCTCGCAGTGAAACGTATTGGCAAAAGTGCAATTAGCCATGTAAGTGGGTCGATGTCATCCAAAGCGTATGACTACTGCCCAGCGAGATCGTGCTGCCTGCAAAATAAAGAGAAAAATTAGTCCAGAAAGAAAACGTACGGAAAACATGGATGAACTTGTATGTTTTCAGTAGTTGGCCGGTGGGCTTGAGGAGGGCTAAACACCTGAAAAGGCATGACGTATGCATGCCTTTCACTAATGAAATGAAGCGAATTGTAAAAGGCAAGCCCACAAACCACCCAAATTGATAGGCATGGTTAAAAGCCCATAGAGAGTTTAGACCAGGGACAGGGTGATTTGCGCTCGACCCTAAAAATGCAAATACTGTTTGAACATTTCTGATACAGCTGCGTTTTTTTCCCATTCTGGCCCTTAAGGTTAATTTTTACAATTTCAGTTAAAATACTTGTGCCACTAAAATGTCTTTAATGTGTTGACTTTTTTGTTCCTTTGCTTACAGGCTGGTTTTGGCTATGGATTGCCCATCTCTCGTCTGTATGCTAGGTACTTCCAAGGAGATCTTAAACTATATTCAATGGAGGGTGTCGGAACGGATGCTGTCATTTATTTAAAGGTAAATCAATTCTTTTATTATGTGCTGTATATCATAAACGCTTTGTAAATATTAAGTTCCTGACATTTTAAATAGTATTTTGAGGCAACATTCTGATTCGTGAGGGTGTAATTATCTTAAATTCTTGAACATATTTGAAATTGCAGTACAGTCGACTCGCTGTAAGTCACAGATCGTTTTTTTAAAATTGTGATGAAACCTTGCAGACCGTTTAGTAGTATATGCATTAGATGAGTAATGTTGAATATTTCTCCTACTTGGCTGAACAAGATGGCTGAGTAGACGTCTTGAGCAAGTGCTCAGCTAGGTACCCTTCCTAATCCTGCAGTATCCTATGCTCCCCCTCGGATATAAAGGTCAGCCTGCATGCCCCATAATGAAGTAACAGTCATAAAGCCATCCTGGTGATAGAGGGAGCTCTTGCTAATCCACTGATGCAAATTAATCTTTGCTGCAGCCTGCGGCTGGGCAGGAAATCACAAGACGGTGGTCTGGCAAGGGCACATTGAACTGAGAGACAGCCAGATGTGAAAGGCCTGAGGACATCCTGGCTTTGCGAAAACAGGTTGGAAAGGGAACAGTTGCCTGCAGGGGATGAGTTGAGAGGCTTTGGCTGAGTTGGGTGCACCGAGTCCTGCTGAGTGCCTGATCTGAAAATGGTAGTGGGACTACACAGAAGAATGCAAGCTTGGATCCAAGGTTGGCGTAGGTGCGTACACAGCTTAGTGGATCCTGCGCCAGAGGTCCTGGGTTCTGATAACTGGGGAAGCCACATCACAGCATAATACATGGTGGTAGTCAGGACCAGTTACTTACCCCCACACTCTCCCACATCAACGCCCACAGAGGTGGGGAGCAGACATCTCCATAGAAGACATGTCTGGAGAGATATAGAGGGCCGGGTCTTGTGAGCTGCATCCACACTGACCTACAGGTACCGGTTGTGTGACACCCACTAATGTGAGCATATGGCCCCTAGTCTCTAACATTGCAGCAATGGCTGTCATAGATGTGGGGGGGCCTGGAGCCCAGCCCCCATGCACTTGATTTGGGGGGTCATTGACCTGGTCTCCTGCTTTGGAAGCAATATCTGAAGGACGCCGTGGAAGAGGACCATATAACCTACGGAGAATTGAGTGGCAGATGCTGGGGGGGTCCCCCTCCAAACCACAAACTTCTTGGCATGGCACAAAATAAGAAAGAAGGGAGGAACCCCTGTGGCACAACCAAAACTGTTTATGAAGGGATGGCTTATGAATCTGCTCGGTCTGACAAACTATTGCTATTGTTGGTGATTAAAAGAGCCCACCATGCCCTGATCCCAGGCAGGCTCCGGGAAGCCTGCCCCAAGCAATCATAGCATGTATTCTTAATTACAGTGACAGAGACAGTAGCCTAAAATGTACCACAAAAAGTGAGGTTTGAAGGACAGAGCATCCACATCTTCACTGACTACACCAAAGTATCCAAGCCATATCTGGCAGTAAAACAGAAACTGAGACAGTTGAACATTTGCTACATGTTGCTGGTTCTTCGCCAAGCTATGTGTAATCATTGAGGGATGTATTCACTTCTTCCTAACCCCAGAGGTTGTGTGGGACTGGCTTGAGAATAACCTGTATGAATGGCGTCCCTCAATAATTGTACCAGCAGTAGAACAGTTCTAAAAGCAGCAACAAACCTAGAGGATCACAGGAGTGAAGAAGTTGGTTCATGGTAGTGGAGCAATCCACTATGCTGATAGAAGTGGAACAAGGTGGCGCAAGATGACTGGGGTTGAATGTTTGACATTGTTCAGCATTCTGTCCATCGTCTGTTCTTTTTGCATTTACGCAAGATAGTACCCTGACACTAAAAAATTCTCTAGATCGCACAAAGAATGAAGTCTCCATCATTGACCGTGCTGAAACACTGGTCATGCCTGTGAACTGAGAGGAGTGATCTCTGCCACACGGAAACACTAGTCTCCCAAAAACTTTGTGATATGAGATTGGGCAGAGGCCCAGTCGGGCCCACGATGGGTAAGATATTAGGAATAGTCTCTGAGCTGCACACGTTTCAGTTGACTTTTTTAAAATTTGTTTATTGAAGTACACAGAAAGTCAGGACACCATACCATATAGTTTATTATACAAGTAATAAAGGCTAAGTTACAGAAGTAGAATAGCATAATCAGCGGGCAGGGAATCGTGTATTAAAGTGTATCCATATGCAATTTCCTTGTTTTTTTTATTTTTAAACTATTCCCTAACAAACTCGCCCATGTGCACACATTCTGCACAAGGACAGTGAAAAAGAAAACATGCTGTACACCTTCTGTCAAAGTGCAAGAGGGGAATGGACCTTTCTTAAAGTAAACTGCAACGCAGAACGAATAGAGGAGCTATGGGCTAGGAACCACCACAAAGAAAGGAGAGTTTGTGTGTATATGTATGGCAGGGGCAGGTCAAGGTGGGTGAATTTCATCATAAGTAACATCTTTGAGATACTATAGAAACAAGTCCCAGGTCAGTACAATTAAATATTTTCTCAGGCCAGATCTCTACTCTCCATGGAGTAGGGTGCTTTCAGCTCAGCCCTAAGGGAGGGCAGTTCTATCCCAGTTCACTATGGTAGGAGTGGTGGGTTCTTTCCAGTGCATCGTGATATTCCGCTTATCAAGAAACAGGGCCAATTCAAGGAACCTGACCGCAGGTCTCCTAAGTTTAACGCAGGAGGAGAGTCATAGCAGCACCCCCCTTTCTTAATGTGAGGTTTGTTGTAGTTGACAATATGCTTAGTATTTTGTGACCAGTAGGCCCGAAGCTGTGAGGAGGCCCAGAGCATATGAAGGATGTCTGGACTGGGGAGTGAGCAGCGATGGCACTTTGCTTGGGTCCCTCTGAAAAAAACGTTGATCCGGGCTGGTGTGAGATAAACTCTGTTGAAGACATTTAATTAAATGTATTTAAATTGGGACCCTTGTGTTACTTTACGGGGATATTCTAGCGCTTTATTCCTGTCAGCATCATGGAATAGCTTAGCCATGTCTGTCTCCAAGGCAGTCCTCATAGGAGCCCTGGAGCTATTTTCCTTTTGTAGGAATGCCCTGTGAAATGATTTTATCAAATTACTCCACGTGACAACTATAGAGTGTGCCTGGTATACTCTGTGTGTGGGTTGTGCTATATATCATGAGTATGTGAAATGATTGCCTGAAGCATTTGTATGTGAGGAATTGCCGGGGTGAAGGTTATAATCCGCCACAAGGGTCAGGAATTCCGTCATCTCGCTGTTAACAAATAGATTGCCAGTCATTGATAGTCCTTCGGTTTGCCATAGGCATAGCTGCCCCATTCGTAACAATGCCAGTTTAGTAGGAAGGCCTTACAGGAAAATGTCAGGCACATCGGGTGCCTACGTACCCGTTCGATTGTTAGTTTTGGGTGGGCAGGCAGGCCAAAGTAGTATGAAGATCCCAGCCCCGTAGCGTGTGGATCAGGGCATCTGGAAAGCCAGCAAGCTTCCCATTGCAGCTGTGAATCTAAATAATAGCATTGGAAATCCAGGAGGACCAGCTCTCCTGCAGTCACTGAATGATTCAGAGTAGCGAGGGCTACCCGACATCGTCCCGTCCCCCAGATCAGCGTAACCAGACATGAGTCCAGTTGCCTTAAAATAGGAACGAGCAGAAGGAGCTCAATAAAGTAGTATAGAAGGTGAGGTAAACCACCATCTTTACCAATGCTACCCAACCTATAACTGACAGTGGTAATGAAGACCAAAAAGCAATCTGAGCTTGAAGCCCTCGCATTATCCTGCCTAAATTTCCATCATGTAAATCCACAGAGGCACAATACATTTTGATCCCTAGGTACTGAACGTCACCCTTTCGCAGTTCAGTCTGTGGTCTAGATGTGACTGGAGAGGAAGCTTGCAGCACTGTTGTAGGAGGAGAATACAGGATTTGGCCTAGTTCACTTTAAGGCACGAAAGAGTTGCACCTTCAGCTAATACCGAAGTTATAGAGGACGAGTCAGCATGTGCATCTTGAATGTATAAGAGCAAGCCATCCATGTAAAACAACACATCGTGTGTCACCTATATCCCCTAGTGTGTTCTAAGGAGATGTAAGCGGACTGCTAATGGATCCATAGCCATGGCCAATAACAATGACTAGAGTGACAGCCCTGTTGAATGCCTCTGCCTAAGGAGCGCAAATACACTTCACTGTTTTTACCTAGGCCAAGGGAGTGGAGTATAAGATTCAAATCCATTTCCACCAGTGTGAGCCCCCCCCCCCAACAAATATAGCATTTTGTGCATATTTTCCTAGTGCAAGGTATTGAAGGCATTCTCTAAATCTGACACATGCCTCCATTCACATTGATCCCAAAATGAGAGGGAAGCGATGTTCTAGGTATATCCAACTGGGACTAAGGGGAAGATCATACTTCATAAGATTTAAACTAGCAGGGGTTGTCTGCAGATGTGACCTAAAGATGATTGGCTAAGTGCAGCATATCGCTGAAGTGGCCACAAGGACTGGGAACAGTATGTAGGGATGCCGGGTGTCTTAGCCTCTGTGAACACAGCTAGCATTCTGCCTGGTGGAACGTGGAGATTGTTAGACCTTCCCCAGTTTAGTGGATTACATGTTAGGAGTGCATTTACAGTTACAGGGGACATTTAGTTATAGCACAACCCCACGATTTGGGGAACCTATGGGAAGGTTTGAGGGTGTTTACCCAGAGGGATGGGTGGCGGCTGGGGTGGTAAGGGTTGATGGACGTCTCACGCACATTGGGGTCAGTGTATTCAGGGTGGCTAAATAGTGCTTGGACATTACTCCAGAGATGGTCTGAACCCCCTAACAGATTGACAAACTGGGAGGGTCAGTGGTGTGGCCACACAGAGTTTACTCCAGGACTATGAGTAGTGCGCACACTGTGGTGTTCGAGATATAGCTACTTGGAATGTCAGAGGCCTCAGTGCCTATACTAAAAGATACAGGGTACATACTTACCTCTGGAGACATGGCATTTGCACTACTATGCTGCAGGAGACACACTTAAATTGTGAGTAAGTGAACAAAATTAAAAAGAAACGTAGCAGGCAGATTTTGTCCTCAACGCATTCCTCTTACGCAAGAGGAGTTACGATATGGATGGCCCCATTTCAAGATAGACATGTACACGCTGATGTAGAGGGCAGATTGTGCTCCTCTTTGGGCTGCTAGATGGACAGAAGGTCTGCCTTATAAATTCATATGCACCCAACACAGCCATACCGCTTTTAACTGGACCTACTGCTCCCCTACATAGAGCTGCCTCTTATTTGTGGGGGGGGGAGGTTGACTTAAACTGCAATACTGGATTGTGAGGATGGATAGATGCCCTCCCAGGCTACATATGAAGTCAGGTATGATCACAGACCACAGTGCTGTCAGAGGTGATGGGGCGTTTATGATGCGTCGATATCTGGCATCCCCTGCACCCCACACGTATACAATACTCCTGCGATTCAGTGACACACAACTAACATAGTAGGCTGGACCACATACTAGTGACAAGAGACTTCAACATCAGGATACAAAACAAAACATACCTAAACAGATTCACCTTGGACAGCTCATCATTTTTAGTGATGCATATGGGCAAAGGGACCAGCCTTTAGCTTGGATATTAAAAACACCCTGGGGGACTATTTCGAGCACAAATGGGGATCCACAAACACAAGGGTGACTGAGTAGGACTCACTGAAGATGCTAGTCCAAGACCACGACATAGCAACACACTGGAACACTCTTGACAAACATCGAGTTGAGAGTACTGACAGAAGCTGCATGCTGAAGGGGACAAATCAGGATGGCTCCTAGCTCGGCTTCTAAAGAGAGAGACCCCATCCCCTTTAAATCCCTCCCTAAACAATCCAGATGGGGTGAAAGCAGTGACACAGAGCAATGTTTTTGGTGTCCTAGCAGATTGTCTGACCCGGATCTATAGGCAATTGGAGGAAATGGCCCAGAATGAAATAGGTATCTTTCTGGAGCAGCTTCCCGTGCTGAAAACCAGGCAGGAGGCTAATACAGGGCTGGAAGCCAAAACTACACAGGAGGAAATGGTAGCTGCCATATGTGACCTAGCCAAGGGACGACACAGGGAGGGGACGGTTGTTCAGTCGAATTTTATCAAATTTATGCTGAACCATTAGTGGATAGGCTTCTAGACGTTTACCTGGGCATCTACCGAGCTCCGACCCTACCAGTCACTATGAGAGAGGCCATAATGGGTATGGTCCCAAACCCCAAAAAAGACCCCGAGGATCTGGCAGAGTAGACTGAGATTGGTAAAGTAATCTAGAAGGTGGGGTAAAATTACTATCTTTGCAACTGCTACCAAACCTGTCACCAACAGTGGTAGACACCTATCAATGCTGAATATGGATTTGAAGGTCCTCTCCAAAGTGTTAGCTTACAAATTCCTCCCTAAGATGGGGTCCCATAAGGATCAATGTGGGTTTATTCCATCTTGCAACACCATGATGAAAATTTGATGTCTGTCTCATGTCCTGGCATGCATGAAACATGCACCATTGAGGTGTGTCCTGCTGGCCCTCGACATTGAGAAAAACTTTGTCTCCCTTAGCTGGTAATATATGTTTGAGGTTGGGCTGCAATGGGGTTTGGTCCTAACTTTTTGAAAGGGATGCGACTGCACGGGTCTGCTCATGCAGCAGGTCCTCGCCACTGTATATCTCTATAGAGAGAGGTGCAAGACAGAACTGCACCCTGTGGCCACTGTTTGCTTTAACAATGAAGCCTCTGGCCATAAACCTCTGTTTCACAATGCGGCCCAAGGGTATGAGAGTAGGGAACACAGTGTACATGGTCTCAATATATTCGGAGGATACCCCAGCATATCTCAGCCACCCTGAAGAGTCTGTCTCTGCCCTCTTTCAGGAGCTGAAAGCTTTTGCGTTGGTGTGGGTCTCCGGGTAAATAGGCAAAAGACTGTTCTATACCTTTGCAAATTTGGGAGGTGGCTATCCGGCTGCATTGCCAGACATCAGGCTTCCATGGCAACGAAGAACATTTAGGTATTTGGGCATCTGTGTGGCTGATATTGCAGCTCTACACTATCACCTCAATATTGGAAGGATCGTGTGGGGTCTGCAGGCCTCAACTTTTTAGAACACGTTCTCTCTTTCAATAATATGTAGGGTGACACTTGCAAAAATGGTCCTGCTGCCCAGGTGCTTCAGTGCACTCCAGGAGCAACTTTCTGTGAGCTGACTAGCCTCTTGGTTTCTTTAGTTGGGGATGGAGGGAGGGATGGAGGAGCAGAATCCGATTGGAAGTGCTGAAGCTGAAGAGGTAGTCGAGCTTACTGTGTTTACTGGACTTGGAACGTGGCATCATAGCTTCAACATGCTGCCAGCTGGTGGGATGACGGATCAAACAAACTGGAAGCTCTGCCTCTTTGGGGATGCCGTGAAGGAGGGTATGCTGCTGGTTTGCCTGATTTGGAGCCTGAAACACCCCACAGGCACCCCAGAAATAGTCAAACATTTTGTGGCAATCTTTGAACCAGAGGTAAGGTGGGTGCTGAGCTACCCAACCTTTAGTAGATCCCTATCAATAGATTGGCTACTACCGTTCTGCCAAATAAGGCAAAATAGGGCATTTGGAGCCTGAAAGGAGGGCATGCCTACAGCGAGGGTATGTTTGTTCATGGCTGAGGATGCAGGACTGCTGATAGTTCTAGGATGAGAAGACAACAGCCTCTCTTGCTTTGAAATGTTGCCTAGTAACTGCACTGTGGTCTGAAATCTGACTTTTAGCCATGCTAGAGGTGTCTGGGTTGATATAACCTTTTACTTAGATTGGGGTATTTTTTAATAGGGTCAATGGGTGATGATCACTAACTTGCATGTCTTTAGGAATTATTTTGACTATCTTTAGCAGGGGCTGAGGGTATATCATTTATAATGGTCTGGAATGACTCCCTGAACAAGGACGTTTTTTTAAATATATATATATATATATCACTTTATTTGTGAGAGATTTCAGGATTTTCAAAGTAAAATGCTAATTACATAGACGGTAGCTCTGAGGGCATGGATGTAAGGTGTTCAATATATTGTGTCTTCACGTTTGACATGTTTGATACTTTGCAAGGTTAAACAATGACATGGTCAGCATGTATATGGTACTGTTGATATGTTGGCAGACCTTGTTGATTTGTTACTGTGAAGAATGTGTTGTTAGCATTGCATTGGACTTGTGAGTGTTGGGTTGCTGGGACTGGCAGAGGGTTGACACTTAGCTTGATGAAATTGAAGATTGCTTAGCTGCTAAAACTAAAATTGACATTCAGCAGGGGTTATTTATTGGCTGCCCTGTTAACATTACACTCTTTTTATGGGCCTCTCATTTCTGTTACATTGCAAAGGAATTCAGTTTTGCACCTTTACTTTCCTTTGTTTGTGGTCAGCTCATTTGCTACTGGGAGTTTTTGATTGCACCTAGTGGTTTCGTTTTTGTAATCAGTTCTTTCAGTGTTGCATAGATTTTGACATTATTTTTAAGTTTTAGTGAGCAAAATTAGGACTCCTTTGAATGGGTTAAGAGGTGGTCAGACAACAACAGGTCTTGTGCGAGTGTGTCAGATGGAAAATCTTTAAATGACTGATTTTCTTGTTTGAGTTTGGTAGGTTTTAGAAGGTAATATTTGGTGCTTGGTGAATATGATAGTAAAGTGGTCTGTCAAGTCCAAGTGTGTTGATGGGAGGCATTTGAAGGAAGCCATGGAAGTTAAAATGTCTAGAGTGTTGGTCAGAAATCTCTATTGGTCTAATGTTGAGTGTTTTTTAGGGTTTGGCTAGGTAGGACTTTTTTGTTTATTGGAGTTTTGGGTGCCTGAGGTAGATAATATTGCTTGAGTCGATAGGTGTATTCTTGATGAGATCAAACATTTCTTTAACAAAGGTGTTAATAGTGGTCTATAGATCAGTTTCAAAGTGGTGATTTGTGAGGAGAATGGGAGCAAGTGGCAGGTAAATATTTCCATGGAAATGTCATTTAAGGTTTCTGAAGAGTGTAGGGCTATTTTTAGATGGCTTTGAGTACTTTGAGTCTTTTTATTTTAGATTGATGTACTGACTGCTTTAACCTGTACATCCAAGATGTGTGTAAAGAGCTGGGTAAGTCAGATTTTAATGGTTAAGAGCACATTGATTAAACATCTGGGGGCCTTGTCTGGTACGTAAACTGCATGGCAAATTCTACATTGATCAACATAAAATGATATGCTGCTTTCGCTTGTGTGAAGGTATGATTGGGTTATGTAAAAGGTTGCTCTGGTCAGTGTAGTAGGTGTACTGCATGGTCTTCTGGTTAAGCACTTGTTTGTCATTAAGCTATTTGGGAAACCATTGTGCAGTCATGCCCTGACCAGTGTTTTGATCAGTTCCACTCTGTGATTTGTTTGGAAAAGTGGCAAGACGTTGTAGAGCAGGGCTGATTGGAAGCTGGTCACTTTGACCTCAATTACTGATGTGCACTGTGGCATAGGATATATTCAAGAATACCGGCCAATGGAAGGGTATAAGCAAACATATACCAATATACTAAAGTATAAGCATTAGGTTGAATATTCAGGTTATTGTGTCTATTGTTTTATTGCTGAGTTCTGAGCTCTTGGCTCCCATACTGTCTTTCTGAGAAGTCTTGGTCTGCTTGCTGTGTCTACCCTGAGAGTCAAGTGTGGAAAGGGGTGTCTTGGGCCCATATGGAAAGCCATAGTAGGGCAAACCCCATGACACCAGTGGCAAACAACATCTACCACCACAATGGGGCCCAGTAAGCCCGTCTGTCCTGTGGCCCTGGAACTAGATCTAACATATGGGAGTCAGTGTCTCTTACCCTTGTACACTGCTAAGGACCGTCTGGAAATTGTATTGAGACTGTTTGGGAAGCCTGTAGTATCTTTATGGAAATCCCACTTTATTTACCACTTGGTAACTACTATTCCTCTGCTTTGTGAAAGCATGCAAACAGAGCCTGAAAAGTTACTCTTTACTTGACTATACTAGGTCCATGACCTAGGGGGAGGGAACACTAAGCATGCCCTCATTGTGGACAAAAGACTAGTGTTTCTGTCCTGACTATAGCACATAAAGGGGAATCACCAACATACAATGTTTGTTGGGCTTGGGTTGTGATTTGTGATGCTGGTACCCTGATTACCACCAATGCCTCCCAATGTATATGTAGATGGATGCTTGACCAGGAATAGGACGTTGGTGTTTCTTTTGGGCCTGACTCTGAAGGAAGCTATATTTATATAACCTGTCCTGGAATATGAGAAAACGTCCCTATCTTATACAAAGAGCATGAGGTGTGGCCTAGCTTGAAATAGCACAGGCTTCAGTGCTACAGAGCTCTGGCTTGGTGGTCCCATCCTCCGAAATCCTGCCACCCCTATTTCTTGACTCAGCGCAAGTGCACCGCAGTTCCATCCCCGAGCATAGGGCAATAGATCTGGAGGTGGAGACCTGAGCTAGGAGCCAGAGGGGGTCCCTCTGAAGAAGAGCAATGACTTCAGAGCTGAGGGAGAGCCCAGTGACGCATTCCGGTGTTTGTCAGTCTGGAAGACACCGAGTCTGTTGAGGGAACATCCTTTTGGGCATTCAGTGTGGCTTGTGGAGCTGGGTGGCAGGAGTGGACAGGAAATTTGAGACTGCGGTCCCAGGCTCTGCAGGCTGCAAAGTACACTGAGCATGAAATGGGTAAATAACTGGTGACCAATTGTGGCCCTGGTGCTGAACTTCAGGAAACCGGGTTTACTCATCTGAAGTGCTAGGAAGAAGGGGGAGGTCATGATGGACAACTCCACGCTGATGATCCTTCCAGATTACACAGCAGTCGTGCAGCAAAACAGGAATCTTCACTGAGGTGAAGTGCAGACTCTGGGACATGAACTTAAACTATGACTGTTGTTTCCTGCAAAGCTAAAAGTAAGGAACATATTTTTACAAACCTTCAGGAAGCCTGGGAGTGGACTGGAACATATGCCAATGAGCCAGGCGACTGGCAGCTACCCACAGGAAGACATAATGCACAGAACAAGCAGGAAGAAAGGCTTCATTTTCAAGCCAATGAGGCTCCAAATATAGAGTAATTGAGAAAGCATGACTGCAGCAGTGGAAATTGGTTGGAAAGGAAGAAAGTAATAAAGCATGGAGACATAAAGGGAAGACTCGGATCTGAGTTGGATAATACCCAGATGTTCATATCAGGGTTTCTGCCCCCATCTGTAACACCTGCCTCCCCACGGCCCCACACTGTAAACAAATTGATTTATAGTCAGCATATTGTAGGGGCTGTGCTAACATGAGAGTCTTGAATATGGGGGCAGTCACTTAAAGCAAGACTCATTGATTGTGAGCATCCTGGTACACAGGTGGATTGGGACTTTTGGGCTGGGCTGGGCTGGGTGAAGGATCTATTGGAAGGGCAGGCAACCCCTGTTTTACTGTTGGCAGACATACATGTGTTGGCTGATTTTTGTGTTATTTGTTTTAGTATTAGTTATGGGTGGTGGGACATGGTCTCTCTTTCCTGCGATATGGGAGGAGGGGTGTGCACAGGTTGAATAACATTTTTCCCAGTGTGGGACACACTGTAGCAAATCAACAACGGTCAGGCATGCCTCAACTAAATACTGAAACCTGCAAATTCCTTACTTGGAATGTAAGCGCACTCAATAACTTGAGTGAATGTAATAAAGTGCAATCATACATTAAGAACACTTAGCATGCTCACAAGAAAACCACCACCCGCAAGCTGAGAGCAAAGCGTTGGAAGGGCCAACTCTACTACAAACACTAATTGGTGTATTCTTGGGGAGTGCTTGTGTAGGTCAGGCCATGAGTCCCTTTCCAGGCCACGAACACTCTGAAAGATGCGAAGGGGAGACTAATAAAGAGTAGGCTGGACAGCAGAGACATTTCCCTAGTTAATATTTATGCACCTAATCAGGACAGTGGAGAATTCTTCTCCAATTTGTCCCTGATAAAGGGAGGGTATCTTTTTTTTTTTTTTTTATCTGTTAATTGGATTTCAACATTTATATTCGAGCATAGTGCACATTTATTGTACTTATACAGTGTCTTACCATTTGCAGCAACATCATCAGTTTGTGAATAGTAACTCTTCAAGTTGAGACTTGTATTTCATCCAACTTAGGAAGACATACAGGATTGTGAGTGATACAACCTCTTGTTGAAAAAAAACTCAGATAGAGCTAAATCGAGTTTTTAGGCAATATTCCAAAAGCAAAAGAGGTTTTTAAGGCAAAACCAACAACCACACTTTTTTTCAGTTGATCTGTAATTAAATTGCAAACACTCTACAGAGCATGAACCAAGATTTCAACATTTTCCACAGGTGCTGAGCTTATAATAGACGGGGACAAACAACCAATAATTGTATTGTTCATTCTCATTGCATGGTTCTTCCTCTGGGGCTGTCTCAGGGTTGTCAAAGGCAAAGTCTTCTGCTGGACACTTGAACCTGTCCAGAAGATCACAAACATCAGCAACTGGTGTATAGAATGAAAACTTTGTCTATGCTATATGTCTGTATCCAAATATCAACGAGACCCCAGTTTGTAAGCCAAGCCACACAATTCTAACATTGTTCCTGTGGTTGCATCCCTCGGGTGTCCGCATTCCTATACTCTAAACATTGGACCCTCTCTTTAAGTTCTGTTATTTGGCTTTGAAGGCTCTCTGAAGCAGGACACAGTTCTCCAATAGGTTTCTCTGTGACTGTTTGTGTCTCAGTTAACTCATGTTAGTCTTCACACAGTAGTCCCATGCCAATAGTGACTCCATCGATTTTGGGCTCAAGAGTTTACTGGGTGGCCTAGATTGCCATAGGTATTTCATCTAGTTTATCTGCAGCGAAGCATGGTGTTCTGAGGTCGCTTGAGACTTTTGAGTGCTTATTCAATCTCCAATGCGCCCCCTTTTTTGGTGGAGTTGGTGCAGTCTCTTTGTTCACTGAGTGAAGAATTCAGCTATGTAGCAGATGTGGGTTTGACCGCTCTCACTCTCCGCATCAATGGTGAGAACTGCAGTGATGATGAAAACATTTCACTTTCAATGGTCCCTGATTGATCCTTGTACATCTTTTAGCCCTTTGGCCTGAGAATATTCTTTGTTTTCTCTGGTCTGTGATATGTATGTCAGATTACATAGATTTCTATGTGCACTGTCAGTGCACGAGCAACACTTTTTGACCATAACCGCCTGCTGAGCTCAGTAAGTTGGGATGAGCCAAAGACGCCTATTCCATCATGAATATTACAAACTGACATGTTGGATTACCAGGCTTGCCATCTGCAGACTCACGAGGTTATGCTGAATTTCTTTGCTGAAAACAGGGGCACAGCTTAATTGATACTAGTAGTGTGGGGCACCTTTAAGACATTAGTCAGAGAACATTGCGTTCAAGCTATGGTTGGGGTACTGCGGAGAATAGAAAGGGAAATTACTTGACAGGTAAGGAGGTTGAGAGGAACAGAGTCTGACTCCGCACTCCAGGCCTAATTAAATAGAGGAAAAAGAGAAACTGGTGCAGTTACTCAAGATATTGAGATGTTATGACTACAGGGCTCACATGGTCAAAATGCATCATGATAGCGATAAAGCTGGCGCTTTCCTGCATTGATAATGAATCTGGACAAGCGAGAAGCCTGAGTGCTGTCCCTTACGATGACACGAGAGGCCATTATACACGCTCAGTCCAAAACGAATATTGCTTTTCAAGGGTATTACACACAGCTGTAGAAGGAAGGGGGTTATAGACTCAACTGAGTAAGAACTACAGGGGTACTTACTGAGAACTATTGTAGCTAAAGTCTCCCATGATTTGGCTGAGTTCCTAGATAAAAAGATCACTGTACCTAAACTGAGATCACTGTATCTGAACTCCGAAAAGTTGTGAAAGAAAAGGCTCAGGGGATAACCCCGGGGTCAGATGGACTCCCAGCAGGAGTTTTATCTACTCTACACAGATATCGTGACCCAGTCCGTGGCAGAGATGTTTAACGTGGCCAATCAACACGGGATACTTCCCTCTCCCTAAGTGAAACAATAGTAGTGGTGTTTCATAAACAGGGGATCTTGGCGTTAACCTCATTTTGGTCACTCCCTTGTTGAACATGGATTATAAAATACTCAGCAAAGGCCCATCAAACACATTGCTTCCTGTCCTGGCTCAATTAATTCATCCAGATCAATGTGGGTTTATCACTGGATGAAATGCAACTGTCAATATTAGGTACCTATTAGAGATTCTGTGTGCCTCTACAAACCTCCCCCTCGCGCAGCTATTGTATCTGTCAATTTTGAAAGAACATTTGTTCCGTTAAATTAGCGGTACCTTTGTATGGTCGGTCATAAAATCAATGAGGTAGGGAATATAATTCCTAAAATGGGTTTCACTCCTGCATACCAAATTCACAGCTGAATTTAGTAAATGGAAAAAAGGAACAAGGCAGGTCTGTCCTTTGTCCACACAGCATTTCGCCATAGCAATGGAACCATTGACCAGTACACTCCAACAAGGGTCCATCTTTTAAGGCATCCGAGATCGCAATAAAATGCATTTACTTCACTGTATGCAGATCACCTGATCCTGTAAATTGCAGACATAAAAGCACACATCACAGTGATTGCTGCTTTTGATGCCTTCAGCAAATTACCTGGACTTAGGGTGAACTGAAGGGAATCCAGCATATTCCGTCTGCATTGAGAATTGAATGCAGATTCCTTGCCACCAAACATCTATAAACTGAAGCAGGAAGGCACCACATTTCAAAACCATGAGGCACAGATCTATAGGTCTGAAGCTGTCCTTACCGGTGGCAATATTCGGTGAGCTATGTCTTCGATCAGAGTGTGAATCACTTTTTGGAATACATTACACCTCTCAGTTGCTGGGAAAATACCAATACCTAAAATGGTTGTTCTACCGCATTTACTCTATGCTTTTGTAAACCTGCCAGTAAGAATCCCAAAAGTCATTTTCAAGGACCTGGACAAAATTCAGCTCAATCTCTTATGGGGGAGTGGGAGTGGTAGGTGGCAAGAGGCTTTAGGGAAACTTAAACTTCTAACAGTTGAAGGAGGCCTGTCTGCCTGACTGTGAATTGTATTACATAGCAGTGCAGTTAAAATAGGCAGCACACTGTGCATCCAATAGAATAGAGGGGGGAGTTTGAGTGGAGAGCAGTGCTCCCTCACTGGGCGAGCTAAGGTTATCTTACTAAGGGTCAAACAGAAGGAATGGAACACTGTTGGGACCATCCACTATTGACTATTGTTTGGGAATATGTCTACAAAGAACTAACACCCAAACCCTATGTTCTCCTGGCCTCCCTTTATAGGGAATGCATAGGTTGCTAGCTAGAAGTCAATTGGAGGAGTTGGGGGGGAGATTCTTTAAACCTGGGAAGAGGCTGGAATTTCCACAGCGGATGACCTCTTCGAGGGAGAAGTGACTCGGGCATTTCAGAACTGGTGCAGTGTCTATGGACATCCGAATAGGCACTTCATGCTTCAATATAATCGGTGGTCCGTATGACCTTGGGATTTAAAACAGCGACACACCTACAAATAAAGGGGTTGAATCGATCTTGTGCAAAAACCAGCAAACATAAAGCGGTAGCACAAATATGTAAGCAAAGGGATCCCTGGCTGAACATAAAAGTAAGTAGGAAGGGGACACTGGCAGGAAATTAGATGATAGTACCTGATACCCCCTGGGAACGAATACTCTTTTATCTGCCGCAAACATCATGGAATACCAGATTCAAGACAATATACTTCAGTTATTTGCAGAGGACCTACATCACAACAGATCGCATTAATAAATACTTTGTTAATGATGGGGTGCCTACCTAGGCGCAAGGATGCTGACACACATTTTCATCATGTGATATGGGACTGCCCACAACTTAAGGTATACTGGCATCAGATCACAGTTTTAGTTAAATGGGCCATAGGCAGGAATATTGATTGCAGAGTTGACATGCTGCAAGAAATGGGGTTGAAGGAATTGAACCCCTTCTCAGGCAGGAAATATATTTTTCTGTTAGGGTGAAGTCACAAGCAAAATTAACCGGTGCTCAGCCCTCTGGTAGCTTGGCACAAAGCAGTCAGGCTTAACTTAGAGGCAACATAACGTATTTCTGCAGCACTTCGAACAGTTATAAAGTGAAACACAACACAAATCATTTTCCTCATCAATTCAGAAAAATTGAGTAAAACTTAATCAATTATTTGAGATCAAAACAACAAAAATCCAATTGGTAGAACTGGAGATGTGTAACTGAGTTAAGTGAAAATAGTACCAAAAAAACACAAAGCACCAACTGTGATTATTTGGTCATGCTAGACCGGTACAAATTCACAAGTTCAGGCTGATTGAGATGGAGCGCAGTCCATCTATCAGTACCAAGTTAGGGGCCTGAACAAGAGTACCTTAAATCCTGGTTATGGAATCAAACGAGATCCTTAGTTGAGTATGCATTGTGCAGCCAAGTGGATGTGAGTTCCTGGTGTAGAAATGCATCGCAGAGCAACGGTTCCAGAAAGCTGTGAGCTTGCGGTATGAGGTCCTGCATCAAGGATGTTCAGATGCAGAGTTCTGTGAGGTGATGCATCGCACTGTGGCTCTGATGCAGAGTTTTGGGAGGCGATGCGTTGCACTGTCTTGGTTCTGCCTGGACCACAGCTTGGCTGGTAGAGCACTTTCAGGCCTACTTCCAAGCGTCCAGGACTGGGGTGGCACCACCTGAGTGGGCAGAATTCACAGCTGGCAGAGTCCAGGTGCTGGGTTCAAGGTTGTTGGAGCCTGTTCTGTCCCAGAGGCTGTGATCAGGAGGCTAGTCAACTAGCCCTTGGAGTCACTCTGATACTCCTGGGTTCAAGATGCAGGTTCAGTCATTCTCACTCAGGCAGGAGTACAGAAGGCCAGCAGGGCAGCACAATCGGGCAGCAGCGTAGCATTCATTTTTGGAGTGATGCAACACAGCAGTCCATCTGCGTCTCCCACAGGTCAAGATGTCTACTGAAGAGTTAGCTGTGATGGTCCAGTTTTTGTACCTGATGCCCACTTTGAAATAGGAGATGACTTTGGTGGTTTCCACCCAACTGAGGTTTCAGTCATCCCCTTCGACGCTGATCTCAGCTTGTCCGGGGACACAAAAGACTGGTCACAGACTCTTTATCAGTGTGCTCAGGTGGAGCCATTGTGATATGCCTGTGTGGTAGGTGACAGTGCCTCCCCCTCTAAGTCACAGTGGCTCATCCTGACAACACCTAGACTCCCTTTATCTCACTGTCTGGGAGCAATAGGCAAAGATTAACTGCCAGGCACAACTAGCAATGTGACCCAGGAAAAGGGTTTTTACTCACTCACACTCCAAACTTGATCTGCCCACTGCTCCCAATTGAAAGTTATCACTTATTAAATGTAATAAGGTAGCCCAATGTTAGCCTATAGAAGCAGTAGACCTTGCAGTAGAAGAAAAACAAATGTAGGAGTTTTTCACTATCAGACATGTAAAACCTAAAACTACATGTCCAACTTTTTAAATACATTGCACCCTGACCTTTGGGCTATTTAATACCTACCCAAGGATTACCTATCTGAGTTAAAAAGGAAGGTTTAGGCTTGACAGAATCTTTCTTTTGCCAGGTCAAAATACCGATTTACAACTGCACACACAGGCTACAATAGCAGGCCTGGAATATATTTTTCAGGGCTGCTTAAGTGGGTGGCACAATCAGAGCTTTAATAGCGTAAAACAGAGTACATCACTATTAATGCATTAAAAGTATTACAGAGGTTATAAGGTAGAGTAAAGTAAAATATGGAAGAAAAGGACAAGAGCATTGTGATGATGAAAAAATATACATGCTGCAGTATAAAAATAATGTAATCACTATCAAAGGTGTATTTGTGAACCTTATAATGATTTTGAAATTGAAGGTCCTAAAAGTAAGACATCAATTATGAAAGAAAAAATTAACATCAAGGAGGTTTATAAACTTCAGCTTTAGTTGTCAGTGAGAGGAAGATTTGGTGTGACTATCTTTAAAGTTTGTAATGGGTCTCCATAGGCTGGAACGCTTATTAGCAAGTGAGATAGGGTGAATGTAGGCAGTGTAGAGTCTGTGGTTATAGTAAACCGCATACAGCCAAGCTTGAAAATAAACTTGGGAAAAATCTTTTCAATTGTTTGTTATTTGTTGATATATGATTGCTAAAATATTTTTTATGTTGGGTAAAACATTTTTTCAACTAGTGGATAAACTACCTAGGAAGATGTTAATAACAGAGAAGGGTATTGCAATGCAAAAGATCCAGAAAGCTTGTACAAGGGGACAAGTGAAGTAGAGCAAGTGATCTAAATCTGCCTTTTGTGATTGACATGACCAGTAGTTATTGGGAGATGTGGGTATATGTTGTAGAAAGAGGGTGGAGAGAAGAGGAGTGTCTTATAGATGTGAAATAATGTTTCAGTAGTGTTGACTGCGCAAGAGATGGACAATAAGTTTGTCCAAAGTCGTCTTCAAAAGGAAATAGGCCAAGTAGTTCCCAAATCGTTCTCTCGTGCCAATTCAGTGTCTGATTTAATTCTGTCGGTGGAGGATTTATGTAAAATACAAGAAATGGCAGAAGCTTTAGGATTTGTGTGTGGGAAAGGTAGCTAAGATAGAATTAGGTCTAAGGGGTTGTGACGAGCAGGATTGAAATTCATCAAGGGCAACCAATATAATGGAGTGCAAGAGATGAAATTTATGTTGAAAGGAGGATGGAAGATTAAAAAGATATTGGGCTTTAAAAAATATGAAACAAGAACTGTTAATGAAGAGTTGATTTATCCATATCAAGCATCATTTTCTCCAGACATTCCAATAAAAGGGCTCATTGATTTGTAATAAGGAGGTATTGTGCCAAATGGTAGAACTGAGGAAAGAGGGCGTATCAATAGGATCAGAAGGCATTAAGGGTTTCAGTAAATGTATAGAGGTCTGAAAATGGGTAAGGAGAGAGTTTGAGGTTTAATAGAAAAGGGCAGATATTCACAGAAAGTGAAAGAGGAGAGGATAAACGTTTCCCGCTGTACCCACAAAGAAGATTGTTCGATGGGAGGCGGGATACAATAAACAGATTGTCTCAAGATGAAAGCTGAGTTATATTTTTGAAAATCCAGGAAATTAACGCTGCCATCTGATTTAGAACATTTCAATTTTAGAAGAGATACACATGATTTCTTCTTATTTCAAAAGAATGAGTTACGTAAGGAGCTGATTTGCTAAAAATAAATTTAAGGGAATAGAAAGGGGAATGTTAGAAATAGTATAAAGAATGATGGGACCCAACATCATTTTAATAGTGTCAAAGCGAACCCACCGGGAGAGATTCAGGGGGTGCCATCGAGTGACCAGGGCATTTAATTTGAGCTTGCAATCTTCTAGACTTAGGGAAATAGAGGTTTTGAGTGATTGGGAAAATCATAACCCTAAATATGTAAGTTTGGTTGTATTCCAGGACAAGTCAGTAGTAGAGAAATCTTGTTTGTAGGTATAATTGTGTAGAAGTAAGATTTAGCATTTGTCATGCTTTAATTTTTAACCTCAGACACGAGAATAGGATGAGACCTTCTGAAGAAAAGCCTCGAATAAAATGTGAGGTTGGGATATAAATAAAAGGATGTCATCCGCATAGGCTGCTTTTATAATGTGTTGGTCTTTCCATGTGAAACCGTATAGATCTGGATTATGTTTAATTCTAAAAAGGAATGGTTTGAATGCTAGATTAAAAAGAAAAGGTGAGAGAGGGTATTCTTGATGTACACCTCTCCCCACAGTAAAATAGGAAGAAGTCTGTACATTAGCAAAACTAACCGCTTGAGGAGGGGTGTAAAGAAGGGAAATGTGGGAAATTACATTTGGTCCAAAACCGAACCATTTGAAGGTATCAAAGATAATAGACCAATTTACACAATCGAAGGTCTTCTTGGCATACAGTGTAATCACGCTAAAGGATGGATTGAGAGGATATCACAAATATGCAAGTGTTATTAGATAATAATGTCCCTTGGCAAAACCAGATTGTTCTTGACCGAGGAGTTTTGGTAAAAGGGAGTCTAAACGGAGAGCTAAAATTTTGGAAAATATCTTGTAGTCAATATTGACAACAGAAAGAGGCCTGTAATTTTTGCATTGAAGTAAATCGTTATCCTCCTTTGGAATGAGGCAAATTAAGTAATCAAAGAAGGAACCAGAGGATTCGCCTTTTCTGAGAAATTAAGTTATAAGAAGTGATAATTGAAGGAGGAGCAGTTTGGAGAAGTGTGTGAAAAAATTTACAGTGAATCCATCAGGATGTGGAGCTTTGTCAGATTTAAGAGATGATAAAGCAGTATGAAGTTTAGGTAAATTAATGTCAGTTTCTAAAGCGGAGAGGTCTAGTTGTTTTTTTAACAAGTGTATATCAGAGTGGTAATTAATAATCAGAATCAGTGGGGTTATATTCAGGGGTATATAATCTTTTATAAAATTGTAAAATTGTACAAATGTTTCCAATGTTCCTGCATCTTTGTGTGATAAATTGGAATGTGCATCTACAATAGATTGAATTGTATTCCTATCCTTTCTAACTTTAAGATAATTTGCTAGTAGTTTGCCTGGTTTGTTTTGACCACCTTAATACTTGGCACAGTTATGAGGAGAAAGGAATGTGCAGCATAAGTGGAGAGTGGAAAATTTATTAAACTGAAGTTTAGCGTTGGGTTCTTAGGCTTTAGACTTGGAAGTGTAATAAGAGTGCTTCAGTTGTTTGTTTTGGTTAAGGGTCTTTTTAGTTTTATTTAGAGAAAGGTTTTTCATTCTGGACACAAACCTGATAATGCAATCACAGGTGGAATCCTCGAAGGTGTCTCATATAGTGTGAAAATCAAGTTAATCTGTGTGATTAAATTGAAAGAATTCATGAAAGAAAGAGGTAAAAGCAAGGGTGAAAGACGGGTCTAGGAGAAATGCATTGTTGAATCTCCACCTGTTGGGCTTAAATGTAATGGGTAAAATATCTAGATGAGCAGAGACAGGAGCATGGTCAGAAATTAGAATGGAGCCTAGGTCAGCAGATTGTAGATTTTGGGATAGACAGTGTGAAAAAAATATATAATTGATTTTCAATTGAGTGTGGTGCAAGGGAAAGCAGTTGTATCCATGTAGGGTAGGATTATAAAGTCTCCTAGCATCTATTAATGTATGTTGTTAAAGGGCATGAATAAACGATCTGAGATTTGTTCAGTACATGAGTAGAGGAGAAAAGTTTCTGAATGAAAGGGTCAACTATTTGATTACAATCTCCTGTGAAAATAAACTGATCATCCAGATGTTTTAGAAGCTTTTGAGTAACATCTGACCAAATTTGACAATCTGGGCTGGTGAAACCATTGCTGTTGAAAATAGGGACTGGGTCATTATTAATCATAAAACAAGTAAGTAACCATCTCCCTTCCAAAACAGTATCTTGTGAAATGAAATAGACATTAAGCGATTTGTGACATAATGTAGCAACTCCATTGTTCTTACCATAACCTGGAGAAAAGAAAATATTGCCAGACCACCCGCTCCTTAGTTTTAAAGAGTTGCTATCTGTAAGGTGTGTTTCCTGATTGAGGGCAGTATTCCACATTCAGATGTGATAAGTGGTTCAGTACCAGTTGACGTTTGATTGGTGAGCCCAAGCCCTTGATGTTCCAGGATACAATTTCCTAAAGACATAAGACATTGAAACAAATTGTTATAGGGAAAAAGAAGAAGATAAAAGAAGGACCAACTGAAAAAATGGCAAGTGACAAGAAGGAAAAGTGAAGAGAATAGGAGAAAGGGAAACATGTAAAAAAAAATGGGACGTAAATTAAAAAAAGAAAGCGAAATGTATCAAAATAGGTGAGGATCTCAAAGGTAAAAAAAAATAGCATGGAAGACATAAATGAGAGAGTGCATACATACCTAAGAGTATTTTCAAAGGAGGTGAGGGGTGTTTAGAACACATAAAAGGATGACACATCTGGGCTCCAGGTAGATGGCAAGGAACCCAGAAGGTGATATGGGGAGACGGAAACCTGCAAAGAGAAACATTAGGTAAGTATCAAAGAACAAATTGTAAACTGATATAAAAAGGAATACAAAAAGGCTAGTGCAATAACATATACATAACTGTAAATATTGCCTCAGAATAAAGAGATTAAACTAAAATATGAGTAAAATGATAAACATATTAAAATTTCACAGATTTGGAAGTGTCCATGGATTCAACGCTGCTCTCTTGAAGAAACAATCTCAGGCGGGCTGGATCTTCAAAGGTGGAGGACTTGTTGTTGTAGGTGACCTAAAACAGACAAGGGTGGAACAGGCCGAAGATGGCCCCAATGGAACGAAGAACTAGTCATATGGAAAGACATTTCTTACGTCTGTCTGCAGTAGGTTTAGTGTAATCTTGAGAGAAATATATGTCATAGGCTGACCATAAAATTTATTTTTTGGGAATGAGCTGTCAGCAAGACTTTAAGAAGGTTTGTGTATTCAAGAACATAGAGAATAACGCCTCAGGGTCTCTTTGACTTAGATGTAGCATGAGGAATATGTCCATGTCTGTGAGTGTTCTATATTTAAAGAAGGTGAGTCCAGTATTCATGTTAATTTGGGGAGAAATGTTTTGAAAAACATGAGGAGATCTGATCCCTCTCTATTCCTACGACTTCTATTTTGTAAATCTTCAACTTGTTTCTGAAGCCAAGAGACCTGGGATTGAAGTTGGGTGACTGTGAGAGCTATGTTAGCGAGATTGGATATATGCTGTTCAGCTGCCACCATCCTATCTTCCAACTAGACCACTTATCATCAAGACATTGAAGTTTCGCATTGATCTCTTCCATGTAGGAGCGTATCGCCCTAATTTCTAATGACTCATAAGTACAGCAGGATGTTATGACTTGGTATTAATATGTTTTGCAGAACGCGATTATTCCAAGAAACATGAAGGGAGGCGCAAAAGGGGTAAATTTACTTCAATGTGCAGTCAAAAGTGATTAAATTGTAATTCAGTTACACATCAGTACTTTAGCAGACACTTCCATAGGTATAGGTATATTCTCCTTAGGGGTGGGAAAGGTGCCCCTTTGTCCAGCTTAACAGATATAAAGGAGGCACAAGATATCAGATAGTACATGTCTATGTATACAATGGTTGATGAAGTAGATATTCCTAAAAATGAAAGCTCTCCGCTGCCTTCCATGTGACTGAGAGAGAGATTCCTCTAACAGCGGGATAATTTACTTTTATTATAGGGGCTAACCCAGTGTTTACCAATAACATTTATTACTTATGGACTACTGTACTCAGTGGATGGCAATATGGGGCTGAATAGACAAGTGCCGATCCACCTGTCCAAAAAAATTGTTATTAACAAGTAGAAGTACACTTTACATATTTAGTGTAATTGAAATGACTTCAGGGTAGGTTGGCACAACTCAGGAGTCCATTGATGTAATTATAGAAAACGTAGTCTGTTTTATCATGGTATGCCTGTTACACACTAAGTGATGGAAAGGATATAGCAGTTACTAGAAACATGCTGTGAGGGGGATCTTGGAAATCTACATGTTATTGAGTCAATATACGTTGCAGGTATGAAACTACTCCGCTAGATCGGAAAGCAGTAAAATAACCTAACATTAGATCTCAGGTATACACCATCATGTAAAGAGACACTTTGGGAACAAATCATTTCAAGCTCCAGTTAAAATGTTAAAGTGTAAATGAAGGTAACCCTTAGGAAAGTAAACAGGACAGATATCTAGACTAGGGTTAGGCCTTAGGAAATCAGGAGGAACAAGGTTCAGGCCATAAGGGGGGTGGTGACTAATAAGAAACTAAATGCATCACAGAAAGTGTTCCCCGGCAAGCAGGGATTTGATATCAGCAATATTGGACAGCCCAGCAAAAATCACCATGGCCTGTAAACTGCACCAGCTACCTCTGAACGTAAGAATGACCCATAATTTCATTAAGGTGGAACCCTCCGAACTGCACCTGAACAAATCTAAGAATATTTGCTTGAGGAAAAACAAAGTTAATGGACCGATAAGTAGAATTATACAAATTTCTTTTGGACTAATTTTGCCAGAGCCTTCTATATAATACTAGCAGAAAATAACTGACCCTGCTTCATTAGAGATTGATGTTCCAATTGGATAAATCATTACTGGTGCCTTTTTACCATTAGCACAACCACATGCCACAACAAAAGCCCTTTATCAAGCAGGTTGGGCAGGGCAGCAACACTACATGTTATACTTTTGCAGCTCAAGTTGCAGCTTCAGATCCAGTACCCTCTAAAACAAAAAAGACACTAAGAATATTTTATATAAGCCATAGTACTAGGGTATAATAACTACATAGCAGCCCTCTAGACACCACATACTCCAGTAACTCAACCAGATTGCTGCATAGATTAGTTTTGGACAGTAGATACCTGAGCTCAGGTAAAAGAGGCGAGACATGGCTAGTGCTGGATCAAGATGGCTGCCTAACTGCTGCGCTCTACAGAGGAATTTTTCCTAAGATGACTACAGAGGTTCTCCAGTTGCATGTTCCTCTAAATTGTTTCATGGTGATACTACCCCTGCAATGGAAAATTAAATTGCCAGACTATCCCTATGAATGGAATAAACAAATTAACAGCATGAACAGCAAGACCATCTATGATGGCAACTGGAACCGGTTTCTCCCAAAAGTGGAGCATTCTCCCAGCAGTGTGTGCACTACAGCCTCTACCTACCTTGTCTCCTTTGTGCACTGAGCCCATATCTCAAGCTCCAATAGGTTCTACGTCTGCTGAGCCACTGTGACATTGAAGGTAGGGAACAGCATCTTACTTAGCTTCACACCAAGTAACACAAGTACTCTTATTTCTGCCTCAAAAGTACGGATTATCACTCTACAATCTTGTGCATGATATGTGCTCACACCAGAAACTAATCTTGTGAGGTGATTTTTTTTTCACGTGGCCCCCTTAAAGACTTAAAGACTGATAATATAGGGTCACATTCTTAAACTTGAAATGGCCATTGAGTGCTGCTCCTGATGAAGTTACATCAATTTCTTATCCTTTTAAGTTCTTCTACAAGTCATGTAAATCCCATAACTCTGGGCGGTATATATTCCCCACAGGGTTGACCACTTTATATTTGGTGTGCAGACTTTTAATTATGCTGGTTGTGAGCATATATAAAAAAATCTAATAATAACTCAACCGTTTCCTCCGCTCTCATAGCCTCTGCACCATCTGTCAAAGAAACCCTGATTGAAGCAAAAGGATAAAAACACTAGAAAACAGAGGATCGAAAAGAACAAAAAAAGCAGGTCTGAAAAAATCCAACTAAGAACCTCCCCTCCCTGATTCTCCGATAAAGGAAAATTCTGACTTATATAGCAATATGGACCTCATCCTTCAGCATCTCAACTCAATGCATGACATATCCCAGAGCACTAAATCTACTGCTAAACGGTCAGAAATATTGGGTGAGAGATATGATTTAAAAGCCCTGCCAAACAGGACTGAAGAAGCTGAAATGAGAATTGGGAAACCTGAAACCAACCAACAGACCCTAAAACTAAAAACAGCTTCTAAGTCCAAAAAATTAATGACTCTAGAAAAGGAAGTTAATGAACTTGAAGATAGAAAGAAAGCTATTATTTAAGAATCTGTGGCCTTCCAAACAACATCAACGATAAAGAAAATTATGTGTCATCTTTCTGGAATACACAATGGTCGCTTCTTAATCTTTGCTGAACTAAAAGAGCTTGCAGCCATACTAAGAGACATTTCTGAAGCTAGGATGGCCCAATAATATCCTACCCGGCCAGCCTTGTTATTTTTATCCACTGGTCTCTCTTTTAACTAACCATAGAGGCTTAACCAAACAATCCTGAACTTCACGCGTCTGCTACACGTAACTACAAAGTGCCTATCCCACACATTCCAAGCTCTTAATAAAAACATCACCAGTCTACTCACCTCAGAAGCCCACCTCAACATTCTGTGTACTTGCCATCAGATACAACCTTCTTCTCTTTCTCTGCCTAATAACACCCTCTCTGGTTGCCAGGTAAGTCAGTAATTATACAGTTGTAGGTAATAGGACATCTGACTTCTTATCAGATATCTTCTCTATACTATGCTCACAAAATAACCTACATAGCTGGAATATAAAGTAAACTTGGTTAAAGACTCTGTCCTGCTTGAGCAGTTTCTGATTATTGTTACAAAATGTTATTCGTAAATTATTGAGGTAACTTTACCAAAGCAGCCTACCTACATTAATTATAGATCAGTATAATAGCACTGTATAAACATGATAACCTTGTTACCACCAATATGGCTAGGTTTCCTACCATCCAGCCACTGCCAGCCTATGTCCACGTGGCTTTCACTTCCTCTCTATGTTGATCTTGGTTAGGGGCAGAGTTTGGTGTGAGTTTGTTGGGAGTTTTGGGGTTTACTCTCTGTTCTTGCTTTTTTTCCTTATTTCAAGTTCATTGTACCTGTATGTTAATGGATATTCTCCAAGATGTGCATGATAATGCTCCATCTGCCATACCATGCAAGACGACCTTCCTTCCTCCTTTCCCTCACAGTCTCACTTGACACAACTTTTATATGGGCTCTGTATTTTGGCCTCTTTTTAGTAATATTGAAACTAATATACACAATCAAATGAAAACATTTTTTAGACTATTGTGACAAACTCAAAGGGGAGATTAGACTTCCGCAGGAGACAAGGATTTGCTCACTAGAAATAAGAAGCTTGCGACATACCTGGATTCAGGATAGCGACATCTCCCCAGCACACAATAAAAAAATGGTATCATCATATTTATCTTCAGAAGAGCAAATGTAAGCCCTATTGAGTCAAAATTAAACAAGGATGCAACATCCCTCTTCATTGTCTACGTATATGCACCCACTGGTGATGATCCCTTTTCTGGATAGACCTTAACAAACAAATATCTAAAATCCCACCCAATAGTAATTTAATTCTTAGAGGAGACTTCAATCTCCCCTAGGATACTACTTTGGACAGACTCTTCACTTATAGTTAGAAGGCAAATAAATCACATGCCCTAATGTGGAAACTGTGGCGAAAAATAACCTCTCCAATATATGGCACATTTATAATCTTACATTAGTGAATTTACCCTTTGTTTCTCACCCACACAGCACCTTATCTGGAGTAGCCTATCTCCCGTGTATCTAGCCACTGATTTAATATTTGAACAACCCTCACATAGAACCCATACTTATTTCAGACCATGCTTGCATATCCTTAGAATGGCTCATGGAGAATGAGTGATGAAATTCTAAAGGGCTCATTTGCTATAAAATCATTAAATTATACTTTTTTTTTTAATCTCCAAAATCATATGAGAGCTATGAAAACCACCATCAGAGGCAAATTCATGGAAATAATGACCAAAAAGACTAAGAGGTGAGCCCTAAACTTAATGCACTGGAACTCCAAATCAAGCATCTTGAACTAGAACGCTCTTGGACTCACAATACACACTTAACACTCTAAATAAAACCCCTCATATATGAACACAATAAAATTGAGAGAGCTCACAAATGATCCACTAATCTTAAGTGTAAAAATATTTTAAAATGTAACAAAGCTGGCAGACCTTTAATGCTCTCTCTGGTAACAAAAAATACTGCACACAAAATCCCTGCAATTAAAGACAGTAAAACTGTACCATTCATTAGAATTCTGATCAAATTCAAGACTCCTTTCTCCCCTTCTACACAGAACTCTAAATTCCCATACAGATGATTAACCCTGATCTCTGCAAACATACCTAGACAGTCTTAATCTCCGAGTACTCTCTCACATGACATACCAGTATCTCAGTAAAGAAATTGATATTTGGGAAAAAATTAAGGCTATCAAATCACTCAAATTTACTAAAGCCTTTGGCCCGAAAGGTTTTAGGCCTCCTTCTATAAAACTTTCCAAACTCCACCCCTGCCCCGTCTGGAAGAACTATTTAAACACTTTGCGTTGTCCAGGAAAATTCCTCTGAAGCATTCATTGTAGTAACCTCCAAGGATGGCAAAGATTCCTTAGACTATCCGAACTGGAGACTCATATCACTCATGAACACGCACTGCTAATTATTTGACAAAATACTGGGCTTTTCTAGAATGTGCCCTCCCACGTTAGAATGTGTCTTTCCCACATTAACACCCCCAAAACAGAATTTATGAAGGGTAGAGTAGCAGTGGACAGTATTAGACTATTTTGGCACATCATTGAAAAAGCGAAACTCATACACTCCCCTGCGATGGTCATGGTGCTTGACATAGCAAAGGCCTTTGAAAAGGTCTCTTGACCTTTCCTTTGAGTGACCCTCGAACAATTCTTCCTCGGCCCAACCTTCATCCCAATGGCCATGTCAACCTATGCCCAGCCATCGGAGAGAATTAAGCTCAATGGGCAATTCTCAAAGAGCTTCCATTTAGCTCAAGGCACCAGCCAATGATTCCTTTATCCCCTCTACTATTCCTTCGTACAGTAGAACCCCTACTTGATGATATCAGGTGTAACAATATGATTAAGGGAAATCCCTTTCCCTTTTGTGCCCAGAAACGAGTAGCATATACAGAGATTGTTCCAATATTGTCTTCGGATGCTGAAATGGCCATCTCAGAAATCTGGAAAATTATAGACAGTTATGCTAGATCAGGATTCTTCCGTAATTGAGTAAAAACAGAAATCGTCCCCCTAAGGGTCGTATGCCTCCTACATAGTACCTCCCACTCAAACCGTCAGTGACATTCACATCACCTAAGATATCTAGGCGCTGTGTTCAAAACTTCTCAAGTCTTCTTGAGAACTCCTTGAGTTCTCAATATTGAACCAGAGTCAAGGAGCTTGTAGAGTCCTTGTCACCCAAACATATCACATGGTGGGGACGAATGGAAACTGTTAAAATGATGGTGGAACCACTAATCAATTTAATACTAGGAATGCTCTGTCTACTCCTTCCCCAAAACTTGTGGAAAGCCATAAACAAAGTGTAAGAAATTAGGTTGTTGGTTGATTGGGGTTTGTGCCATGGTCAAGCAACAGCCACAGTCCCTTGCAGGGTGAACCATAAAAAGTCACTAAATTAACCTGTGCTTATCCATGGATAGCTTGGCACAAAAAACAGTTAGGCTTAACATTAATTAGGTGAAAACACAACACAAGAAAAATCACAAACCAAATTTTAAAAAAATAGAGTACATTTTAAGAAACTATTTCAGAGCAAAACAACAACAATCCAATCAAAATAACCGGAGTTATCCAATTTTTAAAATGTAAGATAGGTATAGTGCCTAAAAGCACAAAGCACCATTAATGCCTGTCTGTTGTGCAAGACCAGGTAAAAGGCACATGTTATGGCTGATGGCAATGGACTACAGATACAGGGACCAGGTTAACCCCACTAAAAAAGTTACCTTCTAAAGTCCATTGGCAGGTGGACACCAAACACCAAAACAGCAAAGATCCAATCAGTAGAACTGGAGTTATCCATTTTTAAAGTTTATGGTTCAAAATAGCGCATAAAAGAGAGAAGCTCCAACCGCGGACATCTGGTCGCAGTAGACCGAGTCAAAGTCCAAAGTTAAGGCTGACTGCGATGGAGCACAGATCGGAAACACAAAGTGGATTGGACCTAGTCAGAGCTTACATTCGGACTTAGAAAATGTTTGAAGAAAAAGTATCTGAGAAGGTAGAAGTTCAGTGGGGCTAGGCTGCAGAAGTTTCTGAGGGGGGAGCGTTGTTGTCAGAGAGCCATGGAGCGGAGCTGCAGTGAAGGTTTTTACCTTCGGGCTTAGTCACTGAAATGGAAGCTGAAAATCTCCAATGGGATGAAGCAGAAGGCTGTAGCTGAAAACAGTTCTACAAAGTCAGATACCCCTTTGGCAAACGACAGCTGAACCCTTTTTGGCTGCTGCAGAGAAGAACGTAGCAGGAGAAGTTGCAAAGTGAATCTGACCAGCAATGCACCTTGTGTCGATAGGCAAGCAGGTTGGTCCTGGCCTCCTCCTGGTTTTCAGAGCATTTTTGGCCAAATTTTGTTTGTTTTCTGTTTTGGAAATTGACCATCTGGGCACCTTTAGCACCACAACCAAGGGTTCAGGAGGGGATTGAGACCTTTTGTAGGTTCAGGACTCACTCAGGCTGGAGCCAGGTGTGGGTTCAAGATTGTGGGAGCCTGTTATGTCCCTGTGGCGCTGAACAGGAGGCCAGCAAACTAGCCCTTGGATTCACTTCTGGAAGTCATGGGTCCAGGTGAAGTTGCAGGGCACAACAGCACGACTGGCCTCTGAGGGTTCAAGGCAGGCTGTAGGCAGCAAAGCAGTCCTTCCAGATAAATCAGCAGTCTGGCAGATTGCACAGTAGCAGGTAGTCCGCTGAGAGTCCTTTCACAGGTTGATTAGTGAACTGAAGAGTAGGTCTGAGTTCTATTTTTATACCCTTGTGCCCTGCTCCTAGAAGTTCGGAGAAGTTTCCAGAAAGGTTCCTTGAAGTTCTGGGAGTTTCCTGCCTTCCATGCCCTAGCTCCAAGCTGGCTACACTGACAGCACCGGGTTTTTAAGCCCATTGTGACAAGGACAGGACACAGCCTCAAGTACAAGTGGGGTTGTCCTCCTCACTGGAACCCCCCACCGCCCATTCTGCCTGTTGATAGGTTAGTCAGGCTCTGCTGATACTACTATTGTATGCCTGTCGGGAAGGAATTCACAAGGTTCTCAGTGTCAGCTGCACCCAGTCAGTGACCCAAAATAGGTTGCAGGCATGAAAGGCTAAGCTCAGGAAAACGCCAACTGTCTAAAAGTGGCATTTTCACAATTGTAATGATAAATTTGACTTTACCATTAAACAGGGTTTATCATTACAAGTTCATAGGTACCTAACATGACACATCTGCCTCCTGTCATTTAGGAGTTACGGCTTTATAAATGTAATAAGGAATTCCCAATGTCATCGTATGGGAGGGCTAGGCCTCACAGAAAGGAAAAACTAATTTGGAAGTTATTCACTACCAGGAGATGTAAAACTTAAAAGTGCATGTCCTACCTTTTAATTACACAGCACCTGCCCTATGGGCTACATAGGGCCTACCTTTGGGGATTACCTATATGTAATAATAGCAAAATTTAAGGCTTGGCAAGGGATTTAAAATGCCAAGTCGACATGGAAGTGGGACACAACATTCAGACTGTAATGGCAGGCCAGGGACATGTTTTGAAGTGCTATTTAAGTGGGTGGCACAATCAGTGCTGCAGGCCCACTAGTAGCATTTATTTTATAGTCCTTGGGTATATGATGTACTACACTACAAGGGATGTATAAGTTAATTACATTTGCCAATCAGCTATATGCCTATAAATCATGTTTAGGGGAGTGAGCGCAAGCACTTTAGCACTGATCAATGGTCATAAGGCCAACAGAGCAAAAATCCAGAAAAGTGGAGCCAAGCAGGCAAAACGTTTGGGGGAAGGCCACACTAAGGCTGACAGATCTAACACAAAGTGATATCAAACTCCGTTTGGAAACATTAAAGACCTAGAATCTCTCTTAAACAACTCAGAAACCATAACAAGAAAGGTGATCTAGGGCTTCCAGTTTAAAAAAAATATCAAATAGCCTTAACATCAAGACAAGCAACATGATGGTTAAAGACTACAGATGCATCCCGCCACACCTGGGTTGACATTGAATCGGATTTTAGTTAAGCCCATGTCCTCAACCCACACATTTATAATAAAAACGTTCAAAGTTCCACGCTGATTCCAGATCATTAAAAATACAGTTGTTGTCATCAAAAGTCTAGATAAATAAGTTCCAGGCAAAATAAAAGGCTCTGAATGCTCATCACTATGGATTAACTCACGCATAATAATATACTGCAATATCATTTTCTGGGAAAAATTTACCTCCATAGATATCTCCCTGATTGCAGATCTTGTTACATTGGACAACCCACTGCCCTTTGCTATGCTTTGTGAGAAATTCCAGCTCCCACCAACTGATTGCTGTGACTTCATTAAACTCAAAGTTGTACTTAGGAGAAATGGCAATGCCTACCCATCTGACTGTATCAACTATTTCTATAACCTAGCATGCAAAGATTACATAGCTTCTAAAATATACAAATGTATGGCCCAAAGCTCAAAACCAATCTATAGTAACATCCAAAGAAAATGTAAAGATTTTGTGAGTCTAATCATATCACCTTCCCAAATGAGAATGAAAGGGAATACATATGGAATTCCCTTCTCCTACCTAAGATCGTGCTGCTCCTTTACCAGTTGCAGATTCTTCTGGACCCCAGATAGGCTTTACAAACCAGGAATAGCAAACTCCAAGAAATGCTGGCATTGCACAAATGATATAAGAGGTCTTCTTTTACTGTTCTGCTGCAAGCCCATCAGAGACTACTGTAATAATATTGAACACACACAACACAATTTCCAACCCTAAAATATCCCATAACAATTCTATTTGTTTTTAATGAATATTTTTTTATTATTTTCATCAAACATAAAAATGACCGCAGATGGGCAGTGAAGGGGCAGACTCTTCAAAGCAACATGATGCTATTGTACAATGTTGGTTGGGAGGGACCGACAATAACGTCCCTTGTAAATAGATCTTGTAATCATTCTGTGGTGACTTTAAGACCATATAGATAAAAAATATGATCTATTCTCAGCAATTTAGATCTCTACCTTCCAGACTTGTTACTAACCATTAGGATCAAAATCATTCCAGCTGACTGGAAAAATGGAAGCAGTATCTCCCACCACATATGGTGGGCACAGGTATTTTTCATAAGGGGTCTTACAGCAACACCAAAAATGAATACTTCTCCTCAAAAGCTTCCAAAGACTTATGGATCAAACTGGACACATACTTAGAAAAATCAAACCCCCTAAACATAAAGCACTTATTAATGCTTTGCCCCTCCACACTAAGAATTATGAGCATCCACTCTATTTTATATCAGCTATTTCTTTGCTCACAGACTCTCCCTCCCCCTGCTACCCTTGTCTACCCCCAACCCTTCTTGTCCATCATACTGGGCATAACCACTCTACATAACCCACATCTAATAATTCTTTATATACCTACGTTGGATATGCTAACCTACGTTACTGTGTCTCTCTCTTCATACAAGATACTTGTTTTCCTCTTACTCTGTAAACTCAAAAATAATTGGAACAAAAAATCATATCTTAACTCACATTGTAAAACACATGTTGTACAGAATATCCATAGTGAAGGGCTGATGAAAGAGCTAACCATTAAAAATGTCAATCAATTGACAGTGCTAATAGGTTCTTCTTGCAGCTTTGAGAAATCAAAAATCACCTTTTTAAAAGTAATATTTCTAGGATTTGAATTTGCCAGTGAAGATAAACTAACGTGATATCCTTGAGTGTGCAAAAGATCAGTTGCTGAACACACTTCATAAATTGCAATTGTTTATGGGCTAACTACGTTTACAGGCAAGGATGGGTAGGCGAGCATACCACCATCTTAAAAGTGCTTCAGGCTCACTGAAAAGATACTACACATCCCCTGAGTGTAACCTAGTAATTTGAACAATAACGAGGCAGACCAAGGTTCGCTTACTTTCTTTGCAATGAGGAACAGACCTGCCTTTAGCATATCAGCAGCAGTAAAGCACTTCTCATGGCAGTCCAAACTATGAGAATTAAAGAAAGATCTGCTGATCAAGGCAAAACAGTCATTGTGGCTGTCAAAGTAGGCATTCCTAACTCCAACCTTACACCTTCATTTGGTTTGATTGACTGCAACTGAGAGCAGTTAGCGTATATTTTGAGCATAATTTCACTTTAAGAACACCAGAATTTCTACAATACTAGTACTCTTTTCTAGAGAGTCCATGTTACCGTCTTCCACAGCAATGGTGCTGCACAATTGACCAGAAATCTTTTATTCTGCTTGTACAGTGGCACAGGTGTGTGTGAGGGTTTGAATTTCAAGATTCAGCAGAGCGACACTAAACCTGTGTGAGATGCTACTCCACAAATTGTTAAAATTAATGCGTTAACACTCCACCAAAGACTAAATGTTCTGATTCCATTAGTTTCAGACTCCTTTTGCATTCAGTGTTACATTCAGTGTTACATCATAGACCTGAAAAAATAGACATTTAAACAGATTTAAAGTCTCAAGGAAAATTAATGAATGCTTAGCTGCTTCGGGGTCAGATGTAGCTCTTCTAAACCAGCTTCTTCTAGTGCACCTTCAGATTCCACCAGCACACCAAAATGGAGATATTCACTATGTAGGGAACACAGTGGCAGATCCTGCTGCTAAGATGGCTTTTCAGACATGTTCTGTAGCGGCTGTTTCTGATAGATACACATTCCTCTAGATTCCTCTACTTTTGAATGCCCTTCAGACTTGTCCCAAAAACATAGTTTTTCCGGTAAGGACTCCCCACTACCATCAGGTAGCCCCACGCAGCTTCAACCATGATAACTACTTTCACATGTGATGTCACTGAAGTATATTCAGCACCAACCGGTGCGATGATGTAAATCCCTGTTTTTCTGGGGCTCATTGATGTGATCCACAGCAGCTCTCTTGGCATTTCACTGACAAACTACTCGGCTTTCAGCAGATTACGTTAGTTGTCTCCACAAAGAGCCTCAGTGTTTTAGCCTTGCAGATGGTGCTGCAAGAAGATGCCCCCTTTCAAGCCCCTACAACTATTGTATGAGGTGGCCGGGGTGTGGTCACAGCTCTTGCCCACCATGCACCTTAAGGCCATCAGGGTGTGGGTGGCCAAAGTTCTTTTGGCTATAGTTCTCACAAAAACTCCTTTTCAAACTTTCTTGTCCATTGGTTAGTCATCTTCCTTGGAATAGTCTCCTTAGTGATCTTGCCACTTCAAAACACAAAAAGAGGCATAAGAAAAAGAAGTATTTTTCTTTTTTTTGAACAAGCAATCCTGCTCAGAGGACTGTTTGAAGTCTCTGCACCTATTAAGATGAGACTGGAGCCTCCTGGTCTCCTAGTTCTTAAGAATGGCTCCGCAAATCTCTGGGCTACTCCTCGAAGGGGAGGTGGGTGTGGGAGGGCTTCTGTTTAAACAGGCTTGGCAACATAGGTGGCTTGCCCCGAAGGCAAACCTCCACTGGCTTCTGCCACAGCACCTGTGGCAATATTAAAACTTGCTAGAACACGTCCCCAATTCACTCGACCCCTATTTTAAAAACAAAAGTGACACTGTCCACTGTATCAACTCTAGCAATGGCTAAGAAGTAGATGGGAAAGTATCATCCTCATGGCAAAGATAGTCAAGGCTCAATTTAACAATGAGTGCTGTTGTGAACAACTACCATGAGTCCACAGTTTTTGGTTCGGTTTCAGCTATGGAGGATAAGTACTATGGCTGGGCAGAGGCTGATGACTCTGGCTGATCACCTCCTGCCACCTTACAATATGGATACTGGCCTCTACTAGGACTTTTAAAATGTCTATGTCCTAGATAAATCATGAAAGATTATATTTTCTACCTCTCTGACCCTGCTTTAGTGAAGGATTCCTCTTTTACAAGTCATTTACAAGGTCACATATACATTGGAACTGATTTTATCTTCGGTGGAACTAAACTCTTAACATCTTGGTGGAAATCTTGCTACCTTCTGTGGGGAAGTCAAATTCCCTGCTTCAGCTTAATGAAGCCCTTCAGACACCTTTGAGGGCTGTATGTGAGAATCACTTTTTGGCCTCGGCAGTCCACAGGTGGAGTTCCAGACACCAAAGACTTGCTCTGGATGACTGGCACTTTTTTCTGTCCTTCCACCCACCACCAGAAAGTCTAGTTATTAAAACATCATCATCAAAGCAGAATCTTAACCCCTTTCTTGTGAATTCCCCAGAAAGGGAATTGTAGAATATTGACACCTTGGGCCACAAAGGTTTTGTGTCTGTTAATTTACCATCCTTCCACTAAATTTTCGGGACATGTCCAGGGTATGCTCATGATATGATATGTCCTATGATGATGATCAGCTGGTAGGTGAGATGGCTGACATCCTTTGAAGGCTTCTAATATAGCAGTGACACAATTTGGGTCCAGGGCCTGGCCTTTCCTGCACAGCAATTTCACCAACAGGACCGGATGTCCTGTAGTTATCATAGGGCTATACAGTTTCAAAAAAGCAGCCACCACATCCCATTCAAAAGAAACACCATTTATATTGCTTGTTTTGGGACATGAGTGGTACAAGTGGGAGTTGCCAACAACAGGAGAAATCCTTAGACTCCATTGGAGGGGATAGTCTCTCGTACTACCAACCATTGGGAGAAAATTCCAACAGACCTGTTAGGCTTTTGCTTTCCGCTCACATCCTCCCTTCCCAGTCCTCCTCCCACCCTATAAGATCATCCCCCATCCTTCAAAGGGTGGTCATCAGTTCACACTTTAATCCTAGAGATGGTGCCACTGGAATTTAAAAGCATGGGATTTTTATCTCCTTTGCTTCCTAATCTTCAGGAAGGACAGTAGACCGAAACTTCTCCTGGATTACCACATTCTGAATCTGCTCATATGGGAGGACAAATTCAAGACGCTATCCCTGAGCTACGTCCTGTTGGCCCTGATCTCTGGAGATTGGTTGGTGTGTCTGGATCTCCCACAGGTTTAATTCCAGTGTCTAGATTCTCTGCAGCCACCGGTGCTATTTGAGGTTCACAGTGGGATCCCATCTCTGTTACTTTGTGCTCCTCCCATTTGAACTGACAATAGCCCCTTGCGTCTTCATGAAAGTGCTGACAGTCATGGCTGCTTCACTGCAGCAGTCTGGAATCTGTATATTTATGTTCTTGGATGACTGCTGCTGCAAGTGGAATAACCATAGCTCATCCAGGGCCATCTCTGAGTGGGGGGAGGGGGTAATAACTATGCAATCAACAGTTACTGTAGTGTGTAAGTGAAGTCCACACTATTAGATCCGAGTCACTACCAATCAGGAAATTATTTTGGGGCACTCTATTTGATCTTTTGAAAAGTAAGGCCGTGTGAAGGTCCTTAAAGATGGAGACGTAAGGTAAGCCATTCACTTGTCTCCGAACATAGCGTAATGAGTGCATTTGAAATACTTGGTACCAAAGACTCAACTTAAGGGAATCTATGCTGACTGGACTGTAACTCCATTGTAAAAATGTTCTGAGGACCATCTCCACCAAGTCTGGTCCCAATTAGGAGGTCGAAACACATTGACATACTGCTGAGAAGGATACCCTAATAAAAAATCTGACTTTTGTCATTGATGCAAGGCTATTAAACACAAAAGTGGATGTTATCATTGCCCTCAGTGACACTCTCGTACAAGCCACGCTCATTATGGCATGAACTGGAACTTGATGACAAAAATTAAGGATATGTGTGAAATTAGATTCTTTCTTTAACAATTTAATTGTATTCATTTTAGTTCTGTTGATAGAGACTTCTAGGTGCAGATTTCTTATCTTAGAATTTCCTGGCATCTGCTTGGAATCCGGGACTTTTGCTGAGCAGTGCCCTTGCACGCGCTGTCAGGTGGCATCATTCGGATCCGCATGGCATTGTTGGAGCTGTCTGTGATGTCACGGTCACCTATAAAGGCACTACCCAGGCACACTTACGTCAGTTCTTTTCCTTCCGGGCCAGTTAAAGGCAGATCCGGAATCAGGTTCCCCTCTGTCTTTTTTGACAGGCCTGTTTTCAACTTTTTTTTCAAAGATATTTGTCACCTGTGTGAAGGATGACATCCAGGAAGACTGGATTTGAGTCGTGCGGTACGTGCCTTCACGCCATGTCAGTGATAGGCCCCATAAGGTATGTTTCCAGTTTTTAGACTGAGACATGGCTCCGAAAGCTTTGAGGAAACCGTCCCTGAAGCTCATGGTGGCCTGGCAGTCGACGTTAGCGGGCGTGACTCCATGGCGGTCTTATTCCCGGTCGAGAAGGAGGTTGTGGGACCGCTCCAAAAGCCCCAAGTCCTCTTCGTCCCACTTGAGGTCCTCCGCATCCCCAAGAGCGACTCCACCAACTGGACCCAAAACGCCCATTTTCGTTTTGCCTTGACCGCACAAAAGAGTTCCAGGTGGATGACCAGCTCTTTTTGGGGTATTTGGGAGCAAAGAGGGGTTGGGCAGTGCAGAAGTAAACCATTTTGCCTTGTTTCGTTCTCTGTATTAGGATCTGTTATGCGCTGGCCAAGAATCAGCCTCCTGAGGACTTGAAAGCTCATTCCACCAGGGGAAAGGCTGCTACCACTGCGTTAGCACAGAGTGTTCCAGTCCAAGACATCTGTCATGAGGCGACATGGGCATCCTCACACATGTTGGCAAGACATTACTACCTGGACAATCGGATCCGTAGAGATGGGCATTTTGCCCATTCAGTCCTACAGGACTTTCTAGTGTAAGGAGATCTGTCTGCAGCCCACCGCCAGGAGGTTATGGCTTGGGTATCTATTTTAAGGTAAGGAATCTGCAGCTAGAAGTCTCTATCAGATGAACAAGTTACTTACCTTTGGCAACACTGCAGTTTCTTTACACCCACCCATGCCTACCAGCTCTGTGGACATGTTTAAATAGGGTCAGGGATTGTCCCTTTCAAGGTTATAGTTTTTTGCACAGACAATCTGTTAGTTCTTTCCATGGCTCTGCGATTCTGTTGTGGAAGTTAGTGGAAAAGGAACTGACGTACGTGCGCCTGGGTGGTGCCTTTATAGGCGACTGTGATGTCACAGTGGCTCCAACGTCTACAATGACACCATGCAGATTTGAACTATGCCACCTGACAGCGCACGCAAAGGTATTGCTCAGCAAAAGTTCCAGATTCCAAGCTGGCGTCAGGAAATTTTAAGGTAACGAATCTGCAGCTTAATATAGTCTCTACCAGATAATGTGTTACCAAAGGTAAGTACCTTGTTCACTATTGCACAAATGGGGTCCGTAACCTGGAGAGCTATGCCAGCTGGACCTTTGTCCCCTGACAGGGTCAACCAAGCCATACAGGTCAAAGGGTAGAGGGCAGACGAAATGGGTTCCACTAGTCCTCCAGGTCAGGGGGTGGGCACAAGACTAACAACCTTATCCCATAAAAAAACATTTGTTAGGGAAACAACAGCAAGAAACACTAAATCTTTTGGGCACACAGGAATTCCAGAGTCTCTGCCTGAGACATGCATTATTGACAGTAGTGAAAGCCGCAAGGAAATTACTGACCGGGTGACAGATGTTCTGAATAGCAAGTGCAAGACCAGAATCGATTCCGTAGTGTATGGACTATGTATGACACAGGAAAGCTGACTCTAGAAACATCTGAGATGAGGTCCTACAGCCTACACCTCTTTGGGAGGGAATCAGCGAAAGCAGGTGGACCACATATTACAGTATGAAAACCCCCAGAGGAGCGATGGTCCTGTACCAGGGACGATGGGACGATCACCAACAGTCACGAAAAAGTAGCCACCATCATCGTGGGGAAAGGGACAGAGAGATGCCTAATTGAGTGTAAGCCAATCAACAGAGGATTCATGACAGGCCTTCTTAAAAGTTTAGGTGCATCAACACCACTCAGTTCACCATTCTTACACGCATTCACTCACACACATACAACCACGTAAACAACACAACACACACAGATGCATTCACACACACACACTCACACTCATGCACACACTCAGACACATCCACACACACAACACCCCCCCTCCCCTGTTGGAAGCCTGACTTACCTTTGTCGAGGACGTCTTCCGGCACACAACTATCACAGGTCATGATACGGCTGGCAGCGTTCAACTGGCGTGGCTGTCCTGGCGGTAGCAGTGCCAGCTTAACACCGTCCGCCAGTATGATCACTGCCCAATTTCTGCACTCATTCACGGTTCGCGGTACTATGCCGGCCGCCAGACTGGAGATTGACATCTTGGGCCCGGCAGCTGATACCGCCATGGCGGTATGAGTGGAGAAGTGGCGGGTTGGCTGCAGCCAACCCACCATTCTCTTAATGTGGCGGTATGTACCGCCAGCCTGTTGGCGGTACTACTGCCACATTTCCACTCACCACCTGGGTCATAATGACCCCCTTAGTCTGCTTGGATAAACAGTAACCGTTGTTTTTTTTTGGCTAGTTCACAGTACCCCATCCAAACCCCTAAGCTGATCAGGGTTAATAGACATTATGGGTCTACACCTTTCATTTGGCCACTCTTGCATGCCCAAGGTAAACACAAGAAAGATACGAAAATGTATTTTCAAAACATTTATTGAAATAATTGTATTCTTTCATAAAAAGCTTGAGCTGCGATTGTTAGAAAGATGAGACATGTTAATATAATCAGCATTGTAAGAATGGTAAACTCTATAAAGAATTCAGCAGTGGTAATTGTTACTAATGTTACCTAACTCCTATCCGTAGCTAATACTGTGCTAAACAGAGCGTAGCGGAAATACCCTTGTTCAAGATCAGTTGGGATAGTTTAATCCCCATACCTTTGTCTTTGGTGTCAGGAAGTCATTCTCAGTGTATAGGTTATCTCCCCTCGCAAGATAAAGGTAGGAGTCAGCAGGGCTACATCTCAGTCTGAGATAACAGCGGTTCCATGATTGGCTGGCACGAAGTGCTCTTCACAATGAGTGTAGCATGGATTCTGTTTATACAGTAAAACACTCTTATCACACTGTGGCTGAGGTGCAGAACTGCTACTGTGGGTCATCTAGCACAAATGGGTTGTCTACTAACAAGCACAGAAATAGGAAACAGTGAATTGCATTCTCATTGTACATCCCTGGAATGGATGCGTAGACTACAGAGAGACCATGCCTTCCAGCAATAAATGCATTTACAGCACATTCTTCTGTTAGTGTAAAAATATTGTAAAAGGTCACCATTTAGAAAAGATATCAAGCTAAAGCTCAAATTTAAAATGGAAATCTAGCGCTGGCATTGCTACAAGACCAGCAGAGGAGACAGCCAGTAGTAGAGACAGTGGGAGGTTCATAAAGAATACAAGTATAGTCAGTGGTAAATCTTGTGCAACATACAACACCCCTATCATGGACAAGCAAGGCTGACTACTCACAACAGAGAAAGAGGAGGAAGCATATTGGGACGAGCATTTCAAAGTTGCCTTGATTATACCAGCACCAACAATAAAGTGGACATTCTAGAAACAGAGACCGACTTGGGTGCGATCACCGCCCCACCACAGAAAGAAGAAATCATCACTGCCATTCGATCTTCTATGAAAAGAAAGGTTCCTAGCCAAAACAACTGAGTTCAGAAATATTTAAAGCAGACCCTGAAATATCAGCTAAGATCCTACAACCTCTGTTCACATTGGTTTGGATGGAAAGAAAGTACTAGATGACTAGAACTAAGGTATCATCGTTAAGATTTCATAGAAGGGCGCATTAACCAACTGTAATAACTGGCATGGAGTCACCCTTCTGTCAATCCAGAGTAAAATCCTGGCCAAAATCATTATATTTTAATGTTATGGGCAAGCAGTTAAGGAAAGAGCAGATTGGGTCCCGCAAGGGCAGAGAGTGCTTTGATCAGATCCTTACTCTGCAGCATTATAGAGCAGTTCATGGAGTGGCAGAGGCAACTATACATAAACTTCATTAATTTTGAGAAATCTTTTGACATTATCCACTGTGACAGCCTCTGATGTATACTGAGAGCCTGTTATGTACTGCAGCAGATAGTTCTCATCAAGAGCTTTTATTTTAATTTCATCATCAAGGTGGGAGATAACGAGTATAGCTTTGAAGTCAAGTCTAGTGTAAGACAGGAATGCATGATGTCAGCATTACTTGCCAACCTAGTCATTGACTTGGTGATGCAAAGCGCACCAAAAGACCAAGCAAAAGGCATCAGATGGACCTTAGTCTTTACACTGGAGGAACTTCACTATGCGGATGACCTACCTATGCTCTTTCTCTCACACCCAAGCATATTCAGGAAAAGACTCCTCGCCTCAACATCTATGCACAGAAAGTGGTCCTGGAGATCAACACAAATAAATTGGAAGTTATGCCTCTCCACATCCCAAACCCTTCACCAATCTAGGTCGATGGAGAGGGCCTAGCCATGACTGAAGTGTTCATGTACCTAGCCAGTACTATCAGAAATAATTGAGGAGCAGTCAGTGACATCAAGAGCAGAACGAATAAGGCCAAAAATGCCTTCAGGATGCTAAACAATGTGTGGGGGATCATCTCAGCACAACACTGTCACCGAGTTGAGGCTTTACCAGTACTGCGTCCTTTCCATACTCTTGAATGGATCATAATGCTGACAGCTGACAAAAACCAGCATCACCAAACTTTCAGCCTTTCACACCGGCAACCTGAAAAGAATCTTGTGTCTTTTTCTGGCTGCTAACCATCTCCAACCAGGAACTGCTCACCATATGCAAGCAGGAAAGAATGGGCAGCATCATTATGAGACAAAGATGGAGATGGCTAGAAAACACCATAAGAAGAGACCAAGATTACATTACAAGAATAGCTCTATTCTTCCATTTGCCTTCTGGTGTCCAGAGAGGCAGGCCAAAAAACACTTGTAGGCGATCTGTAGGAACAGAAATGCAGAACCTGTATCTTAGATGGGGCAACATACAGAAACTTGCCCAAGACAAACAGTGGAGATCCTTTATTGCTGTCCTAGATGTCAGTCGGCATAGCAGGCAGTAAGTAAGTACAAGTTGGAGGATAAATTGTGATGCAAAATAATAAGAGAAAATAACTTTCATTAAGTTCAAATAAAAAATGGCAGCACTATAATAATGTCCATATGTTTCATGTATGTAAGGTTAAGAAAACTGATGGCTGACTGAAGAGCAGTTTGCTATTGTATTCACAAGTCAGGCAGGCAGTGGTGGGTACTTTGCCCGAACTGTGTGCATGATTTCCTTGGTTAGCAGACAATATTACCTGACAATACTCAGCCCATAACCTGCGGGGATTGCTTTGTGACTCATTCATGAGGTGAAGAATTTACAGAAAATGTATCCATTAGAAGAAAAAGTTACTTACCATCAGTGACATTACTTTGGGTGGATACATAATCTTCCTGCAGATTCCTCACCACCCTCCCTCCTACACCATGGGCTGGTGCCAGGATTAATAAGATTCACAAATATGTTAACTTTATAATTATCTTGGTCATAGCTCTCTCCGTTCCTCTACACCCCCTCAAAGAGGTGCTCAAAAAATTGCAGGAACTGATGTCAGTGCATAGGTTGGTGCCTAATATACTCTGGCTACGTCCCATCCTCGGTTGTTGCTGGAGCTGCGTAACACCATCTTCTGGTGATGGGGAGTCATTGCTGAGGAAGAAGGTTTTCCAGGCCAGTCTGAAGCCTGGAAGGAGTAGGCATAAGGTGTAGAATCTGTAGGAGGATTATGTATACATCAGAAATATTGGCAACTTTTTCTATACAAGCTAACATTGACCTAGAAATCACACGTGCTATAAATTTCACAGTAGAAATATACTCCAACACAGGGTTTTCCACAAAATATATTTATGTCCTGGGTCTGGATGGGTCTCCTACTGTCTCAATCCCAGGAGTGTAGAACAGGCACTTGAATGAATCATTGGGAATGAACTTAATAAAAGCAAGTAATGAAAGCATAGGGCTCTGTTCATGTCATCGTCTCAGCGTGACTGACTCACGCCCACAGATGATATTGGTGGCCACTCATGCTTAAAGCTATCACATATTATGAATCTCAATGTAAAGTCTGGCAATTAAAGTATTTATTGTAGCAAGGCCACCTCCTACTTCTCTTACTGAAGCAGTGCTTCCCTTTGGGGTAATTTATCTTGATCATATTGGTCTGCTTCCACAAGTTAGTCAATACAAATATGTTATAGGTGCATTGATCTGTGCTCTTTTCCATGGTGGTTGCAACACATCTCTGGCTCGCCAAGTCATAAAAGACATAATGTTCTTCGGAGCAGTCGTAGGAATTTTTGAATCCCACTCAGACCAGTAGCCGTCTTTCTCGTCCAAAGAGCTAACAGAATGTAGCTGCAACGCCACTTTTCCAATTCTTTTAAATCAGATTCAAACATGTTATTAGAATAGGCAAATAGTACATTTAAGCAGGCCTTGACTTTGGGAGTCTTAAATAATTGTTTGCCCAGGTATCATAACCTCTGTATTGGCCAGTGAGCTTTAAGTAATTTGCAGATAAATGTATTACTAAAACATGTCATATTATATGACTTGTATTTGTGTGTCCCGGACCCCCTGCTCTGCCCCATGTGAAGCTTCACCTATGGGCTTGATGACAAAGCCTGATGACTGTCCACAAGAGGATGCCAGAGAGAGAAACCTTTGGGCTGTCTTTCTGTTTGCCGGGACCAGTAATTTGGTTGAATAGGACAAGAACTGTGATTTGTCTCCGCTGGCTAGGGCCAAAGAGATCTACTGCATTTCAACCAACTTTGTGCATACTCATGATTTGGCCAGTTCTCAACAGTTGCCTAACTTCACTAAATGCCTGCAAAACTTCCTGCATGTGCAAGGTTTCTCTCTGGAACTTCATGAAAAAAGAAAAGTACTGTTGAAACTGTATATCCAGGTAGGAAGATCGTACATTTGCCCAGAACTCTGCAGCAATATGCCAAGAGCTTATGGATCCTACATGCTTTTTCAACCTTGTAGCCACTGGCACTTACACTTGCACCTGCTGGGACAAAATGGACTATGAACCAGTAGTTCACAAAACTCTTTTTCCCAAGATTGCGGAGAATGATGCTTCCATAAGACATGCCACCATTTCCATTCTTTCTCAGAATGATTGTCGTGAAAGTGCCCTGACCATGGGATCAATGCAGCAGAGTGGCTTCTATTAGGTGAATACTCAGGAGGTACACTCTGACATCTATACACTTACATTTGGATGGCATAGCTCATCAAAATGTTGCATGTACATAGCTTGCCTGAACACTAGGAACCTGAACCGGTTCATGTTAATTTTTTCTGTGAACATGCATTGAAGCAAATGACTAATTCGGAAGTCCACAACAAAAGTACTAACAGATTTTGATCCACATTGTAATCATTTATTGTTGGTATTATAATCATTTTAGTCATATTGGCAACTTCATCATGTGAATTTTTTATGTGATGAAAATGTTTCATCGTGGAACTATTGGTTACAGTACCAGAAAGCTATACTGATCGTTTATGTAAATTCACAAATATAGTCTCTATCCAGCAAGTGAAGAGTCGGAAATTAGTTCTGGCAACAGTAAAAGCCATTTGATTCCACTGTTTCATATTGTAGTTTCCCAAGAGAGTTCTGATGTAGACCTAAAATGCTAACATTTCCCACTGGCTGCTGGCAGCAGACATTATGACCCCAGAACACAACTGTAATAAGTTATTATAGTTGAACACCTATGTCATTTCTTTATTACAAGTGAACTAGGTGCATCACAATCACAAGTCGCCTGTAATAAGGAAATTCGAGGTAGGTTTTTATACGGGAATTGTGGTGTCCCACGTGTAATAATAATAATGAGGTATGAGATAAAGTATCCCTTGCTGTATTTAGAAGGATGTTGCAAGTCACCAAAGAGTTCCATGACCTCATAGAAGAACGAGGCTGAAGGCTGAGTGAGTTCCTTTATCAGGTTATCGTGCTCCAAGGTGACTTGCAATATGCTTATCAGGAGTGCCTCATCCCTTATAATACATGGTCACACCAGCACCTTTCCCACAATCTACTTAAATCCTTGGTGTGTAGCATTTTAATATGAAATAGAGTATGTTTGCAAACAAATAGAATAAAAATATAATTTCTAGTGCAAAATTAAACACATAAAAAACTGTTTTTTTCAAAAAGATATTAGAATCAGTTTAATACAAGTCAGTTACAAAAAACTAGGAGCACTAGCTCATAATGTGTAGAAACATGCAGAAAGATTTTTGTTTTTTAAACAGCTAGTTTAATTATGCCCTGTGACCTGACTTTCCATTCCCTTCAGTCGCTGGCTCTGGCAACAGGTATTGTGATGTCAGATAAGTTATTACAGTTGAGTTCTGATGTAGTTTCTTTATTATAACCAACTGGGTGCTTCATAGATATTAAAGACAGCTTTTTATAGAGGGATTGCAGAATCCTAATAATAATAACAATTATAATACTACTACTACTAATAATAATAATAATAACAATAATAGTAACCAGCACTTCTTTATGAGCGGGCACCCTAGGCAACATTTTCCTATTCATGAAGCATATCACAAATGTTTTTTTTTAAAAGCATTCTTTATAATTCTTACACTATAAAATCATTCTCTTTTTAACTTTTGTGGTTGCTTGAGGCCTACACCTTTGTTATAGTTTACAATACAGAAGTACAAGTACAAACATGCCCTCAAGTTATGAGTGAGTACTTTAAAAAATCCTATTTTTAATGTTGCAATCTTGTTATTTGGATTCATTTTTTTTAAACAAACTTTATTGCGTTTTTCAAAAACATAGTCAAGCATGGTACATTATTGAGCCATGTAGTGAGATAGTAATAAAACATCATTTAGGATATATATCATACTTTATTCAGATGGTAGCATTTCTCTTTTGTTCATGTGTTTTCCCTGTAATTTGCAAGCTCTCTGTGGCCATTCGTTAGCGTTTGCCCAGAGTTATGTACCATGCATACTAAACATCCACAACATAGTAACCCCAGAATGTCCCCTCCTCCTTCTGTGGTGTGTCCTAAGATGAACTTGGCCTGACTTATGTATGTGATGTGAAGGGGTATCCCAACAATGTGCCCTATAGTAAAACCCTGGATTATTGGGACTGCAACCTGTCTTAAACAGTTATCATTTTGGAAATGGTTGGCGGAAGGACATCTTGTGAAGATATGAGTTGGTGTATTCAGCGCGCCCTTTATGAATCCCTAAAGTTCAGGCTTCTAGGTCTCTCAGTGCATCTGTCAGGGCGACCCATGCCCTCGCCACCTCGATCGAGGTTCACCCCCTCTTAGCATCCCACAGCCGCACCTTTGTTTCATAGCTCGCCCTTTTACTGAATTCTCTCTGCCATGTAGCTATGTGTGAACTCCTCTTGCACTTCCATTTCTGGGCTATCTCCCTCTCAAAACGACAAAGGCTAAATCCTGAAAGCGACTAGTGACCTTATTTTTAGTGGTGTGGGAAAACAAGCTTAGGAGACAGTGTTCGCCGTACATGGGACCTCTGGCTCTATGATGGTAGATAGTGTTTCCATGATAGTGCCCCAGAAACCAGCTAATTCTGGACCTTGCAAAAACATATGGTACAACTCAGCACTTTTCTATAATGAACAATGATGAACAGAAAGTAGAAAATCTGATAGAGACCTCTAGCCACAGATTCCTTACCTTAGAATATTCCCCAGGCATCAGACTGGATTGGATTAGTACCTCTGTATGTCGATAGGTGGTGTGGATCAGCTCTGTGTCATCCACTCTGAAAGTGACATGCGCTGTGCGGCTCCCCCTAACGCGGTGACACCATTTCTTTTCTTTCAGCGACACCATCGCAGATCCAGAGAGAGCTAGCTCCAACTACATTTTATTCAATGTTTTGTTGTCTTTTTCAGACTTTGTCTCTCAGCGTGTTAGGAATGTTCCCTAAAAAAACAGTGGGCTTTAAGCCCTGTGGTTGCTGTCACAGATGTCTCTGACAGACCACCGTGTGGTTGGTTTCTGGCTCCTGGAACTGGACCCTGACTCCAAGGCCTGTGAGGACTGTCAAGCTAGGAACCCCAGGAGGGTTTCTTGAAGCTCCTTGTTGCCTGACACATGTTGTCTGCTTGACATTCCAGTTCCCAGTCGCAAGGAAGGTTCTGGGCCCATTCGCAGAGCCATCCAAGGCGCTTGTCATCTGCTAAGTCCCACAAGACATCAAAAAAGTCAGTAAAGTTGAAGCACTCCTTTACTTCACTGCAACAGTCAAAGTCATCAGACGAGGTATTGATACAATGCCACTCTGGGCCCCACTCCCACATGGAGCCGACATTGTTCCGTGCCACCCTATGGTGGCACTGACCCCATCTTCATACCTGACTCCAATACTGGGCCGGATTGGTGTCGCCCGATGTTGACCCCGATCATAACTCACCCTCCTGAGTGGGAGGCAGGGCCTCCTTTATTTCTACAAAAGCAGGGGTCCCACAGAGATCAATCATCTCACCTATGCTTTTCAACATCTACATGATGTCATTACCAGAATTGATCAATGATTTTCAACTCACATGCTACAACTATGCAGATGACACACAAATACTACTTAAATTGGAATGCCCCAAAGACATTGAAAACTCACAAATCTTTAGTTGCCTCAGAACCGTTGATCAGTGGATGACTTGGAGCCATCTCAAACTGAATGCTTTCAAAACCAAAATACTCACATGTGGCAACTGGAAAAATTATGACCCACTGTGCGCCTGGCCCTGACAATCTTGGACCACCTCCTCAAGTATCCAAGGAAGTTAAAAACCTTGGAATTACCATGGGCTCCAAGTTAACAGTGAATGCCCAGTGTAGAAATTAGCACAATCAAGCTTCATCACCTTGAAGACTCTGGAACAAATCTTCCCCCACCTCGGATTTCCTCACAAGGTGCAGGCTATCTCTCTCTCTTGTACTATCTAGACTGGATTATGCCAATGGCCTTTCATATTCAGAACTCAGCTGGCGGGCTACTATTACATGTAAAGCTACAAGCCCACATCCCTCCTGCCTTCCGAGAACTACACTGGTTACTGGTTGCCGGAAGATCCACCTTCAAGCTGCTTTGTATCACCCACAAAGCTATACATGGAACAGGGCCACTCTTCATCAGAAACAAAATAACCAAATACATTCAGCAAAGAAACCTCCGCTCAAGATTGGCACCCTGCCTTAAAACACCACCATGCAAGGAAAAGGCAATAGGTGATAAATCCTTCTCTGTTCAAGAAGCCAATCTATGGAATCCATTACCCTCAAACTTAAGATCCACGGATAACTATCTTGTCTTCAGACGACTACGCAAGAGTTCTCTTTCCTTCATGACCACTATATCCAAACAGCAATGGACTGCATGTACCTGTGTTGATAAATATTTATAAATGATTAGGTGTATATTCTAGATATGTATAGTTCTTTAAGAAATATGTATAGTTACTATTTCATCATAATAAATTATACACATACTCTTTAAGCCTGTTTAATAAATGCATATTTACTCACGGTTAAATATATGTGTGTGTGTGTATATGTGTGTGTGTGTGTCTATACATATATATATGTGTATATTATTCTATGCTTAACGTGTTCATAGGTCATTGTATAGCTCCTAGATAAGTTGTCATATTAGATACTTATAAATCCCTTCTTTCTTTTTTATCTCAATGAGCAAATGTTATCTTAACTATTTAACAGCAAGCATTTCACTTTTGAAAAATTGAGAAATGATAAATGAATGCTTGAAAAGTACACTTATTAGTATCTAATATTACAAATCTTGAAAATCTGTGTTTATACAATACAACGTTACTTCTCATTATTATACCCATTATTATATTCCTTGCACATATATTTCCAAAATAACCCTGCCTAAGCTCTTCCCTCCTCTACCACTCCTGGCTCACCCCACATCTCCGTTTACTACTATGATCTCCCAAACCACCCTACTAAATTCACCCTCATTTATCTCACCTTTGACTCATCCAAAACCCCTTCTGCTTCTATGATCTCCCTTGCCCCTTTCCATAGACACCTCCCTCCTCCATCTCTCCTTTACTCATCCCAAGCCTCAGTCTATCACTATAAACTCCCAATTGATTGTGGATTCTTCCCTCCTCTATCCCTTCATTACTATAGTTAATCCAACTAACAAACTCACATATCCTCCGCTCAAATTAACTCATGCTAGTACAGTACTTATATACTAGCCACCATTAATTCTTCCTTTGTTCCAGAGTAGCATGCTACTCGCCGAACAGGGTTTTGACACCTCATCAGGGGTAGTAAGTGTTATATAAATACAATTACAATATGATTGAGGTGGATCTCAGGATCCTTATGGTTACCAGAACCCCTAAGAAGAGCCCGAGGATAACAAGTATGAAGAACTAGCCCCTTGCCAGTGGTCTGGATACCTCACCAAACCCTGCCCTAGTCTCTCTCCCTAGTGTAACTATTGAGGAAGGGGCTTCCTTTGCCCTATGATGATGATGAGGGCAGCTAATATCCTGGGGTAGCTAATATCCTGGGGCAGCTAATATCCTGGACCTTACGCTGCCCTCAGTGACAGCCAAGACAAACGTCTTGGCAGAGGTGCTTCAGCAGGGAGTTGCCCCCTCAGAACCTCTCCTCCCCTTTAACAAAGCCCTCATAGATGTCCTGCTTTGAGCATGGGCCAAGCCTTGCACAGGGGCTCCTTTGCAAAGGACGATTGCCTGCCTTCATTGACTCCCGCCCGAGGACCAAGCACAGCACTCCAGAGAGTCTAGTTGTCCGGGCCTCTGACTCCAAAGTTATTCCTGGCCCATTCCCTACCACACCCCTGGATAGGGAATCCAAGCGGCTGTATACCTTTGGCACGAGTATGTTCTTTTCCACCAGCCTAGCACTGGCATCGGTGAACACTGCATGCTTCTTGGTCTGATACACCCATGCAATTTATGATTTAGTTGTGCAGGTGCTGCCCAGGTCTCAGAAGAGGCCTGAGACGTACTTAGCCTGGCTTTTGCTGATGGCAGAGATGCAGCAAAGTTCACCATTTGCTATGGACTGGATGCAACCAACTCGCGAGGGATTGACATTGAATCATCAGCGGCACCCAGATGTCACTCCTGGCTGAGGTCTCAATGGCTTCTCGGGGGATGTCCATGCATCATTTTATGGACATGCCCTTTGATTGCAACTGCCTTTTCGGTGATGAGGCAGACTCTGTGTAGGCCACTTCCCAGTCCCTAGGTCTCTCCATTGCCCCCACCTAAACCACATTCTCCCTTTTGCCCCTTCCATGTCAACAGTAGGGGCTACCAGCTGTGTTTATTCCTGTGCAGCCACTAAGGCCCAGTGATTCCCCAGTCCTTTTGCGACCCGCAACACCCTCCTCGCCATGCCACCATCCACAACCCAGCTGATGGAGGACCACCTCTCCCTGTTCCGTCAGGAAGTACAGGCTTTTCGTCCAAAGGAGCCTTCAGGAGGGTGCCCACATCAAAAGTAAATTGTGATTGCTATTCCCATTACTTTCTGGTGCACAAGAAGGACAAAGGCCTCCGTCCTATGTTAGACTTATGCCTTCTCAACTTCTTACTGAAGAAGGAGAAATTCAGAATGCTCACATTAGTTCAGGTTCTGTCTGCCCAGGATCCTGGAGACTAGATTGTAGTGCTGGACTTTCAGGTCACCTACTTCCACATCCTCGTCTTATCTACCCACAGGCGTTACCTCCGGTTCATGGTAGACCACAAGCATTTCCGGCTCGCTGTGCTCCGTTTTGGCCTCACCAGTGCCCTGCCGGTGTTCACCAATGTGATGGCAGTGGTTGCCGCACATTTGTTGAGGTCAGGGATTCCAATCTTCCCTTACATTGACAGCTGACTGCCAAAGGCAGGCTCACACCAGGTAGACATTTCCTACCTCTGGACTAGGGAAGACCACCTGCATTCTTTGGGTTTCACTATCAACATGCCAAAGTCACACTTGACTCCCTCTCAGATGGTCCATTTCATCAGAGCCATTCTGGACACAGTGCAGTTTCAGGTCTATCCTCCAAAGCCACAAGTCCAGGATATTCAGACCATGATTCAGCCTCTATCCTGGATTTCGGTGAGACTAATTCTGAGGCTGTTGGGCCTCATGGCTTCCTGCATCCTGCTGGCATATGCGGGCTCTACAGAGGGACCTCAAGTTCCAGTGGGACCAGCATCAAGGGAATCTCTCTGACATGGTCCAGATATCGGAAGGACCAGCAAAAGGTATGCGGTGGTGGCTGACAAATCAAGATTAGGTCAGCAGCAAACCCTGTCCCTTCCTCACCCAGAGTTGAGTGTAGTAACAGATGAGTCACTGCACGGTTGGAGTGGCCATCTAGGAGAGGTGCGGATCAGAGGACTCTAGTCTCTGGCAGAGTCTCAGCTCCACATCAATCTGCTGGAGTTGGAAGCAGTTCACCTACCATTGAAAGCCTTTCTTCTGTCAAGTGAAGACTAATACAGATATTCACAGACAACACCACCTCCATGTGATATTGTAGCAAAAAGGATAGGGTTTGCTTGTGGATCCAGTGTCAATAGGCCCAGCCACTCTGGACATGGCTGGAACTTGAGCAAATATTCTTGGTGGTTCAGCATCTGGCTAGTTCTCTGAATGCAAGACTGGACAAACTCAGCCGTCGATGCCCAGTGGATCACGAATGGTGTCTCCATACGGAGATGGTAAGTTCTCTTCAGTGATTTGAGAGAACCTTATTTAGATCTACTCACCACCACCAAGAAGTGCAACATCAACATTTCTGAGCACTGGAGTTTCCAAGCTGACTCTTGCTCAGAGACTCTTTTCATCTCTTCTTCTCGAATGAAGCTGAAGCCTCCTGTATGCCTTTCTGCAGATCCAACTCCTACCCAGACTTCTCAAGAAGATCAGGAATGGCCTGGCCCAAACCATTCTTGTGGCTCCTGATAGGGCACGGAGAGTATGGTATACAGAACTCTTCAGCAAGAGCATCGGTCCTCCAATCAGGCTTCCCTTTGGGAGGGCCTACTTTCACAGTAATAGGGCAGGGTCCTGCACCTAAACCTGCACACACTCTCCCGTCATGCATGGAGATTGATTGGAGGCAGTTGACAGTTTTTCACCTCCCTACAGAAGTCTGTGATGTCATTCTAGGTAGCAGCTGTGTGTCCCCCAACCAAGACAGTATATAATAGCCATTGGGACAAGTTTGTGACTTGATGGGCTTCCAAAAATGTTGATCCCCTTTCTGCACCTTTAGCTCTGGTTTTGTTGTTTGTTCTCCCACTACCCTAGGAAGGCTTTGCGTTGGACACAGTTAAAGGGTATTTTTTCGCCACATTAGTGTTCTTGCGGTTGCCAGATCAGCGCTCCCTGTTTAAGTCACCAGTTGTGACAAGTTTCCTGAAAGGATTACAATATATGTTCCCTCCAAAACCCTTCATTATGCCGCAAAAGGACTTGAATCTGGTATTGACTTGCTTGATGTGCTGGCCCTTCAGACTTATGCACTTCTATCATTTGCGTCTTCTGACCATCAGACTGCCTTTCTAGTGCCCATTGCATCTGCAAGCAGGGTTAGCGAACTGTAGACACTATCCGTGCCCCCTCCATATACCACATTCTTTCCTGACAAGCTGGTTATGAGCACATAAGCCTCTTTCCTGATGAGTGGTGACACCCTTCCATGTTACAGTACCAACATTTTTAGCTCCACCTCACCCTTCCAAAGTGGAGGAGAGACTCCATCGCCTGAGCCCAAAAAGAGCATTATTGTTCTACGTTGATTGTACTAAGGAACACCCAGGTGGATGATCTACTGTTCATTGGGTTTACCCGGACAATGAATGGAAAGGCTGTGCAGAAAAGGACGATCTCAAGATGGATCACACTCAGCAGACAAATCTGCTAGGCACTGGCCAAGAAGCAACCCCCTGAAGACTTGGGGCGCTCATTTCACCAGGACCACTGCTGCGACTACTGTGTTAGTTCACAGAGTCCCAGTCCTGGATATCAGGCCACGACGTGCACCCCGTTACACACGTTCACCAAGCACTACTGCGTAGACACTCGGTTCTGTTGTGACGGCCACTTTGCATGTTCGGTCCTCCTGGATTTCCTGGTCTAAATTTGTTCACAGACCTACCTCCTGAGAAGAACTGCTTATGTATCTAGTCTGAGGTAAGAAATCTGCAGATAGAATTCTCTATCAGATGAATAAATTGCTTACATTCGGTAATGCCTTATCTAGTAGAGACATTTATCTAGCTGTGGATTCCTTACTGACCCTCCCATCCTCCCCAATCTGCGAACAGCTTCCTCCATTTAGGGTGACCCCTCTGAGTTCCCCAGTGTATGCACACTTGCACATTAGCATTCTTTGTGGGTCTATGCTTCTGACACAGAAATGTCACAAAAAGTAACTGATGTCAGAGCGCTGGGGTGGCACCGCACACGTCACTTCCGGCATGGACGATGCGATACAGAGCCAATCGACACCACATACTGGCACACAGAGGTACTTACAGAAAAGCTTCCAGATCCAGTCTGATGCCTGGGGAATATCCTAAGATATGGAATCTGCGGCTAGAAGAGTGTCGACCAGATACGCCATTACGGAATGTAAATATCTTGTTGTTCATGGCAGCATGTTTATTTTTTGCACACCATAGGTCATTCTGTAGATAGATTCTCTCTGCATGTTTCCACACATTCTGAGTTACAGCATTTATTTCTATTTTCAGAAAGTTTTTACTAGAAAATGTTGATTCAGATATTAACATAATAATAGAGAAAGGAATACAGATTTGCAAGCACGTATATCATATGGTGCATTAGTTGTTTCTTCTGTATATTAAATAACTTGTGATATCATACATTAAACAATTCTCTAGAAATGCTGTTGGATAACCACAGTAATATGGCAACATTAAACAGCCTAGATTTTTCTAAAGTTTTTTTTCATAGAAATTCTAAGTGTTTTGTTTGACCAAAGATATTTTTTGATGAGGGTGTCAGATTTGTAATGGAACGTGGGTCATACCACTCAAAAAGTTGATAAGTCGGGAGATCATCATTTTGATTGTCTCTGTCCGGCCCACTATGTTATGAATTTTGACATCCACATTTTGAGGGATGTCAGTTAGTTTTTCTTTGTGTTTGGGAGAATCATTTGAGTTCCACCCAAACCATATCCCTAAGTATTTGATTCTTTTATGTTCCCATATAAGTCCTGTATTAGTTTTTAAAGATTTGTTACGATTAGGTCCGATGAACGAAGATTGGATGGAAAGATCCTTAAAAGTCTTTCTTTTCAATAGGAAGTGTTTCCTTATTCTCTTCGTGCCGTTTGAGTAGTCCTATGTAGTCCCAATTTTATTGTCATTCTATGTGATATGTTAGTGTTTTTTCACATGCACGAAAATGAGATCCACCTGTGCATATCTCAGAGGTCTAAGACTTATGGTGAAGTTCGGTTTTTAGGTTTGAAGAAGGGTGTACTGTGTGCTCTAAATATTTCTGTATTTTCAGGGATGCCAAAAGAGTTCCTCGTCTGTTTTGATTTACTAGCTCAGTTATGCATTTTTCTAGCAGTAAGATTGTGTTTTTTTTGTTAGAATTCTTTTTTGTTTTGTTTTTGTTTTTATCTAGGTGTCTTCAACATTCATAACCAAACTATTCTTCAGAACATGTTTATTCTGGACTCGGTTTCACCAATTGTTTAATAAACTTTGCCCATGGAGAAAACCATCCTTTATTATGTTTAATTTTCAGCACCCTAACCTTTTTTTCTTTCTTTTCTTACTTCTGTTTTTTGTTCTTTCTTTCCTTTCTCCCTCTCTCAAAGACAAGAGGCTGATATGCCCCTTAACTTTCTTGGTTCGTTTTAGCCAAGACCTTTTGATTTTACTAAAAATCTGAGTTTAGCATAGTCACTTATATGTTTTCTTAACCACCCATCATCCATTTGTCTGTGGTTGTCATTGAAATTTTTATTACACCCACTCAAGCATCCATCAAGGGCCAATGCATCAGCGCACTTCAGCTATCTGCTGACCACTATGATATATTGCGTGCTGTCCTTTACAAGGAACACCTCACCATACAAAGTAATTCCCTTCACTGCCAGGGAGTACTATGATGATGTGTGCTTTTTTGAGACCAAAAAACACTTTTGCCCTTAGTAATTTTTTGTGAGACAGATGATGGCCTGGCGGCATCCTTTAGCAATAATGTTTTGCAAAAACCATGACAAAACAAATTAAGAATTGCGAAAATGCTATCGGCCATGTCAGATCTATTGGCTTTGCCAGTGCTTGTTTTTACATTGTCATGTTGCACAGCAGCTGCGCTTCTGTACAACATGACTAAAAATTTACAGCACTCTCACACAGTCACCACACCATAGGAGTCAGCTTTTCTCTCTTGCAAGTGACCAGCTCCAATTGGGGCTGCATATGCTGATCTTTCTGGTACTGCTGGGACCTCGGAGGAGCACCCTTTCCTGTATTTTCCCTGCAGCACTAAGACTTCATCTGATGCCATGGGGGCCCCGTCCTGCATCAGTGTAAAGCACCCAGGGGTTGAGCCGCTGTGAGACATGTGGAGCAGCTGTTGGGGACTACTTCACCCATAAATCCCTGTTGGATCATCAGCTGTGCTACAGTCACACTATTTAAGGGCCGCAGAGTCCTGCTAAGCCCAGACCAAGGGTGGGCCCATCATTGCCAGGAAGAGCCAGAGCAGGGCCCAGCCCCCTTGATTTTTGAACAAATATTTCTACCAGCAAGCCACATCCGTTTTTTTTTAATTTAACGCCTGTGACTGTCTGCTTCATTTTGTGGGTACGTATGGGGATTAGCTCACTCTTCTGATGTCCTGCGGCTGAATTTGAGCCACAACACAGGCCAACTTACTGTGATTTAGCAGGGCCTGTGCCCCTAAGGAGGGACTGAATGAGTCCTTATTATTAAGATGCATGTTTTATGATTTTTGGGTGTGCTTAGCATTCTGGTTCGCATGCCGGCGGGTCAAGGAAGCCCCTCCACCTGGCATTCATTACTGCTTTACTCCCTATGTGGTATTGGAATTGGCAGTATAGTTCAAACCCGACTTTGGTGTTAAGGAAACTATTCTATCTGCCTTTCATTTTTCAAACTGATTTCATTAGATTCGATCTTGCAGTTTTGTGTTCAAGTTATCACTTTGTTGTTGGCACAAACGTGTCTTTGGGTGTCTCAACAGATGCCAGGAGCTGGGCTTGGGCTCTCTGCCGTTGTGTCGGTGGTGAGCATAAAGGAATTACGAAATTGGCACTGAGTAGTAGGAGACATTAGGTCCAAGTATTAAAATATTGTGCTACTGATTGTAAGGCTAGGAACAGGGTGAGTAGGCTATTATATTTACCCTGTTAACAACTTAAGGGAGTCTCTGATTTGGCACCAGTCATTAGGTAGGACAACTTTGTCCCTGCAACTGAGGTGTTTGATGGCATGGATAAGGACCCGTGCAAGGTATCGATAAATATAGTAAAGCATCTTAGCGCATTGACAGCCAAACCCTGACAGAGATTGAACAGTTGATTGCGGAGATGGAATCGAATATAGGGGTTGTTACTGCTCAAAAGGAAGATGGCAGGCCCAAAGTGCGGAAACAGATAAAAAAACATTTGTAACTATTTTACTAAACCAACGATCCCACCCACCGGTCAAGGCTTGAGGTCTGTTGTCAAAATTGTTTTCTTCCATTGATGGTAGACGAAGATGGGCCTACACCCTTTAAAGATCGATGTGCTCAAATGCTTAGTTTAACAGACCCTACTTTACTAATGTCCGATATGGCCACTTATGCTTCCTTATCATGGAGCTAAAAGCTGAGGTGGGTCAGCTGAGATTGATGCTATGTCTGCCTATAGGTAAAATGGATCAACTCCTGACCTTTAAGGGAGTAGTAATGTAGTGTGGGGGGTGTGCAGATGCCTGGAATGGGCACTGCAAGAGTAGCTACCCTGGTGGCACCAGTGCATAGGCCCACAACTAATCCTAGGGAAAGCTTGCTTAGGCCTGCATATTTGACCCAAGAGACATCCAGGAAACTTCAGAACTATTGATCTGTGATTAAACCCAAAACATTTAGGGTAAGCAGCAGAAGTAGGAACATTGATCCTCCACTTACTGGGGTAAGAGACTGGGTATACCTAAGAGGAAGTAATCGTATAAACAGCCACTCCACAACTGGGTTTAGACTAGCTATGGTAAATGTCCTGAAACTGGCTGACCCTGGTAACTCTGAAGACGAAGTCTCTTAAGAACAAAGTAATCCATTGGATAAGACATACTAGAGGATGTTATTCTGTCACTAGGGAAGATATCAGGGGAGCCAGACGGTGCTCTAGTGTTGCAACACCTCTTGACATAGCTGAATTACTACTTGGGGATAGGCACATTGTGGTCTTGTTGCTTTGGACACTCGAACATGCCCGCCCAACAAGTCAAGCTTCCAGTTTAAATGTAAAGGATGAAGGGAATGGGGACCTATTGAATCAGTGGAATCAATTCAGTCGCCCACTGTTGGGTCTGGGCTGGACAATAATGATTGACTTAGGGATGACCTAGGTTTGCCCGTTCAACATCAACCCCAAGTAGAGGTGGGATCTGAGGCTCCTTATCTGTGTAAAAATCAACAGGGCTTAAAAAAGGTTCAATCTGAGGCAAGCTACCTGGCAACTATTGGTGGTGGGGTAATAGTCCTTGATGACATTTGTGTGTCACAATTGTCTGATATGTTGACCTCTTCAGACAATAACAGCCCATCTAGTCTAGGAAAGATCCAGAGTTTGGTTCATCTAACATGCCCAGAATTAGTCCTGGCAAAACCTATTTCAGTAGATGTCACTGGAAGCTTAAATTAGGGCAATAATTGCTTCTTCCACAATTCTTTTGTAAATCTTTTACCATCTACAACCTTGGTGATTTCCTGGAATATAGCTGGTCTTAAAGCTAAGTTGTTACTTCCCAATTGGTGTGAGCTTATTGACAAATTTGCTATAGGTTTCTTTCAAGAAACATGGTGTACCTGTCAAGTATATAGATTTGTTTTTTGATATCTTTATTCCGACAAGGCCAAGTATAAAGGGGGGAGGACAGCTGTTGGACTGGTAACTTGGGTGAAAATCCTCTCTAAATTGCGGAATACAGCAATTGAAAATTAACAGTGAGGATTTTTGGAGTATTACAGTAAGTACTGGTAGAGAGGCCATTGGGTTATTTTATAATATCTATGTGGGGGGGGAAATCGGGGGTGGCGTCATTCATGATTTATTCTTTGAAAGCCTTTTCAGACCTAACTTTGACTGGTGATTTTAGCACTACTTTTGAGCCCCTTGATAGTGACGATGTTGGCATCATGGCAGAGGAGGATGAACAATGGACCATCCCGCAGCTGGAGGTGGCCCGATAAAAAGATGGACGCAGGCTGCTCTCCAGTTGAAAAGCACTCACGGTTGAATTTGGAGTCCTGGCTACAAATGGGAGGACTAAATCTGACCGGGAGGGGGCTTACATTTTTAATAATTATAAGTCCGAGGGCAGCATTGATTACATATTGGTTGATTTAAAGTTGTGGAATTTAGTAAAGGATATAATCTTTAAGAAAGAGAGGAGAGTGATCATAATCCCTCATTCCTCTTGTTGGTAGGCCTATTTAATAAATTGTCGGTTGATTGCCCAAACCTTTTTAGCATAAATATTGAATATACTGCAGACAAACATTGCCTTACATGGCAACAAGGAAAAGGGAAACCTTACCTTTTATCAAATATCAAAAGCGACATCCATGAATTTCTGCCTAAACTATTACATTGTAGGGAGGTAAATAACAGTGAGCATGAAATTATTGAGATGCACACAAAGTTCTTTGAGGCAAAAGCTGCCCACTTTCTTGACCCTCGTGTAATCAAAAAGAACGCCCCCGCGGAGGTGGTAGCTGGTTTAATTGTGAATGTTGGAAGTTAAGCCATGCATTAGTTACGGCCATAAAAGTAAAAGATTCCTCCTTGATGACATCTGCTAAGAAGGCTTATAAGCTGGTGTTGGCCAGGGACAAGAAGGAGTGGGATGACAATATATTGGGCGACCTCGAGGAAGGTGTGTGTTCTCAAGGATGATGCTCGGTTTTGAAAACTGGTGGCTAGAAGGGAGCATACAGGTGGGTTCAAACCCCAGAATCCTGTTCCTCCCTTTGACTGGTTTACTCATTTTTCAGTCTTGTATCATGATGGTGACACTAACTTGGCCAGGAATTTCCTAAGGCCAACTCTTCTTAGTTTTAACTCACCACACTTCTCTTTGGAGGATGTCCTCAATTTGTTGGCTACTTTCTCTAGGGAGAGGCCTGCTGGTCCAGATTGTATTCTGCTGGATGTCTATCCCCAAGACTTGATTGTATGGGCACAATATATATTGCCCCTTGCAAATTCGATAGCCTTGGCGCTCCTTTTCCAGCATCTTGGCAAGCATAGGTGGTACACGTGTATAAAAAGGGGAATAAGAGCTTGCCAGCCAACTGTAGGCCTCTTGGTTTAATTGACTGCTTGAAGTCTTTTACTGAATGGTATTGGCAAAGATCCAATATTGAGTCAAAAGTAATTATGTCATGAGTCCACTGCAAGCAGGTTTCAGAAACAAAATTGATTGACCAAGTCTTTAGATTTGCTACAATATATTGGAAGACGGTTTTGATCAGCAAGGACAACTTATATGTCGCCATTGTCGATCTTTAATCTGCTTTTGATTCTGTGCTGCACTTAAGGCTATGGTGGGTTCTTGAAGAAAAGGGGATGCCTCTTTATATACTGTCCTTACTGGTCAGGGTACATGATAAGAACTATGCTCGTGTGCGGTGGGGCTCGCAGGGGCAACTAACTGACAAAATCCCAGTGTTAAAGGGTGTGCGTCAGGAAAATGTACATCCCTTTCCTTAGCTAAAGCTAAGATTCCTATATTTCTGTTTGCAGACAACACTTTAATTTTTAGCACACCTAGTGGTCTGCAAAAACTATTAACCAGTTTCTGTAGCTTTTGTGGGGAGCGAGGCCCCATGTGCTCTTCGCATGTCCTGCCTATGTGAAATTTCACTCCCTTTGGATTGCATCAGTGTGTAGGCAGCTGGGTACCCTTGATCATCAGGTAGCTTTAAGGATACTAAGATCAGATCCACTTTCTTTGTATGCCTGTACTGTTGCAAAATCTTTGGGCCTGGTGTGGGCAAAAAGAAGGTTGCTATTCTGGAAATTGAACGGAGGTCTTAAATTCATATCAAGTTTTTATATAGTGATTATTTTAATATGTCCATCTATTGCACCTTGGGATTTATATAGTTATTTTATATTTTTTAGAATGATGGAATATTGTCTATTCTAAATATGAATGTAGGACATGCTGCTAAATGTGATTTTTAATGATGGTGGAAGTTTGCTTGTGTGAGTTGTAGGTTATTTATCGCTTTTATGGCATTTGCCAAAATAAATCTATTTTGAAATTTAAATTGACAAAGCCAATATCTCTCTCTTGTAGATGAGGCCTAGTGGTTTTGCAATGCTTTTTGATGGTTACTAGCAGTATAATTAACAGGTGTAAAATGAAATTTAAAGATAGTCTTTCTCTTTTCTTATGAATCATGAAAAGTGAGCTGGCTGTGTATAGATTAAACGCTGTGTTATGTTATAATATTATGTAACTTTAATGTTACTCAGTGGTCACCTTGTGACTGTTCTGAGATGCTTTGTTCTGACTCAAAGACAATGTCATCAACAACGTAGGCATGTCATGGCAGGTTAGTTGGTGGGAGAAGGAGGATTATCAGTGAAACTGACCTAGGGTTGTGCTTCCAGATTTAATCAAGAAAATGCTTCACAGGCAATCACGCCCTATGCATCAGAGCCAATTATATTGTGTCCTTTGTACAAAAGAAATGCTGTCCCTTATTATTCGTGGACTAATGTGACCTGATGCTAACATCACACCACACGCACAAACAAATAGAGCCTGATTCACAAACTCAACATCTGTGTAAGTTTACCGTTTTGAGTAAGTTTACTACTTTTCGGTGCTCCCAAACTACACTTTTGTAGTAACTTACTCTTTTGTAGGGACTCCAGCACCAAATATGGCCTACCACTGGTACTGCAACACCTTCCCATAGAAACTAACGAAGACAGACACTTTATACCCCAAAGGAAATTATGTTAAATCCAACTAAATTATTAAAAATAGTTAAAAATATAAATAAATGTTAAATCACCATATAAAAAGTGTGTATTTATTATTTAATAATACATTATTTGTCACATATTAATGTTAAATTGTTTTAAACTCAAAATAGGTTATTAAATATGTAGTAGTTAAATAATAAATACCTTCCCCAGCAGCATGCATCATGGAGTTATTACATTCAGTAAAGTAGAATAGTGCTCCTGTTCTTTAGTAAACTCTATAATCTGTACAGATGGCTAATATAAAAAATATAAGGTATAATGAAATGTTGTAAATGGAATAAGGCTTAGTTCTGCTTCTGTCTATGAATCTCTTTAGTAGATATTGACTGGCTAGGAGCTAATCCAAATGTCTAATTTTGTTGTAGTGCAACTGTACAAATTACAATAGGATGCATGATCCCCAAAACATATATACATTCTGACAGGCATGGCTATGTCCCTAAGAAAGTGTAAAATTCTGTTAGTATTTCTGGGTGTGGGAGCAAAGCAAAACCATAGAAAGTACGCAGTTTTGCTTAATGACTGTAATCTTCTATACTAAGAGAAAAACAATATTTCAGATCTTTTAATATTGTTATTTTTTTGCAGGCGCTTTCTAGTGAATCATTTGAAAGGCTTCCCGTTTTTAATAAGTCTGCATGGCGACATTACAAGACAACACCAGAAGCAGATGATTGGAGCAATCCCAGCAGTGAACCCCGGGATGCTTCCAAATACAAGGCTAACTAAACAAGATACTTATATCGCAATTATGGGGAAAAAACATGTCCGTCCAGCATTATGTCTCTGCTCAACACAAAATAAACAAAATGTACATTTCTTTCAGGAAAGTCTTCCTTGTAAGGACATGAGTAGGGACCCGAAATGGCAAATGTGTTTTTTTGCTGTATGAGTGAACAAAAAGCACTTAGTCTTTCTGTGTGTGAATCGTTGTAATTTATTTACCAGAACTTCTTGATAAGTGTGATCAGATACTGTGACAAGGGATTTGCACTGTTATTGCACTTATGTAATAGGATAGAAAACCAGGTAACATTTTAAAGAAATTATATTTATTTCACAAATCAAAAACAGCAAGAGCTGGAAAATCGGTCAGTTGAACCTTTATAAGTAATATAATGTACGGTAATGTTTCATGACACCGTTGTTATTTAGTCCATTCAAAGGCATGATTTGCTTAGCATTCCTGAATCCTGACTGTTTACATCCTCAAAAATCAGTTGAGCTAAGTATGCTCTGCTTCCAGCATTGACTGTAATTGCTCAATTCCTGCAAGTTTTGTATGGTAAAATGAATATTTAGTTCTCAATATATGCTCCTCCTACCTTACAGAGGTCTCATGAAATATTTTAACTGATGCCACTTCCGTGTAATAAAAATGCACCTTAATCCTCCTTCACGATTTGTACAGAATGCAAATTGTTAATTGCTTTTTTATTTTAATTGGATGACATTTTTTTGTGTTTGGTATTTTTATTTTTATACATAAAAGCGTACAATGCATTGCTTTTAATTAATGAATCACCAAGGTCTTACAAAGACTGTTGCGGAAAAAAGCAGCCTTAAACACTGTTCATCCAAAGACCACCTGGAATATTCTACATTAAGCTTTTGACAGAGTGCTTCACTTCACTTGTAAAGACAGAAATGCAACAAAAATGTAAAAGTAAAATATTGGAATTTACTAGTTAGAAGCATATATTCTAAAGCAAGTTATGGCAAACCCTTCTTGCTGTTGCATAACAAGCAAGAGAGTTCTTAGTGCCCAAGTAGAATAGCAGTATTTGTGGGCTTGCAAATGTGTAAGGGAGCTGTAAAACGTTGAACAAAAATATGAGGTCTCCTTGATGGTGTGGAATCTGCTTGTCTAGGAGTTTGTTAGACGGTATACCAATGAGATGTTCTGATCTTAAAACTGGCTGTGTCTTCAAACTAACACCAAGGGACTCATACTTTCTACCAACTGTGTTTAAGTGATTGCTTCATACATCATTTTGAAAGACATAAAGATGTGATTCATTTTGTTAGCATATTACTCTGTAATTATTCTATTAGATTTGCATTTAGAGAACAGGAAATCAACATATGTTCTTGTTAGCATAAATATACATGAATAATGGACATACAGAAAATTGGCCCTAGTCAACTGACTGAAAATTACCAAAAATATATAGACTGAAACATCCACATGTAAAATATACATAGGGTAATCTCAAAACCATGGAACAAACATACTAGCAGAAAACTGTGGTGTTCTACTCAATTTGTTAAAGGGCTATCAAAATCATATCTGCTGAATAGTTGTTCTCTCAATAGATGTAGTCCTAGAGAAGAGTCTGTTATTATTCCTGTGATCCCATACAAATTTAGATCCAGTTGTCCATTTAGCCACTAGGGGAATGTCCTATGGTACACTCATTCACACACAATAAGTATTGCCAGGAAGATTCATCCTCTTTTGGAAGGAGCTTTACAGGTGAGGTTACCCTAAGGGCTCTAAGCTAATACTGTTGAGAGGACTCTGTACATAAGAACATTAGACTAAACAATGTTGATACTTTAGAAATTATGTTACAACATGTTGATAAAAAGTAAGGGATTGAAGTACATTCTTGTCCGTTCTTAAAAAAAAATTGAACATTGGAAATGTGAACCTGAAAAAGTAACCATACGTGAACTTAGTAGGTACTCAGATTTGTAAGGCTTGGCAAAAACGGAGAACATTACTTGAAAAGACACAGTCAGATTACTAGGTCAAGTTTACCTTATACCAGTAGAATAAAAAGAGTTTACTTTGCAGACACTGGTTAGATTAATCAGGCGAAGAAGGTGGCGGATGCCAGAGAGTGCTTGCACATCTGCAAAGCGTATGTCAATAGTGAAATCCGAGCGAAGTCATAAAATTTAATTTAAACAATATTGTGTTGGGTGCCAGGCTAGCCCTAACAACTGCCACCACAGGTGTCGGAGGGCCACACACTGAAGAGTGGGTGGTTGCCTAAATATTTAAAGAAGAGTGGCCAGGGCACACCAATAGCATGAATCCTGATCCTGATCATGTTCAAGAATAAATAGAAAGTTCGTTCTTGGAAGATGATGTGTAGATATTTATTATAAGTGCAGGTAGAAAGTAGAAATCTCAATCAAAAGACTGCGTTGTACAAAATGACCATGTGTCCAGAGCAGCCAGATGGTGATAAATGGTCAAAGTTACAATAGGATGTTCGAATGTAACAATAAGTCCATACAGCAAAACAGCCAACACGTGTTTCGTCTTCAAGACTTTGTCAAGGCTTCAGATGTATATAAAACATTATATGTAAGCACTCTGCCAAAACCCCGACGTGCACGGCACAGGTTTATTCAAATACTTGAGGCTTATCATGGGCATCATTTGCCTGTACTATTTGATTTCTCCCAAGGACTCATGACTACCAGCAGCTTGATCTATGTACCTTTCGTGTTTACATATAATGTTTTATATACATCTGAAGCCTTGACAAAGTCTTGAAGACGAAACACGTGTTGGCTGTTTTGCTGTATGGACTTATTGTTACATTCGAACATCCTATTGTAACTTTGACCATTTATCACCATCTGGCTGCTCTGGACACATGGTCATTTTGTACAACGCATTCTTTTGATTGAGATTTCTACTTTCTACCTGCACTTATAATAAATATCTACACATCATCTTCCAAGAACGAACTTTCTATTTATTCTTGAACATTATCAGGATTCATGCTATTGGTGTGCCCTGGCCACTCTTCTTTCAACTGGTTGGATTAATTGTGGCATGATCTGTCATGGATGGAGGTTAGGCTGAACCGTCCGTCGGGTTTCTGGCATATGCCCATTGAAAATATGTTACTTTTTGCCTCATCAGAATTAAATCCCTAGGTGTATTTGAGAAGGTGCCGCATGGAGGGCAAAAGTGAATTGCCCATTAGCGAGTCATCTAAACGAAGGATTGTGGGACATGTAGTATCAACCTTCCAGAGAAGAGTGGATCTTTTTTTAGTTGGGTTCATCCTGAGGGGCAATCATGTTACTAAAAAGGTTGGAAATATGTACCTTCACATTCAAAGAGTATATTTTTCTCATATCCACCTTACTATAGGAAAACAAATTACAATAGAAGCAACCTGTATCGACACCAGATATTTATGTTTTCATGATTTATATAAATGCTGGAAATTCCAGGTACAATTAGGCATGGTTCTAAGAGGACTTATTCAACAATGCAGGAGATCCCGTAGTATGGTTTGGGTAATTGGGTTTCAAGAGAATGTTTGTCTAATTGTTGATAGTTCATTTAGGCCCATATCGGTTGTGCATATACGTAGCTTCATAAAGCATCTTGATGCAAAAGAGCTGGGTCCAAGATGTCCCTGTTTTTGATATTGTGTAGTACTGTCCATTTCAAGTTGGACATTGAATTGTACTCCACGAAATTACCCACTAGAGGAGCAGTCAAGATTTTGCAGAGGATACATGATTTATGTTGTGTGTTTCTTTCTGTTTTGTTTGTTTTTTTATTTCCTGGCTTTTTTCCCATATATGCTTTTTCACATGGACAGATGATGCAGGACTTGGTGATACAGTTTGTGAATTCTGAATGTTTGATGGTGATTTTGTTGTACGTTAATTCTTCGCTGTTCACCGTACCTCTACATGCTAGATAGTTGCCACATTTGTAATGTCCTCTATTGGGGATTAGGCCAGATAAATTCCTAGTGTTGGGTAGTACCCTTTTGCATTCCCTGTTGGAATGCACAAGATTGTCTCTAAGATTCCTGTTTTCTTTTAAGGTAAAATATTGGTGGTTCCTTGAATCAGACTAGATTTCAGATCAAATGCCAATGCATTCTTATAGCTTTCTTTAGTTGATTAGTATTTGCATTAAAGATAGTGATACATACTATCTGGCCATGAGTTTTGTGGGGTTTTGGTTCTAGAAAGTTATCTCTGTGTGTGTACTTTGTTCCATGTATTGCCCTCTTCAAGAGTTTGTAAGGATATTGTCTTTTTCTGAGTTTAATTATTATACTTCCATTGTAAAGGTAGTCGTCATTTTTAGAACAATTACATCAGATCTGTAAGAATTGCTCAGAAGAAAGATTGTCTTTGACTTCTCCTTGGTGACTAGTCATATAATGTAAAAGAGTGTTTCTCTCCATTTCTTTGGTGTACAAAGTGGTATATAGATGTCCACCTTCGTGTTTAATCGTGAAATTAAATTGATTTCACTGTGGCTACGATAAGTTATGAATTTGATATTTAGTATCCTTATGTCCAAACATTCTGTAAATACCTTAATTCCACTTCCTTGACTTTCCAAATCATAAAATGTTTCAATATACCTTTTCATGATGTGCTGTTTAAATGTGTTCTTGAGGGTCTATCCACTTGTATTCATACTTTGCCATGAACATTATGGCCAGCTGTGGAGCAAAAGGGCAACCCATCGCTGTACCTTTAACTTACATATAATACTTTTGGTTGAAACAAAATTAATTGAATTTCCAGCATATCTGGGCTAGTGATAGCATAAAGCTTGTTGATACCTCATGTGGTCTTGGTCTTTATTCTAAAAAACATTCCAACGCTTCCAAAACCTCATCTTAAGGAATGTTTGTGTAGAGGCTGATAATATCCAAAGTAACTTATATTCATTCCTATTCATCAAGTTTTTATTGTCAAATTTGTGTACAATATCCATGGTATCTTTAACATAACTGGGGATATGGCAATCAGTGGTTTCAAAGAGACATTTACATATTTTGAAAGTGTCTGAATGAGTTCACTCTAGATATAGTTAGATGAGCTGGTGGATGCCCTGGGGCTTTATGAATCCTTAATAAGGTGTATATTACCCATGTTCTAGGCTGTTTATTGACTAGGTATTCCTTTTCTGTGATCGTTAGCCATCTACCTTCAATCCTTATTTCTACCATTTGTGAGAACTTCTCCATACTGGTTAGCTAGGTGTCAGTGATTGTTCTCCTTTAGTGTGTGTCTTAAAATAGGTATACATTACTTTGTTTTCATAGTCTTGTCTGTCCATTATCACAATTGCTTCTCTTCTGTCCGCCAGTTCATTAATTATATCTTCTTCTGATTTAATTTTAAGGAGGGCTTGTTTTTCATACTTCACAATATTGTGTTTTACTTATTTGGTCTTGTCCTCAATTTGATCTTCTTCCCATAAAATAGATTTCTCAACAAATAACAGTTACATGGGCATGTTGCTACTCACAGGTTAAAACGTGGTCAGGTTTTTGAGGCCAGAAAATCATTAGGTAGGTAGGTTATCAATGATAGAATAAAACACTTTCAAGTATAGGTTTCTGGAAAACTGTAGTAATGCCAGTCTCATGTTTATATTATCCATTTTTTAAGTTAAACAGAGCATACAAATGCCAGCCTTGTAATACAAAGAACAGGTCTCGGAATGACAGTGGTACCGTTAAAAAGCTTTACATGTACAATGTATGTTTAGCCATAGTGCAAGCATCAAGAACCACATGTCTCAGAGTGACAGTGGTCATGTTTAAAAGCTTTACATGTACAATGTATCTTTAGCCATAGTGTAAGCATCAAAAGCCACAGGCATCAAAAACCACAGGTTAACTGGTAGTACAGCAGTGGAGCAGTAACAAGATTACAACAATGACAACAAGAAAAAGAAAGAAATCAAGCCCATGGAATGACTCTTCCACAAACCAAAAAGAAAAGTGTGGGGGGGGGGGGGGGGGCAGTACCGCTGCACATGGTGGGTTAGATGCAGGAAGGGAGGGGATGGCTGAAGTGTCCAGGGCGGTCCCATTGGTATGAAAGACCTAAAAGTGCAAAGGCCTAAGATGGCAATATGGCAAAGTCAGTCAAACAAGTAAAGGGCACATAGTCTGGGTGGCTGGAAACAGAAGTGTTCCATCGTCGACATGTAATCCAGTAGAGGCTGCCAGTGCCAAATTAATTTTTTGTCCTTAAGGGAAAGTTTGTGGGACAGGTGTTCCATGGCTAGTGTATGCCACAACTTTGTAAACCAAGATGTGCCGATGGGGGGTGAAGATGGGGGGACCAGTGGGGACCTTCTAGGCCAGGGCACTGAGCTTGTTTGCCGCACCTGTCATATGCTGGACTTGATAGCAGACTGCCTGCATCAGTGCCTCAGGCGTGGCTGGACGAGTGCCCAGAATGATTGTGCAATAGTCTGCCAGGATCAGTAACTACAAAGTGTTTTTGATGTGCCCCAGAATTTCCTTCTAAAAGACAGTTAGATATGGTCAAGACTACAGAAGTGTTGGAAATCTCCCAACTGCACCCAACACCTTCAACAGGAAGCTGAAGCCTTGGTAACATAGTGCGTAACCAAACAGGAGTATAGTACCACTGGAACATATGTTTGTAGGCAGTTTCTTGCTGTGATATGCTCCTCTGTGCTTTAGGGATCTCTTGCCAGAGCCATTCCCAGTGTTTCTGGGTGATGCATGATGTGCTGTCAAGCTCCCATCTTGCTTGGTATAGATGACCGGGTAGGAGTCAAGACTGCTGTAAGGTATTGTAGGTTTTGGAAATCAGACCCGTTGAGTCCTCAAAGTTGCACACTAAAACCTCAAAGGGTGTAAGTGAGCGGGTTGCTTCCAGGGCATTGTGGGGAAAAAGTGCCCAGTGGTGTAATTGAATGTATTCATGGTGGAGTTTGTTTGGGATATGGAAGTCAGCCATGCATTGCTCAAATGGTTTTATTTTCTGCCCTTAAAAGAGGTGTTGCAGTGTCCGACAGTCACCCTTATCCCAGTCGGAGGAGGAACCCAAGTGAAGTGCAGACATAAAGTTGGGATTGCGGCCTAAAGGGGTGTTCTGGGAGGGAATAGCAGTCAGACCGCCCTCAACCACCACCCCTGTCCCATATCTCAAGTGCCTTCAGGTTGGGGGTCAACATGTACATGTTACAGGGATGGTGACACTTAAGCAGCCAGGCCAAGTCCCAGAATGGTCAACAGGCCACAGCCCGGTCCATATGGAGCCATGTTTTTAACTCTTCCTGTCCACACACTTTGAGATAAAGCGCAGAAGGGCTGCCCTGTAGTAATCTAAAAAGTTGAGGCAGGGCAGGCCGCCACAGTTTCTGGGGAACATGAATAAGGTGTCAGAAATACATGCTGTTTCCCTTTCCATATGAAAGTTTGGAGAGCCCTGTGCTTCTGTGTGATGTCCTCTGCAGGGATGGAGGTAAGGAGTACTTGAAAGAAATAGAGCAATCTAGGCAGGATGTTCATTTTAAGCATGATCCTAGCCAGGAAACATGTAGCAGCTTCCACCAGTTCAGTTCCTCCAATATGGCCCTACGGTAGCGTGGCCAATTTGCCTGGTCCAAGTCTGCAAAGAGCAGGTGATAGTGAGGTCCAGGCACTGAATGGAGTGAATCACCTGTTTAAACCCTTCACTGTAGTTGCAAGAGTTGTTGTGGCGGGACTGTCAGATTGAGTGCCTGTGATTTGGCCATATTGATCTTAAATATGGATGCTACTTCAAACTCCTGCAGGTTCTGCACCACTTCTGGACGGGTGGTTACTGGTTCGGTCAGGGTCAAAGGAGATTGTCTGCCAATGATATTCCAGTGATGGCCTGTGCCCGGTGAATGCGGATCGCCATCGGTTCTATGACCAGGGCAAAAAGTAAAGGGGACAAGGGGCAGCCCTGTGGGTACTGTATTGGAGCTCAATAGGCTTGGTAAGTTGGCCATTCACCCGGATGGTGACAGTCGGCACAGCATATGAGGCCATGATTTTGCTAACCATGATGGGACCTAGCTATACCTTGATAGGAGCAGCCTCTAAGAAGGCCCAGCTGACCCTGTCAAATGCATTCTCTGCATTTAAGGACAGGAGAAGGGCAGGAATGTTGTGCATATAGACCTTTTCCACCAGATGAGGCTTCTGGTATTGTCCGGACCCAGCTGGTGTTCGATAATTCCCACTTGATCTGTATCGATCAAGCCAGGCAGACTGGGGCTCTAACCAAATGGCCAAGATCTCAGTATAGAGCTTGACTCCTGTGTTTAATAATGCAGTGGGTCAATAAGTGGAACAAAGAGTAAGATCTTTTCCAGGTTTAGGGATCATTAAAATGTCAGCTGCTGATATAGGCCTGTAATGTGAGTGAGGGAATTAAAGAGCCCCAGAAGGTGGTCTCTGAAGAGGGGGTAAAAATTTATTGTAAAAAGTGAACGGCCGGCTGTCCGGACCCAGGGTGTTCCCTACAGAAAGTCCCCGCCAGCTTTTTTTTTGAGTTCCTCTGCCAGAACGGGGACCCCCAAGTCCTTGGCAGTCTGCGGGTGTAAGGGCGGCCAAGGGCTGTCCTGGAAGTATGACTGTATGGCAGCCTGGTCTTCTTCCCCACTAGTGTAGAGTGTCTGGTAGTAGGCCTAAAAGGCCTTTTGCTTGTCTGGTTCCCGCATGTAGTTTAGAAATGTGTGAGCAAGCACACCGACGACTCAACCTCGGGCCAGGAGTTAATCAGTCTTATCACTGCCATCATAATATTCTTGCTTAATCACCAGTAGGTACCGTTACACTTTGTTAACCCAGTGGGCTTGTAGTTGGCCTGGAAGCACTGTCAACTGTCATTTATTGTGGCCAGTGGGGTTTTGCTTGTCAGTGTCTTCGAAGGAGTGAATAGTTCTGCACTGCCGGGTGGGGATAGTGCCAGGCATCTACTAAGCCAGCATTGGTGAGTTCTCTCTTAAGCTGGCTCAACATAGACCCCGTGCCCTGAAAGTGGGTAGTGTTCCTGTCAAGCACAGGATTACAAACTAAGTTGAAGTCCAAATCCCGACTACCACTTCCACCTTGGACAGGCTTTGTCTGGTCCTTAAGTGCTGTGCAAAGGAAAGTCTGTTTGGCCTGGTTGGTGCTTAAAGATTGAGGTAGAATGCCATCTCTCTATATGATCACTGTCAAGATCCACCCTCTCAGATCACTGACTATATGTAGCAACTTAGTATAAAAGCCCTTTTGAAAAAGGATAGCCACCCCCACCATTTTAGACTCGGCATAAGCCCAATGCTGGCAAAGATAAAGTGGATGGGTCATGCGGTGGCAGTCCTCTCTGAGTAGATGTGTCTCCCATAAGAATATGATATTGGGATCCTGCCGAAGAGTGTAGTGCTATATCTGTCCGCGCTTACTGGGGGAGTGGGCCCTTGTACGTTCAAGGACAGGAATTTAGTGCTAGTCAGGGCCCCCATATCCAAGTCCATGTGAGTGTAATGGAAAGGACGTGGTACTGATTCTGTCAGAGCACGCAAACAGGCGCGAGGGACAGGAGCCCGTCCCCCCACCCGTGGGGAGCCTCTCCACTGACGGACAGATGGGGTCCCCATCAAACTCTGATAAGGTGTCACCCCAGATGGAGTAAGGCCCCTAAGTGGGTGAGGAGAGACCAGGAAAGAGGCTCAAAGGCCAGACACGGTAATGCAAGACTGAGAAAGCCAGTCCATCCCTCAAAGAAAGTGACAGTGAATAGATAAGTCTGGCTCCAAGGCCATGGGCCCTGCAAAGGAATGATTAAGGCTAGCATAACAACGTGTCCCAACATCACAATCAGAAGGAGATCTGGGGTCAGTAGCACCGGGGACGGTCAGGCAGTGCCTTTGGAGTTCTGGGTGGATTCTTGTTTCACATTCTGCAAATGTGTGATGCGTGAGGGCCCTTGTTTTCCCTAAGCAGTCTCAACCACGTCTAGCAATGCTCCAGCTTGGGTGCCATCTGTTTTATTCTCCTGGCATGGGGGGCGAGGGCTCCCAGCTCGAGGATCCCTCAGGATGCTCAGTAGTTATTTGGCTTCCGTTGGGGATCTTACCAGTCATTGTTTGCTTTTCCACTGGAAAAGCATTCCAAAGGGATGAGTCCACTGATACTGGAGTCCCTGCTCTCACAACTTCTCTGTGACCTGCTTAAAGTCTATCTGCTTTTTGAGCGTCAGAGGAGAAAGATCCAGGAAAACTTGCAGTGTATGGCTGCAGAAGACCAGGCCGGCCTTTCCCCTTGCTGCCCTTAGGAAGGGAAGCAATGGACTCTTGTTAAAATGTCAGGAGTAGTATCCGGGCGGCCGCGCATGGCTGCGATGGGATGGGCTCTATCTAGTAGCAGGGACTGGCCATCTGAGCGCCCCCAGATGGTCTGAAACAAGTCGTTTGTTAAGGCTGTGATGTCCTCCAATCCCCCCCACCAATGATTCCTCGAATGCAGATTTGTTTTTGCAGCTGCGGTTCTCCAGATCCTCCTGCCTGGTCTAGAGTTCAGTCTGGTGGCTTTCCAAAGTGGCCATGCAGCGCCAAAGCAGTTCTTGGTCCTCTGTGCAAGTGTCCATGGTGCACTCAACATCACCCAGCCTTGTGCTCATCTCTATAATCTCCCCTGCAAAGGTCCTGTATGCATCTCTTAAAATCCATTTTAAGGAAGCTGATTTCAAGTTTGATATTGCTCAATAACTTGTCCATATAGTCCTGTGTGATAGACTGAGCTGCTGATGCCTCCAAGGCTTGTGAGGATGATTCACCCTTGTTGGTCATGACTGCCAGGCCAGGGAGGGTTTGGGCCACAGTGAAACAAAGCCATCTCTAAAGGACATGCCCCTCAACATAGCAGTAGGAGGAAGGTGAGCAAAGATTCTTTGGCGGAGGAGGGCTGCACTGTCACTCAAATCCAGCAGTCCCCAGACCGGTGAGGCCCCAAATTGGGCATGCTGGTCACCATCTCCTGGTAGTCAACTGCCGGGCCCAGAAGCCCTGCAGGGCAACCAGTCGGTCCAAGAGTGGCACACAATATTAATAGTCAGACCTCAAGATGTGCACCAGGGCATCCACATCTGAGGCTTGGCACCTCGAGTCTACCAGAGCTTGGTAGTGTGAGGGAGTTGGGTAAGGATTCCTAAGAGAGGAGAGCTGTGGTGCTACTCAAGTCTAGTAGTCCCCCAGACCGGTAAAGCCCCAATCCACAGGTGTAGTTTGCTGCGTCCTCATAGTAGATTGCTGGAGTCCAGGGCGACAGGTATGTCCAGGAGCGAAGCAGGTTATCAAGGTGCAGTCCTCAATATGTGCCCCAGTTCATATGTGTCCATGGACTGGTGCCTTTACAGCTCCAGAGCACCCAGGATGTGACCCCTGGGCCCAGTGGCGAGTGAGCTCCTTTGTACTTTATCCCAAAACTTCTATAGAGAGGCCTCACAATTGCCACTTCACCTCAGCAATGCCCCACAGTCACAGGACTCAAACAGTGGTGTCCTTCTAGGCACTCGTTGCAGAGAGGTCCCCCAAGCGGCACTGACAAAATCTGGGGCTGTGCCCAACAAGACACAGCAAATTCAGCTTCGGTGGGGGGTTCTCCAGTCCACCCCTGCTGTAGCGGCCTGCTGAATGTGTGCCTCACCTGGTTAGATAGGCCACCTGTTTCGGGCGCAGTGCTGATTCTTTTCTATCACCTCGTCTGTAGTTCACAAGTGCCTCTTTTTGCACCCACACTCACCAAGGGTGGTCCCTCTGATAGGGGCAGACTGTCCGGCTCCCCCAAGTCCAGGAGCGCGCTGCAGGTGAGGCTGCTACAGCACAGAGCAAATTGACATATTGCACCTCTGTGAGCCTGCCAGAATGTGTCACCTCTGAGAGACATTAGGCTTGTGCTCTTCCCTCTGCCAGTTGCACCGGTCATCCTGATGTACCTCAGTCCTGATACTTCTCAAAAGACCACTGGTACCAGGGTTCGGCCACCCTCAAGGTGTCAGCGTTGTCGGCTGCTTCCCATTGCCAAGCTCAACATGGCGGCCGGGTCCGGACCTGAACAGTCGAGTAGAGTCATGCCCCTCCCACTAAGCGGGGGCCCGGCTACAAATTCAAGGACCTCCAGCCGCTGACTCCTCGGGGGACGTCCCAGAGCCCTGTAGAAGGCCAGGGTCGGAACAGCCAAGCAGGCATCATAAGGCTAAGTGGCCCACTGTAGAGGGGATGAGCTGCGTCCTCTTCAATCTCCGGTCAGGCCATGCCCCACAGAATCTGATGTTTTGATGTCGGTACAATTGACAGCTATTTACTCAAAAGATTGGTTTCTGCGAAATCCTGAGGTCTATTTGATAGGTTATAGATAGGAATAACCACCTATTGCCCATCTGAAGACTTGTCACTTTGTCTGTATTTCCCCCATGCCTTAGTCCGGATTCATCTATCATTTTCCACATCCTAATCCCTGGCTGCGTCCCAAAAAACTACTTGTGGAGTGTTCAGAATCACTGGTGCTATCAGAGTAGGATGAATGCTAGGAAAAATTGATGCACCTCCTTATACTGAGTTCTTTGTATTGTGGTAATACCTTGGAAATCTATTGTTGTTTGTACTTCTCCTTTTGTAGATGTGAAATTCGTCCTTCTGTAACTTCTTCCTTTTCAAGTTCCCTGTTGTGATTTTAAATTCATTAATCACTTTTCAATTCAGGATGAGAGGACTTTCATATCAAATTGTGTTGTACTCTTTGTGATGGCTTCTTCTAGTTCCTTAATCAGTCCAGCTCCTTTGTATACTTATTATTTCAGCTATCTTAGTTGAAAGGAAACTTTAGTCCTGATGGACAGGTTCAGCTTATCTTCCCGCCGTGACAGATCACACTACCATTAATCTAACTCATGCATGGAAAGAAGCTCCTCTTCTACTGGTATAAAGTGAATCTTAAGCTAGTACTTTGACGTGTCCTTCCAGGTTCTATTCTCTGATAATTTTGCCATGCATTTCAAATCTAAGCATCTACTAAATAAACATATTGTTACCTTTTCAGGTTCACTTTCCCTCTGCTCATATTTATTTAAGAAAAGACATGGGGTACACACTTGAATAGCATTACTACCAACTTTTGTGAATTAATTCCCTAATTATCAACATTGATCACTCTAATTTCTCATGTACTGTGTCCTCTCACAATATAAGCTTAGCGCCATGAGAATGACCTCACCTCTAAAGCTCTCCCCATAGGAGGTTGAAATGCGCCGGCAGCACTAATTGTGTGGAAGAAGTGTAAAAGTACTATAGGACATTCCCCTAATACCTAAGCGGATAATTGGATTTAAAAAATAGGGGATCGTAAGAATACCAACACACCTTCTCTGGGACTACATTTATTCATAGAATGACTGTTTGTTGAAGGAGTAACAAAATAATCTCTGTCAAACTGATTAGGACACCACCATTGGTGGTATTTTTGTTCAGTTGTTCTATAATTAAGTTATTTGATTTTTCAATTGGACATTTCTGTCTATATATTTGCCAGAAGTTATATTTTCAGTCATTTTTATTTGTTTGCATTTGACTATGACTTTCTGTTGTCATTATTCATGTAGATTTATGTCATTAGGAATATATGTTGATTTCTTGTACTTTAAATACAAATGTGATGAGATAATTACAGAGAAGCTTGCTAACACACTGAATCAAATCTTTGTGTCTTTCGACATTATGGTGTATCAATGGTTAAAGGGGGCTTTGTTTCTATAAGGTTTATCATTAATCCTTACCCCTAGTGCCTTAGGTTCATACCCCATTCTTGGTATAGGTTCATGTATAGCAGCAATAGCACAAACATATTGACTAGCTTTTGATTTTAAATTGGGCATTCAGTGTGTTTTCCAAAATCAAGAGTACATTTACATTTATATTTTGGGGGATTAAATTGTGATCTTTACTCTTTGTACAGTCTTGCTATAAAAAAAGAAACCTAGCTATGATATCAGACTTTTTTGTGTTTGTGGTGTTTTTGTATCTTGAAAGTGTTGGTGTGATGAAAATTATTTTTCAAACAGTATACTTGACAGCTTCCCTTTCTTTTAATTCAGAAATGTTAAATCTGCATATTCTTTTCAAGGTTCATACAAGTTAGGTAAAAAAAATCCAGCATTTTGGTTTCAGGTCACTATGAGCTAACTTAAGTATGTGTGAGTACTGCTGTTTCACTAAAAATGTAACCTCCATTGATTGATTGTTTCTTGTGAGTTAGTATTCCTCCAGATATCCATTACCTTAATTAAGACATTTAGGGGGTGATTCTAACCCTGACGGTCGGTGATAAAGCGGCGGCCAAACCGCCAACAGGCCGGCGGTCCAAAAAATGGAATTCTGACCCTGGCGGGAACCGCCAACACAGCCCGCCACTTTAACACTCCGACCGCCATGGCGGGACCGACAAACAGCGCGGCGGTCACCGCCAACAGCCAGGCGGCAGACAATGTACCGCCCACACTATCATGACCCACCAATCCGCCACCTTTTCCGGGGCGGGAGCCCCGCCGATAAAAACACGGCGGAAACAGACTACGAATGTGAAAACGCTCACCTCTACGCACTCCACGAGTACGGAGGACAGCATGGAACCCGAATTGAACATCATACCTGCTCTCGTCTACCTGCTCATCTACCACGAGTACGAACTCCGGCGCAGACGTCAACGGTGAGTACAGCACCTACGACACACGGGAGGGGGGAGGACGAAAGGTTACGGGCACACACATATGCAACCCCCCCCCCCAATATGTACACACCAATGCAGAGCAACAAGTCACAGTGACACCAACCAAACCCCCGTAAAAAATGCAATGACATTTCAAAATTGTCAATAAATATTTATGTCCAAAATAGCCTCCGATAAGTATTGGTCAACTAGCCAGAATATTTACATTTATAAAGTCAATATACACAGCAGTGGACAACTGCAGAAATCAGTCCTGCACATTTTACGTAGTAACGATTTGTCCGTGGGCCAAAGTGTAGCAACACAAGGGCAAAGCCCACACACAAGACCTGAGTCCTTTGGAGAGAACACTGCAGGGGCATCTGATGACAAAACTACAGGCACCTCAGGGGGAAGGGAAGGGGGGGCACCTCAGCCACATGAGTCCACGACGCAAGACCCACGAAGGGGCCACCATGCCCACTGCCATATCCTGGGGAGTGCTTGACAGGAGGGGCCCAGCGGAGCGGTGCTTGAGACGGCGGGCCCAGCGGAGCGGTGCTTGACAGGAAGGGCCCAGCGGAGCGGTGCTTGACAGGAGGGGCCCAGCGGAGCGGTGCTTGAGACGGCGGGGCCCAGCGGAGCGTGCTTGATTACGGCGGGGCCCAGCGGAGCGGTGCTTGAGACTGCGGGGCCCAGCGGAGCGGTGCTTGACAGGAAGGGCCCAGCAGAGCGGTGCTTGACAGGAGGGGCCCAGCGGAGCGGTGCTTGAGGCAGCGGGGCCCAGCGGAGCGGTGCTTGAGACGGCGGGGCCCAGCGGAGCGGTGCTTGAGACTGCGGGGCCCAGCGGAGCGGTGCTTGACAGGAAGGGCCCAGCGGAGCGGTGCTTGACAGGAAGGGCCCAGCGGAGCTGTGCTTGACAGGAGGGGCCCAGCAGAGCGGTGCTTGACAGTAAGGGCCCAGCGGAGCGGTGCTTGAGACGGCGGGGCCCAGCGGAGCGGTGCTTGACAGGAGGGGCCCAGCGGAGCGGTGCTTGACAGGAAGGGCCCAGCGGAGCAGTGCTTGACAGGAGGGGCCCAGCGGAGTGGTGCTTGACAGGAAGGGCCCAGCGGAGCGGTGCTTGAGACGGCGGGGCCCAGCGGAGCGGTGCTTGAGACGGCGGGGCCCAGCGGAGCGGTGCTTGAGACGGCGGGGCCCAGCGGAGCGGTGCTTGAGACGGCGGGGCCCAGCGGAGCGGTGCTTGAGACTGCGTGGCCCAGCGGAGCGGTGCTTGACAGGAAGGGCCCAGCGGAGCGGTGCTTGACAGGAAGGGCCCAGCGGAGCGGTGCTTGACAGGAGGGGCCCAGCGGAGCGGTGCTTGAGACGGCGGGGCCCAGCGGAGCGGTGCTTGAGACGGCGGGGCCCAGCGGAGCGGTGCTTGAGACGGCGGGGCCCAGCGGAGCGGTGCTTGACAGGAAGGGCCCAGCGGAGCGGTGCTTGACAGGAGAGGCCCAGCGGAGCGGTGCTTGAGACAGCGGGGCCCAGCGGAGCGGTGCTTGGCAGGAAGGGCCCAGCGGAGCGGTGCTCTTCTGCACGGCGGGGCCCTCTTCAGCGGTGCCTGTCTTCACGGCGGGGCCCTGTTCAGCGGTGCTCTTCTGCACGGCGGGGCCCTGTTCAGCGGTGCCTGTCTTCACGGCGGGGCCCTGTTCAGCGGTGCTCTTCTGCACGGCGGGGCCCTCTTCAGCGGTGCTCTTCTGCACGGCGGGGCCCTGTTCAGCGGTGCCTGTCTTCACGGCGGGACCCTGTTCAGCGGTGCTCTTCTGCACGGCGGGGCCCTCTTCAGCGGTGCTCTTCTGCACGGCAGGGCCCTCTTCAGCGGTGCTCTTCTGCACGGCGGGGCCCTCTTCAGCGGTGCTCTTCTGCACGGCGGGGCCCTGTTCAGCGGTGCCTGGCTTCACGGCGGGGCCCTGTTCAGCGGTGCTCTTCTGCACGGCGGGGCCCTGTTCAGCAGTGCTCTTCTGCACGGCGGGGCCTCTTCAGCGGTGCTCTTCTGCACGGCGGGGCCCTGTTCAGCGGTGCTCTTCTGCACGGCGGGGCCCTGTTCAGCGGTGCTCTTCTGCACGGCGGGGCCCTCTTCAGCGGTGCCTGTCTTCACGGCGGGCCCTGTTCAGCGGTGCTCTTCTGCACGGCGGGGCCCTCTTCAGCGGTGCTCTTCTGCACGGCGGTGCCCTCTTCAGCGGTCCTCTTCCAGGAAGTCTATGGAGCCAGACCTGGGCTGGACACCCTGATCACTCGCCCTCCGAATGTGCAGTGGCAGGCCCCTTCGGGGACGGAGTCCTGGGCCCTTTGCTGTCGTCCCTTGCAGGCGGGATGGGGCTTGCGGGGCCCTCCAGCTCCACGCTCCTGATGGATGACCTCTCCGCCCTGCTGCCCTTTCGCTCCTTAGATGGGGCTCTCGAGCCCTTGCCTCCCCTGGCTTTTGTGGCAGGTGAAGTGGCCGTTGTTGGCTCCTTGGGGGCAGCCGTCTCAGTCCTCTCACGGCGGCCCTTCACTTTACGTGTCCTCTTGCCTGGGGTGGGCTGGATGTCCCCTTGCTGCTCAGTGAAGTGTCACTGCCGCCAAAGGGTGGACTCCAGAAGCCATGCACCACTTGGACCCTCGATGCTGGGCTGGTGGTGGCTGAGGTGCTCTTGGGACTCTTAACCGATGGAGGGGGTGGGTCAGGGGAGGGAAAGAGGTTAAGATTAGAGAGATAACATTTCTTAGGACCAAGGTAAAGGGTAGGAGTAGTGGTGATGGAAGTGGAGGAAGAGGATGTGGTTGTAGGAGAGTCAGGTGTGCTGTCTTTGGGTGCAGGTGACTGAGGCGTAGGCTGTCGTGAGGTGGTTGGCTGTTGTTTGGGTGTCTGCCTGCGTTTATGTGTCTTGGAAGAGGGGGTGACAGACACAGTGGGAGAGGACACAGGGGACGTGTAGATGGCAGTGGGGGTGGTGACTGCACGTGTGAGGACTGTAGTGGAGGGTGTGCTGGTGATGGAAGCACTGGCTGATGGTGGTGTGCATGCAGGTGTGAGTGTAGACGTCACAGGGAGGGAGGAGGGAGACGAGGAGGAGGGGGACACAGAGGTGGTAGTGACTGTTGGAATGTCTGCATCTGGGTGTTGCTGGGGTGAATGCTTGTGTGTCCTGTGGTGCTTGTGTCTGGATGATCTGGCCTTGGGTGTTGAGGTGTGTGCAGGCTGGTCTGATGGTGTGGATGGGATAGGCTGAGGGACAGGAGACAGAGAAAGGGTGGAGGCAGTTAGAAGAGGGAGGCTGGAGACAGGGACAATGGCTGCCGTCAGTGCTGAGGCCAGAGCAGTGAACGATCGTTGATGGGCAGCCTGACCCGAATGAATGCCCTCCAGGTAGGCATTGCTCCGATGCACCTCCCTTTCCACCCCCTGGATGGCATTCAAAAGGGTAGTCTGCCCAACAATGAGCGTCCTCACGAGGTCAATGAGCTCCGCACTGAGGGCAGCAGGGGTAACTGGGGCAGGGGCTGAGGTGCCTGGGGCGAAGGAGACGCCCGCCTTCCTGGGCGAGCGGGCACGGAGCGAAGGCTGAGGGGCTGCTGGGAGGGCGGAGCTGGAGCGCTGGGTGGCGGCTGTACCTGTGGAGGCAGGGGGCCCGGATGTTGCCGCAACCGCTAGGGAGCTCCCAAACGAGGACGTGTCCGTGTCGCTGGTGTCTTCACCGGTCCCCGTTGTGGTGCTCCCCTCGCCCTCCGGATCACTGGTGCCCTCGGTGTCTGTTCCAGTGCCCACCGGGGCATTGTGACTTGCAGCTCCCTCGTGCTCCGACGCCAATTCTCCTCCGCCTGATGATGCTGATGCACAAGAAGACAAAGAATAAGGGTGGGGGGAGAAATAATACAAAGTTGAGTGTATGCCTTGTCAATACCGTTGGCGGAGAGGACAGACACAGGTGCCTCATGCACTAAGCCGCAAAATTGGGGTACACTACTCAGTACTTCTGACTAGGCCAACAGGTCTAGGGACAACAGACGCGCACATGGGTGATGCAGGACCATGGATAGCTGTACTTGACACCCTCCAGAGGTGGGGGGCGGGGGCACAGGGCCATGTCTAAGGGAGGGGACTACACTACAGAAAGCGCCCTGGCCTAGTGTCACCCACGGCCCTCCTCCCCCACCCAGACGCCTCAACTGCGCTTAAGGATAGCAGAATGTGCAGGTACTCACCCCCTTGTGTCTGCTGTGATGTCCTCAAGCGCCCATCCAAATCAGGGTAGGCCACCGCCAGGATCCGGGACATCAGGGGGGTCAGGGTACGACTGGCACCCCTCCTAGGTCGGGAGGCCATCCCCAGCAGTGACTCGGCGGTCTTTCGGGTTCCGCGGCGGATGTCCTCCCACCTCTTGCGGCAGTGGGTGCCCCGTCTGGTGTAGCCCCCCAGGGCCCGGACTTCCTTGGCGATGGCACGCCAAATGTCGATTTTCTGATGGGCGCTCACCTGTTAGACATGTACAGGGTGGGAAAGAGAAAACGTGAATTTTCGGCATGTTTGGAGTACATGCCCCCCCCTCCCCAACCTTGCCATGTGGCCCATTCTCTCATCTGTCGTGCGTTGCAGTCCTCATTTTCTCCCCACCCCAACAAATTACATCCACCCCACTCCACACAGCCATAACCCATTCAATGTGCACTCAGTGTACTCACCTGTTGGTCTGGAGGACCGTAGAGTAGCGCATACTGGGGGAGGACCCCATCCACTAGTTTCTCCAACTCTTCAGACGTGAAGGCAGGGGCCCTTTCCCCAGTCGCAGCAGCCATTGTCATTTCCAGACCGAGGTCACAGCAGCACTTGCAGTATAGGTCCTCTCCTGTGGATGATCAGGTATCGAGTGATTAGGCAGATAGAAAATGGCGGTCACGGCCGCGGCGGTGCGTACCACGACCGCCGGCGCACATCGTCATTGGCTCCTGAATCCCATAGGGTTCAATGTTAACCAATGCGGGTTCGTATAGCGGTCTTCGACCGCCTACCGCCACGGTTTGCCACGCCAGCACATTGACCTCACATCCCATTGTCCCACTTCACCGGTCAGGCAGCCGCCATTTCAAGGCCCCACATGGCTTAATTTCAACTGCGTCACACAGGCCTAGGCCTTGCATTGCCACACATCCAAACATAGCCATCCATACCTTTTCGTGTACTGTGCATGCAGTGGTGAACGTACCTGTGACTTGCTTGACTCTGTGCTCCATGTTGTCCTTCCTAGGCACCGTCCGCTGGGACTTGCGAGGAGAAGGATGAATCCTCGCGTGCACCGCCCACTGGTGGACCTGTCGACAATGGAAGAACGCCACATCATACTACGATACCGGCTTGACCGAGCCACTATACATGAACTGTGTGCCCAGCTGGAGCCAGACCTGATGTCCCCCATCCGCCAACCCACAGGAATTCCCCCTCTAGTGCAGGTTCTGTCAGTCCTCCATTTTTTGGCAAGTGGCTCATTCCAGACAACAGTGGCCATGTCATCTGGAATGTCTCAGCCTATGTTTTCAAAAATCTTGTCTAGAGTGTTGTCTGCCCTGACGAAACACATGCGGCGCTACATTGTATTCCCTGAGGAGGTTGATTTGGCCACTGTGAAGGGTGATTTTTATGCCCTTGGACATATCCCCAACATAATTGGTGCCATTGATGGGACCCATGTGGCTTTAGTACCCCCAAAAGACGATGAGCAGGTGTACAGAAACAGGAAAAGTTACCATTCGATGAACGTCCAGGTGGTCTGTTTGGCTGACCAGTACATCTCCCATGTGAATGCCATGTTCCCTGGGTCAGTGCATGACGCGTATGTGATGCGAAATAGCAGCATCCCTTATGTGATGGAACAGCTACAGAGACAACGTGTGTGGTTAATTGGTGACTCTGGTTACCCCAACCTGCCTTGGCTATTGACCCCAGTGAGGAATCCCCGGACCAGGGCAGAGGAACGGTACAATGAGGCCCATGGGCAAACTAGGAGGGTCATTGAAAGAACCTTTGGCCTCCTGAATGCCAGGTTTAGGTGCCTACATATGACAGGGGGATCCCTGATGTACTCACCAAAGAAGGTGTGCCAGATCATCGTGGCCTGCTGTATGCTTCACAATCTGGCATTGCGACGTCAGGTGCCCTTCCTGCAGGAGGATGGTCCAGATGGTGGTGTTGAAGCAGCTGTGGAGCCTGCGGAGAGTGAAGAGGAGGAAGACGAAGAGGACGACCCAGACAACAGGGACAGAGTTATCCTACAGTTTTTTCAGTAGCACACAGGTAGGAATCTCCCACGCCATTTACCATTTAGTGAATGCCCCCTGCATCTTTACTTTGTGTATTGCCCCCCAGTTCTTTTAACCTGAAGTTTACTTTTCCCTTCCCTTTTCAGTGCTGTATGACCCACTGCGTGACTTCTGCCTGGTTATCCCATGGACTAATGCTTATTGACATCGGTATGTTGTCCACACATATATAACCGAACATTATTGATAAGTAATGTGTTATACATTTGTAAATAATACAGGCTGACTCCAGAATGATTAATGTGCAATGAGTGATTTATTTTTAGTGCTATATTTTGGTACATGATATTAAACGGTGAAGGGTGAGGGTGGAGTTATGTCCATGGCAGAGTCCAGTTCTCGGTCGCACAGGTGCATTGTTCATATGGCAGTGGAAGGATGGAGCAGGGGCAGTTCAAGGTTGGACAGGGTGACACTGTGGGACAGTGGAATGACATCCGGGGGGATATTAGACTGGCGGGGGTCCTGGCATCCTACTCTGTCTTCCTTTGGGATCTCAGGTTCCTCTTGCGGGGTGGTTGTTCTTCAGCATGAGGTGGGGTTCTGGTGGCCCGTCGTTCTGTGGGGGCCTCCTGACCACTAGCGCCGGCGGAGGTGGTAGGCTGTTCCTGGCTAGTGACAGGGGCCCTTTGCGGTGCCACATGTTCCCGCAATGTGGTTTCAATGCGGTTTAGGGCCTGGACTATGGTCCCCATTGCGGTAGCGATGGCCCGGAGTTCATTGCTGAACCCCATGTTCCGTTCCTCCCGCTGTGCCTGGATCTCAGTGAACCTGGCCAGTACCGTCGCCATCGTCTCCTGGGAGTGATGATACGCTCCCATGATGGTGGTGAGGGCCTCTTGGAGAGTCGGTTCCCTGGGCCTGTCCTCCCCCCCCCCCCTGTCGCACAGCAGCCCTCCCAGTTGCCCTGTTTCCCCGGGCCTCTGTCCCCTGGACGGTGTGCCCACTACCACTGCCCCCAGGTCCCTGTTGTTGTTGGGGTGTTGGGTCAGCCTGGGTGCCCTGTAGTGGCGGACACACCGCTGATTGACGCGTCCGCGGGACAGAGGCATGGGCCCGCTGGGTGGGAGCTGTGCTGGTGTTCCCAGGGGAGTTTGGGTCTGCTGTGGCCTGTGTGTGGGGAACCGACTGTCCAGAGGTCCCTGATGGTCCGGGCTGGTCGTCAGGTTCTAGGTCGACAGAGCTGCTGTCCTCGCTGGGGGCCTGTTCTGGGGGTGGGATGGACATCTCTGGACCCTCCGTGGCGGTGTGTTGTCGTTCAGCCCCTGCAGGGGTGAAGGAGTATGGTTATTGTTTCTGTGTGTGCCATGGCGTGCATTTTGGGTGCCCTTGTCCCCCAGTGCTGGCATTCCCTTGTGGGAGGTGTTGTGAGGGTTTGGGGGGGGTGTATGGGTATGTGCAATGGTCATGCTTTGGTGGTGGCTGACTATGGTTTGTGTTGGCATTCAGGGGTTGGTGTTGTTTAGGGTGGGTTGTGCTGGTGAGACATTGGCAGGGAGGTTATGTGCTGGGGGTGAGATTGGGGGTGAGGGGGGGGGTTGGCATGTTGGTGTTTGGGGGGGGGGGGGTGAAGTGGTTGAGATTCTACTTACCAGAGTCCATTCCTCCTTGTACTCCAGCGAGGCCATCAGGATGCAGGATGTTTACCACCTCTTGCTCCCATGCTGTGAATTGGGGTGCGGTGGGTGGGGGTCCGCCGCCAGTCTTCTGCACAGCGATGTTGTGCCTGGAGATCATCGAGCGCACCTTCCCCCGTAGGTCGTTCCATCGCTTTCTTATATCTTCCCGATTTCTGGGATGCTGTCCCACAGCGTTGACCCTGTCTACGATCCTTTGCCATAGTTCAGCCTTCCTTGCTATGGTGGTGTGCTGCACCTGTGTGCCGAAGAGCTGGGGCTCAACCCTCATGATTTCCTCAACCATGACCCGGAGTTCTTGGTCCGAAAACCTTGGGTGTCTTTGGGGTGCCATGGGGTGGTGTGGATGAGGTGTGGGGTGGTGTTTGTGGTGATATGTGGTGATGTGTGCGTAGATGTGGTGTGGGTGATGAAGTTGTGTTCCTGTGTGTGTTGGGGTTTTCTAATGCTGTGCTCGCTATCGCTATCTCTCGCTCTCGCCTTCGCTCCGATTTCCAACTAGTGGGGGTTTGTGGGTGATGTGGGTGTGTGTTTTATAGTTGATTGGATGTGTGGGAGTGTTGTTTGTATGTGTGTCAGGTGTGCGTATTTCAAATTGTCCAATGTGGCAGTGTTTAGGAGCTGTGTGTGTATTTTGAGCGCGGCGGTGTGTACCGCCAATGGAATACCGCGGTTGAAAGACTGCCGCGTGGATTCGTGGGTCAGAATGGCATGGGCGTGTTTGTGTTGGCGTGACGGTGGAGGTTTGGTCATCTCCAGTTTTCCGCGGCCCGCTGATGTGGCGGCCTTCCTTGGATGTCGGATTTTTGTCGGTTTCACAGTTGGTGGTCAGAATGACCGCGGCGGTAGTATGGCGGACTTCTGACCGGCGGTAAGGGCCTTTTACCGCCGAGGTCAGAATGACCCCCTTAGTATGCATATATTGACAGCTTTACTAAAGAAGCAATGGAGTCAGAAATTTGAGAATGCCTCCGATAACTGGTATTTATCTTTCAGATTTTGCTCTGTGAGCAGTTCTAGCCCTTGCTGAGTAATGACACTTGTTTAACTTGGTATCAAGAACACGCTACAGTATTGTATGTTACTGTTGACAAAACTCCATTTCTGTACAAAGACTGAATAAATAAAATTACCTGCTTATGTGTTAGAGCCTCTGTGCCCCCATCTAATAGATTATAATAGACCTTTTCTTCTACTAGTAAGTGCACCCTATGTATCGGATTTATATATTTGATTCTCATACAGCAGTATTGAGGCAGCGGGAAGATGTTGATTTGTTAGAAACAAACTGTGTACCTAAAAATATTTATTTAAGACCACTCCCCAATGCTTTACACTTTCAAGATCAGACTGCACAGACCCAAAATACCTCTGTAGAGGTTGAGAATGGAAGTCATAACTGGCTCTCTTTGTTGCCCATGTGTGGGATTTCACGCAAAAATGTTTGTGAAGAATCTTGAGTCTACAAATAGTGGGGTGATGGATTGGGAAACCATTAATGTGTCCCCTAGAGGGAAATGTATGTCATGAACATTTGGGATTAGGGGACAACACGAGAGGACACTGGGGGATGTGGAGAGGGTATTAGTGTCAGACCTGGTAAAAAAACTGTTAAAAGCAAAATGGGTAATAGAGGACATGTGGACCCAGCTGAACAAATAGACCAACACCTGACAAAGACATGTGGCATGTCCGCCGAGACAGGAGAAACCACAGACTCATATATTATCATTGCGGCACGGAGATGGGAGGGTGGTGATAGCACAAGACCATATAAATGAGGTCTGAAGGCAGACTTGAGGGAGTTTACACAAGAACTAAAGTAGTTGAAGAACACAAAATAGAAGAGTATGTGTCTGAGTTGCTCCTTAGGAGACTCAAAAAGGAACAACAACAGATACTGGAGGCCAGATCGAGCCAGGAACTGAAGGAGGCACTAAAGGAAATGGCTAAGAATGGTGCTAGAAGTGGACAGCATCCCAACCAACATTTACCAAGAGATGCCAATGTAGAGCCTGAGAACGTATAAGGAAACCCAGAAAGTTGGGCTACCTACTGTCCATGGTTAGAGAGTCTTTGATAGTTCTAGTGCCACAAGAGGGCAAAGATCATACATAAGTGTCAGCATATAGACTGCTAACTTTAATAAATACTTGTACCACGTTATTGATTAATTTCCAAAAGAGGGATTTTTTTTAGAGAGAAAAGAGTACTTGGCGCTCTTCTTCAATAAATAAACACGCGAAAATCAATATTTTGCCTGACGGTGCCCGAAATGGGATAAGTCCCTCAAAAAACCCAGAAGTGATAGCATCGACTGCTACCATAAAGCTAAATCGATAAATGGCACACGTCTGATTCAAAATATATTTACAATTTAGAAATATATTCAAAGTCCATAATTCACAAAGACTTCATTAATTGATTCATATATTCTTTATTCTTCATGCAACTCCTTCATCAAGATTACTCTCGTCCCAGTCCCGTCAACACGTGTTTCGTCTGGGGAATACCCCTTGACTTCCTCAGGACTTTCTATGACAAACAATATTTCACATATATATGCTTGATTGTACATTTTCACAGTGTATTTCAATAGATTCCATCACCTAAAGCCATGCTTAGTTACTTAACACAATATCTTCTTCCTAGCTGTCTACGTCGACGAGGACGTCATAATGGCACGGCTCCACGTGACTCCGTCAGCGTGCCAATAAGAGGTTCCCGTCGGCGTACTAACGTCAGTTTTTCCTTTTTCCGTGCATTCGACTTCAACGGTTTTCTTCCTGGCCCGTTGGTTACTGTAGTGATCTTGTGAAGTTACAATGTCACCTCCGAAGAAGTCCGGTTTTAAGCCGTGTAGGGAATGCGGGGGTCGGATGTCAGTGACCGACCCCCATTCGGATTGTATTTGGTGTTTGAGCTCTGAGAATGATGTGAAAGGCTGTTCTTCGTGCCAGAGCATGAATCTGAAAGCTCTGAAGGAACGAGAAGCGAAGCTCTTCTTGGCCAAGGCAAAGAAGAAGGAACACAAGAAGGTTTCTTTCCATGCTTCTCCCAAAAAACATAAGAAGCGGCGTCATCATGACTCTCGGCGCCGTCATGACTCTCGGCGCCGTTCGGTGCGGAGCCGATCGAGGAGTCGTTCGAGGTCGAGGTCTCGTTCGTCACGGCGCCAGAAGACGTGGGAGATGAGTCCTACGGTCACGCCTCAGCCGGAGAGTCCGAGGTTGTCACCGGCGCCTTCAGTCTATGAGGTCACTCAAGATAGTCCTCGTTTCTCACCGGCGCCGAGGGATCCTGATGTTCCCCAGACGTCTACACAGCAGTACCCATTGTTCCCGACTCCAGGGACGGATCCGGCCGCATTTTTGAATGCGATGTATGCTGTGTTTCAAGCCATGGCCCCTGCTGGTGCACCGGCGGGTCCCACGGGGCCATTGGCATTCAATTTGGGCTCGCCGGCGTCGTACAGGGCTGCTCCATTCATGCCCTTCTGCCCTTCAGAGACTGGTGGTCCGGCGCCGGGGGTTTCCACTGGCAGGAGTCCTTCGCCTGGGACTGTGGATCCGTCGGCTTCTCGTCCGACTCCTTCTCTGCGCCATCCGGCGTCTTTGGTGGCCTCATCCAGACCGGCTCCATCTCCTTCTGCGCATTCGGCGTCGAGGAGGTCATTGGCCGACTTCGGGTCGGCGCCAGCGCCGGTTGAATCCGGGGGTCTTCTGGAACCAACTAGAGGTTTGAGGTCATCGGCGTCGATGGAGTCCTTGTCGACGCGGCTTTGGAGGCCCATGTAAGATCTCGGAGGAAGGCGTTGAGGCTTTTGGAGGAAGAGGAGTACAGAAGGCTTGAGGAAGGTGAGATAGAGCCTTCTGATGATTTTCAAGGACTTGCCACTGCAAGTGGCTTGGATAATTCCCCGGAGTGGGACATTGCTTCTCCGGGGGAGTTTACTGAGGAGGCCTCCTCTTTCCATGCTGTGGTGAGGAAGGCGGCTGATTATCTAGATTTGCCTTTGTCCTCGGCGGAAGTCAAGACTAACTTGCTCACGGAGGTTCTTCATCCTTCTTCCTCAAGTGCTGACCCCTTGTTGCCTTTTAATGAAGTGTTGACTGAGCCTATTATGGACCTGTGGAGAAAGCCGGTGACATCTCCTGCGGTGAACAGGGCAGTGGCGAGAAGGCATAGGAGTGCCCCAGGAGATCCTTCATTCCTATCTCGTCACCCGACTCCGGAGAGTTTGGTGGTTCAGGCATCATGTTCTGCGAAATCTGCCCCTGGTACATTCCCTGGTGTTCCAACAGACAGAGAATCCAAGAGGATGGAGCAATCCTCGAAGAAAATGTTCTCTTCTTGTAGTATGGCCCTGAAAGCTACCAATTCCACTTGTGTGCTAGGCAGATACATTCATGCCCTGATGGACTCTGCGAAGGAGATGGCAAAAGATCTGCCACAGGAAGTGCGGAAATCTTTTGGGGCCCTTTTCTTGGACGCGCAAGCGGCTGCACAGCAGATTATTCAATCTGGCCTGGATACTACGGATTCTATAGCCAGGGCCATGGGAACATCAGTGGCTACGAGAAGGCATGCATGGCTAAGGTCTTCGGGTTTCTCGTCGGATGTACAGTCCACGTTAATGGACCTTCCTTTTGATGGGGAAAAGCTGTTTGGGGACAAGGCAGATTCTGCCCTTGAACGGTTTAAGGACTGTCAGGCTACAGCTAAGTCCCTGGGTTTGCAGACCCCTTCTGCTACTATGTACAGGCCTTTTCGTAGGTTTCGAGGGTTTGCTAGAGGCTCTGCCTTTCGTAGGTCTCAATCGTATGCCCAACAACCTGCCAACCCGCCCTATCGTGCCTTCAGGGGGCGAGGTAGGGGCAGGGCTAGAGCTCCAGCCCAGCAGCTCTCTTCTTCTTCATCCTCCTCGGGTGGACAGCAGCAGAAGCAGCCCTAGTTTTCCCCACTTTATCAGTCACACTTCTCCTGTAGGAGGAAGGTTGAGTCTTTTTCTGCAGCAATGGAGGTCAATTACAACAGACTTGTGAGTGCTAGGAATTGTGGAAAAGGGCTATGCTCTCCCCTTTCAGGAGTTTCCTCCTCCCTTCCCTCCCCGTCCCTCCTTTTGTTCAGAAGAACATCTTCTGTTGTTGCGACAGGAGGTTGTAGTCATGTTGGCAAAGGGCGCTGTAGAGTTGGTACCGTTGCAGGAAAGGGGTCAGGGGTGTTATTCAAGGTATTTCCTGATTCCCAAGGTGGACGGTCGTCTAAGGCCGATTCTAGACTTGAGGATTTTGAATTTGTTCCTCAAGCAGGAAAAATTCAAAATGCTGACCCTAGCACAGGTGCTGTTGGCGTTGAATGAAGGAGACTGGATGGTGTCTGTCGATTTGCAGGACGCGTACTTTCATGTTCCCATAGTCAAGTCCCACAGGAAGTATCTCCGTTTTGTGGTCGGATCGCAGCATTACCAGTTCGCGGTCCTCCCGTTTGGTCTTACTTCAGCACCCCGGGTCTTCACAAAGGTGATGGCAGTTGTTGCAGCACATCTCAGAAAGAGGGAGGTAGCGGTTTTTCCCTACCTGGACGATTGGTTGATCAAAGCCAAGTCTCCAGAGATTGTGTTGTAGTTCGATCTGGGTTTTTCGGTGAACGTACCCAAATCTCACCTGGAGCCCTCTCAACGCCTCCTGTTCATAGGGGCAGTATTGGACACGACAAGGTTTCGGGCCTACCCCCCGCCTCAGCGGGTGCGGGACATTCAGGCACTGATTCCTTTGTTTCAAAGAGGAGCGGCAGTTCCAGTCCTCAAAGTCTTACGCCTACTAGGTCTGTTTGCGTCTTGCATTCTGTTGGTCACTCATGCTCGCTGGCATATGAGGGCTCTTCAGTGGTGTCTCCGCAGACAGTGGTTCCAGCACAAAGGGGATCTCAGGGATTCAATAAAGATCTCCAGGGACGCTGTATCGGATCTTCATTGGTGGTCAGTGGACGGCAACCTTTCCCAAGGGAAACCGTTTTCACTACCACCTCCGGTGGCCACAGTGATATCGGATGCTTCCACTCTAGGGTGGGGAGCTCATCTGGGGGACCTGGAGATCAAGGGTCATTGGTCTCCAGTGGAACAGATGTTGCATATCAATCTGTTGGAATTGCGGGCTGTACGTTTGGCGCTCAAGGCCTTCCTCCCTTCCCTTCGCGGTCAGTCAGTTCAGATCCTGACGGACAACACTACTGCAATGTGGTATATAAACAAGCAAGGAGGAGTGGGGTCGTATCTTCTTTGCCGAGAAGCCCTACGACTCTGGTCCTGGGCTCAGGACCATCAGATTTGCTTGATAGCAAATCATTTGGCCGGAGTGTTGAATGTACGTGCGGACGTTCTCAGTCGTCACTTCTCATTAGATCACGAGTGGCGTCTCCATCCGGATGTAGTCCTCTACATCTTCGAGATGTGGGGTACTCCTCAGGTGGATTTATTTGCCGCTCTGGAGAACGCGCATTGCCTGTTATTCGGCAGCCTCCAGTATCCGATGCAAGGGGCGTTGGGGGATGCGTTTCAGATGTCCTGGAACGGCCAGTTGCTTTACGCGTTCCCCCCCCATACCCTTGATTCCTCGGGTTTTGAGGAAGGTTCGTCAAGACCGGGCCCAAATCATATTGGTGGCACCGGACTGGCCGAGAAGGGTATGGTATACAGACCTACTTCAACTCTCTCAGTGCCCTCCGCTCCGTCTCCCGCTCAGGGCAGATCTCCTCTCTCAATCGCAGGGGCAGGTTCTACACCCCCACCTTCAGAGCCTGCACCTTCATGCCTGGAGATTGAACGGGGCAACCTGAGTTCTTTTTCTCTCCCACCGGATGTAGTGGATGTTATACTATCATCCAGGCGACACTCCACTAAGTCTATTTATGCTGGAAGGTGGGCAAAATTTGTGTTGTGGTGTGGAGAGAACCAAAAAGATCCTTTAAAGGCCCATCTTTCAGATGTACTTTTGTTTGTTCTCAGTTTGGCGAAGAAAGGCTGTGCTATAGCTACAGTTAAGGGTTATTTGGCAGCCCTGTCGGCGTTTCTTTGCCTTCCGGATCAGCCATCTTTATTCAAGTCTCCCATTGTACATAGGTTCCTTAAGGGTTTGGTGAATAGATTTCCTCCTACTCCTTTTCACATGCCTCAGTGGGACTTAAATCTTGTTTTAACATTTTTAATGGGTTCGCCTTTCGAGCCCATGCATTCATGTTCATTGAGATATTTAGCCTTCAAGACTGTTTTCTTGATCGCGATTACTTCTGCTAGAAGGATTGGTGAGCTTCAGGCGCTCTCTGTTAAGTCTCCTTTCACTGTGTTTTTCCCTGATAAAGTGGTTCTAAAAACCAGGGCTGCTTTTCTGCCGAAAGTTGTCACCCCTTTTCATTTAGGGCAGAATATCACTCTTCCTGCTTTTTACCCTCCTCCCCACCCGTCTAAAGAAGAAGAGAGACTCCATAGGTTGGATCCTAGGAGGGCCCTGAGTTTTTATCTCGAAAGAACTAAAGACTTTTGTTTGGATGACCAACTATTTGTTGGGTATGCTGGTCAACTGAAAGGCAGAGCTGTACAGAAAAGGACACTCTCCAGGTGGGTCATCTTGTGTATCAAGATCTGTTACTCTTTGGCAAAGAAGGCCCCTCCTGAAGGTATCAGGGCCCACTCTACTAGAGCTAAATCTGCATCCTCGGCTCTGGCGAGGGGAGTTCCATTGGTAGACATATGTAAAGCGGCAACTTGGGCGTCCCTCCATACTTTCATGAAACATTACTGTTTAGACTCCGAGATAAGGAGGGACGGGCACTTTGCTCGCTCGATATTGCAAGATTTCTTAGTGTAATCAGGTGGGCACCCACCACCGAGTGCGGTACTGCTTGGGACTCTATTCATAAGGTGAGGAATCCACAGGTAGTTGTATCCATCAGAAGAACAAGTTACTTACCTTCGGTAACGCTTTTTCTGGTGGATACACTGACTACCTGTGGATTCCTCACGGTCCCTCCTGCCTCCCCGTTGCCTGCCTGGTTACACTCTTATCTTGCAGTATTTAGCTTTATATTTATATAAATGAAAGCGTATATATATATATATATATATATATATATATATATATATATATATATATTTATATGTATATAGTGATATTTCTCTATTTATTGTGTATATTTATGTATCCCAGCTTTCAATAAGAATGGATTATTTAAATGATCAAGGTTTTTGTGTGTGTATATCTTTTTATATTATTTATAAGTTTTCATGGTCGGTTTACTCCTATTTGCTTTAAAGGCACGAAAAAAGTGAGGTGAAACTGACGTTAGTACGCCGACGGGGACCTCTTATTGGCACGCTGACTTCAGACGGAGTCACGTGGAGCCGTGCCATTATGACGTCCTCGTCGACGTAGACAGCTAGGAAGAAGACTTTCCGTCGGATGCTGGCGCAGGGATTGAATTCATAAGGTGAGGAATCCACAGGTAGTCAGTGTATCCACCAGAAAAAGCGTTACCGAAGGTAAGTAACTTGTTCCTTACAACCGTTTGTCACTAATCTTCCTTCGTATATCAGGGACACAAAACACATATTGGGTTTATTATCAGATTTTCAATAGGAACCTAACATGTTAATGGTAACATTGGATGTGGTGGCCCTGTACACCAGTATCTTACATGAATTGGGTATTCAAGCAATCAAATATATTCTTAACAAGAGATCAGCCAGTTTAATGGAACACACTGAAATGCTACTAGAGATGATAGATCTCATATTGAACCATAATTATTTTATTTTTAAAAATGATTGGTTCAAACAGAAACAAGGGATGGCGATGGGGTCAAGATTTTCCCCATCATATGCAAACTTATTTATAGGAAGGACATGGGGCCCTGGAGCAACAGACTGGCAAACACATATTTTGTACTGGGGTAGGTACATAGACGGTTGCTTAATGATTTGGATAGGGAATGAAGAGAATTTGGAGAAATTTAGCAACTACTTGAACAGTAATGATGTAAACATCAAATTTACGTACAGATATAGTTCAACTTGTATTGATTTTTTGGACGTGGAATTATACGTGGAAAATAACAGGATTCAGAGCAGATTATATCGCAAACCAACAACTTGCAATACGATATTACATGCAACAAGTGCACATCCGAAACACCAGATAGATGCAATACCATTTGGAGAAATGGTTAGAGCAAGACGCAATTGCAGTAAGGAAGTGGATTTTCACAAGTGTATAGAAGAGATGGGGTAAAGATTTATAGCCAGAGGGTACAGGGAAGAGACTGTTAAGAAATCTCAGCGTAAAGCGTCTAAAATTCCACATACACACACAATACAGTCTCATGAATAAGTCCGGAAGAAAGAACGATAAGGATAACATAAGAATAGTTTTGGATTATACTAACAATTCGGCCATGTTACTTAAAAGTATGAAAAACATTGGGGTATTTTATTACAAAACCGAATATTGAAAAAGTATATTACAGATAAGCCAGAAGTATCATACAGAAGAGGATTGACACTGAATAATATTCTCAGTCCAAGTTATTTAAAGGATAAGACCATATCGAACTGGTTGGACACTTATAATATGGGTTTTTTCAAATGTGGTAACTGCAATGTGCAGATGGGCATGGCATGGGAAAAGAGATTTTAATGGACTGGGGAATAAAAAAATACATCATCAAAATGTATATTAACTGTAACACAACATATGTCATTTATATTTTGGTTTGCAATTGTCATAAGATTTATGTGGGCAGTACTATTCGTTCTCTTAAGGTGAGGATCTCGGAACACTGGAGAGCCATCAGACAGGATGATGAACGCTATCCTATTGCCGTACATATGAGATAATAAGGCACAAGGGCCACATACAAACTTTAAGTTCTTTGGATTTGAGCATATGGAGAAAGACCCATGTGGGGGTAATAGAGAGTTAGCATTAAGAAAGAGGGAATCTATATGGATAATGCGATTAGGTACAGTGGAACGAGGCCTGAACTCTGACTATGAATTGGAATATTTCCTCGGAGACATGTAAAGAGGTAACTGTAACATGGGGTTCACATACTATATGCAATAGATAACTAATTTAACTTAAGTAGTATCCTTGATCTCTGTGATTTAAGGTAATGATCTTGGATTGGTAATAGCGATCAGCTAGCTGAATAGTCAATCATGAATTTATTAATAGGATCTGTGTAGCATATAAGGATCCTTTTCAATATATAAAGAGGCTACTGTAGTTTGGGGCCTTGGACAATGTGCTATAGACCACCAATCTGACCACAATATTATTTTTTGTTCTTTAAAAATGTAAATCACTTTTGTTAATTTGGTGAGAGAGATCAGTTCCGTTTCGCGATAATTCACAATATGGGATCTATGCTAGATAATACGTTGTTTTACATCAACAATATCGGCACGACATCGACAAAATGGTATCTATCTAGTCTTTGAGTGGAGATAACAGTGTTCGAGTACTTAGAGCGTGCGTATTAACACACGCAATATTACGAGAAACGAGTCCGTCTTCTACCTTGATTGTAGAAGGGGCGGACTTAAATTCGTCGAAAGAGAGGTTGGACTCTTTTTGACGAGTGGACAGTGTACACGCCATCCAAGAAGTGAGACACAGGTATGTGATCACGTGGTCGCTTAGGATAATTCACTAACGTGAGAGGTATGATTAAAACACTAATGTTAATATCACATTATATGATACTCCGTTGGATTATAACCGCAACAGGGCTTCCGGAACTACAATTAATGAACTAAGCGCATATACCATGTGCGGACGGCTGGGTAAGCGATATGAAGTAAAGGTTTCTTTTGACTCAAGTATTTATACTATGGGGTGGAAACATAGCATTAAATGGATATTCCATATTACAGGCAATGAATGTTAAAATACGGAACCAAAAGAACAAGATATCTTACGGTGATTTATTTAGAGAGACCTGGTACCGTACTTTGGTAGTTACAAATTAGATCACTTCCCAATAAGAAGTATCTCACTGAGTAATCGTAAGGGGCATTAGATACTAGTATTAGCAATTGTCACAATATGGAGTGCCCCATAGGGGCTTTCAGATCACGTCAAGGCTTGGGAACTTATTGTCATAAAACCTTCATTAACAATTAGAGAGACATTCCCAAAGTTCGTAGTGATATCACGGTTTGCACTTTATGGGGCTTTTGCTTTTGAAATATTGTGTTAAGTCACTAAGCATGGCTTTAGGTGATGGAATCTATTGAATTACACAGTGAAAATGTACAATCAAGCATATATATGTGAATTATTGTTTGTTATAGAAAGTCCTGAGGAAGTCAAGGGGTATTCCTCAGACGAAACACGTGTTGACGGGACTGGGATGAGAGCAATCTTGATGCAGGAGTAGCATGAAGAATACAGAAGATTATGAATCAATTAATGAAGTCTTTGTGAATTATGGAATTTGAATATCTTTCTCGATTGTAAATATATTTTGAATCAGACGTGTGCCATGTATCGATTCACGTAATTGAATAAGTCTTTGGCAAATAATTACTTACAGCCATTTGGAACCTCGTGCATGAGGACCAAAGTAGGTTTAACCTGGGTGAAGCACCAGGTTCAACATTAGAATTTTGACACACATAATACAGACTCTGGTGGACTGAATAGGAAATGCACTGGATCTGGAGCATGCCTTTAATAGAGTTGGCTAGGATTATTTCTAGGTAGTCCTGAGGTGTATGGGATTTAGCCTCAGTTTTGTAGGTTGAATGAAATTGCTCAATACGATGCCACTGCTAAAGTACGAATGGGAAGGGTGGCCTTGGGAGCATGGGGAATAAAAAGGAAGACCAGCCAGGGATGCCTGCTGTCCCCCATGTTCTTTGCATTGGCAGTGGTACCGTTTTCTGCACAATGTCAGGAGGGATCGGGGAAGAGGTGAGTACAAGTGGAAGCTCAGAATCACGTGGGGTCCATATGTGCAGGTGTTACATTAGAATATTCGAAGGATCCAACACATTCTTGTCCCAGGCTTGTTGGTGGAATTGTAGAGATTCCGGAGACTATCCAAGTTGAAAACAATTTAGGGTAACTCAAGTTGCAAGAGGTGTATAAGACCTGCTTCTACTAGGCTTCTGTAAATTCACCCATGATGGTCTGCTGAAAAGCCTACCCAGCAAAAATGTCATGTATATGGAAATTGAACAGGGAAATGGTGTGTGTATTGCCGCTGTGTTCGACCTGTTGTTGGAAAATTTGATATAGAGAATTTAATAAAATAGTTTCTTCTACTTGCTCCATGTAGTGACTTAGAATGTAGAACATGTTTTCTCACAGGCTAGCACATAACCAGAAAAATGTCATATGCTGTTTTTGCTTTCCTCTTTTTCAAGGCATCTTTTCATGATTTTGGATATATTGGATGTTGGTGTCAGACTGGATCTGGAAACCTTTTAGTAGTACCTCTGTGCACCAGTAGGTGGCACTGTGTGGCTCTGTGTGATTATGATGTGTAGAGCCTATATTGGCTCCACTCCTATGTGCTGACAACAGTTCCTTTTTTCTGCACGTCAACAGGAACCACTCAACTCTTTGAGACACATACCTCCTCAAAATTCCCTTTTTCAGTGTGCAAGGGATTTGTCACCTCCCAAAACAACAGTTTTTAAGGCCTGTAAGGACTGTCACAAACAAATGTCTGTGACAGATTCTCACCAAATTTGCTTGTGATACCTGGGTTCGAGCCAGGAATAAGGCCTGCAGTGACCGCATGGATGGACTCAAAGGCAATACAAGATCACAAGGTGAAACTTTACGTCACCAGGCAATGAAATACTCCGTGACAAGACTGGTCTAAGTCAAAAGTTCAGTCTTGGCCCCATTTGAGATCCAGAAGTCGCAGAAGTCCTTTCATCATTCCAGAGGTCGGTATTTGTCTATATTCAAATCCTAAGTCAGAGAAAAAGGAGATGACATCTAAGGGGGATTCTGCCCCTTCATGCCACTCACATTCCTCAAAGTAAGGACAAATATCTAGTGATCACCTCTTACCTTTTAATGAAGTCCATACTGATAACTTATTTGGGGCATGATCCAAACCTTGTTATGCCCCCCGTCAACCATCAGATTGCACGATATCACTGACCTGCCCCAGCCAATCCAGCATTTCTATCAGCAACCCTCACCAGAAAGCTTGTTGATGCACGCTTGACATTTAGAAGGAGACTCTTCTCGTCCACCAGCTTGGCACTTAAGACAGTAAACCAGCTGTCTGCTAGAATGCTATTTCCAACCTTTTTGGGATTCATTGGCTCTCAAGTCCTCCCAGGTGCCCATGAAGATCTTTGACCTGTCCTTGCCCAAGCATACAGGATGATTGTGATGCAGCCAAGTTTACAATTCCTTGTGGATTGGACAAAGCTGGCTCCATCGGGTTGGCCATTGGCCCTAGTGTCACGGTTGCCACCAAACGTGGCTGCCATTCACCAGTTTTTCAGGGGATGTCCAGTTGTCCCTTATGGGCATGATGTTCGACAGGACTCGCCAGTTTGGGGCAAGGAAGATTCTGCTCGCAAGCACTTCCAGGAGAGCTGGGGCAAGCTCCCTGAGCTTCTTGGCCCCACCTTGCCACCTACATCATACCAACGTCTCCTTTCGCTGTTTTGGCAGTGGTACCTCATACCATCAGCCATTCCAACCCCTACAAACCACCCAGCAGTATTGCAGATGAGGCTGTGTTGCACACGACCTCTGCGATAAAGGTCAATGGGTCATCCAGTCCACTAAACCCCTGCAGCCCCATCTGCAAAACCCTTTTAGTATGCCCTTGGTGGAGCACAGCCAATTGGTGGGAAGCATTATCCGATGATTCTTGCCTGGTTGGCAGGCCATAACATTAGACTGGTGGGTCCTGCAAATTGTTCAGAAGGCCTACTTCCTACCCTTCCTTTTCCAACTGCCTCACCGTCCTCAGTCTTCCCAGCAACTGACAGCGGACCATCTTTCTGTTTTGTGGCAAGAAAAGCAAGCCCTTTTGGCCGGTTATCAAGAGGGTGCCCAGGCCAGAAGTAGGACATGGTTGTTATTCCCACAAGGGGACATGGGATGATGCCAATGGAGTAGCATGCACTCAGTGGAACTCCCGGCTGATCTCCGCAGTCTGCCCTAATCCTATCTCCCACTCTGTCAATGGAGCCCCCCCAGGCATCAGTAAAGGAGCCCCTTCCACACTAGCAGTGCAAAGAGGTGGGCCCACTCCCAAGGCTGCAAGAGAACGCATTAACAGGACGAACTTGCCCGGAGCCCTAAAATCCAAGATGGTGGCACCCTTTGGCCCTGAACTTCAACAAAGGGGACTGGAGTGAGACGTAATCACCCGAAGAAGAAGCCCAGGGAAATAGCACATCTGCCTCTGCTGCACACTGACACTGGCTGAACAGAGTAAAAGTGAGAGAACACATCACAATCACAGCTTGTGCCGGAAACCAGATGGGGTTTGCCATATTCTCAACTCAGCACTACTTGACATGGGTCAGAGGGCCTGTTGGGGATGCCCCTACCCCCGCCCGCAGGCAGTGAAGCACCAATCCACTGTAAACCTGTGGAGGGCACAGAGGGCAGCAACAACTGCAAGGTGAGCCTGATCTGAGATTGAAGGGGAGTGGGCAAAGAGCCACGGAGGGTGTGCGACAAGTGGGGGCAGTTGGCTGGCCCAGGGAAAACCACAGAATTGACCGTGGCATTTCCCTTCCACCGTGACTCACAGTCACTCCCCACAACCACGCCAGAAGAACCCTGCTCATGCACCTTGCAGAGACCTACCGCTTGTCTGGCAACCAGTATCCTTACCCTGCAAGCATGCTACGCCAGCCCTGGAGCCATTAGCCCAGGATGTACAAGAAATACAAATACAAAGCAGAGCGCCAAATAGACCTACACTAAATCTACTTCCCCAAATTAAACTGTGGAACAATGATATTGCCCTCGCCATACGCTATTTGTAAGAGCAGAGACACAGCTCTGCTGTGGTCATCATTCACCATTCAGAGACGAACCTCCAGAGCAAATGACTCATTTGCACCCAATATAGAGGGGGAAATTCTACAGCAGCTTTCCACAAAGTCAAGTTTCCCATACAGACAACAGATGCCCCTGTTCCAAAAATTCAGTAGTGGGAATAATTCTCCCTCCCCAGATCAACGCCAGAAAGCATTGCCACATTGCCAAATCTCAACAGGGGGATCAAGACACAGTCCAACTGCATCCAGCGAAAGAGATTACCCCCAAGCGGCACTGGGAATGCAAGCGCCAGATAAAATCCTCTTGGCAGACTTGAAGTCTATCGGACTAACTGCAGGAGTACCCTATTGCACGGCACCAGCACTTCAAGAACTAGTGGCCTTGCTGCACCCTTTAAAGCCTCTCATCATGGGCAAATCAGTTAAAAGAAGAGAAACTACAGAACAGAAGGGCCTGACTCGCTCATGCTTTCTGTACACACAAGACAGAGCTCCCTTCTCCAACACTCACCATGGTCCACAACATGAGACACCATTCTACAAATTATAGCTGCCTCCCAGGAAGCTTTAGAACTAAAAATAGACACAATAGCCATTGACTTGGGTATCCTAAGAGATGACCACCGGAGGCTCTCAGACAGCGCCTTCTCCGCAGAATGCGTGCTTGTAGACATCTCTCCAGACATCCGTCAAATGCAGGATAGCATGGCCACAATGGAGAACAAAGTGAAAATGTTGGAAACCGAAGTAGAAGATGCTGAAAAGAGGGCCAGAAGGAGCAACATATGGATAATAGGACTACCCGAACGAATAGAAGGGACAAAAGCAAAACATGACTGTCGTTTGGGAATATTGGATCCTCAATAACGTGGCCTCAGAGGGGCTTTCCCCATACTACGTGGTTGAAAGCGCCCACCGAACTCCATCCCAACCCCCTTTACCAGACGCACCTCCCCGACCAGTAGTTGCTAAGCTATTACATTTTAAGGACCGGGTTCATATCCTAGTTCAAGGTAGACTATGTGGGGAAATAATAGTAGAGGACTGCTGCGTTAGGATTTTTCCAGACTTCACTAGAGAAGTAACGAAGCAGAGAGCCTAATACACTGAAGTCAAGAAAAAGCCGAGAGCCATTGGGTTCCAATATGCCATGCTATTACCAGCTAAACTTTGACTAACATACAATAACCAATTGCTTTTTTTCATGTCACCCTAACAAAGAGTGTCCGACGATTTCAGTGCTTCTGATCTGGTGACTGCGCTATGCACGCAAGCTATGGCCCGCGCAGGAAGCAGGCAACAGGGATGGAAGCACGGAGCTGGATGCCCGCTAACCCAAGTGCAGCCCGCTAGCCCTGGATCTGGGTACCACGCTCATGAACGTCCCAGGAGGGTATGCTGAGGAGAGGAGGATGTACTGATGTGAGGAGCCTAGGAAGGGCACTTGGAGGGTTATACTCACGGAGACATGGAGATTGGAGGCTACGAGGATACGAGGACACGACACAGAGGCATTACGAGTGACGAGGGTGGTCCTTGGATCTGGTTTTGTGCTGATCGTGCCTGAGTCGGATTTTGGGAGCTTTTGTGCTTGAGATGCCAGAGTGGTGAATTCAGGAGCTGCTCAGGTAACAGTACCAGTATCTGCTGTTCTGCTCTGGCCTTCTCTACTCAGACTTGCCCTGTCAGGCTCTTTGCCCCTCCCCCTCGTCCCGTTACACTGCTATATCGCTATATCACTGTTTGCTGTCTGCTCTCTGCTGTGGACCTATCCTGACTAGCCCAGGATCAACACCAAACCCTCTATGCATCTACCCGGTAGTCTTTACTGCTTCCCTTATTGCTGTCGATACAGGTGCTGCCGCCACTGCCGTTTGTTCTTTGTACTTTGTTTCGGATTGACATTCTGGCCTTTGGTGGTAGGCGGCCACATTAATAAATCTACCCTAGCAACATTGATACCAACATTTTTGCCAATATCAACATTAACATTAACCAGTCCCAAATACAAAATATCTGCATTTTCTGTAAAAAAAAAAAAAAGAAACTCTGAGGCTCCCCCCAGGCTGCCCTATAAAATCAACTATAATCGGGCATGGTCAGTAAATTTCGGGCTTATGAGCATTTAAAGGCCAAACGGGCGCAAGGTACTACTTGGAAGGGAGGAGTTTAATTCATAGCAAGTGTAGTGGACGTAGCGGTCCACTATACAGAGAGTGAGCCAAGTCCCACTGTGGAAGTGGCCCGAGTAGGCTTGGGTGAAGCTTGCCGTGAGGCCTGAGCCCCACTTGCGCTAGTAGAATTGGTCTCACGGAGATTCATTAAGAGGCTAGTACTCATGTAGTGGTTGGAGGAGTTTTGGTGCCCTGATGCTTTGGAGGAATTCTTGAGGAATCCTGGTTGTAGTCTGCAACTAAGAGGTGGCGGCAAAACTATTCTAAACCTACAATAACTTACAGCATTCGCCTTCCTTCCCTTTCACTCCCCCCATTCAATCAGTGGACTTCTGCATGCTTGTGCCCCTTGATTGTTGAGGTGTGGCTGTGCATTCCGGTTAGCACTCCGATTTAGCACCATCCAAGTCTGCATAGCGGTAAAAGTGAATACAAGTGGTAATCTCAGTCCCAGCCCCAAAGACTTAGCCACTCATAGCAAAAGAGTATGCATTCAGGGAGAGGAAGGACATGACATAACCACAGGCAAAAAGAAATAAGAGGAAACAAAAATCGTTCAACATGCAAGCTGTGAAGTTAAAGCGATCAAAAAAATCTGAGGAAGAGAGTTTGATCTTGATTTCCCCTATTCCTCGTATGTTTCAGAAGGGAGCAAAACTGCTTCATAAATTTGATTTTTTTGCCAGACCCATGGAAGCAATTTTTTCCTCCTCCAATGATCAAACATCTCTTCCACCTTCCATCTCCCCAACAAAAAGCGAATGCAGCATTGTAATTGGAAGGGGGGACAGTGCAGTTTCAGATGCAGGTCAAATGGGCTTATTGAGTATCTGCCATTCATCAAGCTCCAGAAGCTCGAGTTTCATCTCATACTCCAATTTCACTGAAATTGAGTGACGTCACGTGGAGGAACTCAACAAATCCTTACAGAGATCCAGTCTTTATAGAATCTGATGGGGAAGGGGCTAGGTACCTCCCAGGTAATTCCAATACTTCATTGGCTGGTAAAGAAACAAGTGGGGCTTGATTAGCGATTTAGAGCTTTTGACGATGAGATCTCCCTCTCCTCTACCATCTCCATCTTCCATCAGATCCAAAAACATGTTGCAGACCAAAGGCCCGATTCCTCTAGAAGTAAACGTCATCTGTAGAAGACTCAATTCATGGTAAGCTCAGGTAGTAACAAGCCAACGGGGGGATACCCCAAGCTGCCACAGTAATCAGTATCAAACTGCCTTGCATTCCTCAGAAACAGCAGTCATAAGTCCCATAGGGCACTGGGAGTCTAGGTAACGATGAGCAGATATGTTCCCACAATTGCCAAGGTGATTGCTTAACCAGCATTAAAAAAAATTATATCATAACAGAGTCTGTGGGTATGCCGCATACAGCGCAGATCACTGCAACCAACAACCAGTCTAATTTATTTTCACAAGGTAATACAGGTTCAAAGGAGAGTGAATCAATGCAAGCGGAACATTACGGTCATCCCATTCTTGAAGAGTTCCATGAGGGTCCTTCAGAACAGGATAAAGTCTGGGACATTTTTTTTTTTAAACTTCACAATATTTTCTGGACGCCCTATCCTATCCATCTACCAAGATGGATGTGCAGGTTTACTTATTAAATATAATGGTGCTCTCGGTATCTGGGATTGATAAAAAATTGGCAGACTTAAACGCATCGATCAAACGTGCCCAGTCTCACGCCGAAACGATAGAGCATATCATCACCTGCGCCCCAATAATTAATAAGTTAGCCTCTCTTCCTGAGGTTATTTATACACACCTTGATGACTGATTTTAAAGCTAATTTAGCCATCTCAAAATGTTATGATGTGGATGTTAGACTAAATATGGGTAAGCAGGTGGGTGTTGGAATTAGGGAAGGGGAAGAAGGGGGTATAATATTGGTTGTTGATCAAGTAATAAGGAAGATATTACAGAGTCTCCTGGTATAACAGAGGATGATGGCAAAAAAGGATGATCCTAGTCTAGATAATAAAGGCATTGAAATGCCACTAGCAAATGAGCTATTAGGAGCATGGGGAGGGCAATCCAACCAATCATCTTTGTCCCTCTCTTCTCCTTCCTCTCTGCCTACAAAAACACAACTTCGACAGTTAACCAAATTACCAGAAACCAAAAGGCAAAGAAAAAAAAAAGAAAAGCTAGAGAAAAGGGGTTGGGTTCAATGATGAAGATAAGATAAATATTCCAATCTCTGCAAGCATCAATACAGTAAAAGGGTAACGTTTTAAGAACAACCCAAATAATAGGAGTAGGCTACTATCGACAAGGTGTACCCCCTGTTTAACACCCAAAAAGGGGGATCCTTTACGTTAGGTTCTAGCGAGCCCACCTCTAGTCTAGAAGAGGCTGAGGCCATATCAAATCTCAATAATGTAATGTAGAAGTAGAAGCTCAAGTGCAACAAGATGCAGTGTGGAATCAAAAACAAGGGGCCAACTTTGAACTCATGATAAAAGAAGAAGAAAGAGGGAATCGTAGAAGGAAGGCACCCGAAAAAGCTTCAGAAATTGTAGCTCCAAAAACTGAAGTTCATGTAGCCAAGAGTAAAACTTAGTACCTAGAATCATGCCCCCTTCTGTGCCTGAGCCCAGGGTGGGGGTGAGCCTTATGGGCCACCTTCTGAGCAAACGCTGAATGTTTGCTCAGAAATAGATCTTGACCATTGCTACTTGTCACCGTACTGTAGCGAGTCCCTCCTACATACTTCTATGAGTGCCCAGCCTGGACTGCCCCGTGAAGTTGGCCAGGATACTGTAATTGAGGATTACCTGCAGAGCCCAGCTGAGGTGGAAATAAGTTCATTTTTTCCCCCAGATATCGGACCAGGGATCCACATGACATATTAAATCATGGGAACATATTAAAACTCCTGCAAGCTATACCCCCTATTAGAGAACATTCAATCTGCAGGTATTGATTCTATAGAATTCTTAACTGAGGAAGGGATGGTGAACCGCTCCTACCAAGAATGCACCTTGGTGACATGGTTTTCTCCATTTGTTGCCAATAGGGTTCTTAAAGAGAAGAATGTATTTAATAAATGGGGAACTGAGCTTATAATTCCAAAGGGGATTGGCTATCCGGAACCTTTGGTTTCGGAGAACCGCATGGTAGATCCCACAGGGATGAGTAACCCCTTAAAACCGTATTCAATTTTGAGGACTGCAATTGGAAATTTTACACCGGCTATTTATCATCCAATAAATTACACGCTAGTTAATGGGCATGACCCAGGGCAATTAAATGTAGGATGGCTTTCAGTGGCGCTTCACAACAGTGCTAGCCCTTGACAAAATTCCTCCCTGTTTAGATTTCCCAAAGTTAATTGTTATTTTAACTCATTAAAAATCTGTTCTTGGAACATAAACGGGATATGTGCTAATGATCAGCGAAAAGAACTCTGTTAAAAGATTTTCAAATTGTGCTTTTTCAGGAGACCTGGGCAATAAAACCCTTCGCAATAGATGGCTTCTTGGGTTTCTTCTCCCCAGCCCACAAGATGAAGAAATTTGGGCACCCGAAAGGGGGTTTGACTACCTTTATAGCAGCTGTGCTGAAGGTAACTTGTTTACAACTAAAAGAACATTATTCTGACTTCTTGGTAATAAAATTGTTAGATTGGAATAAGGCGATAGGGAGACCTCTTTTGATAATAAACGTTTATATAGATCCCGATGCCCACTCCAAGAAGCTATTGTCCTCTAAACTCGTAAATTAGTATTAACCGGGCTGCAAGGACCTGACGGCCCAGAGTTATTAATAGCAGGAGATTTTAACATAAACTAATGCAACCTTATGACGGAGAGGAACAGATAGTGAATCAAGATCTAAGAAACCACGCTAGTGGCAAGGGATATGCCAAGACTGTAGTTTCGTCAAAAACCTGGAGGCGTTAGGCCTTAGGATTTTAAACGGGAGATACCAAAAGGATACTCCGCCTGCTCCTACCTGTTATGCTTTTGGAAATCAGTCCTTAATTGACTATGCAGTGGCTACTTTGCCACTCTTCGCGTTAATTGTTTCTTAGTGTATCGTAAGGACAGATTTAAGTGACCATGGCTTGCAAAGTATTGAGATAAATTATAGCGTTCCTAAGCTTAAACCAGCTAATTCCTTTTCTTGGAATCTTACCTCAATTAATTACAAGAAACTTTAGTGGCACGCAGACTCAATTGAAACCATTGGGGAAGCTTCTGAGGAGCTATTTAACCAAAATAAGGCCCTCATTCTGACCCTGGCGGTCTTTGACCGCCAGGGCGGAGGACCGCGGGAGCACCGCCGACAAGCCGGCGGTGCTTCAATGGGGATTCCGACCGCGGCGGTAAAGCCGCGGTCGGACCGGCACCACTGGCGGGGTCCCGCCAGTGTACCGCGGCCCCATTGAATCCTCCGCGGCGGCGCAGCTTGCTGCACCGCCGCGGGGATTCTGACCCCCCCTACCGCCATCCAGATCCCGGCGGTCGGACCGCCGAGATCCGGATGGCGGTAGGGGGGGTCGCGGGGCCCCTGGGGGCCCCTGCAGTGCCCATGCCACTGGCATGGGCATTGCAGGGGCCCCCGTAAGAGGGCCCCTACATGTATTTCACTGTCTGCTGCGCAGACAGTGAAATACGCGACGGGTGCAACTGCACCCGTCGCACAGCTTCCACTCCGCCGGCTCGATTCCGAGCCGGCTTCATCGTGGAGGCCTCTTTCCCGCTGGGCTGGCTGGCGGTCTGAACGAGACCGCCCGCCAGCCCAGCGGGAAAGTCAGAATTACCGCCGCGGTCTTTCGACCGCGGAACGGTAACCTGACGGCGGGACTTTGGCGGGCGGCCTCCGCCGCCCGCCAAGGTCAGAATGAGGGCCTAAGTGTGACTCAATAGAAGAACGTTACCCGCATGGTCATTATTCCTGGAGGTTCGCCGCTAGATTTCCTTCTGATCCCCCCCCCATAAACCTCACCTGCACAATGAGTTAGAGAAGGTAAAAGGTAGAGAAAAAGTTAAAATAACAGCTGTTACTACATTATTAAGGAAAAAGAGGAACCGTTTATTACGATTAGGCAAAAAGCATTCTAATGATCCCTGTATGCAAAAAGACCTAAAAGTCATAAATACTCTATCGCAAACTGATGTGGGAAGAAAAAACAAAGAAGAGGCAGGATTTTTAGACAAAGGCCCTATTCTTCAGTAAACAAAATAATTCACAGGCTTTCTGGAAAATGATTAACTACTTAAACAAGGCACCTATAATTCTAGCAAGTTCTGATATCTCTGAGTCCTCTTGGAGTGATTTTCTAACCCGACATTTTAATCTAGATAAACAACTCAAAGAAGAGGCGTTTTGTAGAGGAAGTCCACCTGCGACTTACGGGTCGCAACTGGATATCGAGTCAGTCGGTTACAGGCCTATGGATGACAATGATCAAATGTTCTCTGTTCCTCAGATAACAAAAAGTATTAATAGAAGTAGGCAGGGCGGGGCTCCAGGCCCGAACGGGATCCCAAACGCTTTATATAAAACCAACCCACGTTTTTGGGCAGAGAGGTTGGTTACGATCTATAACAGTGCCTTGGGCACAAAAGTATCCCAAGCTCCTGGAAGGGTGTCATTATTCACCCAATTTTTAAAGGAGGCGACCGCTTCAAACCGGAGAATTATCGTTTGATCACTCTAACTGACTCAGAGGCCAAATATTATGCTGGCGCCCTCTTGGAAGATCTTCAGATCCGGGCTGTTGAAAAAAACATTATTCCAGTCAACTAGACAGGCTTTATTAAAGGGCCTGGAACACCAGTCAACATCCTATCCCTCACTACTATTATAGATAAATGTAAACAAATAAAACAACTTCTGTAATGCATGTTTTGTGGATTTTCAATCCGCTTTTGACTCTGTACAGCATAGCCTGATGTGAGCAAAATTAAATTCTTGGGGCATCGCATCGAAATTATTAAAAGCAGTGCAGCTGTTGTACACCGATACATGGATTAGAGTCAAAATTTGAGATTGTACCTTTCTATTAAGGAAGGTGGGGACTGAAAGTGGTCTCAAACAAGGCTGTCTCTTGGCACCTTGGGCCAGATATAGCAAACATTTGCGAGTCGCAAATGGCCCAAATCGCAATTTGTGACCCCGCAAAATCGGAAATGGGATGCAAAAATCCAATTTCCGCAGTGCAAATTGCGATGCAAGCCATTACCGACTCGCAGCAATTGCGACCCCATTGTGCGACCCGCAAATAGGAAGACGCAATTTGCGAGTCGCAATCCATATGAAAAAGCCACTCGCAAATTGCGACTAGTCGCAAAAACCCCATTTTGCACACCCAAATTACCATTAAGTCAGAGCAGGTGGTAACCATAACCAAAGTATAAAAGGAGACCCAGAAGGCATCTGGGTTACTCAAAATGGCTGAAATATATGTGATAGCAAGGAGGAGGAGAGTCCACGCCACCCAGCAGAGGAGGAGGAGAAGGAGCCAGAGACAGGAGAGGATATACAGAACCAGGCAGACACTTTTCCAACAAACTGAGGAGGAGATTTATGACAAATGCAGACTCAGCAGTGCAGCAATATTAGAATTAATTGATCTACTCAATCCGCAGCTTCAACAACAACTGCGCGCGGCAGCGCCATCCCCACACATATGCAAGTGCTATGCTCACTGCGCCTCTTGGCCTCGGGTAGCTATCAGGGGGTCATTGCTGTGGCAGGTGGGGTATCCCAAAGTGCACTCTCACGGTTCTTCAGATGTTTCCTAGATGCCATACTCAAACACATGTCCAGATACATATACCTACCCGGGAATGAGGCAGAAATTAACAGCACCAAGTTGGAATTCTACAGAATTGCCAACTTCCCACATGTAATAGGGTGTGTAGACGGGACACATATACAAATATGCCCTCCTGCAAATCTGGAATATCTGTTCCGCAATCGGAAGTGTACCCACTGTGAGAAAGTAGCCTCTTTCTAGCCTTGTTACCCCCACTTTTGGCCTGTTTGTGAGTGTATGTAAGGGTGTTTTGACTGTCTCACTGGGATCCTGCTAGCCAGGGCCCAGTGCTCATAGTGAAAACCCTATGTTTTCAGTATGTTTGTTATGTGTCACTGGGACCCTGCTAGTCAGTGGCCAATATAAGTTTGTGGCCAATATGTATGTGTTCCCTGTGTGGTGCCTAACTGTCTCACTGAGGCTCTGCTAACCAGAACCTCAGTGGTTATGCTCTCTCATTTCTTTACAAATTGTCACTAACAGGCTAGTGACCAATTTTACCAATTTACATTGGCTTACTGGAACACCCTTATAATTCCCTAGTATATGGTACTGAGGTACCCAGGGTATTGGGGTTCCAGGAGATCCCTATGGGCTGCAGCATTTCTTTTGCCACAAATAGGGAGCTCTGACAATTCTTACACAGGCCTGCCACTGCAGCCTGAGTGAAATAACGTCCACGTGATTTCACAGCCATTTTTCACTGCACTTAAGTAACTTATAAGTCACCTATATGTCTAACCTTTACCTGGTAAAGGTTGGGTGCTAAGTTACTTAGTGTGAGGGCACCCTGGCACTAGCCAAGGTGCCCCCACATTGTTCAGGGCCAATTTCCCTGACTTTGTGAGTGCGGGGACACCATTACACGCGTGCACTACATATAGGTCACTACCTATATGTAGCTTCACAATGGTAACTCCGAATATGGCCATGTAACATGTCTATGATCATGGAATTGCCCCCTCTATGCCATCCTCGCATAGTTGGCACAATCCCATGATCCCAGTGGTCTGTAGCACAGACCCTGGTACTGCCAAACTGCCCTTCCTGGGGTTTCACTGCAGCTGCTGCTGCTGCCAACCCCTCAGACAGGCATCTGCCCTCCTGGGGTCCAGCCAGGCCTGGCCCAGGATGGCAGAACAAAGAACTTCCTCTGAGAGAGGGTGTGACACCCTCTCCCTTTGGAAAATGGTGTGAAGGCAGGGGAGGAGTAGCCTCCCCCAGCCTCTGGAAATGCTTTCTTGGGCACAGATGTGCCCAATTCTGCATAAGCCAGTCTACACCGGTTCAGGGGACCCCTTAGCCCTGCTCTGGCGCGAAACTGGACAAAGGAAAGGGGAGTGACCACTCCCCTGACCTGCACCTCCCCTGGGAGGTGTCCAGAGCTCCTCCAGTGTGCTCCAGACCTCTGCCATCTTGGAAACAGAGGTGCTGCTGGCACACTGGACTGCTCTGAGTGGCCAGTGCCACCAGGTGACGTCAGAGACTCCTTGTGATAGGCTCCTTCAGGTGTTGCTAGCCTATCCTCTCTCCTAGGTAGCCAAACCCTCTTTTCTGGCTATTTAGGGTCTCTGTCTCTGGGGAAACTTTAGATAACGAATGCAAGAGCTCATCCGAGTTCCTCTGCATCTCTCTCTTCACCTTCTGCCAAGGAATCGACTGCTGACCGCGCTGGAAGCCTGCAACACTGCAACACTGCAACAAAGTAGCAAAGACGACTACTGCAACTCTGTAACGCTGATCCTGCCGCCTTCTCGACTGTTTTCCTGGTGGTGCATGCTGTGGGGGTAGCCTGCCTCCTCTCTGCACTAGAAGCTCCGAAGAAATCTCCCGTGGGTCGACGGAATCTTCCCCCTGCAACCGCAGGCACCAAAAAGCTGCATTACCGGTCCCTTGGGTCTCCTCTCAGCACAACGAGCGAGGTCCCTCGAATCCAGCAACTCTGTCCAAGTGACCCCCACAGTCCAGTGACTCTTCAGGCCAAGTTTGGTGGAGGTAAGTCCTTGCCTCACCTCGCTGGGCTGCATTGCTGGGAACCGCGACTTTTGCAGCTACTCCGGCCCCTGTGCACTTCCGGCGGAAATCCTTCGTGCACAGCCAAGCCTGGGTCCACGGCACTCTAACCTGCATTGCACGACTTTCTAAGTTGGTCTCCGGCGACGTGGGACTCCTTTGTGTAACTTCGGGTGAGCACTGTTTCACACATCCTCGTAGTGCCTGTTTCTGGCACTTCTCCGGGTGCTACCTGCTGCTGAGAGGGCTCCTTGTCTTGCTCGACGTCCCTTCTCTCTCCTGGTCCAATTTGCGACCTCCTGGTCCCTCCAGGGCCACAGCAGCGTCCAAAAATGCTAACCGCACAATTTGCAGCTAGCAAGGCTTGTTGGCGTTCTTTCGGCGGGAAAACACTTCTGCACGACTCTTCACGGCGAGAGGGATCCGTCCACCAAAGGGGAAGTCTCTAGCCCTTTTCGTTCCTGCAGAAACCTCAGCTTCTTCTGTCCAGTAGAAGCTTCTTTGCACCCGCAGCTGGCATTTCCTGGGCATCTGCCCATCTCTGACTTGCTTGTGACTTTTGGACTTGGTCCCCTTGTTCCACAGGTACCCTAGATTGGAAATCCACAGTTGTTGCATTGTTGGTTTGTGTCTTTCCTGCATTATTCCTCTAACACGACTTCTTTGTCCTTAGGGGAACTTTAGTGCACTTTGCACTCACTTTTCAGGGTCTTGGGGAGGGCTAATTTTCTAACTCTCACTATTTTCTAATAGTCCCAGCGACCCTCTACAAGGTCACATAGGTTTGGGGTCCATTCGTGGTTCGCATTCCACTTTTGGAGTATATGGTTTGTGTTGCCCCTATCCCTATGTTTCCCCATTGCATCCTATTGTAACTATACATTGTTTGCACTGTTTTCTAAGACTATACTGCATATTTTTGCTATTGTGTATATATATCTTGTGTATATTTCCTATCCTCTCACTGAGGGTACACTCTAAGATACTTTGGCATATTGTCATAAAAATAAAGTACCTTTATTTTTAGTATAACTGTGTATTGTGTTTTCTTATGATATTGTGCATATGACACTAAGTGGTACTGTAGTAGCTTCACACGTCTCCTAGTTCAGCCTAAGCTGCTCTGCTAAGCTACCATTATCTATCAGCCTAAGCTGCTAGACACCCTATACACTAATAAGGGATAACCGGGCCTGGTGCAAGGTGCAAGTACCCCTTGGTACTCACTACAAGCCAGTCCAGCCTCCTACACCCACTCACTGAACATCCAGGTGGTATGTGACGCCCATTATGTCATCACTGACATGGTAGCCAAATTTCCAGAGAGTACACATGACTCGTACATTTTCAGGCACAGTGGGATACACCAATGCCTAGAACGTGGGGAGTTTGGATACAGATATCTCTTAGGTATTGCTGAAGACACCCTGAAGCCATACACACAGGTCACTGTAGAAACCATCCATGCCCTGCTAACATTGTTAATTTTAGCCAAACAGGTGACAGTGCATATGCGCTACGACCATGGATACTTACCCCGAACCTAACACCCAGCAATGAGAATGAGAGGCGATATAACAGTGCACATAGGCGGACCAGAAATGTCATAGAGAGGACCTTTGGACTGTTAAAGGCAAGATTCCGATGCCTCCACAGAAGTGGAGGTGCGCTCCAGTATGCCCCAATAACAGCATTCAAGATCGTTGGTGCATGCGCAATACTGCACATTGCCACCAGACGTGGTCTACATCTCACCCCTGAAGACCCAGATTCGGAGGATGACGAGCAAGAGCTACCACATTGCCAGCCTGGGGATAGAAGCATTACAAATCAAGGCAGACAGAGACGGGACCACATTGCAAACCAATACTTTGGAAGGTACGTGGCAACTGTCACCACACTCACTAATGTCACACACAAAGAGCCCAGTTGTGAAGTGGATCAAACAAAACATTTTAACAAGTGAACGTAATAACTAAAGAACAGAACTGTTGGTAAGGGGCTACACATGTCCATCCTTAATGAGGACACATTAACTGCATGTGCCTCATGAGTCCTGCAGTGTTTGTGCCCAACACCTCCTCCTGGTACGCCCAGCATGGCTCGTGCCAGGTGGGTCAGCAGACCCCTGACGTTCACTGCCACTCCGCTGTACACGTGTGTCTGTGGCAGATGCACTGCTGATAGTGGGCCCCTCCTCACAGTCCTGAGGGGTCTCAGCTGTGCCACTTGCCACCTGCCTGGCCTCCAACATGTCCACAGTGTGGCTAATGCGGCCCAGTCCCCGCGCCACATCCCCTGCAAAGTGGCCCAGGTCCACCTGCAGGCTCACGGTCCGTCGTGACAGCCCTGTGGTGTTCACTGCAAGACGGACAATGGACGTTGCCATGCGGTCAAATCTCTGCACTACTTGGTGCTCACGGCGCCTTGCACTTTGTCTCTCAGCCACCAGTTCCATCACCAGTTGGCGTATTGATAGTGTTAGGTCACTGACATTGTCATTCAGTCTTGAGAACTGTGTGCTCACTTCTGCCAGGCCATGAGTGACATTGTGTTCCATCCTCTGCATTGCTCCAGAAATAATCCCCAATTGCCTTGTTTGCAGGCGCTGACCAGATAGGAGGGATGCCTCAACTACAGACATGGATGCCTCCCCTATATCCTCCTGGGCCCTTGCCTGGACCTGCACTCTGCGTCTGCGACACGGTGGTGCTTCTGGATCTTGCTGTCTCACAGTGCGGCTGGGACCAGGTGTTGTGTCTCTTTCCTCCATGTCCACTTCTTCATCTGGAGGGAACTGTGGTGGTTTTGTGCTGGGCCCTGTATTGGCTGCTGCAGCCTCCTGCCCTGCCTGTGGCCTGGTGTCTTCATCCTGGATGGTGTGGCTGGTGGGGGTTTCTTGTGGGAGACCTGTGGAACATAGGGAACACACTGTCAGTCTCTAACATCTGTTGTATGCCTCCTAATAAACATTTGCCTATATGCTGCCTACTGTACTACATTGCCCATAATGCACCATTCTGGTGGTTGCTAGTCTGGAATGGAGCTAGTCTGGTTGTGCATGCTGCTGTGTACTGGGTGAGTGCGGGTATAGCATTTATAGGTGCACATGCATGTTTCATGGTACTCACTTTTGGATGTCCCTTGCGCTGATGTGTCTAGTGCTCCCATTCCTGACACTGCCTCAGGCTCCAGGGTCTGCTCCACCAATTCCTCCATGGCTGTGGGTGGTGGGATGGTGGATGGGCCTCCTCCTCTGCCCCTCATCTCCCTGAGGCGCTCTGCCACCCTCTCCTTTGTCCTGGAGCGCAGGTCATACCACCGTTTTTTAATTTCTTCAATGCTTCTGTGGCTCACCCATATGGCATTGATCCTCTCCTGGATTTCCTGCCAGATCCTCCTCTTTTCAGTGTCTGGGACACTCAGGGATGCCTTTCCAAAAAGCTGGCCATGGTGCTGGCAGCATTCCTCTGTCAGCACCTCAAGTTCCTTCTCAGAGAATTTCAATTTCCTCTTCCTTCCTGCACTGTCCGTGTCTTCCATGTTTGCAGCTGTTCCTCCAGGTATTTGCTCAGCAGTTTGAAAAGGGTGTGGTCCTCCCTCCTCCCAGGTGTATTTGATGACTTCCTGGCTCTGATGTCATCAGCAAGAGCCAGGAAGTGTTTTTCCAACTGTTTTGCTGCACCTGCATGCAATTTGCGGCACAGTCACTATTTGCGACACCCGACTCGCAAATTGCGAGTTTGTTTTTAGCGGACTCGCAATCTGTGGTGCGACATCATTTGCGAGTCGCAAATTGATGTCGCATTTTTTTGTTGGATCCCATTTTGCGAGTCGGAAATTGCGAGATGCAATGACTCGCAATTTCTGACTCGCAAATTTTTACCTTCCTACATCTGGCCGCTGATCTTTTCAATCTTTTTTTATCTGATCTGTCCCATACATTAAATGGGGTAAACGCACCCCCCCAAAGATTGGGGATCTTTTCATTTCCAACCTGCTTTATGCAGACGATGTTGCCCTTCTAATTTTTACAAAAGTTGGATTACAGCGTTTGATAGCGAAACTGGCAGAATTTGCTTTTCAAAATAGCTTAGTTATAAATGAGAAGAAAACACAAACTATGGAAATAAGCAGTAGAAGAGAGAAAGCTCATAAGTGGTACCTACAAGGTCATAAACTCGAACAAGTTAAATTATGCAGATACTTGGGGGTACTATTAGATGAGTGTGGGTCTTTTTTCCCACCAGAAAAAGGATTTAGTAAGAACAGGATATACATTGGTGCTCGCTTTCCGTACCGTATTAAGAGTTCTAGATGGCCCAAGCTACAGACCTCTATGACAAGTGATTGCTGCTAAGCTAAATCCAAGCGTTACCTACGGTAGTGAAGCCCTGAGGGGTCGGGATGCAGTTACCCTGAATGGGATCATTGGCAAGGTTGTTAGGTCCCTTTTCCACCTCCACAAGAAAGCATCTCAGGCCAAAATTTGGCTGCAGTTTGAGTATGTGAATCAAGTCCTTGCAAGACACGGTGCATATATAAAAATTTGAGAAAGTGTGCAACTTGCAAACGAAAATGGGTTATGCAAAGCCCTTTGGGAAGAGTTAAAAATGAACTCTCGGTTATATGTAGACCAGTCTTTGGATGCTTTGGGTGTCCGTTTCTTATGGGATCAGAGTTTGCCAGTGGATGTCTTTTAAATAAAACATCAATCGTATGGTGAAGAAAAAGTCCTTGGTTGTGGATAAAAGTCTTCTTGCTGGCAGATCTCATTCATGGACTATAATTAACGAGTACAAACTGTTAAAATGTCAGTTGTATCTGGACCTGGGTTGGTCCAAAAAAAATAAAAAGATATTTTTATTAAATATAGATTTGGTCAACTTCCAGGAGGTCAAAATTGTGCGCTGTGGTCTCACTCTGGATCAATCTCACCTTGTTCTTTATGTGGGTGTGGTGTTGGGGATCTTTTACATGTGATCTGTATATGCCAAATCCTAGGGCAAGAACAAAGAAAGTATCTTAATGCCTTGTTTAATCAGAGATTCATACGTACTTGCAGGCATGCTGTGACAGCCTATTTTAACTCTTTGGACACTTCCTTGAATGCTACGATAGTAAAGTTTTTAAGTCAGGCCTTGAAAAAACTGGAAGCTCCAACGACTTCAAACTCAGTTGAGGGTGTTGACTGGCTTTAGTTTACAGGGTTTTAGCTGATGAGCTATTGATATGCTTGGTTTTATATTGTATCAATTAGATTAACATTGGACTGTTTTAGGAAAACGTATTGATCATTTTATAGTTCTATGTATAATAAAAATTGTAATGGAATTTTATGTGGGGTTTTTGAAGATTGCACAAATTATTAAGTTTTGCACTGTTAAAAAATTATGAAATTGGGTAGGTTTTATTATGAACTTGTCTTGTGATTAAGGAATTTTATGGTCTATGTAAGGTTTTGATTAACTAAGCACTTTAAGAAAAACAAACAAACAAACGTCACCCCAGCATATCTGGGGCTGGATAGAATCAACCCACGCAAGAAGAGCTGGAGAACCAAGAGGTACACAAAGGAAATTACGAAGCGCCTGCGAAAGACCTTGAGAGGAAGGATAGGATCTGCCCCTTCACACACTCAAGCTCTACAAGAACATCTAAAGGCGATGAAGGTTGCAGCAGCTCTCAATAGAGCACGCCTGACTCCTAAAAAAAAAAAAAAAAAAAAAAAAAACAGACAATGCCTCGGACAGGGACTCTGACTCGGAAAGTGCTACAATATCATCCTTACACTCTTCAGAACCACCTCTGATGTTAACTCCTGGAACATCAAATGAAATCATCTAAGCGGGTTGACTTTCACAGATGGAGTAAAAAATTGATAAGTAATGAGGGGACTGTTGAATGATGTAAACAATCTGGGTGGGGGGCTCAAACCCAACCTAGCATACATTTACCAGGCGCCAGGGTATCAAAACCCCATTTGCCCAAAATGATTTGCTGTTATTCGAACCACTGACACAGCTTAGCTGCTGTAACCGGGGGACCCGCCAAATGGCGTAATTGAGGGCAGTTACTTTGACACTGACAAATTGGATGGTGTTATGTGTAGCTGGGAAGACCCTAGATGGGAGCTTGCCCCATAGTCTTTAAAAGTTATGCATTATGAAAAGTGCACAAATGTTGCTGATTTGGATTTAGAGGTTCTGTTTCACTGTCTTGGGTAAAGGGAGTTGGGTAGTTCGAGTTGCTGCTGTGTTGTTTGAGAAATGCGATAATTTTGCATCTGCACACCTATCGCAACTAATACCTAACCCGGCGGCCCTCTGGATTGTTAGGAGGGTCCATTTACACTACCCCCAACCCTGTTTGCTCCTTACTTAGGAGACCCTATGGCGTCCCCTCTAGTATATAACTACTAGTTGCAAAGTTAGGAGGCTAAATAATATGTCAAAATGTTACTCCTACTTGAAGAGGAGAGGTGTGCATGTAGCAATGCTCCAGGGGACACACCTCCCTGCCCCGGAACAAAACGCCATCAAAATGAGATGGCACGGACAGAAATACTCCATAACCTACTCAGCTTTCGCTATAGGGATACTAATATAAGTCCTCCTAGGAATTCCATTTCAAGTGACAATGGAATCCAGAGGGCTACTATGTCCTGTTATCTGGCCAACTGGAGGGCTGAGAACTTACAATATTGGGAATATACGCACCCAACCAGGACCAGTAGACCTTCTTCACTAGGGTGTCCGGGGAATGGCCCCATTCTTAACCCAAGCTGTACTACTAGGGGGAGATTACAACTGTGTCTCAAACACCCACCTTGATTGATCTCATTCTCCCTTAGTTAACTCCGCAATTAACCGCTTAGCTAAGAATGGCACTGAAACCCGGGCATCTTAGACTCTTGGAGACAATTGCACACCAATATAAGAGATTACTCATATTATTTGGAGTTGCATGACCTCCATGTCAGACTAGACACTTTTTAGCATCTCCTGATGTCCACAGGACTGCCCATATCACAGGATACTTTTGGAAAACAATTTCAGACCATAATCTCCTATTGATATCAGTAGCATGGCATAGTGAGCGACCTTGCAGTAGTGGTAGGTGTCAGATGCACCCTGGTGAAGGATATTTTTTTTAAAAGGAGAGACCCTGTGGGCCTTCGAATGTTGAAAGACCTGGAAACCCAGATCTAGGCCCACCACTTTTAGAGGCAAAAGAAGATGTGGCGGTTTCTACAGACAAAAACTACATTTTTTTTTATCACAGAGCCTACAAGACATGGGTACATGCTGAAAGGGACAAAGCTGGGACACTACTAACATGGCTGGTAAAAGGCTCACTGATATTGGAGATAGAAGCTGCAAATGGAGAGCGGCTATATCTCCAAGAAGACATAAACACTAGTTTTGCTGAATACTATACCTCCTTTTATGCACCACCTGGAGTAAACCTCACTCGTACTCAATTGCAATTCTTGGAGGATCTGAACCTCCCACTGTTACAGGAAGAGGATGGGTCAAACCTAGGAGGACTCATAACGCTTCCTGAAGTCCGAGCGGCCATAAAAGCAATGGCTAGGGGAAAGGTACCTGGAGCAGACAGAATCCCAGTGAGTTTTATGCCACATATAGTGACCACCTGTCCCCCAAATTGGTAGACCTCTATGCTGAGGCGCTAGAGTCAGGCCATCTCTCCCAGCACCAATGAGGCCATCGTAATACCCTTATAAAAACTGGGGCCTCCAGCTGAGGAAGTGCGTTCGTACTGTCCATTATCCATGATGAATATGGACTACAAAATTCTGAGTAGGATTTTGGCTATGAGCCTTCTCCCACACATGCCTAAATTGATCCACACTGTTCAAAGTGACATCATACCACGTTGAAATACAGCTATTAACATTCAGTGCCTCATATCCCTCCTCAGTTTATTGCTGGTGCGGCTGAGAAGGCAATGATTATACCTATCAACATTGAATAGGCTTTCAACAGCCTAAAATGGAATTAACTTTACCAGGCAATGGAGAAGATGGGTTTGGGACAGGGGTTCACTAAATAGACCAAATTACTATACACTGTGCCAATGGCCCGGGTTAGAACAGTTTCTGGGTCCTACATGGTGGGAAGAGGAACAAGACAGGGCTGCCCCCTTTCCCCACTCCTCTTTGCAGTGACGGTGAAACCACTGGCACATGCAGCTTGAGTACGAGATTAATACAGAGGATTGGAGACACACGGACAACTACATAAAATTGCATTTTAGACTATATGATCCTCTTCCTTCGTGATACAGACAGGGAGCTGCAGTGAGCGATCTCACTACTAGAATGCTTCGGAGATCTATCTGGCCTTCACATTAACTAGCAGAAGTCTCATATTTTTCCACTGCGTCAACACACATCCCCACAACACAACTTACAGGGTTTCACTTGGGTAGGGTCATATTTCAAATACCTGGGAGAATAAATCTACCACAAACCCCACAACCTGCTGGAGGGCAGTGTGGGTACAGCAATCAGAAAACTCAGACTGGATGTGGCCTTCTGGAGATCGCTCCCTCTTTCTGGAGCAGGTCACATTGCAGTCGCTAAAATAGTGGCCCTGCCTCAGCTTCTCTACTTCTTTATTACCCTACCGATTTATCTTCATCGATCCCTCTTCCGTGAGCTAAATTCTATACTGCTAGAACACATCAAGGGAAAGTATAGACACAGAGTAGCTCTGAGCAAACATCACCGCCCAAATGGAGAGGGAGGACTAGAAGCCCTAGATATGGGACTTTATTATCTAGTAGGTCAACTCCAATAAGTTGCACAATGTCTTTCTGCAAGATCCCATCCGGACAGGGAGATACCTCAAATCACCTCACCCCATCTCATATTACTCCTCGTCCTAATAGGACCTAGAGGAACCCATCCCAAAAACTCAGCAAACTTACAGGTGATAAAGTGCTGCTGGTTAATCAGTTTGCAATGCACCCGAACCACCTCACTTTATGCCCCGGAGCATCCACTGGGTGGGCAGAACACAACATCACCAAAATGGGGGACCTATACAGGAACGGGGAGCTCTTACCCCTTGAATCCCTAAGTGAAGAATATGGGCTACCATAAGGACAGTTCCTAATGCATAGAGCACTAGTTGCCAAGATTAGACGACATTGGGGACAGGGAATAGCAGAACCTCAAACACACGTGAGCAGCCAGCGATTGTGCACCATCAGTGGCAGGATTAAACGCAATCACACTCCTATATGGGGCATTACGAGCAGATACATTACTCCCTCTGGATGCTTTGCTTCTAAAGTGGGAAGGTGAACTTGGCTTCCCAATTGATGACAGATGATAGGAGAAAAGCATTAAAGGAGAAGTTAGAAAAGGTCTTAGAGAAAAGAACGTTTAGAAATGATTATGCATTTAGTGAAATAAAAACACAAGAAAGGTTAGATTTAGATGTGCAACAAGTAGGAAAGCTGTGTGCATATAGGCCTAAATCTGAAGCTGAAAAATTGTTTGTGGGAACGAGTGAATGCAGACGTGGGATTGTTTTTCAGAGTAAATGGATGTTCATGTTGAATGGACAGGATCCAGCAATTCTAGGAGTTTATTACATCTGTGGGCCAAATGTGTATTATCTTCCAAGTGGATGGTATGGCACATATTACTTAGGGATAGATTTCCCAAAGATGTTTCATACAGAGAGCTTGAGTAAATTACCTAAAATGACTGAATTACACCACGTTAGACAAAGAAGAGAGTCTCCTTCTAGTATAGTTTGAGATCATATTTAATTTAGTTGGAGTTATCTTAAATTCTAAAAAGATTCGAAAGTTGTCTACTATTGTGGATAACATGCTGACAAATTGTTCAAGAGCCATGGTCCGGATGGATACAGAAATTACTGTGGTGAGATCTATTACTCTTCAGAACCGCCTTGCATTAGATATTCTTTTAGCAAAGGATAGTGTAGTTTGCAAAATGTTGAATTTGAAGCATTGTTGTTCCTATATTCCTAATAATAGTAAACAAATTAGAAGCTTGATTAGTAATCTGACTAATGATAGTGCTGATTTAAAACAGCTGAAAGAATCAGGGGTTTGGGAAAAGGTTGGCAAAGGGTTTGCTAATGTGGGAAATTGGCTTGGCAACCTAGGAAAAGGGATAGTATTGAAAATAATACAAGTGATATTGATTATTGTGATTTGCTTAATTGGAGAATGGGGAATATGTAAATTGTATCACATGATCAATTTAAAGAAAATTAAGAATGATCAGAGGAAGGAAGAAATTAAAATGGAAAAATTGGAAACGAGGGAAACGAGGGATCGAAAAATTAAAAGAGATAGGGTTGACAAATTTTAGCGAAGCAAAAATGAGTGTCAGAAGATGTAAATGTCATGACATATTTAGTCATCAGAGGAGGGACTGTTAACTCTGTTTTTTTACTCAAAAACATTCATGTATTCTGAATGTTGAATCTGCATAGAAAAATGAATTAATATAGAAAAATAATACACAACTTTGAAGATGTGCCTACTTTAGTGGCCGTCAGTAATCACAAAGTGTCCTTATTAATTGGTTATTAATATGAAACGATGTGCCCATGTTTAGATTAATGTAGTAGTGTGTTATATTAATGATTACTTATTACGTATTCGCCTAATTAATGATAGGCCTTAAGTAAACGAGGTTTTGGGCTTAGTTGCACAGCCTCATGTTAAGTTGCACTGCTTAAATAAGACACATAAAATGGCTGCATAGAGAAATGGATATTTGTATTTTTCCACCGTGTTGACCAAATACTAGTATTTTCTTTCCCTTGAGAACTGCTTGCTATAATACACTGTATTAGCTATTGTTACAATGTAGAGTTTAGTGTGTGTAAAAACGATGTTTCCAGGAGTTAACAATCGATGTTCTGACTGGAGTACAGAGAGATACAAAATTGTTACCTAACGAGCCCGAAGATGGGAACAGCAGAAGGGGTGCCAATCATTGGCATGTGAAAGACCATTTAGTTATATCTTAGATTTGAGGTTCTACTTTCATTGGACTAAATGTAAACGTACTATTCTTTGACCAGTAACAACGTGGGAAGAAGTCCTAGGGAACTTTAACTTGGCCCGACAGCATCAAGAGGAGAGAGCTCACTTTTCCTCAATCTTTTTTACTGAGAAGAGCCATTCCGATTATTCCTATTCCTGAGACATTTCCTATCTTGAACTTTATGGCTAAGTCCGATGCCGATGTTGACTGAAGAGATGTCCAATTGACGAAGACTATCACACCTTGCTGATCCATACCAAGGAAAAGGTATATCAGAATGTCACTGTTCTTGATGTAATTTGTCTTTTTTCCCTAGGTACCAACCGCTAATTTTGATAGAGCCATAGCTAGATGTTTTTCAAAAATTGTGCTGACTAAATTGTTTTTCATGAAGCCCAAACATGCTGTTCTAATCAGAGGTTTAGCCAGGAGATACACAAAAGATGTTTGCTGATCATTAACAACAGTTGATGTCAGTTCTTTGCTGAATCTCAACGTATGCTATTTCTATTGCTCAGTTATTCTTGCTATTGATTTGTACTGTGATTCTAGAGTGCATAACCATACATGCTTTGATTAAAATGAGATTCTTTAGGAGATTTGGTCAATCGGTTTTGTTTTTGTATGTTTATCATTTGATTTTGAGATTAAGTTATGTGATATTAGCATTGTTAATATAGGAAAATAAACATTCTAACTTTTACATAAAGGTGTGGTTATGCATTGCCAAAGGGATCATGGTGGGTGGAAATTACTGACTCCCAATTGATCGATCTTGTTATTGATTGATAAAGGAATTGGGCCGATGGTGGGAATTGCTCTAAGTGCAGTCAAAAGGTCCATTGAACCTCTAATGCGTCCCCTTATAAATTAATGAAGAAAAGCCAAATAAGGTCAGACAGACGCGCTAACAGAAGTCAAAATGGAGTTTAGCCTGACGGCCGCTGTATTTTCCCATCGCAATGCAGAACACGTATTGCCAGGGAGTCAGGTAGATAGGGGTGAGCGAGGCAATGTACTTTAGTGGAGGGCGTGCAACTGAAAGCTGTATGAAACACAAAAGTCTGATATGATGGGGGATCGTCTGATTGACAGAGATGTTTAGATCATGCTGCTCCTTAGGACACAGTGCCAGACACAGAAAGAAACTAGGAAACCAGTCGCTTTAACAGGCGTGCAGAAGGCTGGAAAATCGGATACATCGAGCCCGCACATCTGATCTAAAGAGCACCGACACAGACTGGAAACATCTGAGCAGGGCCCCAGCCTGCATCCGCACAAGCTGGATGATCCACGTCCGAATAGGAAACCTGTGCACCTCTGGGGATCCAACTAGAATAGCAATAGGGCAGTGCCTACACCCACACAGCACAGCAAGGTGATGATGCAAAGTTGGTGGAGTGGGCCAGGTGAGGGCCCCCGACTGAAATTAACATGATGCAGAGATGTCTGATCACTATTGTTAGTAAAGTACAGAGCTGCTTTGAGGTTACGAACTTTGATTGCAAACCACCTACTGCTTGATGTGAAAGGATGCTTTGAATTGGAACACAGCTAAACAGTATATGGATGTGAATGTGGGTGGGAGGTGAGCGGGATGATAAAGTAGGTGGGGGAATTTGTTTTCTGATGTAGATGATATCAAGATGCTGAATGAAAGCATGTTGGTTAGATTCAGTAAATCATTCCTGTGGTGCATAATGTATTGATATGTGAAAACCAATAGAATCAGTTTTTTAAAAAAAGAGGGGGCGGGGTCCTGCCTCACCCAACCTGTGCATCAGTGCGAGCAGACACCTGTCCCCAAGAGGTCCAACTATGTAGGTGTGATGAGGAACATGCAAATTGGTGCATGGATAGGCAGCGTACTGCGACCCAATAGGGGAGCCACACGTGTGGTGTAGGAAGCCTGTAGGAGGGTGTCAGTAGGTGGGTGAACGGGTGCAGCCTCCCACCAAAAACATTGTCTCTTCAAAAGTGAGGGGAGGCATGAGCAGACAACGGCCTCTCACCAGCTCTGTATCATCATGCTGCTAGTGTGATTCTGCAAGGATAGTGCCCCCGCAACAGGGCCAGGGCTGCCTTTTGGGCGGTGCGAGCGGTGCGACTGCACCAGGCGCTGACCTCAGGGGGGCGCTGTGTTTAGCAATAACTTCCGAAACTTGCTACTTAAAAGCACCTGCCGGAATGTTCCTTGTGCATTTAGCCATCAAGAAATAATTAAAATGTCAAGATCCGTCGTGTGCTAAATGTTCCTGCTAGAGAGAGAGATGGGAGTTTTGCCTAGTGGCAGCTTTGACTCAACATGAAGTAGCACAGAGGGTCAATTTCCCTGCTGCGAAAAAAAAAAACAGAACTAGGGGGCATATTTAAGAAAAGTGCAGCACCACTTTTCTTGCACACCTTAGTGCCACCCTAAGACCACCATGTATGCGCCATATTTAAAATACGGTGCACTGTGGCTGTAGTTAGGGGACTAACGTCAGAATTACGCTAGTCCGTCGCTTTGCAGGATTAGCATAACAAATGTTGACACTAATCTTGAAAAGTGCCCAGAGGCCCATTGTAACCAATGGACGCCTCCTTGTAATGCCAGCTCTGAGCAGCAGTTAAAAGTGCTGGAAAAAAATGACGCAAAGAAATCTGACAGATTTCTTTGCATCATTTTTTTGGCCCCCGTAACGGGAGGATGCCCCTTAGCATACATTATGCCTGGCGAGGCATAATGTAGTGCAAAGGGTTACAAGAGGCGCAATGCATGCATTGCGTCTCTTTGTAAATATGGTGCAGTATTTTTGGCCATCTAACGCCATATTAGTGTAAACAAATGACAATAATGTGGTATTAGAGTGGCACCAGGGGCTCTTAAATAAGCCCCTATGACAGTGCTTAATTTGTGCTTGTTGTTTCCAGTGCGGAGCACCGGCACTTATTTTTGAGGGGCGGCGCTTATTTTTCTGCCTCAAGCATTTACTGCAAGAAAAAGACACAGATGGGAAAGACGGAGAAAGAGAAAAACGAAACAGCGTCACAATAAGAAAAAGCAGAAATCGGCAAGAGTGAGCTGATGGGGCTGGGAGTGCCTGTAAATGGATTGAAGAGGCCCAAGATGGCTTCAGGATTATGCTGCCTCTGAATTACATGTTCTCACATTTCATTGCAGCAGCTGCATGTTTAAAAGGATGGCTTTGGGCACCAGCACCTTTTTATTTACAAATTAAGCACTGCCCTATGGGGCATGTTTGAAAAAAGGGGTGCTGCACACAGAGCTCCGCCACTTTTCTTGCACCCCTTAGCACCCCCCTAACACCTCCATGTGTGAGTCATATTTCAAATACAGCGCACCACTACAGTAGTTAGGGGACTAGCGTCAGAATTGTTTATGCTAATCTGGCACTTTGCATGATTAGCATAAAAATATTGACGCTAATCCTGCAAAGCACCCAGAGGCCCATTGTAACCAATGGAAGCCTCCTTTTAATGCCTGCTCTGAGCAGGCGTTAAAAGTGCCAGAAAAAATTATGCAAAGAAATCTGTCAGATTTCTTTGCGCCATTTTTTTGGCACCCCTAACGGGGTGCCCCCTTTGCATACATTATTCCTTGCGCAGGCATAACGTAGCACAGGGGTTACAAAGTGGCTCAATGCATTCATTGTGCTACTTTGTAAATATGGCACAGCATTTTTGGCCTTCTAAAGCCACATTAGCTTAAAAGAAAATTCCACCAATGCGGCGTTAGACTTGCACTAGTGGCTCTTACATATGCCCCTATAGGGCATATTTTAAAAAAGTGGAGCTGCACACAATGCTGCATTACTTTTCTAGCACCCCTTAGAGCGCCCCTAATGTCACCATGTGTGCACTGTATTTAAAATACGGCACAACATGGCGGTAGTTAGGGGACTAGTATTAGAATTTTTTATGCTAGTACGGTGCTTTGCAGGATTAGCGTAATTGTTTTTAATGCTAATCCTGCAAAGCTCCCAGAGGCCCATTGTAACCACGGGACGCCTCCTTTTAACGCCCGCTCTGAGCAGGCGTTAAAACTGCTGGAAAAAAATGACGCAAATAAATCTGTCAGATTTCTTTGGGCCTTTTTTTGGCCTGGCGCCGGCATAATGTAACGCAAAGGGATACAAAATGGCGCAATTCATGCATTGCACCACTTTGTAAATATGGCACGGTGTTTTTGGCCTTCTACCGCCACATTAGCGTAAAAAAAATGATGCTAATTTTGCGCTAGAATGGCGCTAAGGGCTCTTAAATAAGCCCCTATATTTTATGTGGCTAGCTGAGTGGATTAGTAAAGCCAGCCTTTACAAGACCTTTAAAACACATGAATGTATGTGAAAGGGGAGCGTTAGAGAAATGAGGGGCACATTTGCTGGGTGGTTGTCAGTGAAACCGAGGAAGAGGTCATGGGGTGGGGGGAGCCACAATAAACTGTCACACAGGGCGCCACCAGTCCTAAAGCCTGCCCTGATCAAAGGAGCTGGTCCACCTAAAACTGATAGCATGCCTGTGTACATGGACAAAGAACAGGATAATACTCAATAAAAATCCTGAAATGCTGAACTTGTTACAGGGTACAAAATATTTTATGAAAATGAAAGTGTGTCTTTGCCTGGGCACAGAATGGTTTAACATAAAAATGGATGCAGGAAAATGAAGGGCTTGGTGTCCCTGCCACTTGAGAATGCTACAGTCATGTCTATGCCTGGGCTTAGGTGGGACTAATGGACATGGCAGGCCCATGTATTGTAAAGACCAATAGGACCACCGTGGGACAGAGTGGAAGAGTCCTGGTTCTCCAAAATATGTACTGGTGGGCCCACTGGCGTAATGTAACCTCTGGGTTAAGGAGAGGGCACTGTATGGCCATAAAGATAGGGTGGTGAGTAGTTATAAAGTAAAGTTTAATTTTAAGATGTAGGTTAGCATGGGATCAGTACACTTACTTTTTAATCTATTTTACTTAATGTAGTGATAATCTCAGAAGAGGTCATCTCAACACTTGTAATCCCTGCAGTGGTAACCTCAGCGGTACTAATCACAGTAGTGGTAATATCAGTAGTGGTAATCTCAGTGGTAGTAATCACATCAGCGCTAAACTCAGCAGTGGTAATCCCTGCAGCGATAATCTCAGAGGTAGTAATCGCAGTGGTGGTAATCTCAGCAGTGGTAATCCCTACAGTGATCATTTGAACTGTGGTAATCTCAGCAGAGGTAATCCCTGCACTGGTAATCTCGTAGGTAGTAATCACAGCAGTGGTAACTCCTGCAGGAGTAATCTCAGAGAAAGAAATCACATTAGCGGTAATATCAATGATGATGTTCTCAGAGTTAGTAATCACAGTAGTGGTAATATCAGCAGTGGAAATCCCTGCAGTGGTACTCTCAGAGTAATCACAGTACTGGTAATTCAGCAGGAGTAATCCCTGCAGTGGTAATCCCTACAGTGATTATCTCAGCGGTAGTAATCATAGTTGTGATGATCTCAGCAGTGGTAATCACTGCAGTGGTAATCTCAGAGGTAGTATTCACAGTATTGGTAATTAAGCAGTGGTACTCCCTGCAGTGGTGATCTCAGAGGTAGTAATCACAATAGTGGTAATCACAGTAGTGGTAATCCCTGCAGTGGTAATCTCAGAGGTAGTAGTCACAGTAGTGGTAATATCAGTAGTGGTAATCTCAGTGGTAGTAATAACATCAGTGGTCATTTTAGCAGTGGTAATCTCAGAGGTAGTAATCCCATTAGTGGTAATCTCTGGAGTGGTAATCCTTGCAGTGATAATTTCAGTGGTGGTAATCTCAGGAGAGGTAATCCCTGCACTGGTAATCTTGAAGGTAGTAATCACAGTAGTGGTAACCTCAGCAGTGGTAACCCCTGAAGGGGTAATCTCAGAGGTAGTAATCACAGTAGTGGTAATAGCAGTGGTAATCTCAGAGTTAGTAATCACAGTAGTGGTAATCTCAGCAGTGGTAATCCCTGCAGTGGTACTCTCAGAGGTAGAAATCACAGTAGTGGTATATTAGCAGTGGTAATCCCTGCAGTGGTAATCTCAGAGGTAGTCATTACAGTGGAGGTAACCTCTGCAGTGGTAATCCCTACAGGGGTAATCTCAGAGGTCGTAATCACAGCAGTGGTAATCTTAGCAATGGTAATCCCTACAGTGGTACTCTCAGAGGTGGTAATCACAATAGTGGTAATTCAGCAGTGGTAATCTCAGAGATAGTAATCACAGAAGTGGTAATCTCAGCAGTGGTAATCGCTGCAGTAGTAATTTCAAGGGTGGTAATCTCAGCAAAGGTAATCTCTGCACCTGTAATCTCAGAGGTAGTAATCACAGTAGCGGTAACCTCAGGAGCGGTAATCCCTACATTGGTAATCTCAGAGGGGCTCATTTCAATGTTGTAAATTCTATGTAGCCGTATATGGGCTCCATTGTATTTTAGGTGGTAACATACAGCCCTTCATGCTGGCCCCTCGTCTGATATTTTAATTGCATATGCGTGTGAATAACGCTCAAACATTTTCTGTTCATAGGGAACAGAAGTCCGCTCGCAGTGAAATTTATCGGCAAAAGTGCAATTATCCATGTTACCACAAAACTGCAATTATCCATGTTACCGGGTCAATGTCATGCAAAGCGCTCAACTTCTGCCCAGCGAAATCACGCTGCCTACGAAATAAAGAGTAAAAATAGTGCAGAAACCATACGGAAAACATGGAGCCTTGTATGTTTTCAGTAGTTGGCCAGTGCGCTCGAGGAGGGCTAAACATCGAAAGAGGCATGACATATGCATGCCTTCCTCTAATGAAATCAAGCTCATTTTGAAAGGCAAGTCAACGACCCAACCAAACAGATAGGCTTGACATGGGCGTGGTTAAAAGCCCACAGAGAGATTACACCAGGAAGGAGCACTTTGCGCTCAACCCTAAAAATAGGTACAAAAGTAAAATGAGACAATGACTGAGGTGAGCCACTGTTTGTGGCAGTTCTCATGATGTTAATCAAAACTGGGGCTGAAAAAAAGATGTTTTTTTATCTCTTTAAATGTTCACAAGGACACCATCATACGTCATGAAATGCCTGCAAACAAGTGGAATCAAACCATCCCACCAGCTTCTCTTCACTATTACACAGGGAAATTATTGTAAATTCCCTTATCGCCCCCCACAAAGTGCAAAATAGTTTACAATGTTCTCTGCTTCTGCAATCTCATCCAGGCAATTGCTGAACTTATTCTGGTTTCTCTTAAACACATCGGATATCAAGTCAAGCTTGTCTACATGGTTCCATTTAATCAGCCTCCTTTGTTATTTGCGACCTCTATTGCAGTCAATGTGGCAGAATTTTGCAAGATCCTGCACCCCCAAAGTAGAAATACCAGCACCAGATTATGATGGACGGAAACTACATATATTTTGCTATAAGCCACTTTAGAATTTTGCAATAAGCAACATGAGAAAGTGTGTCTGCTCCACCCACAGGGGCTAAGATCGTCACAGGTTGCTTTAGAGGATAACTGACAAAGACAAATGTTAAAATCCCTTAACCAAGTAATTGGGACATCAATATCTTTGGAGCTTATGTAACTTTCTATTTTTTGACTAAGAACATTAATGATCTGCTGATCCAAATTATTATTATAAAAATGTATTAATTGAAAATTATTCAATTGATTCCACTCTACCCAGAATATTTGATAATGGGGTGGCTCAGAGTGAAGACGAGTAATTTTCTCTGGAAAGGGAACCGATACCAGGGTCCGTAAACGTCTTTTGGATTGCCCTGATTATCACACAATAGCTAGTGTGTGATATGAAGTATAGCTGTCTATATAGCGTGGGCAGAGGGCCCTTGTTTCCTGAAGACAAGCAGGGGTGGCTCCTCTTTGAGGGCAGAAGAGTGTCGCCCCCGCCAGCAGAACCAGCTGGAAAGCTTTACAAGACAATTATAATAAATGGTGTTAATTATTGTTTTCTTGAAAAAGGGCAGGTCACAGGCTGTTGCGAGCAGTTCAGGTGAGTGCCCAAGACGGCCGGCCAAACACACATGCACAGTGGGCTCTCTCAGCCTCGACAGACTCCCAGTCTGCCTAGGAGCCCCCTGGCTGGGTTCTCCCAGCCAATCCTGACGCTGCTTTGAGCAGTGTCAGGATTGGCTGCGGGGCAGGCTAGGAGCCTGTGCCTGCAGTCGACGAGGGCCACAGATGGGAGCGGCGCGCAGTGGTGTTTGTTTTATTTAATTTGTTATTATTAGTTTTTTATTTTATTTAATTCTCCATGCATACCCCCCACCCTTCCCGCGCACCGCCCCACTCCTTCTGCAGGTCACAAGGGTTTTCAACCGTTAATAAAATGTACCCAGTTGGGGTTATTTACTTTGCTCTTCATTCAGCTACATTCCATGAAGTAAGTTTAAACATTCTGTCAGCGGGTGCCACCTGCACAGGTAATGGGAGATTTGTTTCTTTATTAACATTATTAATGTCTACAGCAGTAGTCAGGGGTTTTAGGCTGAGCCATTTCAACCATCAAAGTGGCAGTATCATTCTCATACACAGACTGACAGCTTAACAGCTCATTCCCAGTGCATCAGTCATTGGGAGCAAAAAATGTACTTGTTGGTTCTTGTTACAAGTGATAACTACACAGAAACCACGAGATTAAGGCCCATATTTATACTTTTTGACGCAAAACTGCGCTAACGCAGTTTTGCGTCAAAAAAATTAGCGCCGGCTAACGTCATTCTGAAGCGCCATGCGGGCGCCGTATTTATTGAATGACGTTAGCCGGCGTTAGCCGCCGGCGCCGTCTGGTGTGCGTTAAAAAAAACGACGTACACCAGGCAGCGCCGGCGTAGGGGGATATGGGGCTTGGGCGTCAAGAAATGGGGCAAGTCAGGTTGAGGCAATTTTTTCGCCTCAACCCGATTTGCGCCATTTTTTTTCACTCCCAACCCCCATAGAAATGACTCCTGTCTTAGCAAAGACAGGAGTCATGCCCCCTTGCCCAATGGCCATGCCCAGGGGACTTCTGTCCCCGGGGGGCATGGGAGGGCACCTCTGGGCTCCTTCAGAGCCCACAGGTCCCTTAACGCCTGCCTTTTGCAGGCGCTAAAAAACGGTGCAAAAGCAGCCGTATGTCATTTTTTTTGACCCGCCCACTCCCGGGCGTGAATTTTGCCTGGGAGTATAAATCCGACGCACATGCCTCGGAGTCGATTTTTTAGACGGGAACGCCTACCTTGCATATAATTAATGCAAAGTAGGTGTCCACGCTAAAAAATGACGCTAACTCCATGGACCTTGGCGCTAGACGCGTCTAACGCCAAAGTATAAATATGGAGTTAGTTTCGCGTCGAAATTGCGTCAAAAAAAACGACGCAATTCCGGCGCAAATGGAGTATAAATATGCCCCTAAATGTAAACAGTCACAGGTAGAGAAAAAGAGCATTTTTACAATTTCGAAAAGAACAGCACAAAGTCTGTGTTCTTTCAATCTTTCTTTGTCCTTGCTCAATGGGCTGTTTAGGGCTTGGAGAAGCAGAGGCTACAAAATGAAGGTGTCCGTCTTGTGATTCCCTCTACAAACACAAGGGCCGGTGCAAAGGGAAAGAGCCATGCCTGAGCAGATGCTGCCCTGTGGGCCAATCACTTTACACAAACTGGTGTGTGGGGGTAAGGAGGTGCACCTGAAGTCAGAGTCTCCTTTACTACATTCCGGCACATTACACACTTTGTGGTTCCTTTTCAACCCTGAGGGAAAACCCAAATCTAAAGCCACTAAAATACTGCTTTTTGCACACTTAAAACACCCAATTTCTAGCCAAATACATGTGCTAAATACACTTTTCAAACATAATTTGAATCACAAAGCATCCCCTTAAATGCACTGTGGCTAGGCTTAGTGGTATATGTAGCCTTTTTAGCTTGTTAAAAAAGGAGAAGGGGGAGTTGATTCCTTTTAGTGGCCTTAGGACAGTTTAGGGGAAAAGCAGGGGAGAAATGTAAACAGCCACAGGTACAAGAAAACAGCAGTTTTAAAAGTACATATTGTACAGAAACAACGAAATAAAGTTAAACATTCAAGGGTAGAAAAAAGAGCAGTTTTACACAGTGCAAAGTCTGTGTTCTTACCACCTTCCTTTGCCCATACTCAATGAGCTGTTTAGGGCTCAGAGAAGCTAGGTCTACACAGTGGAGCTGTCTGTCTTGGGGTTCTCCACAACCATAAATGTCTGTGCAGGTGTGACGGAAGGATCCTCTGGGCCAATTACTAAGACACAAACCGGACATGTTCTGTATGGCCTATTTAGATGACATTGCAGTGTTCAGCAGTTCTTGGGCAGACCACCTGAGGCACCTGGAACAGTTGTTGGCTAGGATACTGGAGGTGAAACTGACCATCAAGGCAACTAAGTGTCAAGAGGGGCAGCCCTCTGTAGTCTACCTTGGGCATGAGGTAGGGAACGGGAAAATAACCTATTGGATATCAAAATTCAATCTGTGATGAAGTAGGAGGTACCTATAACTTGGACTGAACTGATAACCATTTTAAGACTCAATGGGTATTACAGGAATTTTGTGGCAAACTATGGAAGTATAGATGCCCCGTTGACTGCTTTGACCACTAAGAAGCAGCTCAGAAAGGTAATATGGACTGCAGGATGTCAAAAGGCATTTGAGGAACCGAAGAAGGCACTGTGCACTGCACCAATACTGAATGTGCCTGACTAGTCAACCTTTCATTGTACAGATGGATGCCCCTGACAAGGAAGTTGGAGCGGTGTGTTAGCTCAGCTGGATGATAAGAGTAGAGAGCAACCAGTAGCCTTTATTAGTAGGAGATTACTGCCCAGGGAACAGAACTGGGCAGCTATTGAGAAAGAGTGCTTTGCCATACTGTGGGCCTTGCATACATTCCACACTTATTTGTTTGCCACTAACTTTGTGGTGCAAACAGATCATAAACCAGTAAAATGATTGATGGCTTCAAAGGGAGAGAATCTCAAGTTGGTGAGATGGTCTATTTCATTGCAAGTGTTAGACTTTATTTTGAAGCACAAAGTCAGTCTTGGGAATGCTGACAGACTTTCCCTTTATTTTTACCAATCTGACTGCCCAGCCTCACCAGATTAGGAGTTGTTTTGGGGCGTTCTGATCTGGGAGGGGTGTCTGTTGTGGATGAAAAGTCTTCTGCATGGTGAGAGATGTGTACCCTTGCCTGTGTTCCCAGCTCTATTGTTGTCTGGATCACTAATGTTGATTTTATGTCATAGGCAAACACAGCTCATGTATATGCGCAATGGCATGAGTCTGTTTCATGGATTGCAGATTTATTGGACTTGGAGGGGCACTGAAAGTGTTACCCTCTTGGTGGAAGGCTACTGTCTTCACCAGGAGGTAATGCTTATCCTGGGGTGGTGTAGTACAAATAACCCTCTAGAGTTTTGGGCAGTTTCACACAAAAACAAAAAGACAATAACTCTAGTGGGATAGTTGCATTTATTGTAATCTATAATAACACTTGAATTATCATTGGATAATATAATTTATCAAACGTATTAATCCATCCAGACGCTCCTTTAATGTTGCTGTACATTAATAGTTTATTTCTGAATGCTTATATTAAATCAAATTACAAACACTTAAAAACCTGTGACCTCGTATGTTAATCTATAAATGGATGGCCCAAAACATAATTCCCAGTTGGGTACGTCATGAGGTAGCCCACTTTCCACTTTTTATCCCTGACACCTAATATTCACATGCTGAACATCCAATGTAATTAGGCTGGTAATTCTTGCATTAATCTTCATTTTCTAATATCAAAGTGAGCCCTTCAAAGTGACACACATCTTGCGTTAGAATAATGCATTTTTGGTCATTTTCCTGCACTACTGCAATGTTTGAGATTGTCACACAATAGAACCATGTCCTGAAGTGCGATTAAACCGAGTAGTTCCAGTTTCTTACTTTGCTGGGATGCATAAAAGCTGAGCTCCAAGTACTGTTTATCAAAGGCCACAAGGTGGTGCAGGGGTACAATGGGAGGTATAGGATCCTCTATATATCACAATCAATATCAGACTATTGCAGAAACTCATATCACAGCCTACCAAACTACAGAGTTTTGAAGTTCTAAATACAAAACCTCACCCCCACCTATCAATATACAAACGCACCCCCTGCTCAAACCATGATATCAAACAGATGTGAATCGCCAGCCATAAAGCAAAGCTTCCAAATTTAGGCCAAAAATGTGGTCTGTCTAGACTGGTAAAAGAGTGGCCTAATTGGAGAACTGTATAGGAAGAAGAAAAAAGAGGCGGGACAAAATGTGGCCCAGGGACCAGAACTGTTGACATTACAACTGTAGAAGAGGATTTGAATCCCAACCTCAACTCAACTTTCTGTGATTCTGAAGAACCCTTCTCACTTACTCATGCTAAATAAAGATTGACCTGATTCTCATGTAAAGTGCCCCAGGTTCAATTCACGCATTAAGGACTATCACATATGAGATAAGGGTCTCATTTCTCAAAATGATCTCTTGATATGGATGCAAGTGCCATTTTTTACTCACAATAAAGTGTAACTGAAAGTGTCACACATAAGGCTTGAAATGTCACACATAAATGCACTACTCACATGGGAATGTCACACATAAGTGATGTAGAAGAAGTTATGTTAACCAAGTAATTAATGATTTGAATCTAGAAGATGCACTGAGAAGTAATTTTAGATGTGCATTTGTTTAGACTAATGTTAGCAACCCTGGGGGTATTGAGAATAAATTATATGTTTGATTGATTAATTTGATATTAAGATGAAATTTAGATTCCAGATTATAGAATGTATTGAAACAGTATTAAAATTCGAATGATTAATGATTTAAAGAAGGTTGTTAAATTTGAGTAATGCAGTTCTACGTTATACTGATTGAAATGTATTTAAAAAGTTATTTTGATTAAAGTTTTTGAAATCTAAATACTAATGAAGAATTATTAATGAAGAATTGACAGTTTGCGTATTAAAATGTGTTTTGATGCGTTAATGTGCTGCATTAATTAATTTATATTAGCTTAAGTGAGGACGACTAGGCCTGTTTTTCATGCTTGTGCAGAAAATGCAGTCATTTTCATAACATGAACTTTCTTTCAGACTTTGTTCCCATAAAAAGTCTAGCTTTGTTAATAGATCCCTATTGTTTGACACACAGAGAGTTATACAATTCAACCTTGGATGAGGAACATCCTGTACTGCGGATTAACAATTGAATCATTTGTTTCAAACTTGTGTGGAGCTACATGGATGAATGATGTTCCCCTGCTAGACCTAGGAAGATGTGCACATTTTCAACTTGGAGTCGTGTGATTGATTTCTATTGGATGATGCCCGTTCAACATAAAATGAACAGTCACCCTGAATGATTCAGATTGCTGATGAACCTTGATATGTCATTGACCAATTAGACTTGGGAGAGATTTTCATATGTCTTTTGATCACACCTGCGCAGCCCCTTGGGGAGGTATCTTCCTCTCTGCTGTGCCTTTGTGAGATGCCTTAGTGAGACTTTGAGATTTCCTTCTTAAACTCCTACAGAAGAATTTTGATTGAGCTTCTGACATGCTGACGCTTTCCCTTCTTAGCTATCTTTTGCCCAACTTAGTCATTATTGTTGACCGAGTTTACCTGTTTCCAAATTCTTTTTGTTATTTTTGTGTTTTGCATGCATGTTTTCCGCCCCACACATGTTCTTCCCTGATTTGGCTAATTGTAAGGTTTCTCCATGCCTAGCTGAAATATAACTCTGCGAATTTGAAATTGGCATGATGCTTGTTAAACCTGAGCAACTCTTGATTTCTGTAGCTCAGATAATCTTGTTGTTTTGTATTCTTCTTCTTGAAAGTTTAGATTTATTAATGTTAGTTCACCTGGACTTATTTCGTCGCCTTAGGCAAACCTTGGTGATTTTCTTTTTTTATAATTTTGTCTTGGAGTTGTCTACATGACTTTGAACTTAAGTTTGTAATAACTCCCTTAACTTTATTCCTGACTGGAGTTTTTATGTATGGCCACATTGGTCATACTCTGTAACTCAGTGGTTCCCAACCTTTGGTCTGCAGACCCCTTGGGATCTGAGACACATTCCCAGGGGGTCCGCAGGCCTGGGTGGGAAGAAGACACTTCTCCAGCTGGGACCTCTACAGAAACACAAGTGTGTTTTCAGATTTGTTAGTTCATTTGTGCAGCAGCTTTAAAAGCACTGCAAAGTATCTTGTAAGCTTTCCCACAAAAATAAAAGCATCAAGATAACTCTAGTGATTAAGGTACCTGCTGGAGATAGATGGGAGTTTTGTCTAGTGGCAGTTTGACTCATCTAAGGTAGCGTAGATGGTTAATATGTCTGCTGCAAAGAATATGTGTCATGCAAAGAAAAGTATATTATGTGCATAGCACAGTGGGTTACTGCTTTTGTTACTGATATTATTTTGTTACTGTGCAGTTCATTAGGGATAATTGTAACTGAGCCCAGTGAGCTATAAACTGCCAACAAAGAACTGCATGGAACAAATTAGAAAGTTATGTTTTCCCCAGTCTTTCGTTATCCTTATGCTGTTAAGAAAAGGTTTGTTTACATAGGAATGCATTATTATTAAAGTCAACTCTAGCCCCTGTGTTATATTGTGAATCCTGAGTTTGTCCTTCTTCAGACCATGCACTCTTAGAAGATGCCCACCAGTGTAGATGCCATGTGGATCCTACACCTTGTAGTCCCCTGTAAGGTGTTTGAACACACAACACTGGTATGAGAGGTGCTATAAAACAAATGAAATACATGTCACAGAGAGGCTGTGGAGAGATGAGAGGCCCTTATAGTTTTACTTCCTTTCCCTACCGCATATTATATGAAAAAGCTTTCTCAAATCTTATGTACCTAAAAAATAAAAACAAAAATTGCTTGGGAAATGTAGAATCTGACCTGAAGATTCTGCTTTCCTAAATAAAACCAAACATTGTAAAGTTAGTTGCAGAGATGCAGCACCAACCCTCCCATTAGTGTCTCAATTTTTGCATATTTTGTCAATATAAAATAATCATATCTTTAGTAATTTGAGTATTTGTTTGGTGTCTACTTGTTTTATATTTTTTGTGAATGACTGTTTTAATGTTTGAAATTTAAAGTGTAGGAATTGCTTGGAGGTCCCCGACTTCCAGTAGTGATTGAGATGTGGTCCTCAGGAGTCAAAATATTAGGAACCACTGATGTAACTAATTGATTTGTATTAAAATTATGTTAATGGTTCGATCACATCCTATGCAGGGCCCAACGATCCGTTGTCCTCGATGAGCATTGATTCCTGCGAAGGATGAAAATGCTCCTGTATAAGCAAACTGAAAACTTGGCAGCCTTGCAAAGTAGATTGCTCTTGATTAATAGTTGATGTGGAGAGATCTGGAATGCGTAATATCTACTAAGATACAACACATTCCAACTCTCTCCCTACCCCCCAATGCAGGCACTTGTGCACCATGGTGCAAGGGTGCCAGCGTTCCAGGAAGAATTATTTTGTGTAGGAGGGGATACATTTCTACACAAAAAACAATTCTTACAGGCATTTTCCTCTTACTATGGGGGTCATTCTGACCTCGGCGGTAAAAGTCGCTTACCTCCGGCCAGAAGGCCGCCATAACACCGCCGCGGCCGCGGTAAACCGCCACGGTCATTCTGACCCGCAACTGGCAAACCGCCAAAAACCCGACATCCACAAAAATCCGCCACACCAAAGGTCAGCGGGAAACTGGCGATGACCAAACCTCCACCGTCACGCCAACAGAAATACGCCCATGCCATTCCGACCCACAAATCCCCGCAGCGATCTTTCAACCGCGGTATTCCATTGGCGGTACACACCGCTGCGGTCAAAATACACACACCTTTACAAAACACATCCACATTGGATAATTCAAAATACACACACCTGAGACACATACACACACCACTCCCACACACCCAATCCAGTATAAAACACACACCCACATCACCCACAAACCCCTACGACCACAATTGCGAGTGAAGGACAGAGAGAGAGAGCACAGCATAGAGTACACCATCACACAGAGGCAAATCACAACATCACCCACACACTTTCCACGCACAAAACACCATACACCACCACACTCACCACACTCTACAACACATACACCACCCCTCACCTCATCCACACCACCCCATGGCACCCCAAAGACACCCCAGGTTCTCTGACGCAGAACTCAGGGTCATGGTGGAGGAAATAGTTTGTGTAGAGCCCCAGCTCTTCGGGGCACAGGTGCAGCACACCACCATTGCCAGGAAGATGGAGCTATGGCAAAGAATAGTGGACAGGGTCAACGCTGTGGGACAGCATCCACGCGATCGGGACGACATCAGGAAGCGGTGGAACGACCTACGGGGGAAGGTGCGTTCCATGGTATCAAGGCACAACATTGCGGTGCAGAAGACTGGCGGCGGACCCCCACCTACTCCCCCAGAATTCACAGCATGGGAGGAGGAAGTCTTGCACATCCTGCATCCTGAGGGCCTCGCAGGAGTAGGCGGAGGAATGGACTCTGGTAAGTCAAATCTTCACTACTTCATTCCCCCCACCCCACCTGCATGCCAAATCATAACCCCACCCCCATCACACCAACTCCTTGCTAATGGCTCACCATCACAACCCACCCATCCCAAAACCTAGCCCTGCATGCCTCCCCAAAGCATGGACACCCATCCCCAAAGCATGCCCACTGCACACACCCATCACCCCCACAAGCCACCATCACAAAAGCCCCCACAAGGGAATGCCAGCACTGGGGGACACGGCCACCCACCCATTACACGAAATGCCACACACAGAAGCAATAACCATACTCTTATACCCCTGCAGGACCCGAACGCCACCACACCGCCACGGAGGGTCCAGAGATGTCCATCCCACCCCCAGAAGAGGCCCCCAGTGATGACAGCAGCTCTATCTCCCTGGACCCTGATGACCAGCCTGGCCCATCGGGGACCTCGGGACAGTCGGTTCCCCACAGACAGCCACAGGCTACACCAGACCTAACCCCCTCTGGGAACACCAGCACAGCTCCCACCCAGCGGGCCCATGCCTCTGTCTCCAGGACACGTCAATCAGCGGTGTGTCCACCACTACAGGGCACCCAGGTTGACCCACCACCCCAACAACAACAGGGACCTGGGGGCAGTGGTAGTGGGCACACCGTCCAGGGGACAGAGGCCCAGGGAAACAGGGGAACTGGGAGGGCTGCTGTGCGACAGGGGGGGGACAGGCCCAGGGAACCGACTCTCCAAGAGGCCCTCTCCTCCATCATGGGAGCATACCACCACTCCCAGGAGACGATGGCTACGGTACTGGCCAGGTTCCAGGAGATCCAGGTCATGCAGGAGCAACAGTACATGGGGTTCAGAGAGGAACTGAGGAACATTAGTTCCGCAATGGGGACCATCGTCGTGGCCCTAACCCAGATAGTCACAACATTGCGGGACCATGTGGCACCACAAAGGGCCCCTGTCACTAGCCTGGACCAGGAACAGCCTACCACCTCCGCCGGCGCTAGTGGACAGGAGGCCCCCACACAACGACAGGCCACCAGAACCCCACCTCCTGCAGAAGAAGAACCACCCCGCAAGCGGAACCTGAGATCTCACAAGAGGACAGAGTAGGATTGCAAGACCCCCGCCAGCAAACGATACCCCCTGATGTCATCCCACTATCCCACATTGTCACCCTGTCCAACCTTGAACTGCCCCTGCTCCATCCTTCCACAGGCATATGGACAATGCACCTCTGCGACTGAGAACTGGACTCTGCCATGGACATTACTCCACCATCACCCATCCCCGTTTTACAATCATGTTCCATAAATTTAGCACTTGAATTAAATCACTTTTTGCACTAAAAAAATCTGGAGTCTGCTTGTAATTTGAAGAAATGTATTAGACATAACGGTGCCAAAATGTTCAGTTACATTGTGATGACAACATACCACTGTCACACAGCTGTAGTCCATGGGCAAACAAAGCAGAGGTCACGCAGTGGGGCCCACAGCTCTGAAAACGGAAGGGAAAGTCACAACTCAGTTAACAGGAACTGGGGTGGAACTCAGACAGTAGAGAGGCAGGAGACTTTAAGTAAATGTAAAATGGCGTGGTTGATTCGTACCTGTGTGCTACTGAAAATACTGTTGTATCACTGTGTCCCTGTTGTCTGTGTCGTCCCCGTTGTCCTCCTCCTCTTCACTCTCCACAGGCTCCACAGCTGCTACAACACCACCATCTGGACCATCCTCCTGCAAGAAAGGCACCTGGCGTCGCAAAGCCAGGTTGTGAAGCATACAGCAGGCCACAATTATATGGCACACCTTCTTTGGTGAGTACATTAGGGATCCCCCTGTCATATGCAGGCACCTAAACCTGGCCTTCAGGAGGCCGAAGGTTCTTTCTATAATCCTCCTAGTTCGCCCATGGGCCTCATTGTAGCGTTCCTCTGCCCTTGTCCTGGGATTCCTCACTGGGGTAAGTAGCCACGACAGGTTGGGGTAACCAGAGTCACCTATTAGCCACACACGGTGTCTCTGTAGCTGTTCCATCACATAAGGGATGCTGCTATTTCGCATGATGTACGCGTCATGCACTGACCCAGGGAACTTGGCATTTACATGGGAGATGTACTGGTCAGCCAAACAGACCACCTGGACATTCATAGAATGATAACTTTTTCTGTTCCTGTACACCTGCTCACTGCCACTGGGGGGAACCAAGGCCACATGGGTCCCATCAATGGCACCAATGATGTTGGGGATATGTCCAAGGGCATAGAAATCACCCTTCACTGTAGCCAAATCGCCCACCTCAGGGAAAACAATGTAGCTCCGCATGTGTTTCAGCAGGGCAGACAACACTCTGGACAAAACCTTAGAAAACATAGGCTGAGACATCCCTGATGATATGGCCACTGTTGTTTGGAATGATCCACTTGCCAAAAAATGGAGTACTGACAGAACCTGCACCAGAGGGGGAATCCCTGTGGGTTGGCGAATGGGGGACATCAGATCTGGCTCCAGCTGGGCACACAGGTCCTGTATAGTGGCTCGGTCAAGTCTGTATGTAAGTATGACATGTCTTTCTTCCATTGTCGACAGGTCCACCAGCGGTCTGTACACGGGAGGATTCCTCCATCTCCTCGCAAGTCCCAGCGGACGGTGCCTAGGAAGGACAACATGGAGCACAGAGTCAAGCAACCCACAGGTACGTAACCACAGCTTGCACAGTACACGATTCGCTATGCATTGAATGGCTTGTATGAGTGGCAATGCAAGGCCTGTGTGACGCTGTAGAAATTCAGCCATGTGGGCCCTTGAAATGGCGGCTGCCTGACCTGTGAAGTGTGACAATGGGATGTGAGGTCAATGCGCTGGCGTGGCACACCGTGGCGGTAGGCGGTCGAAGACCGCGGCGCAAAGCAGCATTGGTTAACATAGAACCCTATGGGTCTCAGGAGCCAATGACGATGTGCGCCGGCGGTCACGGTACGCACCGCCGCGGGCGTGACCGCCATTTTCTAACTGCTTAATCACTCGAGACCTGATCATCCACAGGAGAGGACCTATACTGCAAGTGCTGCTGTGAACTCGGTCTGGAAGAGACAATGGCTGCTGCGACTGGGGAAAGGGCCCCTGCCTTCACATCTGAGGAATTGGATAAACTCGTTGATGGGGTCCTCCCCCAGTATGCGCTACTCTACGGTCCTCCAGACCAACAGGTAAGTACACTGGGAGCACGTGGTATGGGCTATGCCTGTGTTGAGTGCGGTGGATGTAAGATGGTGGGGAGGGGAGCGTATGAGGATAGCAACGCACGACAGATGAGAGCATGTGCCACATGGCAAGGTTGGGGAGGGGGGGGCACTCACATCGACCATGCAGAAAAGTGATGATATTTATTTTTCCACTCTGTACATGTCACATAGGTCAGCGCCCATTAGAAGATCGACATTTGGCGTGCCATCGCCAAGGACGTCCGGGCCCTGGGGGTCCCCAACAGACGGGGCACCTACTGCCGCAAGAGGTGGGAGGAGAAAGACCGCCGAGGCTCTGCTGGGGATGGCCTCCCAACGTAGGAGGGGTGCCAGTCATCAATTGACCCCCCTGATGTCCCAGATCCTGGCGGTGGCCTACCCCGATTTGGATGGGCGCGTGAGGACATCACAGCAGACACAAGGGGGTGAGTATCAGCACATTCTGCTATATTAGCGCACAGTGGAGGCGTCTGGGTGGGGGAGGAGGGCTGTGGCTATCTCTAGGCCAGGGAGGTTTCTGTAGGCTAGGCCCCTCCGTTAGACATGGCCCTGTGCCCCCGCCCCCCACCTCTGTAGGGTGCTAAGTACAGCTATCCATGGCCCGGGCTCACCTATGTGTGCATTTGTCGTCCATAGACTTGTAGGCCAAGTCACAATAATTGAGTAGTGTACCCTGAGTGCGCGGCGTAGTGCAGGGGGCTTCTGTGTCTGTCCTCTCCGCCAACGGTGCCGCCAATGCATGCACTCAACATGTCTTTCTTTCTTCTCTCCCCCCCTTTCTTTTGGTTTTCCTGCTCATGTGTGCATTAGCATCATCAGGCGGAGGAGAAGTGGCATCGGCACACGAGGGAGCTGCATCTCACATGGGCCCGGAAGGCCCTGCAACCGACTCGGACTTAACCAGTGAGACGGAGGGCGAGGGGGGCTCCACAACGGGGACCCGTGGAGATGTCAGCGACACCGACACGTCCTCGGAAGGGAGCTCCCTTGTGGTGGCGGCACCATCCGTGCCCACCGCAAAAACAGGTACAGCCGCCACCCAGCGCACCAGCTCCGCCCTCCCAGCAGCCCCTCAGCTTTCGCCCCGTGCCCGCTCGGCCAGGAAGCCGGCCATCTCCTTCGCCCCTGGCACCTCATGTCCTGCCCCAGTTACCCCTGCTGCCCTCAGTGAGGAGGTCATTGACCTCCTCCGGACGCTCATTGTTGGGCAGTCTACCCTTCTGAATGCCATCCAGGGGGTGGAAAGGGAGGTGCATCGGAGCAATGCATACCTGGAGGGCATTCATTCGGGTCAGGCTGCCCATCAGCGATCGTTCAACGCTCTGGCCTCAGCACTGACGGCAGCAATTGTCCCTGTGTCTAGCCTCCCCCCTCCAACTTCCTCAACCCAGTCCCACTCCCCTGTTCCTCTGCCTATCCCAGACACACCTACAGACCAGCCTGCACACACATCAACACCCAAGGGCAGCTCATCCAGACATAAGCACCACAGATCACACAAGCATTCACCCAAGCAACATCCACATGCAGACACAGCAACACCCACTGCCTCCACTGTGTCCCCCTCCTCCTCGTCTCCCTCCTCCCTCCCTGTGACATCTCCACTCACACCTGCATGCACACCACCATCAGCCAGTACGTCCATCACCACCACACCCACCAGAACAGTCCGCACACGTGCAGTCACCACCCCCACTACCATTTACACGTCCCCTGTGTCCTCTCCCAGTGTGTCTGTCATCCCCTCTTCCAAACCACACAAACGCAGGCAGCCACCCACCCAACAGCCATCCACCTCACGACAGCCTCCGTCACAAGCACCTGCACCCAAAGACAGCACACTTGACTCTCCTACAATCACATCCTCTTCCTCCACTCCCATACCCACTACAACTACCCGTCCCTGTCTTTCTAAATTGATTTTCCTTTCCAACCTTGACCTCTTTCCAACAACTGGCCCACCCTCTCCATCTCGTAAGACTCAGCCAGCCCACCCCCTGAGAAAAGAAGCAAAAAAGTGAAGGCCCGGCGCCACAGGTCTGAGACGGCTGCCCCCAAGGACACCAGCCTTGCACCGTCACCTGGCCCATCCACCAAGGGAGGCAAGGGCCCCAGAGATTCTTCCAAGGAGGGCAAGGGCCCCAGAGATACTTCCAAGGAGGGCAAGGGCCCCAGAGATACTTCCAAGGGAGGCAAGGGCCCCAGAGATTCGTCCAAGGAGGGCAAGGGCCCCAGAGATACTTCCAAGGGGGGCAAGGGCAGCAGGGCGAAGAAGTCCGGCAGCAGGCGAGCTGCCCAGGAGGGCCCCACCAGCCCCATTTGGGGTGTGACGGAGGACACCCGCAGGCCCAGGAGTCCAGCACAGGAGGGCCCCGCAAGCGATAGGTCGGATGGCGACTGAGCGGGAATGATTGCCCAGATCTGGTTCCCTAGGAACACAAGACAAGCACCGCTGAACAGGGCCCCGCCGTGAGAAGCACCGCTGAACAGGGCCCCGCCGTGAGAAGAACCGCTGAACAGGGCCACGCCGTGAGAAGCACCGCTCCGCTGGGCCCCGCCGTGAGAAGAACCGCTGAACAGGGCCCCGCCATGAGAAGAACCTCTGAACAGGGCCCGCCGTGAGAAGAACCGCTGAACAGGGCCCTGCCGTGAGAAGAACCGCTGAACAGGGCCCCGCCGTGAGAAGAACCGCTGAACAGGGCCCCGCCGTGAGAAGCACCGCTGAACAGGGCCCGCCGTGAGAAGAACCGCTGAACAGGGCCCCGCCGTGAGAAGCACTGCTGAACAGAGCCCCGCTGTGAGAAGAACCGCTGAACAGGGACCCGCCGTGAGAAGCACCGCTGAACAGGGCCCGCCGTGAGAAGAACCGCTGAACAGGGTCCCGCCGTGAGAAGCACCGCTGAACAGGGCCCCGCCGTGAGAAGCACCGCTCCGCTGGGCCCCGCCGTCTCTGCACCGCTCCGCTGGGACCCGCCATCTCTGCACAGCTCCGCTGGGCCCCGCCGTCTCTGCACCGCTCCGCTGGGCCCTTCCTCTCAAGCACCGCTCCGCTGGGCCCTTCCTCTCAAGCACCGCTCCGCTGGGCCCTTCCTCTCAAGCACCGCTCCGCTGGGCCCTTCATCTCATGCACCGCTCCGCTGGGCCCTTCCTCTCAAGCACCGCTCCGCTGGGCCCTTCATCTCAAGCACCGCTCCGCTGGGCCCTTCCTCTCAAGCACCGCTCCGCTGGGCCCTTCATCTCAAGCACCGCTCCGCTGGGCCCTTCATCTCAAGCACCGCTCCGCTGGGCCCTTCCTCTCAAGCACCGCTCCGCTGGGCCCTTCCTCTCAAGCACCGCTCCGCTGGGCCCTTCATCTCAAGCACCGCTCCGCTGGGCCCCGCCGTCTCTGCACCGCTCCGCTGGGCCCTTCCTCTCAAGCACCGCTTCGCTGGGCCCTTCCTCTCAAGCACCGCTCCGCTGGGCCCTTCATCTCAAGCACCGCTCCGCTGGGCCCTTCATCTCAAGCACCGCTCCGCTGGGCCCTTCCTCTCAAGCACCGCTCCGCTGGGCCCTTCCTCTCAAGCACCGCTCCGCTGGGCCCTTCATCTCAAGCACCGCTCCGCTGGGCCCTTCCTCTCAAGCACCGCTCCGCTGGGCCCCGCCGTCTCTGCACCGCTCCGCTGGGCCCTTCCTCTCAAGCACCGCTCCGCTGGGCCCTTCCTCTCAAGCACCGCTCCGCTGGGCCCTTCATCTCAAGCACCGCTCCGCTGGGCCCTTCATCTCAAGCACCGCTCCGCTGGGCCCTTCCTCTCAAGCACCGCTCCGCTGGGCCCTTCCTCTCAAGCACCGCTCCGCTGGGCCCTTCATCTCAAGCACCGCTCCGCTGGGCCCTTCCTCTCAAGCACCGCTCCGCTGGGCCCTTCCTCTCAAGCACCGCTCCGCTGGGACCCGCTGCCTCTGCACAGCTCCGCTGGGCCCCGCCGTCTCTGCACCGCTCCGCTGGGCCCTTCCTCTCAAGCACCGCTCCGCTGGGCCCTTCCTCTCAAGCACCGCTCCGCTGGGCCCTTCCTCTCAAGCACCGCTCCGCTGGGCCCTTCATCTCAAGCACCGCTCCGCTGGGCCCTTCCTCTCAAGCACCGCTCTGCTGGGCCCTTCATCTCAAGCACCGCTCCGCTGGGCCCTTCCTCTCAAGCACCGCTCCGCTGGGCCCTTCATCTCAAGCACCGCTCCGCTGGGCCCTTCATCTCAAGCACCGCTCCGCTGGGCCCTTCCTCTCAAGCACCGCTCCGCTGGGCCCTTCCTCTCAAGCACCGCTCCGCTGGGCCCTTCATCTCAAGCACCGCTCCGCTGGGACCCGCCGTCTCTGCACCGCTCCGCTGGGCCCTTCCTCTCAAGCACCGCTCCGCTGGGCCCTTCCTCTCAAGCACCGCTCCGCTGGGCCCTTCATCTCAAGCACCGCTCCGCTGGGCCCTTCATCTCAAGCACCGCTCCGCTGGGCCCATCCTCTCAAGCACCGCTCCGCTGGGCCCTTCCTCTCAAGCACCGCTCCGCTGGGCCCTTCCTCTCAAGCACTGCTCCGCTGGGCCCCGCCGTCTCTGCACCGCTCCGCTGGGCCCTTCCTCTCAAGCACCGCTCCGCTGGGCCCTTCCTCTCAAGCACCGCTCCGCTGGGCCCTTCATCTCAAGCACCGCTCTGCTGGGCCCTTCATCTCAAGCACCGCTCCGCTGGGCCCTTCCTCTAGAGCACCGCTCCGCTGGGCCCTTCCTCTCAAGCACCGCTCCGCTGGGCCCTTCATCTCAAGCACCGCTCCGCTGGGCCCCGCCGTTTCTGCACCGCTCCGCTGGGCCCTTCCTCTCAAGCACCGCTCCGCTGGGCCCTTCCTCTCAAGCACCGCTCCGCTGAGCCCTTCATCTCAAGCACCGCTCCGCTGGGCCCTTCCTCTCAAGCCCCGCTCCGCTGGGCCCTTCCTCTCAAGCACCGCTCCGCTGGGCCCCGCCGTCTCTGCACCGCTCCGCTGGGCCCTTCCTCTCAAGCACCGCTCCGCTGGGCCCTTCATTTCAAGCACCGCTCCGCTGGGCCCTTCATCTCAAGCACCGCTCCGCTGGGCCCCGCCGTCTCTGCACCGCTCCACTGGGCCCTTCCTCTCAAGCACCGCTCCGCTGGGCCCTTCCTCTCAAGCCCCGCTCCGCTGGGCCCTTCCTCTCAAGCACCGCTCCGCTGGGGCCTTCATCTCAAGCACCGCTGGCCCATTGGCAGGGCCGGATCTGTGTCGGGCAGGGCTTCACAAAGCACTCTGGGCACCATGCCTCCTCCATAACTAGTGGAGTCTGTAATCCACCAGATGGACTGTGGCTTTGCACTCCCCAGGATGGTACAGTGGGCAATCCACCCACTGAAAAGACTTGTGAGACTGTGGCTTTGCACTCCTCAGGATGGTACAGTGGGCAATCCACCCACTGTAGAGACTTGTGAGACTGTGGCTTTGCACTCCCCAGGATGGTACAGTGGGCATGGAGGCCCCTCGTGGATCTGGCGTCGTGGACTCATGTGGCTGAGGTGCCACCCCTTCCCTTCCCCCTGAGGTGCCTGTGGTTTTATTATCTGATGCCCCAGCAGTGTTCTCTCCAATGGAATCGGGTCTCGTGTGTGGGCTTTGCCCATGTGTTTATGCACATTGGCCCACGGACAATGGCATGTAGCCAATATCTGCCGGACTTTTGGACTATGTTCATATTCTTCATGTTGTGATTTATTTGTTTTAATAATCTAATATTTCACTTAAGTTCAAATATGCTTTAATATACTTCTATTTTAATGATCATTTTATTTTGTCTTTGAATTATTCCGGGGGGTCTGGGGGGTGTAAATCTGACTTGTTGCTCTGCATTGGTGTGTGGGGATTTGGGGGGGGGGGGTCGCGTATGTGTGTGCCCGTAATCTTTTCTCCTCCCCCCTCCCCTGTGTCGTAGGTGCAGTACTCACAGTTGTGTCCTGCGGCGGCGTTCGTGCTCCTGGTAGAGGAGCAGGTAGACAATCGCTGGTAGGATGTTTAATTCGGGTTCCATGCTGTCCAGATTCCTCGTGGAGTGTATAGAGGTGAGTGTTTTCCCGTTCGTGATCTGTTTCCGCCGTGTTTTTATCGCCGGGGCTCCCGCCCCGAAAAAGGTGGCGGATTGGTGGGTCGTGATAGGGTGGGCGGTACATTGTCTGCCGCCTGTCTGTTGGCGGTGACAGCCGCGCTGTTTGTTTGCCCCGCCGTGGCGGTCGGAGTGTTAAAGTGGCGGGCTGTGTTGGCGGTTCCCACCAGGGTCAGAATTCCATTTTTTTGACCGCCTGCCTGTTGGCGGGTTGGCCGCCGCTTTAACACCGACCGCCAGGATTGGAATGACCCCCTATGTGTGCTGCAGAAGGAACCACGTGTAGAAAGAGGAAATAATGAGCTGAAATTAAGATATTTATCCTTGTTACACTTCTGTTGGGAAGGTTTACCATTTCAACACATTCACAGTCTGTAAATTTGGGAATGCCCCAAAATCAATGGGGGAATGGATAGGAACACCTATGCTCCATCCTTAACTCATTCCAAATGCAGAGTATTGGAAAGCAGCCTGTATTTACTAAGCCACGCAGAGCCATGCAAGGTGGCTTTGCATGGCTTAGTATCTCTACATAAGCCCTTGTGTTGCCTTACATCGCCGGCAACAATCTTGGAACATGCAAGGTTTAAGCTCATTTAATTTTATATCCTGCACAGGGCTTCTTAATTACCTTCTAAGACCAATGTATATGTGATAGGTGCTGGAGCATGTTTTCCTCGATGCACTCAATGAAATACTGCTCCAAATGCTGTGGTTGTGCCCTCTAATGACTGATTACTGGTCAGAGATCCTGGCTTCGTCAACACAAGTGACAGGTATCTTCTCACTACAGACTTGGGAGGTTTGCACATTGGGCTCCTTTCAATGCCCCAAGAAACACAGACCTGTAGCCAAATTTCTTCACTTGGCCCTAGTACTCACAAAACGTACCATTACATGCCATTGGAATACTGAGGGGTACCCCGTGAGGCAAACTGGAGGCAGTCACTGACAATTTTAGCTGAATCTGAAGACAGGGCATTATGTAGGGGACAAATATGAGGGCTTCGAAAATACCCCCTCTCACAACAATGGGATTAACTTCTTATCACTTTTCAATCCCTGACTAAAAATGACACTTTGACGCCATGACTCCTGATTCACTACCAAATGACCCTTTCATAGCATCCTATCCCTGTAGATGTAGTTCACATCTTTGCCTCTGTGGGTCACTTCCTAGACTCCGGTTGTCACTGCTCCATCCCCTTAATTCTGTTTTGGTGTTATACATCTCTCTGTCTATAGTGACTTCTGTTGATATCTCTTTATCACTCATTTGATTACATTATAACTGTATGCCACTTTATGAATAGTAAACTGCATATTTATTTATAGGTGCCATTAATATCTTCAACTACGACACTGTTAACCTGCCAAGTTCGCAGTTTATTGAGTAATCCATGTTTGTTGTTTCTCCATGTTAACAAAAAAAACCTAATAAAGGTATTAAAAAAATTAGGTGATTGTTCTATCTTTACTTATGTTACAACTAGTTAAGTGGTTAGGTCTTTGGTATTTGGTTTAGTCCCTATAATAACAGGTTTTTTTGTAATTTGGTAGCATTATATATGTGATTTCAGGAATATTTGTTTTCTAGTTACTGTAAATTCTGTGAAAGATTGCTAATGACATGAAATAGCATAGTGGCAAATAGCATTGAACACTGGTGGAACTTTGCATTATTATAAATGAGCGTTTGATCCTGTCACATGACTTGTGTTAGTAAATATGAAAATATTTAGGGGTATATGTATGAGAACTGACTCATCACTGTGGCAACCCCTCAAAAAAAGTAGTGCTGCAGTGCAACACTTTGAAGCAAAATGGATGCATCATACTTTCAGTATGGCAGGCCATGTCATAAGGTCCTAAAGTGTGTAAAATAAATTGATGCATCGGTGAGAAGGATGGCGCAAAGTCTTGTAAAACATCTGCTCCAAATGTGACGCAAAGTTGATTTACGGTTCGTAAAGCAATTTTTTCATGCCGTAATTCAGATTTGCGACACATAGGAGTACATCAGAATGCTTAAAAAAACAAGGTACTACAAACAAAAACACATTGCAAGATCAAAAGCAAGAAATGTAAAGAGCAGCAAACACAATCAGTGAGGGCAACAACCCCAATACCAGCCAAGATGTCCAGACAGAAGTCCAGGGGAAAAAGAATAAGCAATATCAGTGAAGAGGAGAACCAATTATTAATAGCTGAGGTGACACAAAATGAACACCACCTTTTTGTTACCTCTAATTTGCCATTAGGGAAGAAGGAAGCCATTTGGCGGTCCATAGTGGCAAGAAAAAGGACACTGCAATAGTTGAAGTACAGGTGGCACAACTACAAAAGCATGACCAAAGAGAAAGTGGCCAGGATCCTGAGGACAGCCATGTGGACCAGAGGAGGACCTGAGGACCAGGAAGAGTTGGGCGCCTTGGAGGTGTAGGTGTCGTCAGTCACCCCAATAGAGTTGGTGACAGGGGTGGAAGGACAGGGCTGCAGTTGAGGACCTGGAAGACCTACAAGGTATGTGTAAACAAGGGCAATATAGTTAGAAATGTCATGTAGTGCAGTGCAGCAAGACACGTTCTGTTGTACGCTGTCTGCAAGGGAAAGGGCAGAAATGACTCACATGTTAACTCATACATCACATAAATGTACATTTCTTGAACAGTGCCAATTGTCCAGCCCAGTCCAGCTCTGCCAAGTTTATCAGGTCGATGCGTGATGTGATGCCCCAGTCCAGGTTGTCCTTTGAATACTGCGACTTGTACTTTAATATTTAACATGAGTGACCAGGACTACAAATCCCACAATACAAAGCAAAAAATCTGGACTGGAGCTGCACATTATGCATGAAACTTAGAAACCTGATCAACCTGAGTGTGACAATGTCATGCACCCTTGCACCATGAGGTAAATGTGCTTTTCTTGGGCTACGCAGACAAAAGTGTAGTGTAAAGTAATTGAACAGAATGCCAGATAATTAACTTCACACCCAAGAGGGGATCCAGGTGCTGACTATATACAGGATCTCCAAGTAGGATCTTGTGAAGAGCCATGTTCTGCACAAGTACATTTGTATAAGGATTATTAAGCTGTGTACATGTGTAGCACAATGCAGCACACATGGAGCATTTTCTTTTTCAGTTCACACAAGCTTTATTCGGTCTAGTTTAACCATCAAAGCAATAAGTTACAACAATAAAACCAGTCTGTGCATAATAAATATAATATCAAGGATTAAAAAATAAAAGAATCAGCGTGCAAATCTCACATGCATCTCCCATCCTATATGTGAGGAAGAATCATCGATCTTTAGCTTCCTCATTGTTGATTAGATAAAAGTCACATTGAAGTTAAAACTATTATATAAAACAATAGTTAAATTAAAATAAGTTAAGATCGATGTTCAATTAAGAGCAAGTCACTGTGATTTTTTAAAAGACGTGTGCGTATGTGCCATGCGGACGCAAGGAACTTGCTGACCGGACAAATTAAAAGGGAGAAACAATCTCTCATCATCAACCTTAGGGCATCTTTACACGTTCTCAACCCCATATTCCTGCAGATGGGGCGGAGCCATTTCCGCTGTGCAAGCCCATAAGCAGGACAAATAAACATAAAGTGCACTACAGTTTCTGCAGAGCCATTACAACTTGGGCATTGGGCGGTTAGCGAAGTGGAACACCATGGGCTAGTAAAAGACTTCAGGGGTAGACATCCATACCTAAACCGGACATACAAACCTTTGCTTAGTTGATCAGAAATTAAATCTAAAAAGGGTTTGAAGTGAGGATACCACTTGAAATCGAGAAATTGGGATGTCAACCTACCATATGAAGTGTATAACAGATAGTTGTTCCTAACATGGGGCCAGTAAACTGATTTCAAATGTTCCTTGTGAGCCCTCCTTAAATTGTAGGGCTGGCTCCAAAAGTCACTAAGTTCCAAAGTATGGAACCAATCCGAAATATACTTGAGCCAAGGGATATAGAGTACATTCGGTCTATCCAGTAAATCTTGTAGAGACTCCTTGTTTACAACTAATTAGGGGGTGGTCCAGATACAAACCCAAAAAATTAAAGGCCTTAGAGCTATTACGTCAGAAATGTAGGAGAACCCTAAATCCAGAAACACTGGAACCAAGGGAGTACTGCGAGGACATGCCAAAAGAGATCTTACAAAGTTATTTTCCCCCACAGATAATTTATTAGTTTTAATACAGCCCCAAACCTCTGCGCCATAGACCGCAGCGCTCTGGGCCTTCGGTAGATAAATTTTAATGGCTGGGGAAGCAACTTTCACAGTATTGGACTTTTGAAAGCGCAGAATTGCCCCTGACCTATGTGCTAAAAGAGCTAAACTTTTTTCCACCTGGGCCTGCCAGTTAATGTTATTACTAATTCTCACCCCTAGGTAATCAATGGAGGCTACCTTACTCAGAAGGACCTCATTGTGTAAAATGTTGCACCATTTGGAGCGACCACGACCAAAAATCATAAATTTAGTTTTGCTAGAATTAAGCTCTAATCCATAATCTGCACAAAACACACTGAACCTATTCAGGAGAACCTGAAGGCCCATAGGTGTTTTGGAGATAAGAAGGGAGTCATCAGCAAATAAAAGGATTGGAACTTTTGAATTGTTCAGGGAAGGGGCATCATTTTGGCAATCAGTTACAACTTGCACCACCTCATTAATGAACAAAGAAAAAAGAGTGGTTGCAAGGACACAGCCCTGGCGTACCCCCCGCCTGATATCTATGCGGTTGGTGAGTTCCCCCATGACTGCCCCATCCTACTTGAGCATAGGTGTTCTCATGCAACCTTTGAATTAGGTGCACCAGATTCCCCGGGACACTGAGGCCCGTATTTATACTTTTTGACGCTAAACTGCGCTAACGCAGTTTAGCGTCCAAAAATTTTGCGCCGGCTAACGTCATTCTGAAGCGCCATGCGGGCGCCGTATTTATTGAATGGCGTTAGCCGGCGCAAGCAGACCGGCGCTGCCTGGTGTGCGTGGAAAAAAACCACGTACACCAGGCAGCGCCGGCGTTGGGAAAAATGGCGCTAGGGCGTCTTAAAAATGGTGCAAGTCAGGTTGACGCAAAAAATCGCCTCCACCCGATTTGCGCCATTTTTAACGACGCCCAGACGCCATTTACATGACTCCTGTCTTAGTAAAGACAGGAGTCATGCCCCCTTGCCCAATGGCCATGCCCAGGGGACTTATGTCCCCTGGGCATGGTCATTGGGCATTGTGGCATGTAGGGGGGCACAATTCAGGCCCCCCTATGCCCAAAAAAAAATATAACATTTTTTTTTTTATACTTACCTGAACTTACCTGAATGTCCCTGGGGTGGGTCCCTCCATCCTTGGGTGTCCTCCTGGGGTGGGCAAGGGTGGCAGGGGGGGTCCCTGGGGGCATGGGAGGGCAGCTGTGGGCTCATTTTGAGCCCACAGGTCCCTTAACGCCTGCCCTGACCCAGGCGTTAAAAAGAGGCGCAAATGTGGTTTTTTTTTACCCGACCACTCCCGTGCGTTAGCGCAGTTTAGCGTCAAAAAGTATAAATACGGGCCGACGCATTTGCGTCGCAGACATTTTTTGGGACGGGAACGCCTACCTTGCATCTCATTAACGCAAGGAAGGCGTTCACGCAAAAAAATGACGGTCTTTACTCCTACTTTGGCGCTAGACGCGTCTAACGCCAAAGTATAAATATGGCGTTAGTTTTGCGCCGAATTTGCGTCGAAAAAAACGACGCTAATTCGGCGCAAACGGAGTATAAATATGCCCCTCAGTTTGTTTAGGACTTACCACAGTTTCTCTCTTGGGACGAGATCAAAGGCGGACTTTACGTCCACAAAAGCAACGTACAAGTTATGTTTAGCCAGAGTCATGTATTTCCAAAATAGCAGGAAGAACCTAAAAACTTGGTCCATAGTACTAATTCTTGGTCGAAAACCAGCCTGGAGGGGGGATAAAACCTGGTTGGCTTGAACCCAGTCCATAAGCCTATCTAGGACTTGCTTGGAGAAAATCTTTTGTAAGTTATCAATAAGACTAATTGGGCGGTAATTTGCGGCAGTCCCACATCTCCTTTTTTATAGATAGGGATAATTTTTGCCCCGAGCCACGAATCAGGAATAGGGCCACCTGCTGCTATGGCATTCGACAATGTATTTATATACCATGCCCAAATGACGGGTTCAGACTTAAACAGGTCCCCCGGTATCTTATCAGGACCAGGAGCCTTGGCGGGTTTCAAAGAATTAATAGCTGCTGTAGTTTCAGCAATTGTGAAAACAATATCCTCCACGGGGCCTTCAGTAAGAAGTCTGCATTCATCACCCCTATGGTCCACAGGATCCTGCTGTATGGATGGAGTATAAATCTCAGAGAAATGGACCACTGTAGGAAAGTACCATCTTGCCTGGCATGTTACCCCCATATTTCACTGTATATATGTTGTTTTAATGTATGTGTCAATGGGACCCTGCCAGCCAGGGCCAAAGTGCTCATAAGTGTGCCCTGTATGTGTTCCCTGTGTGATGACTAACTGTCTCACTGAGGCTCTGCTAACCAGAACCTCAGTGGTTATGCTCTCTCTGCTTTCTAAATTGTCACTAACAGGCTACTGACCAATTTCACCAATTCACATTGGCATACTGGAACACCCATATAATTCCCTAGTATATGGTACTGAGGTACCCAGGGTATTGGGGTTCCAGGAGATCCCTATGGGCTGCCACCCATAGGGAGCTCTGACAATTCTTACACAGGCCTGCCACTGCAGCCTGAGTGAAATAACGTCCACGTTATTGCACAGCCATTTACCACTGCACTTAGTAACTTATAAGTCACCTATATGTCTAACCTTCACCTGGTGAAGGCTGGGTGCAAAGTTACTTAGTGTGTGGGCACCCTGGCACTAGCCAAGGTGTCCCCACATCGTTCAGGGCAAATTCCCCGGACTTTGTGAGTGCGGGGACACCATTTCACGCGTGCACTATGCATAGGTCACTACCTATGTATAGCGTCACAATTGTAACTCCGAACATGGCCATGTAACATGTCTAAGATCATGGAATTGTCACCCCAATGCCATTCTGGCATTTGGGAGACAATTCCATGATCCCCCGAGTCTCTGGCACAGACCCGGGTTACAGCCAAACTGCCTTTCCCGGGGTTTCACTGCAGCTGCTGCCAACCCCTCAGACAGGTTTCTGCCCTCCTGGGGTCCAGCCAGGCCTGGCCCAGGAAGGCAGAACAAAGGACTTCCTCAGAGAGAGGGTGCTACACCCTCTCCCTTTGGAAAAAGGTGTCAGGGCTGGGGAGGAGTAGCCTCCCCCAGCCTCTGGAAATGCTTTGATGGGCACAGATGGTGCCCATCTCTGCATAAGCCAGTCTACACCAGTTCAGGGATCCCTCAGCCCTGCTCTGGCGCGAAACTGGACAAAGGAAAGGGGAGTGACCACTCCCCTGACCTGCACTTCCAAGGGGAGGTGCCCAGAGCTCCTCCAGTGTGCTCCAGACCTCTGCCATCTTGGAAACAGAGGTGTTGCTGGCACACTGGACTGCTCTGAGTGGCCAGTGCCATCAGGTGACGTCAGAGACTCCTTCTGATAGGCTCTTAACTGTGTTACTAGCCTATCCTCCTTCCTAGGTAGCCAAACCTCCTTTTCTGGCTATTTAGGGTCTCTGCTTTGGGGAATTCTTCAGATACCGAATGCAAGAGCTCACCAGAGTTCCTCTGCATCTCTCTCTTCACCTTCTGACAAAGGATCGACCGCTGACTGCTCAGGACTCCTGCAAAACCGCAACAAAGTAGCAAAGACGACTACTGCAATCTTGTATCGCTTATCCTGCCGCCTTCTCGACTGTTTCCTGGTGGTGCATGCTCTGGGGTAGCCTGCCTCCTTTCTGCACCAGGAGCTCTGAAGAAATCTCCCGTGGGACGACGGAATTTTCCCCCTGCAACCGCAGGCAACGAAAAGACTGCATCACCGGTCCTCTGGGTCCCCTCTCAGCACGACGAGCGTGGTCCCTGGAACTCAGCAACTCTGTCCAAGTGACTCCCACAGTCCAGTGACTCTTCAGTCCAAGCTTGGTGGAGGTAAGTCCTTGCCTCCCCACGCTAGACTGCATTGCTGGGTACTGCGTGATTTGCAGCTGCTCCGGCTCCTGTGCACTCTTCCAGGATTTCCTTCGTGCACAGCCAAGCCTGGGTCCCCGACACTCTAACCTGCAGTGCACAACCTTCTGAGTTGTCCTCCGGCGTCGTGGGACTCCCTTTTGTGTCTTCGGGTGGACTCCGGTTCACTCCTCTTCCAAGTGCCTGTTCCAGTACTTCTGCGGGTGCTGCCTGCTTCTGTGAGGGCTCCTTGACTTGCTGGGTGCCCCCTCTGTCTCCTCATCCAAGTGGCGACATCCTGGTCCCTCCTGGGCCACAGCAGCATCCAAAAACCCTAAACGTGACCCTTGCAGCTAGCAAGGCTTGTTTGCGGTCTTTCTGCGTGGGAACACCTCTGCAAGCTTCTTCACGACACAGGACATCCATCCTCCAAAGGGGAAGTTTCTAGCCCTCTTAGTTTTTGCAGAATCCACAGCTTCTACCATCCAGTGGCAGCTTCTTTGCACCCTCAGCTGGCATTTCCTGGGCATCTGCCCACTCTCGACATTGTTGCAACTCTTGGACTTGGTCCCCTTGTTTCACAGGTACTCAGGTCCGGAAATCCACTGTTGTTGCTTTGCTGGTGTTGGTCTTCCTTGCAGAAACCCCCTATCACGACTTCTGTGCTCTCTGGGGGTTATAGGTGCACTTTACACCTACTTTTCAGGGTCTTGGGGTGGGCTATTTTTCTAACCCTCACTGTTTTCTTACAGTCCCAGTGACCCTCTACAAGCTGACATAGGTTTGGGGTCCATTTGTGGTTCGCATTCCACTTTTGGAGTATATGGTTTGTGTTGCCCTATACCTATGTGCTCCTATTGCAATCTACTGTAACTTTACATTGCTTGCATTACTTCCTTTTGCTATTACTGCATATTTTTGGTAATTGTGTACATATATCTTGTGTATATTTGGCATCCTCATACTGAGGGTACTCACTGAGATACTTTTGGCATATTGTCATAAAAATAAAGTACCTTTATTTTTAGTATATCTGTGTATTGTGTTTTCTTATGATATTGTGCATATGACACGAGTGGTATAGTAGGAGCTTTGCATGTCTCATAGTTCAGCCTAAGCTGCTCTGCTATAGCTACCTTCTATCAGCCTAAGCTGCTAGAAACACCTCTTCTACACTAATAAGGGATAACTGGACCTGGTACAGAGTGTAAGTACCCCTTGGTACCCACTACAAGCCAGGCCAGCCTCCTACACAGAGCCCCTGGTCAATTGTCTCTACAGGCCATGGTAACTACAATGGGGAGCTCTGAGGGTGGAACAACATTTAGTCAGTCTAAATCAGATAGCAGAGGGGAAGGGATCTCAGTCATAAATGGTCGATTGCTCTTAGGTGGACTCTGAGCCCCTCCCACAAGAACATTAAATGGTCTATCAGTCCTTCGTGTCTCGCCCCCCGGAGGGTACATACACATGCCGATTCCAGTATCTCTGCCAGTTTTCAGAGGGCTGGTCCGTGAACTGAAAGCCATAAGGTTGTCGGCCATGGAGGTATCGAGAAAAATAATTGAAATATAATCAAAATCTGAGTCTGTTTGGGCATGTTCGCGTACCTCCCGAGTATCAGACCGAATAACAGAGAGACATTTCCTCTGTATGCGAATCCAATAAATAACTTTATTAGTGAGAGATTCATAAGACTCTCTGTGGCCAGCAGGCAACCTGGGGACCCTTGTCATGTAAATACAAGCATCCTTCCTGCTCTGGTCATATCTCCCCTTTAAATCAGTCACCTGAATTAATCTAGGTTGCCCTCGATGTAAAACTCTAGGTGAACTAGGAGGCGCCTGTACGCCCATACCATCCTTAGCTTCCTTGAAAGAAGGAATTTTACAGGGAAGGCTCTGGTCATAGTTTTTTGAGGCAAAATTGGGCAAACGCCCAGTATCAATGGGAGTATCGATAGGAAGGGATGGGCAACTCCCCTTTTTGTTCATTGCCGTGCTCATGGACTTCGCCTCCGACTTTAAGCGTTTGGGGAAAATAGTTGAGTTATCCCTAGTATCTAGTGTTGCTAAGATGTCAGACCCCCCGGTAGGCTCAGGGTTGTGGTCATTTGTGCTGGGCAGTTTACAATTACATGTTACCTTTTGATCAGATAGTCCAGAACTTTTTTCCAAAATTACCACTACCAAGGACTTTAAATCGTCCAGCTTCTGGGAGATAATTGCCAGTTCAAGTGACCCTTTATGCTGGGTCAACCAGTCCTGTTCCTCTATATCGGGTTCAGCTAATGTTAGGGGTAGAGAACAGCCTAGGCTCCCACTAGAAGTAGATAGGGGTAAAAATCTATTCGAGCAGGGAATGTCACTAGAAATTATAGTCTTAGAGCCTGGGTGCGGGGAGTCCTTGGTTTTGGTGCATTCAGCGTCTTCGGTATTCGGAATATGCCTCTTTGATGGTGAAGGAATTGCAGCCTGGGTTATAGGAGGTGAATGAAGGTCCACTTCCACAGTCAAATGAGGCGTCTGTAGTTTCTTTTTGAACAGATCCGGGATCTTCCTGTGCATAAGAGTGGCAGAGATTGGGGGGGCGGTAATAGATGGTCTCCTCAATATTGCCTCTACTTCGTCAAACAGGGAGTCAATAGCTTGAAATTGATTCCTAGTAGGCTTGGGAGGGTCATCTACTTTCCTACTGGCTCGCTTCTTATGTTTTTTAATACCAGAATGTGGCGCAGAGATGTCATCTGCCTTCCGCTTCCCCATTATAGGTCCAAATAGCAGAAGCCCCCAAACAAAAATTGAAAAGGGGTGGCCTGGCCCGGCCTCTGTCGGTCGCTGACGGGTAAAGGACGGGCCCACCCTTGGCCCGGGCTTAGCCCGGGCGCAGCCTGCGCGCATCCCGCACAACAGCGGTGTGCTATATAGCGCTAGTGTTAGAGAGCCGCCCCCAGGCAGCAGGCAGTATGGAGGATCCTGGGACTTGGAGTCCCACCAGGATCGTGAGTGTCAGGAGGCAGGCACTGGTGGTGCGCGGCACGCTATGTAGCGCCCGCGTTAGAGAGCCACCCCAGGCAGCAGGCAGCATGGAGGATCCTGGAACTTGGAGTCCCACCAGGATCGTGAGCGTCGGGAGGTTGTCAATTTATTTACTTCTTCAGCACCGAGCCCTCCCAGCAGCCTCCGGTGTCCACCCGGAGTGTGACCACCAAACAACTAATCCTTCCACTGAGTGCAGCTCCCCCTGCTCCGGCAACTCAAGTAAACGCCTGGGGCACAGACAGCAAAGCGAAAGTACAGAAGATACCGGTCCTTTAATGCGGACGGGCACCTTCCTGACCTCCGGATGAGCCCCCAGGGGGGCAGGTGCGGGCATCCACGGCTCGGGGTGTAGCCAGGGACGGGCAACGGTCGCGGACTCTCGGGTGTCAGCGGCTCCGGCAGCAACAGCCCCGGGGGTGCGGTACTCCCGGCAGCAGGACGCAGGCAGGCTGGAGCATCAAACTCTGCAGGGGACGGCATCCTCCTCCTTGCCTATTTGTAATTTGGGACAAGTTGTTTTTGTAACAATGGAATCTAATGCCTTACTGTCCATGATAACGCTATACAACAGCATTTTACATAAATGGAGTTTGGGCATATATCTCCTGCTTAGCCATCAACAGTGGTGCTCTGGCAATTTAGGAGCATCCCGGGTCATTCACTTATGTTACATGAGGGAATGGTCATAATACCATGCATATTCATTGAAAACATCTACCCACAACCCACTGAACAGTCCCTTGTGCCCAGGGCTGGCTTTAGGACTGGTGGCGCCCAGTGCAACAGTTTATTGTGGCACCCCCCATCCCATGACCTCTTCCTCGGTTTCACTGACTACCACCTAGCAACTGTGCCCCTCATCTCTCCATCGCTCCCCTTTCACATACACTCATGTGTTTTAAAGGTCTTGTAAAGGCTGGCTTTACTAATCCACTCAGCTAGCCACATAAAATATAGGGGCATATTTGAGAGCCCCTAGAGCCATTCTAGCGCCAAATTAGCATATATTTTTTTACCGCTAATGTGGCGTTAGAAGGCCAAAAACGCCGTGCCATATTTACAAAGTGGTGCAATGCATGAATTGCTCCACTTTGTATCCCTTTGCACTACATTATGCCGGCGTCAGGCATAATGTATGCAAAGGTGGCATTCCCCCATTAGGGAGGGCCAAAAAAGTGCAAAGAAATCAGACAGATTTATTTGCGTCATGTGTGCAGCACCAATTTTATTAAATATGCTCCCTAGTTCGTTTTTTTTGCAGCAGGCATATTTACCCTCTGTGCTACTTTATGTTGAGTCAAAGCTGCTACTAGGCAAAACTCTCATCTCTCTCTCTAGCAGGAACATTAATCACACGAGGTATCTTGACATTTTAATTGTTTCTTGATGGCTAAACGCACAAGGAACTTTTCAGCAGGTGCTTTTAAGTGGCAAGTTTCGGTAGTTATTGCTAAACACAGCGCCCCCCCGAGGTCAGCGCCCGGTGCGGTTGCACCGCCCAGAAGCCAGCTCTGCTTGTGCCAGGTGTGTGGCAATGCACTATTATTACTTCGCTTGCTTTACACTTGCTTAATTTATCCACTGTGGGGCACATAAAGTTCCCCTAGGTAACTTAATTTCCTTAAAGTCAGTTATTTTTATGTACATGATGCATGTTGCAATGTGAAAATGCAACTAAACCAATGATGTGCATTCCATGTTTATGTTTTGCATTATTGCTATAGCTACATTACTACATGCAGGTGGAATATACATAAATACATACCTACTGGTTCACCGATCTCCAGTCCAAGGTGGTCAACGAGATCAGCCTCCCTTGCCACCACATCAGCCCAGTGTAAGTTGGACGATGGTTCCAATCCAGGCCAAATGTCATATTGTGATGCCAGAGCACACACTCCCACCTATGCTTTGAGCCCTTGGGTGGGTACCACTGGCTGACCCTACCCCTTCATCCCCCGGAGGCCAGCATTCTGGGCAGGGAATTGACTATTAGCCATAGCAAGCCACCCAACTCTTCCTCCTAACCCCCCTACCCATTAAAACCTAAAGTAACACCCCTTTTAACTATAACTACCCCTAAAATTGCAAACCTCGAAAAGACAAACTCTCAACAATACAGTGACCAATATATCGACAAAACAATCTTAAAGGACAAAAAGGGATTACAAACACACAAGACAGGGACAGACCCCACATTGGCAAGCCCAAAAAATCACCACAGGCACTCTCTGAAACACCTCCAACACCCAACAAAAATAACAGAGAGTAAAGCAAAGTGAAAGTAACTTCACACTTCCTAGTGTGCAGCCTGCCACACCCATTGCATCATATCCTGGATGTATTCCGCTCGTTTTAAATAATGGCATTGTTTTTTATGATGCATCACTCCTGAAATCGACATTGGGTGATGAATGCACAGTGCATTAGCACTTCTGCAGTCAGTTCCATGCATTGGCACCAATGCTCGCCATACGACTGGCGCAACTGGTGCAGTGCACACAACAACAGGTCTGATGCATGGGTTCTGACCCATGCAAATGGGATAATGTGTAGAATGTACTGTGGGGGACTGGGTAATGCTGGATTTTACAACTTGGGCACACTTCCATTGGTGCAAGACTGGGGTGGTACCACTTGGCAGGTCTGTATGTCAGAGGGCAGTGCCTATGTGGTGAACCTGGGTGGTCGTAAGTCCTGCATGTCCCTATAACATCATGACAGGTGGTCAGACTGTTCAGAGTCAGTCTGGGTTCAAGTAATGCATGTGCATTCTTCATCATCCAGGCAGGGTAACAGCATGCAGCATGTCAGCACAGAAATGCATGACTTATGAGCTGTATGATCACATATCAGTTGTCACAGCCGTTAGCAGGATACACATCTGGATGTCCCTCACAGTCAGTCTTATGTGCATGTGAAGAATGCTCCTTGGGCCTATGGCCCACTCTATTGTATTTCCTATTCTGCCCAATCTCTTCATACATGCAATGTGTCCAGAATCCTTCCATGTGATGTATCACGGATGCAAGCCACACTTAGGGAAGCACGGAGACAGGCTGACTCACCCAAACCACAGTGTATGTGTCACCCAGCATGCACATTTTCTGGACTTTCCTAATCCATCTGTTGCAAATTCAATATTGCACGTGTTTTGTCAGGCAGCCATGTCATACTTACAGAGCTAGGCAAGGCCCTCCCTGTAATGCGATGGCAAAGACACCTCTGCACTCAAGGTCATTTGCATGACCCAATATGTGTGGCACTTCCACAATGCAATATGGTACATGTGCAATGCAGATCCATTATGATATTTGTTGACCAACCCAAGGCCACCTTGTGTATCCCTGAGAAGTGTAATTAATCATGAGTGACACAATGCATTGCACATCACTGCATTGCCTTACTCTGCACCAGAGAGAGATTCCATGAGTGCTGCATGGGGGTACCCATTAACATCCCATGGTTTAAGATGCATTCAGACTTACTGAACTTGGGAATGTTCCAAGAAGTACACTCATCCCAAGAGTGGCATTACAAGGAGTTAGACCTTTCATACTATTTGTTACTTCATCTTTCAATGTGTGCTGTGTTGTGCTCCATACATAGATGGTGGAATACAGCTCCCAGTGTATTTTGCTCAACAGGAAGCTGCACCCTCATGTACAAATACATTCCTCCATGCGACACAGGCACCGTTGCTCAAAGGTGCCTGTGTTGGCCCTAGACAGACATTAACACACCGGTGCAGGGTAAAAGTCAGGAATGATTTATGTTCTACTGGATGCAGCCCATTACTTTCCTTTTGCTTTCACACATAATCGTGCAGTAGTGTGACTATCTGCTTTGCACTGTGTAGCCATGCTCTTCAGTTGCCCCTCTGTTGACAGTCACAGGACATTAGGGGAGCAATACTGTGATTCACGTGTATCAGGCTACCAACAAAATCATGACAGGAAGAGCTCACACTCATTTACTGCACACTGTTTGGTTCTATAGTCCCTTTGGACATGCGCTAGTGTGTGTCATGGTCAAAACACACTACCAGCATGCACACCTTCACCATGTGCTCACTGATCCACATTTGAACCTATGTGTTGTGTATGTCTTGCACAGGCAGATGCATTCTGAGCATGTTTTTTTCACGCACCCTTATTTTGATCAATCATGATGTTGGTCAGGGGTGAGTGTAACATACAGCAACAGAACAGTGGAGGGGGTGAGTGAGCCAGTAGGCCTCACTTCAATGAACGAGGGTCACATGGTCATGTTCAGTACTACTGGTCACTAAACATCATGCTGGCAACACCACTTTAGCGCTGTCTTAGTCCGGTCAAAGACAGTAACAGTACATCCACTCTGCGGGTAGGTCTTTGTGTGGCCCTCCGGCTCCATGAAGACTGCAATTCATGACACAGGCATATGTTATGATACACACTCAATAGCCATATCCCCTTTGGGATAATACACAATTTATATCATCCCAAAGGGGATGTGGCTATTGCATGTACTATGCTGAGGTAAATTCTTATCCAACACCCTACATTGCACTCCATTGCACCATGTTCACTGACATAGTGTATTACACATACATTTGTATTTGACTTTTTACATGGACACTTCACACTTTTGCCATCTCTGTATTCTTCAGGTGATGTGATGCTTGCAGGGAATATCTACATTGTATTGCATGGAAAATGTGTGAACTGTCAACTGTGACATGTTGTGGTACATATGACAACCTGCCCAGGAACTGAGTCAACTAGGAAGTGTTTTGAATATTGCCACACATGAATGCATGCCTTCTTTACAAATTACATTTTTACCTGCTCACATGATACTTGACCTTTTTCCATGACAACTGACACTCATGATCTGTGATCGTTCTACACAACATTTGTTCCTGCAAAGTGCTGCCATTCTGCATGCTAACTCATTGGTCAGGCACACTGCAACTAGGGGCTTTTCTCAGGTATGGACATATTGGGTGGTTTGTGTTCCAACACTCACTGAGTACCATATGAAATACATTTTGCTGCTGCAGAACACAGCACGTCTGCTAGCTGTACAGCACTTCACTTCTCAAGTGTGTGAGAACAGGAATTGGAAAATTTAGATACAGGTATGTGGAAAGCCTGGCCTGTCCCTTTAATGCAGTTCAATGCTTCACAGTGCAATGCTGTGTTGGTGGAGTAATTATTTTGAGCCATGGCCCCATGTTGCTCAAGATTCTCACAACATGATTGTTACATGCTGAGGCCTACTTCTAGTTGAGAAGATGTAAGTGACTTGATGTTTGCGTGGACTGTGACACAAAAAACAACACAATGAATGAGTCCAAACATTCATTCTCATTTTGATTATTTCCAACAATTACAGCCAATTTGTCGATGAGGTCAAATCATTCACGAAAATAAATTTGCAACAATCTGGTGGCGTTGCTGCCGACCAGCCATTGTGTGGTGGATCTCTCCTCTCTCATCCTCCACCTTCTCCTTCATTGGCTCCGTGTCTTCAGGCTTCCAGTAATACAGGACATTAGTTCTCACACATATGTTGTGGAGAATTGCACATACAAGTAAGATTTTTACCCAAAACAGGGGGTGAGTATAAAAATATTCCCTCTGACATATCTATGCATCGGAACATGGACTTCAGTACAACAAATGTCCGTTCTACCACATTCCTGGTTTTGGTAAGTGTCTGGTTATACTGTCTTTCTGCCTCCGTCTGAAGATAAACAATTGGAGTCATGACCCATGGCTGCAGACCATAAACTTGATCAGTTGAAAGTAGAAAACATAATACTTTTAACGATAATGCACATTGTTACAGAGACATACCTGCCCATGTGTGTTATGTGTACTGACTAACTCATACACATTTCTTACAGTATTTAACAGTATACATTATATATACACAGTTGACTATTGGTTTACACATATATCGTCCATTTCTCTGTCATTGCAAATGTTGATCAGCTCTGACACTTTGTAAACTTCCATATGTAGAATTCCTTGTTTAAGCAGTAGATTATTTTGATATGTTCTTGTGCTCTCTATGTTATGTACTCTCACTACAAGTGCAAAGTGACAAGGTAGTGATCTGAATTTCTGCCATATATTCATCCTTAGGTTGATTGTGACAGTGCCAAAGTGTGTGACACTCACACGTACATTTGCCCTTTTGGAAACTTTGATGTTGCTTGCCTCCATGACATTAACGCAATCTTTAGATTGTTCACTTACTTTAGCATGGGAATTAGCTGCATAAGTATGGTGCATTTCCAACATGTGACATGGACAGTTATACAATTTGTTGTCAAGCTTCAGCTAAAACTTTTTGTCAGACAAGTTCTCATGCTGTGCTGCGATTGACACAAAGGTGTTACAGTGTGGGCCATCTTTATGTACAACGCACTGATGCTGCTACAAGCAACTTTCTACTACAGACCTGGACACAGTACTTTAGTTTTTCACTGTAGGTGTAGGATTCTAACTTGTAGGGGATTCTGTAGTTCTATGGATTGTCACCATTGATTTTGTTAGAGAATGTTGAGATTAGGATTGTGAGTACACTGTGATATTTTGTCCATGGTATGTTTGACAGCATGGATTTTTACTTGGTGATTTTAAAATGGATGGATTCATATGCAGGGAATTTGACTAATGTACACCACAAAACTGACAATCAATCATATTGGTTACAGGTGTCATTATGGCTTGATACCTGTGTGTAAGGAAATGCCTCCTTGGCATGGTTACCCCCTGACTTTTTGCCTTTTGCTGATGCTAAGTTATGATTGAAAGTGTGCTGGGACCATGCTAACCAGGCCCCAGCACCAGTGTTCTTTCCCTAAACTGTACCTTTGCTTCCAAAATTGGCACAGCCCTGGCACTCAGATAAGTCCCCCGTAAGTGGTACCCCTGGTACCAAGGGCCCTGATGCCAGGGAAGGTCTCTAAGGGCTGCAGCATGTCTTATGCCACCCTGGGGACCCCTCACTCAGCACAGGCACACTGCCTCCCAGCTTGTGTGTGCTGGTGGGGAGAAAATGACTAAGTCGACATGGCACTCCCCTCAGAGTGCCATGCCAACCTCACACTGCCTGTGACATAGGTAAGTTACCCCTCTATCAGGCCTTACAGCCCTAAGGCAGGGTGCACTATACCACAGGTGAGGGCATATGTGCAAGAGCACTATGTCCCTACAGTGTCTAAGCAAAACCTTAGACATTGTAAGTGCAGGGTAGCCATAAGAGTATATGGTCTGGAAGTTTGTCAAACACGAACTCCACAGTTCCATAATGGCTACACTGAAATCTGGGAAGTTTGGTATCAAAGCTCTCAGCACAATACATGCACACTGATGCCAGTGTGGGATTTATTGTAAAATACACCCAGAGGGCATCTTAGAGATGCCCCCTGAATACCAGTCCGACTCCTAGTGTAGGCTGACCAGTTTCTACCAGCCTGCCCCAATCAGACGAGTTTCTGGCCACATGGGGAGAGTGCCTTTGTCACTCTGTGGCCAGGAACAAAGCCTGTACTGGGTGGAGGTGCTTCTCACCTCCCCCTGCAGGAACTGTAACACCTGGTGGTGAGCCTCAAAGGCTCACCCCATTTGTTACAGCGCCACAGGGCATCCCAGCTAGTGGAGATGCCCGCCCCTCCGGCCACTGCCCCCACTTTTGGCAGCAAGGCTGGAGGAGATAATGAGAAAAAAAAGGAGGAGTCACCCACCAGTCAGGACAGCCCCTAAAGTACCATGAGCTGAGGTGATCCCTGCCTTTAGAAATCCTCCATCTTAGTTTTGGAGGATTCCCCCAATAGGATTAGGGATGTGCCCCCCCTCCCCTCAGGGAGGAGGCACAAAGAGGGTGTAGCCACCCTCCAGGACAGTAGCCATTGGCTACTGCCCTCCAGTCCTAAACACCCCCCTAAATTTAGTATTTAGACACACTCCAGAACACAGGAAATCAGATTCCTACAACCTGAACCAAGAAGAAGGACTGCTGACCTGAAAGCCCTGCAGAGACGACAGAGACGACAACTGCTTTGGCCTTAGCCCTACCGGCCTGTCTCCTGACTCGAAGAAAACTGCAACAGCAACGCATCCGACAGGGACCAGCGACCTCTGAAGCCTCAGAGGACTGCCCTGAACCAAAGGACCAAGAAACTCCCCTAGCGGCTCTGCTCAACAACAGCAACAACTTAGCAACTTTCTTGCAACTTTTAAAAACCTCACTCTTCCCGCCGGAAGTGTGAGACTTCACCCTCTGCACCCGACGCCCCCGGCTTGAGCTCTAGAGACCCAACACTATAGGGAGTACTCCCGGTGAATGCGACCTTGTGAGTAGCCCTAGACGACCCCCTTGGACCCCCACAGTGACGCATGCAGAGAGAATCCAGAGGCTCCCCCTGACCGCGACTGCCTGTAACAAGGAGCCCGACGCCTGGACCAAGCACCGCACCCGCAGCCCCCAGGAGCAGAAGGAACCGAACCTCAGTGCAGGAGTGACCCTCAGGTGACCCTCTGCCTAGTCCTGTTGGCAGCTGGCCCGAGAAGCCCCCCTGTGCCCTGCCTGCACGGCTAGAGTGACCCCTGCGTCCCTCCATTGAATCCTAAACAAAACTTGACACCTGTTTTGCACACTGCACCCGGCCACACCTGTGCCGCTGAGGATGTGTTTTGTGTGCCTACTTATATCCCCCCAGTGGTCTACAAAACCCCCCCCTGGTCTGCCCTCCGAGGACGCGGGTACTTACCTGCTGGCAGACTGAAACCGGAGCACCCCTGTTTTTCATGGGCGCCTATGTGTTTTGGGCTCTGCTTTGACCTCTGCACCTGACCAGCCCTGTGCTTCTGGTGTGGTAACTTTGGGGTTGCTTTGAACCCCCAACGGTAGGCTGCCTATGCCCAAGAACTTAGACTTGTAAGTGTCTTTCCTACCTGACAAACTAACCATTACTTACCTCCTCCAGGAACTGTTGATTTTTGCAGTGCCCACTTCGAAAATAGCTTATTGCCATTTTTACTAAAACTGTGTATGCTATTGCTCTGATTCAACGTTCCTAACTTACTTGTGTGGAGTACCTTGCATTTTATGTATTTACTTCAAATCTTGAACTTGTGGTTCTAAAAATAAATTAAGAAAATATATTTTTCTATATAAAAAACTATTGGCCTGGAGTTAAGTCTTTGAGTGTGTGTTCCTCATTTATTGCCTGTATGTGTACAACAAAAGCTTGACACTACTGTCTGATAAGCCTACTGCTCGACCACACTACCACAAAATAGAGCATTAGAATTATCTAATTTTGCCACTATCCTACCTCTAAGGGGAACCCTCGGACTCTGTGGACACTATCTCTTACTTTGAGATAGTACATACAGAGCCAACTTCCTGCACTATGTGTATGTGTGTACCTAGACTGTCAGTATGGTTGACATGTGTGTGTTTTGTACTGTTGGTATCACATTGTTACCCAAAATTGACATTTACACATGAATGGGGGCCTATACTTACATTACATGACACAAATGGACTTTACATCTTCTTTTTCCAGAGTTGCACCAGAAACTTTGGTCAATATACAAGTATACTGCCACATGTCACACACTTAATTTTGAACACAGTATTTGTTAACACACACTTGATTTTGTGGAACTTTAACTGATACCAAGACTAGGTACACTATTGAGGAGACACTCATCTCACATGTAGCTATTATGTACCCTTTGTACTCATATTGACTTGTCTTGTCTACCACATGATTTTCTTCTTGATTCGTTAACCAGTGCAGATGATGTTGTTCCATCCATTCACACAGTGTGAGAAGACACAATACTGCACACAGATGTTCTGTTGCCTCTAGCTCCATGAACAGACACAGAGATGGGTATTATGTCATGCATTTCTACATTTTTGCTTGTATGTTGTGTACTTCAGATTTCCTTACCAACAAGTAGGCCATTCCCATATCAGCCATTCTGGAAGAGATCGTTGATAAAACTGTGCCAGAAGATGTAAGCATCATGCGCACCTCAAGGGTATTTGATCAGGTGGTCTAAGATGGCCTGGACGTTGATGGAGTCGGTGTGCTTCCAATTCCTGTACAAGTGGGATATTTCGGCAGGGGGAAACAATTGCACATGTGCGCAACCAATGGCACATTGGGAAAATCCTGTAATGGGGTAGAAGCCTTGCTTGGTGTCCAGCTGTTGTTATTGGGTCTTGGGGAAGGGGAGGTACTGGGGTGTGAGCCTGATGATGTTATCCAGGCCAAAGGGTAGGAAGTCAGAAAATAATGGCTGTGATATTTCTGCCGCTCTGGCTATTGCGATCTGGAAGGAACTAGATGTCAGCATGTGGAGTACTGCCATCAGAAAGACCTGTGGAGGGATTGTATTGGGCTGGACACTTGGCCTTTGGAGCAATCCACTGATAGGCTCCCTCTTGAGTCTGTAAAATGTTATTACCTCACCCTCCCTGAGACCAGTGAGGGATATGCGCTGCTGGAACACACACTCCCATCTCCTTTGCTGTCCACATGGTAGTAGTGGTGGCCTCCTTGAGACTCCCAGCTGCAGAATGACGAGCTCTATGGCGTAGTTGAGCTTGCCAAATTGTTTGATTTGTCTTTTTATACCACAGCAACTGCGTCACTTCCTATGCCTGGGTTGCCAATGTGCAGATTTTTTTGTACATTTGGGGCTTTAAGCGCTGCATCTCACTGATACGTCACACGCTGGCAAACTCATAAATATCGCTTCGTTAGATTTGCATGAGAATTTCCAAGAGAACGCCTACCTTGCATATTTTAATTTGTGCGTAGCACAGCTGGTTAGGCGCAGCTTTTGTCCGAAACAAGCCTTTAAAAATTATGCATTTTAGCAAATGCGTTGTCTTATAAATATGGAGTACTGCTTGTGTCACTTTTGTGTCAAAACATGTGATGCAATGCTGACACAAGCCTCTCATGAATATGCCCCTTAGTGTTTTGCATTGAATACCTCTTTTATATAATTTTTTCATGGTTTAGGTTAGAGATAGTACTTTAGACCAATAATATACATATAATTATATCAGCGTAATATGTTGATCTACAAATTGTTCAAAATATTCATTCATTTAAAAATGTGATTCAGTATGCTTTGTGATTTGCGCTAGTAGTAATATTGCAAGATATCATAGAGTTCCTTCAACCATATGGGTATGATAGAACTGAAGAATTGCAATATCCTAGAGATTTTTAACTTATAGAGTGGTGGTCATGTTTTGGTACCTTTTTATGAGCCATAGAGAAGAGTTATCACAGAGATATGAAACACACATACTGCAGGTTGCCTTGGCCATATATTTGGGGCCTGGTTGTCAACCATAGAATAGAAATGGGTACAGTTATGCTGCTGCCACTGAAGCTATGAACCATAAAGCTGAGCTACTGTGTTATGGTAGAGACTATGAATATGAGATTTCTATGGGTCAGTGACATAATAGAATGTAGTTATAAATTTAGCAGCCCTTTTGTTTAACTTTGTTGATTGGTTGTGAGGCCTTGTTAGAGCAAGGAAGACTATGCCCTGTACAACAGGAGATGAAGATACCTTACAAATAGAGAGAATTGATTATTAATTTTAGCAATTATCATGTTGAGGCTAAGGACAGTTTCAGTAAATGATATGGTTGGTCTTATGTTTTGTAGACTTCAACTACAATTGAGAAGCTTACCTAGGAAACATTAAATGGAATAGTATCACTAAAAGATGTTATGAATATTTGGTGTTTGCTGTGTTTATAGGGTTGGTTGTTACACAGACCAATTAAGACAACACATGGATAACAGTTGAAGTTTGATTACCTATGTATAAAAGGGAATGTCCTTAGAGTAAGTGTGTATGAGATTCAGACAAAAATATTTTCCCTGTAGAATAAGATCATTGCTGTTAGAGTAAAAATAGTTAGGTAAATGTGGAACATTCTAAAGATTGAAATAAAGTTGAAATATAATATTAAAATAGAAAAATTTCATAGTGTATATTAAAGTTATAAATTATTATCATTGGATCTTTTGTGATTGTCTTGATAATGTAGAAAATAAACTGAATAGATATGTGATTTTTCACTAATTCATTACATTTGTAGTTTGTATTTTATTTTTTAATAAAGGGACATAATGATGTGTATCATTTTTCTATTTTTAATTGTAAGGAAGTTTGATTTTGGCAACTGAATTGAATCAATTTTGCAACTTGTCTGGCCCTGATCACAGAATAGAATATCCCAAAAGAGCTTAAAATAAAAACTGACCTGTTCACAAATTGAAATTGAAAGGGAGACCTTTTGTATAGCTTTCTTCTGAAACATATCTACCATCTGGCCTCGGTAGCTCTAAGAAAGCATTGAAAAAGCATAATTACTTCCTCCAGTTCTGACTTAGATTGTAACTTTACTTATCGATTGAGACATCCATGGGGATGTGTTGTGAGCTTACATCCTGGGTGGAATGTATCTCACTAGGTATTCTATTCTATTTTGGAATTTAAGGGGAAAAGGCAGAAGGTAGATGCATTGGGTAGCTGAGCTGTAATTACCTGGTGAGCCTCTGGATGTTAGATTCATCAGTGGATGGACTTCTATTCGTAGTCTTGGAGTGATGGGAAAATCTGTGAAGCCAGGTTTTGACTGTCCTTGTCTCCCCTTCTGGTAGCCATGATGCCACAAACAAGCATCAAGGGAAAAAAACTCTGCTGTTGATCAGAGACTCAGTAGAGGCACCTGAGAACTGCTACTGATGGTAGGAGACCAGGATTGGAGCGAGGTTCACAAGACTCAGATAAGCCTTGTAAAAATGCCCGAACCAGGAGAATAGAAAGATTCAGAAAGGAAGCAACTGGAGCAAGAATCACCAGCAGGAGCAAGGAGACACCAGCAGGAGCCAAGATAAACTGGCAGTAGTGAGGAGACACCAGCAGGACTGAGGATACACCAGTAGGAGCGAGGATACACCAGCAGGAGCGAAGACACACTAGCAAGAGCGAGGAGTGTTGCAACGCAAAGGAGAAAGACAGTTCTGCTCCTTATGTACCAAAAAACAGGAAGTGACATAGAGGAAGAAATGAGGCCGCCATGATGGATTGGGAAATGCTGGCAGGAATACATAATAGAGCCTCCATAATGGATTGGTTAAGTAAAAACCCTTCCACATGAGTACCCGGACAGGCACACCTCTCACAATACTATTATCACCTTGCACAAGCTAGAGCAGACTAACCGGGTCCTCTCCTGGAACGTAAACGGGCTCCTCGACAAAATTAAGCGATCAGCAGTCTTCTAATTTATTCATCCTTTTGCCCCATCCGTAGTCTTGCTCCAGGAGATGCACCTGCTGGGTACTAGGGGCCAGATGTAGCAAAATGCAAAATTGCGACTTGCAATTTGCGAGTCCATCCGACTCGCAAATTGCAAGTCGCAATTTGCTATGCAGTACGGTGTCTCAGACACCGACTGCGACTCGCAATGGGGTCGCAATGACCCACCTCATCAATATTCATGAGGTGGGTCGCAATTTGCGGCCCCATTGCGAGTATAGGCACTCGCTAACATGGAGGCCTGCTGACTTCAGCAGACCTCCATGTTCGTGACCTCTTTTCAATAAAGCAGTTTTTTTTTTTAAGTGTAGCCCGTTTTCCTTAAAGGAAAACGAGCTGCACTTAAAAAAAAAAACGAAACCTTTAGTTTCGGTATTTTTTCAGGGCAGGGAGTGGTCCCTTGGACCACTCCCTGCCCTGAAAAAATATTTTTGGGTCCATTCACAAAGTGGAAGGGGTCCCATGGGGACCCCTTCCAATTTGCGAGTGGGTTACCATCCACTTCAAGTGGATGGTAACTGCGACTCCATTTGCGACCGCATACGCGGTCGCAAATGGAATTGCATCCCACCACGAGTCGCAAATAGGAAGGGAACACCCTTTCCTATTTGCGAGTCGGAAATGCATTTTGCGAGTCGGTCCCGACTCGCGAAATGCATTTCTGCATAGGAAACTCACATTTGCGACTCGCAAACGGCAGTTTTTGCCGTTTGCGAGTCGCAAATCGTTTCCTACATCCGGCCCCAGGTGTCCTATGCTCATGAGGGGGGGCCACAACAGTTTATCACGCAGGGTTCTCTAGGGGCTCAAGAGGCACAGCTGTTTTCCTGCACCGCTCCCTGCCCATGGTGGTGACGGTCACCAGATCTGATCCACAGGGCCGATACGTGGTAGTCACTGGATTTCTCGGGGGCACCCAATCAATATACTCAGTATCTATGCCCCCTCAGGCAGACAAGGGCAGCTCCTCATGCTGCTTAGAGACGTGGTGGCAGGACTCCCCCCGGGTCTAAACATATTGGGGGGGATATTAACTCTGTTCTTCACCCGGAGATGGACACAGCCAGACCCTCGTCTTCAGGCCGAGTCTTCGAGGTGACTGGGCTGCGTAAATGGGTAGAAAGCCTTGGTATCTGTGACGCGTGGCGGACTTGGCATCCCCATCGGCGGCAATACACCCACACATCGGTGGTGCACCACACCCACGCCAGGATAGATCTCTTTTTTTGTGCCGGCCCTTGATATTCCCTGAGATACAGGAGTGGAGATACTCCCTCAGGGGGTCTCAGATTATGTGCCATTACTTCTTCGTTCAGATGACGTCGACGCGGCCAGACGCCCGATGTGGCGACTCAATGCCTGGTACCTGCAAGACAATGATTACACCCAGGCTCTCAGAGAGCAGAGCACCTCTCAGACTACTTTACCTTTAATCTCGGGTCCGTGTCATCCCCGGGTACGATCTGGGCTGCCTGTAAGGCCACTCTTAGGGGCCATGCTAAGCATCTCCTTCGGGTGCGGGAGCGTAAACGTCTTCAAAAAGTGTAGGCCCTTGAGGCCAGAGCTGTGCGTTTAGAGGGCCAGCTTTCCGATTCCACATCTTCATCTGTAGCGTGACAGTTAGCCCTAGTTAGGGAGGAGATTCGGCACACTACTTTTGAGGCAGCGAAGCACATGTGGCGAATGTCCGTAGCCCGCGTATACGTGTGGGGGGACAAGAATGGCAAGCTCCTCCACTGGCTCGCCACTGGACCAATGGCGAATAGAGTCGTGCCAGAGGTCGTCGACAACGCCGGCGCCGTCTCCCGGACGCCATACGAAATAGCACAGAGTTTCGCCACCTATTACAGGAAGCTCTATGACGAGCGCTCAGGCCCCAGGTTGAGAGAGAGGCCCCCTTGTTAGAGGAGGTGTCCTTTCCAGTGATTTCGACAATGGACAAACAGGATCTTGACGATCTTCTATGCCTTCATGAGGTTGAGGAGGCCATATCGGAGCTGGCTGTGGGGAAGACGCCGGGCCCTGGCGGCTTCCTGGCGGAGCTGTACACAGAGTTTGGCGATATCCTTACCCCCCACCTGCTCAACATGTTCGAAGAGGCCAAAACAAAAGGGAATCCCCCCCCCCCCAGGTCTGGATCTGGCCACCATAGTTGTGATCCCGAAGACTAGCCCCCCCTTGCGATGCTGTGCAGCTTACCACCCCATCTCGCTGCTTAACACGATCTTAAAATACTATCCACAGTCCTCGCCAGTAGATTTAAAAGGGTGTTGCCCTCATTGATCCATCCGGACTAATGCGGCTTTATGCCGGCCAGGAGCACCAGACATTGTATTCGATGACTACATGTGGCCCTGGCCAACCGGAACCTGTTGACCTCTCCACTGGCACTTATCCTTCTAGACTTTGAGAAGGCCTTTGATACAGTGGACTGGTCCTACCTTCAGCAAGTGCTGTTGAAAATCGGGCTCGGGACACTGTTTCTAGCCCTAGTAGGACTCCTATACTCCAATCCAACGGCCTGGGTGCAGGTGAACGGGGTGGTGTCTGACCAGTTCCCTATCCGCCAGGGTACACGTCAGGGGTGTTCCCTATCCCCGCTCCTGTTCACCCTGGCGATGGAGCTCCTGGCAAAACTTATCAGGGAGGAACCCTTGGTTGAGGGCTAGTCATGGCCTACTGGGAGAGAAGACTGCATCGCACTATATGCAGATGATGTGCTTTTGTTCCTAGCCAACCCAGCTAGTAGCGGTCCTAGAGTGATGCAACTACTGGACCTGTTTCCCGAGGCTTCTGGCCTGGTGCTTAGCCCCAGTAAGTCTCTCTTGATTCCACTTTACCTGGCCAGGGACTGCTATGACTGGCAGAGTACCATTCCTATCCGACGCAACAGCTTCCGATACCTGGGCGTGCAAATAGCGTTGTTGCCTGAATTGGCGTGGTCCCTTAATGTTGAACCACTAACCCGGAGAGTCAAGGAGGACCTCCAGAGATTGCGGTCTCTGCCCCTCGATGTCTTGGGCCGGATCTACAAAATGATGGTGCTCCCTTGATACCTCTATCTACTGCAGAACTTCCCCTACCATAACCCTAGGAGATAGTTCAAACAAATGTAGACCGTAGCGCGACGGTTCCTATGGTGCAATTCCCGCCCTCGCTTAGTGTTTTGCTTTTGTCAGGGAGACGTGTATGAGGGTGGCTTGCGGATGTCCAACCTCTATCTTTATTACCTTGCAATGCAGCTGCTGGTGATTAATGACTGGCTAGGGGGAGGCTGGTCGGACCCCGCCTACCAACTAGAACTATTGACACTCGGCTTTCCTAGTTTGATGGGGATGCTATATGGCGATCCCTTGCCACACAAACTCCCAGAGGTGATGAGGGTGGTACTGATGGGGTGGAGGTCGGCACATATAGAGACGTGATGGTGGCATCGTCACACGCAACAGACCCCGCTGTGGCATGGAGCATAGCTAAAACATATCTCAGCACTTGAGGGGTTTCATAAGTGGGACCTTATTGGCATATCACTGCTTGGAGATGTCTGGGTAGGATCACATATGCGGTCCTTCCAGGAGCTTCAACAGCAGTTCTCCCTTACTCACTCCCAATTCCACCAAAACCTGCAACTCCGTCACGCACTGCATGTGCATGTTCAGACTGGGACGGTCCTCCCTGAATTCAGCCCCATTGAGGCCAAGACGCTGATGGGGCACTTGGGAAAGGGGGAGTATCGCTCATATATCGTACATTGACAACACACACAGCACAGACCCTTGACGAGCTTCCTGGGTGATGGGAGCGGTGGGTGGGTCCAGTAGATGAGGATGACTGGAGGGACGCCCTGATGGCCCAAGGACGATTACCATGACTTCCCGAATCCAGGTTGTGCAGACTTATTATCTCCATGCGGCCTATCTTTCCCCTGCGAGGCTCCATAAAATGGGCCTCCGACCCCAAGCTGACTGTCCGCGATTCGCAGGCCCGGATGCAGATTTCTTCCATATGGTGTGAACCTGCCCGCATATTGTATCCTACTGGCGGGCAGTGACGATGGAGATCACCAGGGTCTTGCGGATGGAGATGGAAGCTGCCCCGGTGCGCATCCTCTTGGGGGTCCTTGGGAGGGGGGGGTCCAACAGAGCAGATCGGGCCTTTGTCGGAACGGCCTGTTTAGTGGCCAAGAGGGATATTGCAGCGAACTGGAAGTCAGAGACAGCTCCAGCAGTAGGAAAGTGGCGCAGGGGAGTTGACTTGTGGCTCAGCAAGAAAAACTCTTGTACAAGGCAAGGGGCTATCCCAGTAAGCATGATAAGGTGTGGGGGAAATGAATGGAGACCTGGGAGGAGGGAGGGGCCGATATGGGGTAATATACATTTGTAAGGTGCATTGTCTTGAATCCTCAAAGTCGTTTCCTGACCATGAGAACTTGTTCTATTTTATGCTATTGACTGATGTGGTGCTTGGTTTGCGCGGCTCTGCTACGGCCTGTTGGGCTTTATGTTTTTGTTATATAAGCTCAATAAAAATGTTTATCCCAAAAAAAAAACCCTTTCACACGAATTCTGGGAAGAAGAAACCACAGCGAGCAAGAATATGGGTCCCCAAGAAGAAGAATGCCTCCAGCCCACCTGACATGTGAGGCAAAGAATGGCCCTCTTCAGCCCCGTGCACGACTCCCCAGGTAAGTTTTTAAGGCATCCCGCTGTATAACGTGGGATGCCAGAGAGGCAGTGGAGTGAGCTGCAGGTGTTGTGCCGTGACTTGTGGCATGACACTGGGTGATGGAGACTGATGCAAATAAATAGATACTTAAAGGACTACACATTGTGTGTTCATTCGATGTACTTATCATACCATGGAGTGACAAGTGATCAGTCCTGGGGGCAGGATTTATCATCACCACCCCAGGGATCTGTCACTTGGCAGTTGGTCAGTGTAATAGTTCAGTAGGGAAAAAAAGTAGAAACAGTAAATGAAGTATCAATTCTCTGTTAGTGTTTTGATTTGACTATCCAATACTCTGTAAGAGTTTTAATTTGGCAACTTACTTGCTGTTACAAATAGGCAGTTATTTGGAATGGGTCCAGCTCATGCAATCTCACAAAATTGAATCTTGAGCAATGTGAGGGATTTCCTAATGCAAGAGACCTGCTGCCTTGAAACTCTATCAACGTCTTTCTCCTACGTGACCCCATACAGGTATGTTAACACCAGTAAGCAGCCATTTTGTTACGGTAGCCATAAACAAAGATACTGCACTGTGCACATGCTATGGGGACGTGTACGGTGTGAGGAGTAAGACAGATGTTTTACATTCACTCTAACTGGATACTGTACAGTGTTATATGTGAAGACACTCAAAAATTACTCAGCATCCACTGGCATATTGACAATTCTGTGGCAGTGGCATTTTATTCAGGCAACATGTGACTCCTGTTGGAAATGTTATATGCAGTGTGTTGCACAGAGTTTGATCGACATCACTTTGCATTCTAGTGTCAGAGAAGTGTAAACAATGTACAGAAATACAGAATTGAGGGAAACTGTTGGTTTGATACAACCTTATTTTGTAAGTTTTCTAATTTTAGCTTGTTGTCTTCAATGTTTGGTTTAATTAATTGTTTGCCAAGCAGTCATGAAAGAAGCAGGTGGCCTGGTTCTGACATGGAAGACGTAGAAGAAATGATTTGATTCATACTTGGTTGCCATTGGAGGAGACACATTTCTAGCAGCTAGGAAACAAGGCATTTTACTCCACATCCTGGGAATAGCAGGCAGAAATGTATAAGAGAGCCTTTATGAGATTCATGTTGGTGATGGAGAAGGTGAACCAGTGGATATTTATGAAATGGCTCTCAAGATGGTGCACCCAGTATTGTGGTGATGGAAAGATATTTTTTACGTCACCAAGGCAAAACAAAGAAGGTGTCAAAATGTGTGGCCAGTTTGAAATATTTAGCCAGGAATGTGAATTTGGGAATTCGCAGACTCACTCATAAGGGACCAGTTAGTTCTGTGTACTAATAGTCAAAGAATTCCAGAGACATTATTAGCCAATAGCCCTAATTTGAAGGAGGCCATCTCTACTGTGGAAAGTGAAGAGCATGCTTCAGGTTGGGTTAAGGAAATGAGAAGTGATGAGAGGTCTGTATGTGAGATTCCAATAGTGAATGATAAGTCAGTAAAGAAAACAAACAATACTGGGACTGTCAAAACCATGCTTCAACAAAGTGTAAATGTTATTTCTGTGGTAGTGATAACCATGGTGCTAACAGTTCAAACTGGAATGCCAAATTCTCGATTTGCTTTGCCGTTATGCCAGAGTCTGCAAGAAATGTTGGAATTTTTGGAAGCTGTGGTAGTTGAGCATTTGCAGATGTTGTTATATCACCCTCAAGAAAATAGTTTGGTGAAAGTCATGAATAGTGTGATGTGATAAAAGCTTTATTTGACAGAGTTAATTTAAGTGATACTTCTAAAGAGACTTTGTGGGCACACAGGACTATTCTCAATTTGGTGTCCTGGATTTCTTTGTTTGAGGGATTGAGAGATAGTAACTTAATACCAAATTGATTTCTGGTTTGATGGCTCTGAAAGAGTTGAGCCGGGATGAGTTTAATGCTGTAGGAAGGAGAAAATCGTATTAACAAAGAAATAAGGAACATTATGACAGAATGAAAAAAATGGAGGGTAACAAGTGGAAGGTGGGTTACATGGTTTGGCTAAGACTCCAACGTTTGTGAAGAAACGAACAACTGGGTACAAGTGCTCTTTAAAGTTTGCTGAAGTAAAGAAAAATGGGGTGTTTCTTGAGCCAGAGGATGTGTGGAGGATGCCCTGAATGGTGAATGCTAGCAAAGTTCTGAACTAAAGGAGTGTTGAAAATTATATTGGCGGTAATAACAGTGTTTCCTTTAACAGAGACTTTTTAAGGGGGAAGGTTTCTCTGCAATCATGGAGGGATACTCCTGTGGAGATGGGGAAGGTGTGAGGAAATCCAGCAGACAACGGAAGAAACAAGGATGGTTAAAGGGATTTGTCTAATGTCTCATTTGCAATTAGTTCAACACGGTATTGTGATATTTTAACTTTTATTTAGTTTTTATTTTTAGTTTATTATTCAGTTTCCTTACTGCCTTTGTGCAGTTATTGTTTGTGAAATCTTGGTGTAAATATGTAAATTGTTGTGGGTGATAGAGGGGATGTGCTGTAACTTGAGTTTACATGCTGGGAGGAATGTATCTCGCTGTGTATTATTAGATTCTATGTTGGACTGTGAGGTGGGAGCTAGAAGGCAGATATTGGCTAGCTGAGCTGTAATGACCTGGTGAGCCTCTTGGTGATAAAGGCTAATGCAATTAAATTGATATTTAAAGGGCTATGCATCCCTTATGTTAATTTGGTGGACTGAACTATCATTGTGCTAATCTGTAAATTGAACAAACAGCGCCATAGTGTGGAAGACGATCATGAATGCCAGTATTGAATTTAAGTCCCAGTGCTGAGCACAGTAAACCACCAGCTCACATTAAGCACTGCCCTCCAGTAACCGACAACAAGAGGTTGAAAGTTGAAGCTGTGTAGTACACCCACAAAGACCCTGTCACAACAGTACATGGCAATACCATTACCTGGTTGAAATGGCCAAAACCAGAGAAACGCTGCTAGGTGGCTATGCCATTAGCAAGGCTCTTGTTTCCATGCCCCAACATTGGGAAACGTGACACCACTGGAACTAGGTTGTACCTAAGAACCTCATACATGCCAATAGAACCAATACAGGCGGATGAAATAGCTTCTGCTTCAATAAAAGTCAATGGGGAAAACATTCCTCTCATTTGTTTTCAAAATCTTCCACTTTCCTGCTCTAAAATGTTGGCATGTACGACCCCCCCCACTTGTGTAAGTTCGGTTAAGGACTGCTGGTGTAGTGAATGTTACATACTGTAGCATATGTTTTGATATTATTGAGAGTAGCTTTATACATTCTCAGGCCATCTCAGATAGGACCTTAGATATGTGCGCTTATGTGACTTTCAGGAAGTGGAGTATTAGAAACAATATTACTGCTGGTTGAACTGTGACTGTATTTAGTAGTATTTTGATTGCCACCCTCTGCCGTTGGTTTAATAGGCTGTGGTTATGAGATCCCTTGCTTCTGTTAGCGGACATAAGATATATGCATAATGCCTGACTGCGTGTTCTTAGTAGAATTCACACTTTAGATCTCAGTATTCAGCCAAATTACATTAATCTACTAACTGTAAATGATCATCATATGCTAACATGATTAAAATTTGATTTTTGTGTGCATTTATTTGTTTGTAAAATCACCCAACGGTCTATTATCCAACTGGTTGTTCTTTTGCCTTTGGCACTGGGGCACTGACTGCTGTTTTAGGGAACATTTATTGGATGAGTCCAATTAAACAATGAGATTGAGGACATTTGGTAAAGGTTTCAAGAAATCTCTTACAACCATAGCTGTGATGGACAAACAAGTTTCATTCGACTTGAAAATGCCATAAAAGTGTGCCGCGATATGCCAGACACAAAAAAGCCCTCTCCCATAAAAAGATATGAGTGAACACTAATGAAGTCACTGTTGGATGCTTCTTGGACCACAATTCAAAGCGGTTTATGTCAATATGACTGATGTTTTGTCGACCTAAGTGAGGGGGTGTTTGAAAAATCATAAAGTACACTAATCCCTTTGGGGCGAAGGCTGTCAACTTTTTTTATTCATTTATAGAAGTCTCTCAAACGCTGTATAATCTAGTGCAGAGTTTTTCTTTATTATGGTTTGTATGAAGAGAACTACCAAGTAAGTCAATCAATCAATCAATCAATCATAGCATTTGTAAAGCGCACTACTCACCCGGAAGGGTCTCAAGGCGCTAGGGGGAAGGGGTCCGCTATTGCTCGAATAGCCAGGTCTTGAGTTGTCTCCTGAAGGCGAGGTGGTCCTGGGTCAGCCGAAGGTGGATGGGGAGGGCGTTTCATGTTTTGGCTGCCTGCTAGGAGAAGGATCTGCCTCCGGCGGTGGCTCTTCGGATGCGTGGTACAGCGGCGAGGGCGAGGCTGGTAGACCGTAGCTGGCGGGTGGGTGTGTAGAAGGTCAGGCGGTCGTTGAGGTACTTGGGGCCCAGGTCGTGGAGAGACTTGTGTGCGTGGGTGAGGAGCCTGAACGTGATCCTCTTGTTGACTGGGAGCCAGTGCAGGTCCCTCAGGTGGCCGGAGATGTGGCTGCGTCGGGGGATGTTCAGGATGAGTCGGGCGGAGGCGTTCTGGATGCGCTGGAGTCTTTTCTGTAGCTTGGCTGTGGTTCCGGCGTAGAGGGTGTTTCCGTAGTCCAGTCGGCTGGTGACGAGGGCCTGGGTGACCGTCTTCCTGGTTTCGGTCGGGATCCATCGGAAGATCTTGCGGAGCATGCGGAGGGTGTGAAAGCATGATGAGGAGACGGCGTTGACTTGTCTGGTCATCGAGAGGGAGGAGTCCAGGATGAAGCCCAGGTTGCGGGCGTGGTCCGTTGGCTTGGGAGCGGTGCCCAGGGCAGGGGGCCACCAGGAGTCGTCCCAGGTGGCAGGCGACGGTCCTAGGATGAGGACTTCTGTCTTGTCTGAGTTCAGTTTCAGGCGGCTGTTCTTCATCCACTCGGCGACGTCTTTCATCCCTTCGTGTAGGCTGGTTCTGGCGGTGTCGGGGTCTCTGGTGAGGGAGAGGATCAGTTGGGTGTCGTCGGCGTAGGAGATAATGTTGAGGTTGTGTTGGCGTGCGATGGCAGCAAGAGGTCTCATGTAGACGTTGAAGAGGGTGGGGCTGAGTGATGAACTTTGCGGGACGCCGCAGATGACTTCGGTGGCCTCGGATCGAAACGGGGGGAGGCGGACTCTCTGTGTTCTTCCGGCGGGGAACGAGATGATCCACTCCAGTGCCTTCTCTTGGATGCCGGTGTTGCGGAGGCGTTGGACTAGGGTGTGGTGGCAGACAGTGTCAAACGCTGCAGAGAGGTCCAGGAGGATGAGTGCTGCTGTTTCCCCGTTGTCGAGCAGGGCTCGGATGTCGTCGGTGGCTGCGATGAGGGCGGTCTCGGTGCTGTGGTTGGCTCTGAAACCGGACTGCGAGGGGTCGAGGGATCCGTTAGTCTCGAGGAAGGCGGCAAGCTGTTTGTTGACGATCTTCTTGATGACTTTGGCAGGAAAAGGGAGGAGCGAGATGGGGCGGAAGTTTTTGAGGTCGGTGGGGTCCGCTGTTGGTTTCTTTAGTAGGGCGCTGAGCTCGGCATGCTTCAAGCTCTCCGGGAAGGTGGCGGTGTTGAAGGAGGTGTTGATGACATCCCGGAGTTGGGGTGCGATGGTGGAGTCGGCCTTGTTGAAGACGTGGTGGGGGCAGGGGTCAGTTGGAGATCCGGAGTGGATGGTGTTCATCGTGCGGGCTATGTCTTTGGTGATCACCGTGGTCCAGGTGCGGAGGGTGGCGGTGGGGTGCGTTGGATCGACGGTTGGGTGCGTGGATGGTGTGCCGAAACTGTTGTGGATGTCGGCGATCTTGCGGTGGAAGAACGATGCGAGAGAGTCGCAGAGATCTTGTGAGGGAGTGATGTCGTTGTTGCCGGTGCTGGGGTTGGAGAACTCCTTGACAATGCTGAAGAGTTCCTTGCTGTCGTGGGCGTTGTTGTCCAGTCGCTCCTTCAGTGATTTCTTCTTGGTGGTGCGGATGAGCTGGTGGTGCTTGCGGGTGGCGTGTTTGAGGGCGGTCATGTTGTCGGTGGTCTGGTTGAGGAGCCAGGCTTTCTCGAGGGTGCGGCAGGTCTTCTTGGAGTCCTTGAGTTCGTCGGTGAACCAGGGGGCCTTCTTGCTTCTGGGTCTGCTAGAATGGTTCTTCAGTGGTGCGAGGTCGTCGGCGAAGTCCAGGGGGTTCTTTTCAGATGGGGTGTACTGTGCCACTTTGCACCATGGCACACTCTTAAATGGATGCACTGTGCTCTGAACAGAGCATTAGTGAATAGAAGACTGGCTGTTGGAAGGTGCTGACTCCATTTTCATTGCAGGTGGCAATCTGCCGTGCATTTCGAAGGGGGGGAGGGGAGGGGGGTGATCCCCTCTGCAGGTGACTGGAGTGAGTGACTACATCCACCTCCACGGGGATGTCCCTGGGACACCCGTGCCCCGCTCCCAAAGGGTGTTCTCAGGGGGCACATTGACTGTGTGTCATGGTGCACAGACGGTGTACCTCCTGACACCTATATGCCTCTGTTCTGCAACTGTAATATGGCAGGGGCGTACACAGAATAGGGTTGCATCGCTTTCATGCCCCCATACAAATGAGGGTCGCTCCCTTTGGGATTGCGCTGAAGAACCTTTAGATGACCAAACACTTAGTGGTACTGAAAAAACAACTTTTATTCGATTACAACGCAGATTAGAATGAAAATGAAATAAAAAAAATATCGAATCATTTATTTCAGAAGAATGTGATGTATTTCATCTATGCACTTGGTTTAAATGCACACAATACAATAAAGCTTCCAGGGAACCATAGCCTTACTAGGCAAACATATCAGCATGACATTTTGGCAGCAGTTCAGAGCAAGTGAAAAGGCAGATTAATTATAATTTGTTTTCACATTTTACAATGCCTCGTTATTTTACAGCTAATTTGAGCCATAGGAATCTGTTTCTTTGTTATATCTGTTGTAAAAACAAATTGTGCGTGGTTTGTTATAAAACAAGATTAAAGGATACCATGAAGTCAGGAGAAACGTTTTCATAATTTGCGAAACACCACTACGTTTACCGTAGCAAGCTGTTCCTAGATCGGATTGAAACATGTGCAACTGTGCACAGACAATATAGGAGAAAAGCGGATTTCCACTCTGTGGCCTCTTGAGTGGGGGGCCTCCTCCTTGTATTTTACTCCTTTACCCTGCTGTGAAAACCCCCCAACAGAAGCAAGGATCATTTTGTGATAATAGGCCAGATTATCGACTTTCACACTTCTTACAAAGTCAAGATAACTATTTTAAAAGATTAATGTGTTACATGGCTTCTTGAAAAGAAAGATTGACTGGAGATTTAACAAAATATTTTACTTTTTGATACTGTGTAGTTGGCTTTTATTGACGTTCAAACTTGAAGTTCCAACTGCCTTGACCTACAGTGCTCATTTTTATTTCATAACAACATACTTTATTGCAATTTGCTCTCCTGTTTTTTTTTCTTTGAAGGGACGTTAAATGAAAGCTTGATTAGATACCTATTTTCTGGTTTCTCTGCAAGAACGAGAAATTATTTTAATGAAATACTATAAAGAAATTGTACAACCTTCTTGTGCGCCGCAGCAGTTATTCAAGTTGCAAATAAAGAAATTTGACACCTTCTCTTGCAGGATTGTTCTGGCTCTGTAATGGCATATTGTGGAACGAGAATGAGCAATCAAACCTAAACATAGTGGAAAAGAGATGCGCTGCAGGCTTCATTTAACATCCTTTATTGATGTAACGCTTAGAAAAGGCTAATTGCTTCTTCACCACTGTGCAGAATGTAATTTGAGTCCTATATTTTCGTTTTCTGGAATCTATTTTTGCTTTACAAGATCCCACTATAAGCAAACTGGTTGTACTTTTCCTTTAGGCAAAGGGGCATTGACTGGTGTTCTTAAGTGGTTCTAATGGCACAAGGGCAATGATGAAGTTTGGTAATACGCCTAATACAATAAATTGGCATAATAGGAACCTCTACCGATGCAGGCTGCTGAAAGCTCTCCTCATAAGTAATTTTTTTCAAGGTATTTTGCACAGCGTCAACAATTCTCTACCAACTACTTATACTTATTTTGCGCTGAATTTGCGTCATTTTTTCCAACGCGAATTCGATGCAAAACTTACTCCATATTTATATTTTGGCGCTAGACCTGTCTAGCGCCAAAGTTATGGAGTTAAAGTCATTTTTTGGATGTAGAAACCTACCTTGCGTCATATTTATCCCCCCATGCTAAAAGCACGGGGGGGTCAAATAATGGTGCTAAGCTTGCTTTGCACCATTATTTAACGCTTTGGTCAGGGCAGGCGTTAGGAGACCTATGGGCCTATTTTCATGGTGGAACACCATGGAATAAGCCCACAGGTGCCCTGCCCAGGCCCCAGGGACACCCCCACCCATAACAGAGGGACAGCCGAGGATGGGGGACCGCATCCCAGGTAAGTATAGGTAGGAAGAGGTAAGTATTTCATTTTATCTTTTAAAGTGCCATTGTGGGTCCCTGAAATGGGCCCCCTTACAAGGCACTGGGTGTAATGGCCATGCCCAGGGGACAGTGGTCCCCTGAGCTGGCCATTGGGTTGGTGGGCATGACTCCTGTCTTTTATAAGACAGGAGTCATGTGGTATGGATGGTTTTATGTCAGAAAATCATGCTAGGCTGGTTAGAGTCAATTGTTTTACTCTAACCTGCTTAATGTCATTTTTGGGTGCAGAACCCCCTTCTCCCATACCGCCACCCCCACCCAGCTAACGTCATTTTTTTTTTTTTTACTGTAGCCCACCCTTTGCACCTGCTTGCACCATTCCATTAATATTGTGCCCGACTGGTGCTCAGGAATGGTGCAAGCTGCTGCAAAATTCTTTGTGGCAAAGCTGCTTTAGTGCAGTTTTGCACCAAAAGTATAAATATGCCCCTAAGGCTGTTGAGAGACAAAAGGCATTATTAGACTTAAAGGTGTCATGAAACTGTGCTACAATGTGCCAGCCACAAAATGCCATCGCTCTCTTAAAGATATGATTGAACATTACTGACGTAACCAGAATTTGCTGCTAGGACCGGAATTCAATGCAATTTATGCCAATTTCCAGGCTAATTAATCCCTGAATAATAACTAAGCTGCTGGAAAACTGATCACTCCACTTTTGTGACAGCTTTTGTGTGGACTTGGGCGAGGGATGTGGTTAAATTTAATAAGGTCAACTAAGACATGTGGAGTCGGGATGTAACCTTTTTGATTCATTTATGTAATTTTCTCAAGCTCTGTGTATAATCTAGTGCAGAGTTTCAAAAGGATCACCAAATACAAACAGGGGCTGCAATGCAGATAGGTTTCATTGTCCCAGTTAGTGCTGCAGTGCACTTTTAACTGAGTGTGCCAGGTGAAGACCTGGAGAGTGCACCAGATTACAGTGTAAATGCTGTTCAGAGTGAAAGAGAGAACTCACACTTGCACTCCGAATAGTGCATTAGTGAACTGAGAACCAGCTGTTTGAAGCGACTAGTCTGTGTTTCACTGTAGGCAGCAACCCAGCCTGCTTTTCAAATGAGGTCAGAGACCCTACTGCAGCTGGGTGAATGGCTGCCCCCTAGGTGGATGTTTATACTCTGTTTGCGCTGTTTTTGCATCATTTTATTTGGCGCGAATTCAGTACAAACTGTGCTCCATATTTATATTTTGGTGCTAGACCCATCTAGTGCCAAAATATCGGAGTTAGCGTCATTTTTTGGATGCGCCAAAACACCTTTTGCGACAATGATAAGCAAGGTAGGCGCTCCCGTCTAAAAAATGAAGCCAACCGCCTTGGGACATATTTAACTCCTGATGCAAAAATGATGCACAACTAAGAAGCAGAGTGAAAAAATGACGTAACCCTGAATCAGCATCAAATTTTAACACCTGGGTCAGAACAGGAGTTAAAATGAAGCACACACACCACTAGTTAAGGAAAACTCACAGAAGCAACATTGGCAACCTCCAGGACAAGATGGAAGCACTACTGCTCCAGCTTGGGGCACATCGCAGAGGACAGCAACCACAGCAGCTCCCTCCACCACCACTGCAGCAACCACAAGCGCCACCACAACACCAACAAAGGCAATGCAGAAGGCAGGAGAGGATATCCCAGAACATGACAACCCTTCTTGGCCTCAGTGAACAAGACCTCATCAGGACTTACCGTCTCAACCAACAGTCCATGCTACGCCTGTTGCACCACATTGAGCCAGATATCACAGCCAGGCTGCAAACACCACATAACATACCACCCATCACAAAGCTGCTAGCTGTCCTGCACATGCTGGCAACTGGCTCATTCCAGACAACGGGTGCACTGGTTTCTGGTGTGTCACAGCCGTCTTTCTAGGTCTTCCTGCCGAAGGTATTAGATGCAATCATCTCTCTGACACCCCACCACATTTGCTTCCCCAATACCCAGCAAATGCAGCAGGAGACTAAACAAGGCTTTTACCAAATAGCTGGGTTTCCGCATGTGCTGGGTGCAATGGACTGCACCCATGTCTGACTTGTCCCACCTGCAGCAACAGAACACTTGTACAGGAACCGGAAACATACACATTCCATAAATGCACAGGCCATAATGGACCAATGTGGGCTATTTACAAACATTGTAGCCAAGTATCCTGGTGGCGTCCATGACACCTACATATTCAGGCACTGCAGGATCAAAGAACACTTCCAGGATGGTCAATATGTCAATGGCCTTCTCGTGGGTAAGTCAACAAACCTAGCAATATACACACAACACACTAACCCTGTAGGACACACAAGACATATACCACACCAAAAACACATGGCCAGGGTATGACAGATGTGCAGGTAATAACACATATGCACCATGCTGTAGTACAGCACAATCAGTGCACATCACAAACACGTACACCCACATGTACTTTACATACCCACAACTTGACAGACACACCACGTGAAGGACAGGTAGAGCTATGTCCCCTTTGCTAACAGAAGATATCCACAAACCGCTACAAGTGACCACAGGTTGGCTAATAAATACACTTCACACACACATTACATCAAACAAAGAATAGCTCAGCAATGTCAATGGCATACACCATGGTCATGTAAAGAAAGTCACACATCGGCATGGCCCCACTTATATCATGCTGTGCAAGTCTCTGGCAGAACATACATGAAATGCCAGACAACTGGTGCCAATACCAACTACATCTCATCTACACATACGTGACTTACTTGTAGTGTGCACCTACATCTGCCTGATGCATTGGGTCACACACATAGGGATACCAAATTACCGGCTATTGCATACCATGTGCCAGATTCATGAGAAATGGTACCACACCTTCTGTAGTGCCACCTCACATGCACCACTTACTGCCCCCCTAACAGCATCTTGTCTGTACTGTAGACAATAAATGGTCTACCATGGGGCAGAGTCACTGTCAAACAGTGAAGATCATGGATGCCATAGTGGGAACCTGTATAGAGTACATTACTGACCTTACATGCACTGTGCTAAGGGGCACATTTATAAAGTAGGTGGACCCCATCCCATAGCCTGCACTGTGTATGTGTTGACAGTATAAATGCTGATTTTATGTATTGGAAGCTAGGAGAAACACCGGTAGCAATGTTGATCATCCTGAAACAATGGGATACACACCCTTGTAGACCTGATGGCTGGCACATCCATCATTTGCCACTCAAGATCACTAAAGGCCATAAGTAAGAGCCCCTCGTGCCATCGCCATGCTATGCACCGTATGTACAAGTTGGCGTCAGCCCACTTTTTTGTGACTTGATGCCACCTTGTAAATAGGGCCCCTTCCCACGCAGCCCTTTGCGTGGAAGGGGCATTCAATGTGTGTTGCTGTAGGTGTGCCATGGCAAGACACATAGCATGATGATACTGCCCCAGATGTTGGTGTTTGCTATAACCTGAGGTAGTGCCATCATCAAACACCACCCCAGTGGTGGCGTTTGCAGGTTGCAATAAGGAAATATTCTTTGATTTGTCCTCATATCAATGTGCCACTTATGCGTGCTGCATACCGCTGCACACATAGAAAGAGCATATTGCCCATGAAGACAGTTTATGTTTAGGAAGGTGTCCCTTCCTGCACAGATTTAATCTCCCCCACAGGGCAGCCATCCAAGCACCCTGGTGCGAGGTTGGCAGCGTTGGTGCACGCCTGCATATTTAGCGCCAGCGCAGGGGACAACAAAGGTTTGCCTTCCAACATATTACACATGGTGCATTCCTACATATGTCATAGAAATGTGACTCTAACCTCAGGGAGCATGAACAAACACTAAAGTGACAAGTATTGTAGCAACATCATATGTGATGTAAGAGATCATACTGCCTCCATCACACATATCACTCACAGCCTAATTACTGGTGTGTTACAACTGAAGGACACAATCCATGGACCACTACATATTTTGTACAACTTGCAATTTATTATCCCATCACACCCAAATGCATCATGTCCTAATAGGATGTATCCAAGGGGCCCACACATAAGGTAGGGGATGTCAAGAAAATTGAACTTAAGTAATGTTGGATCTGAACACTGTTACAACTCAGTGTGATAGTTGAAATTGCTGCATGGAACATGTGTGACAAGGGTAGGGGGCTTCATAGGTAACTATGGTCATCTTGATTTGCCCAGGGATATAACCAATGGAAGACGTAGAGCCTGCACAGTCTATTCATGGAATAATACCCTGCCACTGCCATGTGGCACAACCTTGACACAGGGTAAACTTGACCTCACGTATTGCACACACATGTCTGTGGATTGACATTGGTTTGGATGAGAAATTATGCAGCTAGAGCTGCATGTTCCCTATACAAATACAACAACTATTAGCAAGAGCAATGAGTTAATTCCACAATGCTTGATCAAAGCATAGTATGGGTGGAATGTAGGCAGAGTGTGCTACACTCACTATGTACCAAAGATGTACACTTGTCAGACAAATATGTTGTCTTCACACATGTTTCCAGAAAATACAAATCTAAATACGGAGGCATATGTATGGTTGTATCACCTAGGCAGCAACACTTAGCCCATTATCAACAATGCCTGACCTTTGTTTGCAGCTTTAAATAGTATGCTCTGAATGACAACATCACACATCACATACCAAAATACAACACTCAGTCTCACTCACAATACAGAACAATTGTATGATACCAACTGTAAAAATGTATCCCATGCATGTTTTGGACTCCAACTGCACAATCTGGTGTGGGTGCGCTACTATGTGTTGCACTGTCCAATACGATCAGATATCCAACATCACAATGAGTCAGAGTACACTTAGCCATGTAGGTAGGTTGTTCCAAAAGATAAATACAGCACTGAGATGATTTCTAACCTTTACATCATTCAGTCATGGTAAGAGTTAGCTAGGTTGTGAGATGCTGATAGAATTGCAGAACCATGTTCCATGGAGGGTGTGGGTGGACAGCTCAGAGATACCCACTGATAGTTCCAAATAGAACACACCATGTCACCTGGAGACTACACAAGTGCTGTGCTATAAGTTATGATATGTATGCGTGGCACTCAGTACATCTCCCTATTACCACCAATGGTACGGGAACTAACAAGTTGCCAGTAGAAGGAGGAGGCTAGATCCCAACATTACTCAAGTCATATGTTCTATTTTGTCCCTACATCACCACACAATGTTGTTGTAGAAGATGCGTACAAAGCAGTAGCTGCCAAATATCTGTAATTAATGGAGGACACAATACATATCTTAAAAGTAATGCCTGAAAAAATAGGGAAATGAACAGACATACTCCAAAACAGACAGTGAAACACATCAATGCCTGCAGGTCTATCCTTCACATATGTTTGTTGAGGCTGGCCAGGTACGTACATGACCCAGACATCTTTGGGAATACCGTAACATGGTACTTGGCCTTAACCAGGCATCATGACATGAGCCTGTCACATACAGCATCATCTGTACAATGCCATTAGTTGATTGTTGAAATCTCTATAGTTATACAACCCCTAAACATGCTGCACATGGAAACAGATATTGAGTTCTATGAATGGGACATCTCCTACATGTGCAGGCACCCGAGCACTGTACCTGAGAGGGGAAGGCCGGACATCAAGTGCCGCCTAGCAAAGCATTACATCCTGGTCTGTATGAACACATTTGTGCATGTGTATAACCACTGGGGAGTCTACATAGGCTGTTGAGTTCCAATTCATTAATGGCCGAGATCCCAGCTTTACTAAGCCACAGTCCACTGTCCTGACTACATCAACATATGACATAGTTAGGTGCCTGATGTATCTGCACAGGGGGAAGAATGAAGTGGAGCACCAGAAACCTGCAGCTTCCCATTCAAACATATGTTTCTGTTGCTATACATACCGACACAGTGATGATGAATAGCAGGCCTCCAATCTATGCCACACTGCAACCCTGGTACTCCATGGTACAGCAGAGTATGTGACAGTAATGACAAACATGAACTAGACAAATCTGAGTGTCTATTTGGAGGCTGGCACACATATATGGCACACATATACAACACATATGAGCACACATTTACCCACTTAATGACCCTGGCATAGTAACGTGTCAGGATTCAGCACAAAAAACAACCTAGCAGTTCAATAATGGCATAGGTAGCACAGAACCTGTGATGTTTACAAATTATCTTCACATGTGTTCTGACATACATAATATATAGGTGCCAGTGATGTGACTGCATATGCAATAGTTAAATGCCAATTTATTTCCATGCTGGAAGATTGTAATGTGACCTTGAACATCCCCTTCAGACACCAATCTCGTAATGTGGTACTAAAATGCACTTACACTTGTTTCTACACACACATGGCATTTAACATATTTCACTAATACAGGTGTACATGACATTACCAGCAACTGAGATGCATGGGCAACCACATGGCACATGTGTACCTGAGCAACAAGACGGAACATCCAACTACTAACCACAGAGTCAACACACAATGCCACATAACTTGTCAGGGGAAATGTGATGTCAAAGCAGTACAAGTACACTGCATACTCTGAGTCCAAATTGTAATGGGTGACACATGCCTGAGCAAATGTTGGAGTCTGGCCATCTCATATCATCAGTTATGGGTATGTCTAAACACATTTGTCACAGAGATAACTATGTAGTACACCCACACTTTCAGATACCTACACATATGTTCACGTAGAGCACACATGTGCCAAAATATTTGTGGACACACTGTAGGTACACATGCATATATGCACAAAGTGAGAGTGATTGCATGCAGGTGACTCCGAAACACACTTATTGGTGGAACTGACCAATCTCACCCATACCACATTGCTGAATGGATTTCCACATGTAGCTATACCCCGTATACCACATTTCAGCACAGCCCATGCCATATGTTTGGTGAATCAGGGTGCACTCAAGGACAATGCAAAAAACAAGCAAACAAGAAATGAGGCAAAAAATATGATGCAAATGCATCAAAAACAACCACCAACATGAAGAAATTGACACATGGGTCCTTAGTGGGAATTCAATGTTCACGCTCCTCTTAATTCACCCTTGTGAGAAATCGATGCATAACCGCCATGCAGAGTTATTTTTTACGCATACTCATGAGGCATACAAGTCCTATCACCAAAATGACGCCTAGCCCAAGAAACTCAATCGGATGTCCACAGACATTTTGACGCCTGGACCAGACGCAATTGCCATACCATTATGCGTCAATAAAAATGACTCATGGGTGTCATGCGTCAATAAAACAATGCATAAGCCCAATCCGTCAAATAAAAAGACACATAACTGAAAAATGTGATGCACAAACCCAGGCAGTGATGTAACAGGAAATCCTGTCTACAAGCATGGTACAGTGGTTGTAGTTTCACTTTCTCTTTACAGTCTGTTCCCTTGTGACTGTGTGTGGTTGTGTTTTGGAGCTGGTGGCCAATTGTTGGAGTGTGTTGTCAATTTTGTAGTGTCCATTTTGCTGTGTCCTTAGTTTTTTTGGGGATTTTGTCAAATAAGTTGTATTTTGTGTAGTGATTGTACAATTTTGTAATTGTATTGTGGAGTGTTTGTCTGAGGTAGTTAAGTAGTTGGGGTAGTTGTGTTTAGTTAGTGGGTTTAAGTTTCCTTAATGTTTTTCTCATTGTATTTTGGGTGAACTTCATTCACCAGTGGCCATTACTGGCAAAGGGAATATGAGCAGGCTGTCTGCGGATGAACTGGGGGGGTTTATATGGTACGTAACCCACTACCTGCCAATGATGCTGCAAATGGGTAGCTGTGTGATCCTCGGCTACCGGACAGAGGCCAGGCGGCTGCGGTGGGGCAAGGTGCTCCACCACCTGAGGCACATCTATCACACAGGACAGAATGACCACTAGATCAAGCATCGCTGGGCAGATCTGGTGGCAAAGGAGCAGGATCACCTGGGTATTGTGATTGGCTGAACTATTGGTAAGTCTTCCATTGACATACAATGGACTGTTTATTGCTTTTGAATGACAGTAGCAAATAAGTTGGAGTGCTACATACAATGCTTGTGAACAGGTTGTATGCAACCAGTATGAGGAGTCTCTGGGCCAGTTCAGGCCTCAGTTCACATGTCCAACAATAAAACCAATGCAGGTCAGATGTTTGATGAGTCCTGCACGACCATCACAAAGGAATACATTTTAGAGTCATGTATGAAATGCTAAGGCACCGCCCCCTTACCATTTTTCCCAGGATTGTGTCAACAAAGTAGCGCAATGCATGCATAGCGCAACTCTGTCAACATTTCACACACATGAGTACAGCCCCAGGGATAATGTTTGCAAGGGGGGGGGTCTTACAGCCCTAAGGGGACAATTAAATGGCGCAATTGATTCAATGAGATAAATTTGCCACAATAGTCACAAAATGTTTAACACATGATCATTGCAGACATTCAAAAGAGGCGCACTTCAGTTACAAAGCACCTCTGGGTGCCTTGCAGGACTAGCGTAAGTATGTGAGATGTAAGTCTTAAAAAGCACCAGAGTAGTGCCAGGTATTTGCACCACAACTCCCCCTAACACCATGGTGCACCGTTTTGTGAAGACGGCCCACACATGGTTTTGTCAGGAGTGTGCTAAGGGACACACTTCATGTGGGGCAGCACCAGGGGCCGGATTTATGAAAAGTTAGCGCCGCCCTTGCGCCATTGTTTGACGCATAAGCAGCACAAACTTACAAATTACACATATGATTTGTAAGTTTGCGTTGCTTTTGCATCTGAAAATGACACAAAGGCAGCGCTTACTTTTCATTAATCAGGACCAAGATGCTGCACCTCTGTAGTCCTATAGGCCCTTTCGTATCATTAGGCAAGGCCATGTATGGGAGCTTGAACATGAATTGGGAAGAGACTACTGGCAGTTTGTTTTCCAGTTCATTATCTATCACAGACAGCCTCTACCGCGCCCATACCACACACATGTGCAGAGTCTGATCCACTGGCCTACAGGTCCTCACTGACAGTATGGGGCTTCACTGCATCAGCTTCATCTCTGCCACATCAGTCACTAGCCTGCAACATCAGATGCATCCGCTGACCACAGAGCAAGTGTGTCTGTATTGAGCACTATTTCTATGCCCATGTACTTATCCCTCACTGTATTAACAATGGTATACATTAGCAACAATGGCAGGCCACCCACTATTTGCAATACATGCATGTTTCAATTCAGTCAATGTGCAGGTAGATAAACCAACTGCCCATGAGTCCACAGTCATAGCAATTTATAGTGTGTCTGCCTTGTGATGGCACACACATTTAACTTTGTTCATTGAAGGATGTATAATGCCAGTCTTCAACACCTTGCAGTACCCACACAATTCCAGGGTAGTAGCGTGTCTGTGAGCTTTGATAACGATGTAGATGTTTACTACATCTGTTGCAGGCAGAAATGTTATGGGTGTGACACTAGTCCTGTGACTGCAACAACCATAGTATGGCCCTCAGATGGCAATTACATGATAAAAAAGTCCCATTTGGTAATGGAGGTATTGCACTCACAGACAGCTGCATGACAATGCGACATATTAATGTTGCAGGGTGTAGCACCAGAGGAGTCTCTGGCCCCGTGACAGTGTTTAGATGTGTGGCTCTACCACATTTGAGTGTATGTGTTATTGAGTGATCGTAGTGGTTTGTCTGTTGCTCTGATCTTCCACTAGAATGACTTGCTCACACCGCTTAACTAGTTTACACTGAACTTTGTTGTCCACTTGCAGTGACTTTGCATTTACACTAAGAATGGTTTACCATTCATGTCTCACAGGTGGACCAGCCCACTACATAATTGGTGAAGTGGCGCGGCTTGAAGACCCCAATGCATCCAGTAAGTGTAAGAATGTGTGTCCTGTGAGGTAATCCAGAGTTTTGTATGAGTCAGTCATGAGTGTGGAATGCAATGCCAGATGTCTTAGCCTGCTCAATGTTCAGATATTATAGCAGGCTGGATGGTAATATAATGGGCCATTTTTAAAAGCTCCAAGCACCCCAAGAGAGTCAAGTCTTGGGAGGCCTGTGGTGCGCTATGGCCAACTTCGTGTATACAAGGTGGTGTCAAGCCACATTTAGGCCCATACGTAACTAAAAATGACGGAGTGCGACGTTGTGGCTAAATTGGCAGCGCCACACTCCGTAATTTTCACAATGCAGGGATGCTCACCTCCCCAGGGTCTGAAACTTAGTTAGATACAGAGCGGGAGTGTTGTTTTCAGGAAAGTGTGACTACAAGCACGCACCCCTCCCGGAGGATCTATGATATGAGAATCCAAATACTACTGAGTATTAATGACAGACACCATAACCAATAAGTATCATCTTATGACACCACATTAGTAAGGTGAATTGCACCATATCACGGAGCATGTATTATTTATGCTTTTACTAGCGGTCAATCAAGGAGTGGCACCAGGGAGTCCACCTTGGTCCTGAAGAGGTGCCTAGGGGTAAGGCTCTGAAACATATAGACTAGGAAGTCAGCTACATTACATCCTCCACTTCTGCAGCCCCTTTTTAATCATACCACCTCCAAGAGATCTATTAAATCATTGGAATTACTGGGAGACAGGTATTTTAACTCACCCAAGACCCCACCACTCCTATCCCTCCTGTGATTCACATTGACGAGACTACATCAGTGCTCCCATGTATCCTGTAGGTCGTAGCACGTCCCGGTCCATAGCGGAAAGGGAAGAAACCCAATAATGAAGCATGCCACCAAGGGGTAACCCTGGTGGGTGAGGGTTTTTCTAACAGGAAAATCCTTTTTCCGAGCAATCCTGTAGTAGTTCTTTTAGCTGGGCCTCTTTTGTAATGTTATGGAGGGATACCAGGACATCCTGGAGAGTCTGTTGGCTGATGGTTGTCATCTGGTCATCCAGGTCATTGGAGAACTCCAGGACAGGCAGATCAGAAGAGCGGCCATCATCCTCTGCAATGAGATGGTGGAAAATCAATCTTTCTATGTTGTGGCAGTTGACATGTCACGCCATTGAATTGCCATTGGAGGCACAGTAAAAACTTACACCCCAAACATTGTTCTTGTACATTATGGGTGCAATGTATCAGCCCTTTGCCCCACGTGAGTGTCATTTAAAGGGAAGCTCAGGTGTTGCAATAGGCTGTGTCATATTTACAAGGTGTGATGTATTCCCTTTTGGTGGCATGACACCATCTTGTTATTGTGGCCCCTTCCCATGCATCAATTTGCATGGTAGATCCTTGCAATGGCTGTTGCTTTGGTCAAGCCAAACCAACACACGTTGCAATTTGCCCCTGTCCCAGTTTTACGTGTTTTCATACACCAGGGTGGCACCAAAGCCTTACACCACCCCAGGGATGGCATTACCACGGTGCAATATTGTAGTTTACTTTGATTGCTCCTCATGTTGATGTATGTGTATGTGTGCTACATTCCACAGAACACATGGACCTAGCAGATTGCCACTTCAGTTTCTGGTTGTGCTGGAAGGTGCTCCTCCTACATTACTGCTGTCTCCCCATCAATGCAGCTAAACTTGCGCTATGGTACAAGGGAGGCAGCATTGTGGCAGTGCAGCTAATTTGCCAGTGGAACAGGGGTGCGCCCAGGGATGGCCAGCATGGGTAACATTTGTTGATGTGAACATCATTTGCTACATGACAATGCCTGATGCCACTAAATTATGGACATAGCAAGTTGACTCATTTTCAATTTTGATCAGGGCATCAAGTTAGTTTGATGGAGATTTTGCAGCTAGTTGTACTGGTGCATACATGGACCCTCATTACAAGTCTGGCAGTCCTATGACCGCCAGATTGCCCTTGGCAATGTGACCACTGCCAACAGCACAGGTGGAAGTGGCACATGTTGGCCATGAAAAGGTTGGTGGTAATGTGGTGTGGTGTGCCCGTGGTGCCCCTGCACAGCCCGTGCACCTGGCATGGGCAGTGCAGTGGCCCCCATGCCCAGGCCCTTTGCGCTTTCCACTGCCTGATTTTCAATGACAGGTGCAGTGGTTGCTGTCACACCCAATGCATCCCAAGATTGACCCTGGCTCTATTTAATCCAACAACAATGTTTTGGTAACTGCCCCACAGAGCTGACATGAGGAGACAGATTTCCACCCGCCATCCCAGCGTGTAACTCATACTGCCAACCGCAGAGGGTAAACTGCACTGACAACCCCGCCCATCAATGTGATATTGTGCATCATGATGTTCAAAGACATACATCATATGTTGTATTTGTATGATTGTTTGCCCCTTCCTATGTGGCTCACATGGTTGTATCAGAGTTGTTGTGGGCTCAACCTGTATGTGTTGTGTTCTACAGATTGCAATCTGTAGTGCATATGTTCTCTAGTGGCACAGTTCTGATCAGCGTCATTATGTGTGGCTCCACACTGCACCAGGTTAGTTATGCAGGGTAGTGCCATGTTTCCTGTGATACAGGACCACCCTGCAATTCCCCCAGCAGCTGCACAGATTAGTTCTCCCTGCACCCAGACAGGCATTCTTGCAGCATGATGGAGAAGTGGCTGCCTTATGAGGATGTGTTGTTCATGCTTCCTGCACATGCATGAGCAATGTTAGCTAAGGTGCCATTTTAATGTGTGCTGTAAGATGCAGCACACATGTGTTTCGGCAATGGGACATGGCAAAAGTGAAATGTTTCTGCAACAGACACCACCATGATGTAACCCCAGGAATGGTATTGACCTAGTCTCTGATGTCTCAGTTGTGTGGTAAGGGTAGGTTTGACTGTATGCAAGGGATGTTGTGGTGACACAGACACAGGCACAGTAATTAGACATGCCTTCCATCCAATGTGCTGCATATGAACATGTTGGTATATAGCCCTGGTCATTGACGTAGGTCCAGGTTGTGTATGTGTTGTGTTGCATGGCATGACCAAGGCGTGTGTACATGTGTTGCTTATGTTTGAATGGTGCAACTTAATTCATGGGCAATGTATCCTGCTGCACTCCTTTCCCATGCATTGAGTGTGTCCTATGTGCCTCTCCCTTCTGGCATTTCTAAAATTGGAAGTTATTTACCCCATGCAACTTACTCTGCATAGTGGTGGTTTTTCGAAGTCTGCGCTGTCCTGTCCTTGTATTCCTGTGACTAGCTCTTCTGGGATGGCCGCTGCAACCATCTCCTCCATCTCATCCAGGTCCTCCTATATTGCAGGACTTCCACCTCCAGTTTGCAGTGCTGCCTTTCCCTTTCTGGCCTTTTTCCCCTTAGTTCTTTGCTTACAATCATGCCAGTGTTTCTTGTACTCCGTGACAGTTCGCTTCACCTCTGCTACAATGTTGATTTTGTCCACTATTTGCTGCCATATTGCCTCTCTCTTGCCAATTAGAAATTTGGAGGTGACAAATAGCTGTTGTTGGTGTTCCATCTCCTCTTTCACAAGGATCTCATGCTCCTCCTCCCTAAACCAACAATTTTGCTTTTTCGTTTCCTTATCCTAGGACTTCTGTGTCTCCTCCTGGCTGGTTCCTGGCGGTATGGACTCACCCTGGGGTCTCTCCCGGCCTGCTGTTTCCATCTTCCGTTTGATTTGCACTCTTTACTGCTTTAGCTTCTAAAGTTGACGCAGATGTGGGGTTAAAATGGTGCATGTCTGTTTGCAACATGTTTACGCGCTGCAAAATGGGTTAGAGTCAGTTTTGCAGCATTAACGCCATTTTGCCTTACGACAGGGTGCAAGGGTTTAGGTCAAACATTTTGACTCTAACCATTTCTTAGCGCCATCCTGTGTCATAGTATAAATATGAGGGCCAGATGGAGCTGAGAAATAGCGCAAGCCAGCAGTAAACTTTTTGACGCAAAACTGTGTTTGCGCAGTTTTGCATAAAAAAGTATAAATATGGACCCTAATATCATAGGTACACCGGGGGCCTGGGGTGGATACCTGGGATCCTTGTGTTCCCTCCCAACAGACATCCTCATGACATACTGACTATGTGCCACTTCTATGTGATGCTCAGTCCGGCTCCTAACAGTCTCTTTACCACTGCACCCACATCTATAATATTGCACGGTCATAAAGGATTCCTTCATTTGCATTGAGTTGCCACAAATGTAAATAACGGCACACCTCTTGGGATCGCACCGGAGCACATTTAAAGGAAACCTCAGTAGTCCCTTCTGTAACACCAAAGAACCCTGGGGACGCAAACAGTGGGCACACACACACAATTGTTGCACCCCTGGACACTTTGCATTGTATTGCCCGGGAGCAAAAATTGATGCACCTATTTACTGATTCTAAAGAAACAGATGATTAGCATGTCACTTCCTGTTTTCTCCCAATGGTGAGATGATCTGCTTCCTGCTGCAAAGCATGTCAGGGTGAGTGCTTCATGCTTTGACTTTGTTGGATGAAAATCCCACATATATGGCCTCTATTTTGTAGATTATGAACTTTCCTGCACTTTTCTCACCATTGACCTTTTATTTCAAGACCCCTGGAAGATGTTCCATGTGTGTTGGTTTGCTTTCGTAGTAGAGTAGTAAATAGTAGACTTGATAGGATCAAGCTGTGTAAATTTGCAAATTTGGGAAGTTTTTAACAGACCTTTGTGAAAGTTGGGAGAAAAATAAATTCTTAACTTGCACAACCCTATATTTTACCTGTATTTTTTAAAGAGGTGTCTCACTGAGCATTTGAGTAAAGTCCATGTAGTTTTGGATAACAGTATCCTTGACTTGCGTTTGAGTGTGAAGTGTGATTGTATTTATAGGTGTATGGCTTGAGACTCAGTTGTGGCTGGTATCGGGTGAAAGTGGCGGGGGCACAAAACAAAAACATACACACAAAACCCTACAAACAACGTATGTGCTGCCTGCCACATCACCACCTTGCTGCTTTGTTGCTTGTCTGGCTACATTGCAGGCAGGCACAGGCTCCCAGACTGCTTTGTGGCCAATCCTGACGCTTTTCCCATACTGCTGGCAGCATGAGAGCAGCTTCAGGATTGGCCGGAGCACACTTGATTTGCGCTCCCAGACAGACTGATAGCCTGTGCCTGCTGTCTCCAACCCAGCAATGCAGCTTGGGTTGGAGACAATGCAGTGTGCATGTCAGTTTGGCCGTCTTGAGACAGCCGGCTAAACCCACATGCGCACTGATAGCAGTGCACCTACCACTCCACTGATGCCTGTCATCCCCATGGTCCCGTCCCCTAGAAAAATAAAATGATAATGAACATGGTTTATTATTGTTTTATTTTTCATATTTTGCAGCTGCTGATGCTGGTGGGGGAGGGGACGGCAACGCTCCTTTGCCATAGCAGAGGAGCAGACACTGTTGAGACTGTGAGTGGTAGGAGTAGTGACATCTGCGATGGCACTTTGCTTGACACATAGGATGGTGGCTTTCTGCAATAGTGATGAGGTTATGAAGGCTGCAATGTCTTAAGGTGTGTGCCTCTGATACCCTACAGTGGTTTCAACACTGTGGGTCTTATTTACAAGCCACTTGCGCTGCCGGTGCGCCACTTTTTCCCACATAAAAAGTGATGCACCAGTGGTGCAAGGGGCCTGCAAATGGGCCTCTGTATTTCTTCTTAGCAGCAATCAGCTTTTATCACACGGAAATGCAGTGGA